>NC_070611.1:1312500-1965000 GCF_027172205.1 Podarcis raffonei
GTGGACCCCTACTCAATCTGAGCCTCATCAAGTGCCTTATTCTGCTGTCTGATGGTGCTACCTATTGGGGGAGATTCCATGGGGAGGGACTAGGCATATATGGTAATCCCACCTTTTCTGTACTAGTAACCCCAGTATAAGTATAGAGACAGTTGTTCCCAGGAGCCTGAAAAACACTGAACTCAGTTATCTTCTTATTTTTAGTGCGGTTGGGAACCTTAAAATTGTTGAAGTTCATTCGCATGGCTATTATGTGAAGATACTGAACAGTTCTCCTGATAAAGAAGAGGGCATTGGAGATTATACACTCCAGCAGAACTTTGGCGGCCATCCAATAGCGATCTTCAAATTCCCCCCAAAGATCAGAATGAAGGCTAATTCTTCAGTAATGGTGAGCAAAATAACAAGGTGCATTGCAGGAGAGGTTTAGTAATCAGAGGGCTGCATTTGCTGTTATGTTGTGGAAAAATTCAAGGCAAAATTATGCAGCATCTGACTGCTTGCTTCCTGTTTCATTGTTGCAGGTCTGGGCTGCAGATTCTAAAAGACCTTCAAAACCTCCAACAGATTATCTCTGGAAGGACCTGGACAAGTTTAAACCAGGCCCAGAATGCACCACTATCCTTTGCAATCCTTCTGGCCAGGTACTTCTGATCACAGGAGCTAACGCCTATATTTGAGGAAATCACCCCCCCCCCCAAAAAAAGTTGTCTTGTGATCAGTTATATGGGGCAGGGCTTACCTAGGCCCCAAAATATTTTCTTCAAGTTGGCACCCCTGCTTCTGATAGCTTTTATAGTAAACTGGGATTTCCTTGGGTTTGGCTTTCTTAAAACTTGACCACCATATTATTCCAGATCTTAATTAGAGATAAGGCTTATTGGTGAAAGGCCTTGACAAAGGCCAATTTTGCATTGTACCTTTAAGCACACCGTAGCCCCCAGCTAGAATAACCTAGCTGTCACTTTTTAATTCTGATCAGTATATTAGAAGAAAGGGGAGGAACAGAGAAAGTGGCTATGTGACACTTCTGAGAGAAAGGTGATAAGAAGGAAAGCAGGGCAGGGCTTTTGAAAGGACCTTAATAGCTATGTTGAAGAGAAAATGTCAGCAGGTATCACTTTTCCTATCCCTGCACAACAAGCATCAGGTCAGCCACATGGAGAATGTCAAATGATTTTGCCACATCAGAGCTATTTCCCTAGAAAATAGAGGTGCCAGTGTTGTGACGTGGGGTTTGTGATTTCAGCTCTCTTGACATAATATGCTGGAGACAGTTCTGTAGTAACACTTCTTTATTAAAGCAAACAAGACTGAGAACTGAGGAGGGGAGAGCTACATTTATAGGGACAGGGAACTAGCTAGAAAGGATACATTTTGGAGGGAACAATATCAGGCAATCACAGTCCTGCCTTTTGGAGGAAACCAATAAGACAGAGGATCCAAATACAGCAGCTTAAATGAACCAATAGTAGCTGTACCCTCTGGAACCAAAAGGCAGTTACTTTACCCTAATGCAAATACAGACAATAATAATACAGATATAAAATCCTTTGACTCAATACACAACACCCCTCCCCCCCTAGTGAGCACCGCAGACGTAATCTCTCAGGTACTGTGGGGGCCTACAACTTCTACTTGATCTCCTGACAACAGGTGTTGCCGGTTCTGGATTGGATGTTACCTGTGGTAGGGGGGGTGCTATAGGGGTTTCGTCAGGAACAGATGGAGTCCCAGACAACGCAGGGTCCCCTACCTGTACCTCGTCATCCTGAGGACTAGCAGACCCTGGTTCATTTGCTGAAGCCCCTGGTGACTGCACCTCTGGGCCATTTTCACTCTGGTCTTGCAGCTCTGCGTCGTTAGCCAGGGATGAATTATCTGACCCCTCCCTGCTGAGCACCCGGCGCCTCAGCTGATCTATATGTCTCTTCCAAACTTGCCCATTTTCCAAGGTCACATAATAGGACACAGGTCCACTAGTCCGGGTGACCACACCAGCCACCCACCGCGAACCTCGTGAATAGTTCCTCACCCAGACCAGATCTTCAGGGGCGAGATACCTTGTTGTGTCAGCCTCAGCCTGGGGGGTTGCTCTTGAATTACGGTTTGGCATTTTATCGGGGTGGACATAATCCAGCACCGTTACCAGTCTTCTACCCAAGAGCAGCTCAGCTGGCGACTTGCCCGTCGCAGTACACGGCGTCGCATGCTGCAAAAATAACATTCGTGCGATGCGAGCTGACCAGTTACCCTCCATTAAGCGCGCAATGGATTCTTTGGCTGTTCTTACCATGCGCTCAGCCTGCCCATTGGAGGATGGGTGAAAGGGCGCGGATGTGACCCCTCTTATGAAGTTATCAGCCAAGAATGCCCTGAATTCTTGGGATACAAAAGCTGCCCATTATCTGATACAATGGTCTCAGGTAACCCGTGGGTTGCAAACAGCTGCCTCAACACCTTGATTACGGCAGCTGATGCCATGCTAGGGACCATCGCCACTTCTAACCATTTGGAATATGCATCGACGATAACCAAAAAGACCTTCCCCTGGAATGGCCCAGCAAAATCTAAGTGCAGCCGGCTCCAGGGAGATCTGGACTGCTCCCACCAGTGGACTGGTGCTCTGGCCACTTCTGGCCGCACCTCTTGGCATGCCTTGCATGTTCGTACCCATTGTTCTATGTTCTGGTCCATTCCAGGCCACCACACATAACATCGGGCTAGCAACTTCATCCTGACCATTCCCGGGTGTCCCATGTGAAGCGTCTCAAGAACCCTGTTTCTCAGTGGTGCTGGGATGATCACCCTATCTCCCCACAGGAGACAACCCTTATGCATGGACAACTCGTGCTGCTTTGTCGCATAAGGCCTGAATTTGTCTTCATGCGGACCACCTAGCCACCCCCTCCCCACCCAAGTGAGCACACGGGAGAGAACAGCATCTTTCCTTGTTTTCTCAGCTATATCAGTAGCCGTTACAGGAGCCCCCGGAAGTGTTTCCAGCATCATTATGTGCTCCGCTGGAGCAGGATCCACATTGCTCCCGCCAGGAAGAGGCAATCGACTCAGCGCATCAGCGTGGCACAACCGTTTCCCCGGCACATGGGTCAAGGTGTACTGGAACCCGTTCAGGAATATAGACCAACGCAACATTCTGGGGGAGAGAATTTGTGGCGTTTGTTTGTTCGGGTTGAACAACCCTAACAGTGGTTTGTGGTCCGTTTCAATGGAGAAATGGCGACCATACACATAATCATGGAACTTTTTGATTCCTGCCACAATTGCAAGCGCCTCTTTGTCAATTTGAGCATAGTTGCGCTCCGTGGGCGACAACGTACGGGAATAGAAAGAGATGGGCTTTTCCGACCCATCCGGTTCCCTATGACTCAGCACCGCCCCCAGGCCGTATTGAGAGGCATCACATGCCAGGACCAGCGGCTTCGACTCATCATAATGAGCAAGGACGCTCCTGCTACTCAGCATTCCTCGCAAGGAGTCAAAAGCCTTCTGCTGCCCCGCCCCCATCACCACACATTCTTTTTCTGCAACAGTCAATGTAATGGTTCAGCTACCGAAGCTTTCTGGGGTAAGAACGAATGATAAAAGTTAACAAGTCCCAGGAATGACTGCAACTCCGTCTTGTTCTGTGGTCGTGGTGCCTCGATGATGGCCTTAATCTTAGCATCTGTGGGGTGGATGCCTGATGCATCAATTTTAAACCCCAAGAAATCCACAGTTGGCACCCCAAAACTGCATTTTTCCTTTTTCAGTTGCAACCCCACCTCCTTGAACTTGAGCAACACTGCACGGACACGCGCAACCAGTTCCTGTGGGTCTTTTCCAGCAATCAAAACGTCATCAAAAAATGGCAAGACCCCCGGCAGACCTCTTAACAGGCGTTCCATGAGCCCTTGAAAAATCCCTGGGGCCACACAAACTCCAAATTGTAATCTGTTAACTCTGAACGCCCCTTTATGTGTGACAATAGTCTGTGCTTCCGCTGATTGTGGGGTTACTGGCAGCTGTTGGTAAGCTTGTGCCAGGTCAATTTTGGCGAACACCTTGCCCCCAGCCAGTTTAGCCAACAGATGTGATACGACTGGAATGGGGTATGAGTTTCCCCTGAGTGCCTTATTGATAGTACATTTGTAATCTGCACAGATCCTGACTTCCCCATTTGCTTTAAGGGGCATGACGATTGGAGTCTCCCACTTAGCGGAGTCCACGGGTGAGAGAACTCCCTGCTTGACCAATTTATCCAGCTCTGCTTCGATCTTGGGTTGCAGTGCAAATGGCACTTGCCTTGGTTTGAGTCGGATTGGGGCCACCCCAGGGTCCAATTCGAAGTCAACTGGGGGCCCTTTATAACAACCCAGTTTTCCATTAAAGAGACCAGCAAATTCTTTGCATAATGCCTCGCTCATCTCAGGGCAGGTTTGGATTGAATTAAGCCCTGATATACTCAGTCCCAGGGCGGGGAACCAGTCAGTGCCCAGGAGACTGGGGCGACTGCCCTTCGCAATCACCAGTTTGAGTACCGCCTGTTTGTCCCGGAACTGTACTCTCACGGCACACATTCCCATGACATGGATGCGGCCCGCTGAGTATGACTGCAAAGTTGCCGGGAAGGGCTCCAGAGGGGGCAACTTACCCCTGGGGAAGAATGTCCTCGCGGTCTGGTCCGACACGATAGTGAATCCAGATCCGGAGTCCACCTCCATGTCGCACAGCTGACCCTCAATCTTCACCTTGACGTGTGCCTTGCCTTGCGCTGGAAACTGCACGACCCTCCCGTTGATCTCCGTTACGTAGTGGCAGTCCTTTAGAACATGGTTTGCCGTGGACGGTCTGCGATGCTCCAGTCTAGGTGCTCCTGTCGCTCCTAACGCCGCCGATCTACAGACCCTGGCGATGTGACCTGTCTTCCCGCACGTCCGGCACATAGCATCCCGGAAACGACAACTCTTCCGCTCATGGTTTCCGCCACAACCAGGGCACCTGCCTCGGTGATCTTTGTGCACTGTGCAGGCCTGACGCACTGACTTCACCCCACGGACTGGGCTTTGGCTCAGAGTAGCCTCTAGCTCGTCCATGGCACGCGCAACTTCTATCTGTGGCTTAGGGGCCTTGCGACTGGCATCAAGCTCCTCTCTTTCATAATTCTCCGTGGCGGTGGCCTCCTTCAAGGCTGAAGCAAGGGTAACCTCTTCTTTAGCCACGATGCGTCTTCTGGCTTTCTTGCTGCTCAGACCACCGATAAACCGATCCAGGAGAGTCTCTTCCAGATCTTGGAAGTCGCAGTGCTGAGCGAGCTTCCGCAGTTCAGCTAGGAATGCAGATACAGACTCCCCAGCGTGCTGCTGCCTCTTATGAAACTCCAACCGCCGGGCCATCTTGGTCTCAGTAGGCGCCAAATGGCTTGTCAGGCAGGCAAGAATATCCTTGAGAGGTGTCTCACTTAGCTTCGCTGGAGCAAGCAATGCCTTGGCCAGCTTGAAGGTCTCAGGCCCACAGTAGCTCAGGAACGTGGCCCTTCTTTTGCTGGCATCGGTGATCCCTTGAGCCACTGCGAAGAACTCGAAGCGTTCGACGTAGTCTTCCCACGTGTGGGGCTCTGATGGCTGGAAGGGCTCCAATACCCTTGGACTCTCCATTGTCCTGTGGGCAGGGTCGTCTTCTCAGCTGGCCAGTGAGTCTTGTTCTTAGCTACAATCCGGACTCTGAGGCAGGGCTGCGTTTAACCGCTCCTCAGCATTCCGGATCCCACCTTCGTCGCCAGTTGTTGTGACGTGGGGTTTGTGATTTCAGCTCTCTTGACATAATATGCTGGAGACAGTTCTGTAGTAACACTTCTTTATTAAAGCAAACAAGACTGAGAACTGAAGAGGGGAGAGCTACATTTATAGGGACAGGGAACTAGCTAGAAAGGATACATTTTGGAGGCAACAATATCAGGCAATCACAGTCCTGCCTTTTGGAGGAAACCAATAAGACAGAGGATCCAAATACAGCAGCTTAAATGAACCAATAGTAGCTGTACCCTCTGGAACCAAAAGGCAGTTACTTTACCCTAATGCAAATACAGAAAATAATAATACAGATATAAAATCCTATCCCTGCACAACAAGCATCAGGTCAGCCACATGGAGAATGTCAAATGATTTTGCCACATCAGAGCTATTTCCCTAGAAAATAGAGGTGCTAGAACTCACCATGAATGCCTTCCCTGTTTTCTTAGAATGGCAATGGCCTGATTCTAAGGTGCTGGAACTGAACTCCAGTGAGTTCCAGTTTGTTTGTTTTTTTTAAAAGCCCAGTGCCACTATACTTACTCCTATTATTATATTCTATATTAAGACTAGACAGATCTTCACACACAGCTACTGCTCCCAAGCAGTGGCGGTGCCAAAATTTGGCACCCCCCTCCTCTCGCCTTTCGTTCGAAGTCATTGTTGCGACGCCCCTTGCGGCACCCTCTGAGCTCCATACCACTGCAGCTGAACCACGCTGCCCTCAATCCACCTCTGTCCCAAGGATACATCTCATATGGGGGCATTTCTCATTTCACCTGGAAGAATGAGTACCAGATCTTTAGTTTCAAATAGCTGGTAAAGAAGGAAAGAATGCTGGGTGGAAGAAGAGGAGAAGAGAGAAATTTGGTTTGTTTCCCAAAAACTATACATTCACTGAAATGGAGTTATCCTTCAAAATGTGCACTTCTTCAATTTTGCGATCTGTTTTTTTTTATTTAAAAAAAATGTACAAAAATGCATTTATTAATGGAAGTAACATACAAAAATACATTATTTTAGAGAAACCACTTGCCAAAATGTGTATATTAGGTATAATGGCATATAGAAATGTGTGTATTAGGAGAACCATGTGCTAAAATACTTATGAATTTTCATTGCAAAAACCATTGTTTTTGCAATGAAAATTCGTAAGTATTTTAGAGGAATGTAGAGAACTGAATTATTATTTTTTAAAATATTTTTATTAGCAATTTCAACATAGCAAATTATCAAACCATATAATTGCATACATTATTCCCCCTTTTTTCCCACCCTTCCTTCCATCCCTCCCCCCCACCAGAGACTTCCCTCAGCTCCTCTCTCTGATTTCTCAGCACATATTATTCTCTGCATGTTATAAAATTGTACATATCCTTACATTATCTATCTAACATGTTATCTTTTTTTTGTTAGAGCGTTTATTAATTTTCCAATAAGAACATCCAATTAACATATCAAATCAAATCCAATAAAAATAAAAAACTAAAATTAAAAAGTCCAATTGTCTTCCAAATTATAGTCTTAATTTTTTGTTGACTTCCCACAATCTGAATTCCGAAGCATTTTCCAAATCATAGTCCTGCCTCTCATCATCAGTGTTTTCATAATTCAATATCCCGATTTTATCCTCCACGTTTGTCTCTGGCTCTGTGATCCTCAATCATGTCAGAAGACAAATGATATTTTTTTTCATAGAGTGCAGATTTGCCCATGTATTTCAACTATTTTTGTTTTTCAATTGTGCCGCTTCATCTAATTGTATCCATTCCAGGCTTCTGACCAACTCTTTAAGGATTCTTATTTTGGCAGCTCCCAAATCGTTAATCTTTCCCGTCCAGCTGTTATCGAAGAAACAGAGAGAAACCTCCTTCAAAGACTCCTTGTTGATTTATTCTTAAGCTGCCTGTTTGCTGTGTAGTCATATATCAGTCAGTTGACAATTGATCAGCCTTTGGAATCCACCCAGTCCCCCCTCCGGGCCCTAGAGGGGGGCTGCCAGACATCCATTTAGCCTTTTCTCTCTCTCACAGTGAAAAAATTCTTTTTGCAAACAGTTGCATATATAATATCGTCTCCAGTCTTTGTGGCTGGCCATATTTAGCTCCTGTTTCTCTTAATCAGGGAGATATTTCAAATATTCCGTAACTGCTTAGTGGGTGAGCACCATTTTACTCTTTGTTTTCATCTTTAACAGGTATTTCAAATCTTAAAAGAAAAGGCGGCTGCGGATAAGTTCCAATTATATATAGAAGTCCATCTGTACGACACATTTGTTGTTTAGTCGTTTAGTCGTGTCCGACTCTTCGTGACCCCATGGACCAGAGCACGCCAGGCACCTCTGTCCTCCACTACCTCCCGCAGTTTGGTCAGACTCATGTTTGTGGCTTCGAGAACACTATCCAACCATCTCATAGAATCATAGAATCATAGAATCATAGAATCATAGAGTTGGAAGAGACCACAAGGGCCATCGAGTCCAACCCCCTGCCAAGCAGGAAACACCATCAGAGCACTCCTGACATATGGTTGTCAAGCCTCTGCTTAAAGACCTCCAAAGAAGGAGACTCCACCACACTCCTTGGCAGCAAATTCCACTGTCGAACAGCTCTTACTGTCAGGAAGTTCTTCCTAATGTTTAGGTGGAATCTTCTTTCCTGCAGTTTGGATCCATTGCTCCGTGTCCGCTTCTCTGGAGCAGCAGAAAACAACCTTTCTCCCTCCTCTATGTGACATCCTTTTATATATTTGAACATGGCTATCATATCACCCCTTAACCTCCTCTTCTCCAGGCTAAACATGCCCAGCTCCCTTAGCCGTTCCTCATAAGGCATCGTTTCCAGGCCTTTGACCATTTTGGTTGCCCTCCTCTGGACACGTTCCAGTTTGTCAATGTCCTTCTTGAACTGTGGTGCCCAGAACTGGACACAGTACTCCAGGTGAGGTCTGACCAGAGCAGAATACAGTGGCACTATTACTTCCCTTGATCTAGATGCTATACTCCTATTGATGCAGCCCAGAATTGCATTGGCTTTTTTAGCTGCCGCGTCACACTGTTGGCTCATGTCAAGTTTGTGGTCAACCAAGACTCCTAGATCCTTTTCACATGTAGTGCTCTCAAGCCAGGTGTCACCCATCTTGTATTTGTGCCTCTCATTTTTTTTGCCCAAGTGCAATACTTTACATTTCTCCCTGTTAAAATTCATCTTGTTTGTTTTGGCCCAGTTCTCTAATCTGTCAAGGTCGTTTTGAAGTGTGATCCTCTCCTCTGGGGTGTTAGCCACCCCTCCCAGTTTGGTGTCATCTGCAAATTTGATCAGGATGCCCTTGAGTCCATCATCCAAGTCGTTGATAAAGATGTTGAATAAGACCGGGCCCAAGACAGAACCCTGTGGCACCCCACTAGTCACTCTTCTCCAGGATGAAGAGGAACCATTGATGAGCACCCTTTGGGTTCGGTCAGTCAGCCAGTTACAAATCCACTGAGTGGTAGCAAAGTCAAGACCGCATTTTACCAGCTTCTTTACAAGAATATCATGGGGCACCTTGTCAAATGCCTTGCTGAAATCAAGGTAGGCTACATCCACTGCGTTCCCTTCATCTACCAGGCTTGTAATTCTGTCAAAAAACGAGATCAGGTTAGTCTGACATGACTTATTGTTCAGAAATCCATGCTGACTATTGGTGATCACAGCATTCCTTTCTAGGTGCTCACAGACTGTTTGCTTAATGATCTGCTCCAGAATCTTCCCTGGTATTGATGTCAGACTGACTCATCCTCTGTCGCCCCCTTCTCCTTGTGCCCTCCATCTTTCCCAGCATCAGTGTCTTCTCCAGGGAGTCTTCTCTTCTCATGAGGTGGCCAAAGTACTGGAGCCTCAGCTTCACGATCTGTCCTTCCAGTGAGCACTCAGGGCTGATTTCATTAAGAATGGATGCGTTTGATCTTCTTGCAGTCCATGGGACTCTCAAGAGTCTTCTCCAGCACCATAATTCAAAAGCATCAATTCTTCGGCGATCAGCCTTCTTTATGGTCCAGCTCTCACTTCCATACATCACTACTGGGAAAACCATGGCTTTAACTATACGGACCTTTGTTGGCAAGGTGACGTCTCTACTTCTCAAGATGCTGTCTAGGCCTGTCATTGCCCTTCTCCCAAGAAGCAGGCGTCTTTTAATTTCGTGGCTGCTGTCACCATCTGCAGTGATCATGGAGCCCAAGAAAGTAAAATCTCTCACTGCCTCCATTTCTTCCCCTTTTATTTGCCAGGAGGTGATGGGACCAGTGGCCATGATCTTCGTTTTTTTGATGTTGAGCCTCAGACCATATTTTGCGCTCTCCTCTTTCACCCTCATTAAAAGGTTCTTTAATTCCTCCTCACTTTCTGCCATCAAGGTTGTGTCATCTGCATATCTGAGGTTGTTGATATTTCTTCCAGCAATCTTAATTCCAGTTTGGGATTCATCCAGCCCAGCCTTTCGCATGATGTATTCTGCGTATAAATTAAATAAGCAGGGAGACAAAATACAGCCTTGTCGTACGCCTTTCCCAATTTTGAACCAATCAGTTGTTCCATATCCAGTTCTAACTGTAGCTTCTTGTCCCACATAGAGATTTCTCAGGAGACAGATGAGGTGATCAGGCACTCCCATTTCTTTAAGAACTTGCCATAGTTTGCTGTGGTCGACACAGTCAAAGGCTTTTGCATAGTCAATGAAGCAGAAGTAGATGTCTTTCTGGAACTCTCTAGCTTTCTCCATGATCCAGCGCATGTTTGCAATTTGGTCTCTGGTTCCTCTGCCTCTTCTAAATCCAGCTTGCACTTCTGGGAGTTCTCGATCCACATACTGTTTGAGCCTTCCTTGTAGAATTTTAAGCATAACCTTGCTAGCGTGTGAAATGAGTGCAATTGTGCAGTAGTTGGAGCATTCTTTGGCACTGCCCTTCTTTGGGATTGGGATGTAGACTGATCTTCTCCAATCTTCTGGCCACTGCTGAGTTTTCCAAATTTGCTGGCATATTGAGTGTAGCACCTTAACAGCATCATCTTTTAAAATTTTAAATAGTTCAGCTGGAATACCATCACTTCCACTGGCCTTGTTATTTGCAGTGCTTTCTAAGGCCCATTTGACTTCACTTTCCAGGATGTCTGGCTCAAGGTCAGCAACCACACTACCTGGGGTGTACGAGACATCCATATCTTTCTGGTATAATTCCTCTGTGTATTCTTGCCACCTCTTCTTGATGTCTTCTGCTTCTGTTAGGTCCTTACCACTTTTGTCCTTTATTATGGTAATCTTTGTACGAAATGTTCCTTTCATATCTCCAATTTTCTTGAACAGATCTCTGGTTCTTCCTATTCTGTTGTTTTCCTCTATTTGTTTGCATTGCTCGTTTAAGAAGGCCTTCTTGTCTCTCCTTGCTATTCTTTGGAAATCTGCATTCAATTTCCTGTATCTTTCACTATCTCCCTCGCATTTTGCTTGCCTTCTCTCCTCCGCTATTTGTAAGTCCTCGTTGGACAGCCACTTTGCTTTCTTGCATTTCCTTTTCATTGGGATGGTTTTCGTTGCTGCCTCCTGTACAATGTTACGAGCCTCCATCCATAGTTCTTCAGGCACTCTGTCCACCAAATCTAAATCCTTAAACCTGTTCGTCACTTCCACTGTGTATTCATAAGGGATTTGACTTAGATTGTATCTTACCGGCCCAGTGGTTTTTCCTACTTTCTTCAGTTTAAGCTTGAATTTTGCTATAAGAAGCTGATGATCTGAGCCACAGTCAGCTCCAGGTCTTGTTTTTGCTGACTGTATAGAGCTTCTCCATCTTTGGCTGCAGAGAATATAATCAATCTGATTTCGATACTGCCCATCTGGTGATGTCCATGTGTAGAGTCGTCTCTTGTGTTGTTGGAAAAGCGTGTTTGTGATGACCAGCTTGTTCTCTTGACAGAACTCTATTAGCCTTTGCCCTGCTTCGTTTTGATCTCCAAGGCCAAACTTGCCAGTTGTTCCTTTTATCTCTTGATTCCCTACTTTAGCATTCCAATCCCCTATAATGAGAAGAACATCCTTCTTTGGTGTCACTTCTATAAGGTCTTGTAAGTCTTCATAGAATTGGTCTATTTCAGTTTCTTCAGCACCGGTGGTTGGTGCATAAACTTGGATTACTGTGATGTTAAAAGGTCTGCCTTGGATTCATATCGAGATCATTCTATCATTTTTGAGATTGCATCCCAGTACAGCTTTCGCCACTCTTTTGTTGACTATGAGGGCCACTCCATTTCTTTTACGGGTTTCTTGCCCACAGTAGTAGATGTGATGGTCATCCGAACTGAATTCGCCCATTCCCGTCCATTTTAGTTCACTGATGCCCAGGATGTCAATATGTATTCTTGCCATCTCATTTTTGACCACCTCCAACTTACCCAGGTTCATGGTTCTTACATTCCAGGTTCCTATGCAATATTTTTCTTTACAGCATTGGACTTTCCTTTCGCTTCCAGGCATATCCGCAACTGAGCGTCCTTTCGGCTTTGGCCCAGCCGCTTCATCAGCTCTGGATCTACTTGTACTTGCCCTCCGCTCTTCCCCAGTAGCATGTTGGACGCCTTCCGACCTGAGGGGCTCATCTTCCAGCGTCATAACTTTTATATGCCTGTTGTCTTTGTCCATGGAGTTTTCTTGGCAAGGATACTGGAGTGGCTTGCCGGTTCCTCCTCCAGGTGGATCACGTTTGGTCAAAACTCTCCACTATGACCTGTTCATCTTGTGTGCCCTGCTCGGCGTAGTTCATAGCTTCTCTGAGTTCTTCAAGCCCCTTCGCCACGGCAAGGCAGTGATCCATGAAGGGGTGTACGACACATGTTGTTGTTGTTTAGTCGTTTAGTCGTGTCCGACTCTTCGTGACCCCATGGACCAGAGCACGCCAGGCACCTCTGTCCTCCACTACCTCCCGCAGTTTGGTCAGATTCATGTTTGTGGCTTCGAGAACACTATCCAACCATCTCATCCTCTGTCGCCCCCTTCTCCTTGTGCCCTCCATCTTTCCCAGCATCAGTGTCTTCTCCAGGGAGTCTTCTCTTCTCATGAGGTGGCCAAAGTACTGGAGCCTCAGCTTCACGATCTGTCCTTCCACGATCTGTCCTACCCCTTCATGGATCACTGCCTTGCCGTGGCGAAGGGGCTTGAAGAACTCAGAGAAGCTATGAACTACGCCGAGCAGGGCACACAAGATGAACAGGTCATAGTGGAGAGTTTTGACCAAACGTGATCCACCTGGAGGAGGAACCGGCAAGCCACTCCAGTATCCTTGCCAAGAAAACTCCATGGACAAAGACAACAGGTACGACACATACACACATTCAAATCACTGTATCATACTTTGCCTCCCTCATACCATAGCTAAAACTATTGCTGCAATCTATTACCGCTGATATTATTGTACTATCTCTCCTCTCTTACAACTCTCTTTTTGTCTCTCTCTCTCCTCTTATACTCCAATCTCTCCTCTCCCCCCCCGGCTCCCCCCTTCTTCTTTCTTCTTCTTCCTTTTACTCCCTCCACCATTTACATATAGCCCATTCGTCTGTCTCTGCTTCTGAGTGCACTCCCAACCCCAACTTCCACCTTAACTGGACCCCAGTACAGCACCCCTTTGGGGTATATACAACCCCCTCCGAAACAAATATTTCCCCTGGCCCCACCCCTCTAATCTCTTGCATCTCTACCTGCTAACCCCCCCCCCTTATATGAACTGTCTGTCCGTTAGTCTACTCATCTTCTTACCTGCCCCCCCCCCCCGCTTTGGCGGCACCGCTGAGGCAACTACAGAAGCCCTACAGAAGTTCTTAAAACACAGGCTAGAAGTGACACAAATGACCACCTAATCCAAACGCTCTGCACAAGCCACCAGCCAAAGCCTGATCAGCTTAGCAACCCAACAATACTCAGGAACCACCACTGCCACAACTCCTAACCACCGCTCTACTCCAAGAGGATGCCAAGCCAACCTCAAACCAAAACCATCAGGGAGACTGAGATGCCACCAACCAGGGAGATGGCAAACAATGCTAAGACCGTAACTCCCCTTCAAGATGATGACCGCCCAGTAACGAAACGAGACCTGAGGGAAATGGAAGCAAGATTAGAAGCACGATTAGAAGAAACACTGAAGGCCACAATGGCTCCCATGCAGGTACTAATCAACAATCTAACCTCCAAAGTGGAAGCTCTAGAGAACAAGAACCAAATGCAAGAAAGAATAATAGAGCAATACCGGGAGGAGAATGCACGTGTGAACAAGAAACTGGACGAACTGGTAAACCAAATGGAAGCAGAACACAGAGAGATGAAAATTAAGCAAGCCGACCTTGAAGACCGCAATAGACGTTGTAACGTCCGCTTCCGCAACTTTCCTGAAAAAACAGAGGAGAAAAGCCCAGCAGACCTAATTATACACTGGCTGAAAAACATAATCCCAAGCCTGAAACTTGAGGCAGATGACTTGGAGAGGGCTCACAGAGCCCTAAAACCTATGCCAAAACCCAGCGCCCCCCCAAGAGACATCATTGTATGCTTCACACGCTACAAAAAGAAGGAAGAGGTATGGAACAGCATCAGAAACTTAACCAACCTTCGATATGGAGAAACCCCCATCCTGGCCTTACAGGACTTATCCCAGGATACCCTAAACCGGAGGAAAAGCCTGCGCCCATTCACCCAGCGTCTCCAACAAGCAGGGATCAAATACCGATGGGGCTTCCCCTTCCGCCTCATTGTAACAACTAATACAACACAACACACGGCCACCAACATATCTGAGGCCCTGCAACTACTAAAGAACCTTGAACTCGACCTCCCACCGGAATGGCAACCGACAAACCCACCAAGTGACAGCCCCAACCACGAGGAAACAACAGCAAACAACTGGACGACGGTACAGAAGAAAAAGAAACAACAGAAGCGGCACAACAACGCAAACCAATACAGGCAAGCACCATGCTCAGAACCGTCCCGCCGGCCATACGACACAAGAAACCAGACCAAGATTAACCAAACCAATTCATCGCAGATGGACAACCCTACAACAACAACCCCAGCTGAACGAAGCAACCAGGAAAAAACCACAAACTGAAGGACTGGTGATTCCCCCCCCTTTCCCCCTCTTTCCCCCCCAAAACATAGATTTAGTTAACACCATCAACATCCCCCCCCAGCCCCGCACCCCCACAGAAATCCTCACCCCAACACCAGTCCAGACGACCTCAACCACAATCCCCATCACCCACACCTTCAACATCCCCATACTCCATACTAAGGAAAAACAACTCCAACCTCAATAACACAACCCACAATCAGGCTAAAATCTGATACCCAACCAGCACTATGGTGGCACCAGAGCGTACCAGCACCCACATCCCCACCCCAACACACCAACAATGTTGCTCAAAACATTGGCAACATTGCTTATGAACCTTATACTTGACAGCGACGTTACAAAGTCAATTCACACCGTCTCACTGATAACCCCGTATCGCAGACAACAGGGGGGATGGCCTGTCCTTGAACACGGCCCTCCACACCAGCTGAGACCTAGGACCAACCGGCTAAATGCCAGATGGCCCAAAATACCCCAAACAAACACCTATATGACTACATATAGGAAACTCTCTACAACTTACCCCCTACTCTTTAACCCAAATCTTACTCTAATCCCACTAGCCCCCCACCCACCACACCCTAGGTCAGCGCAACCCCACTGGTTCTTTAAACAACACGAAGAGAGAGACACAAGACAACCCGAACGGGTTGGCAGGGAATCACCCCACATAATAGATAAGCAAGATGGCTAACCTTAAAGCAATTACATTAAATGTGAGGGGGCTGGGAAACCCCATCAAAAGAAAGCGCATCACCTCATACATAAACACCATGAAACCACACATCACCTTCCTACAAGAAATACACAACCCACCCAAAGGCAGCAAACTCCTGAGCGACCCCCGCTTCAGTCAACAGTGGGTCGCACGAGGCTCAGGGAAAGCACGTGGTGTAGCCATAATACTTAGTAGAGACCTGAACTTCACTGCCACAACAGTCCTCAAGGACAAAAAAGGCAGATTCATTTTCGCTAAAGGGACACTAGACGGCAAAATCAAACTGACAATCGGCTCCATATATGCCCCAAACGCGAAACAATTAGAATTCTTCCAGAAGACACTAAACAAATTCCTCTCCTTCTCTGAAGGGGAAGCAATCCTAGGAGGGGACCTCAATCTAAATATGAAAGGCATATCCCTGAAAGATATCCACCCTACAACCCCATGGGCAACCTTCCTCCGAAGGAAACCTCCAACAACTAGGAACTCTTACAAATTACTAAAATTGCTAAAAAACAGGGGTCTCTATGACATCTGGGGTGAGCAAAACCCGGGAGACATCAGCCATACATTCCAATCGGGACGCCATGATACAGTGTCCAGACTGGACAGCATTCTACTCACACAGGGTCTGATCCCCTCAGTGGAATCAACAAACATAGGTAACATTAAAATCACAGATCACGCCCCAGTAGAAGTCATCGTTAAAATAGGAGAAGGAACACAAACCACCCCATCATGGTCCTTCAGCCCCATCCTAACTACAAACAAACAAATTAGAGAGAATCTCACAAAAACCCTCCAAAACTACTTCGAGGAAAACGATGTAGACAATATAACAACCCCCCTCCTATGGGACGCAATGAAAGCGGTCACCAGAGGAGCTTGCATAAAAGAGAAAACATTCCTTAAAAAACAAACCACCTCAAAAATTAGCAAAATAGAACAAGACATCACAGTCCTCTCATCACGCTACAAACAAACAGGATCTAAAAAACTCCTCAAACTTATAGAACAAAAAAGGAGAGAACTAGACTCCTTAGAAATCAACAAAACAATGATCAACATTCTATACTCTAAACAACGTTTCTATGAATATGGAGGGAAAACCTCCAGATTACTAGCAAATAGATGTAGGAAAAAAGCACTCAAAACAAGAATACACTGCATCACCAAAAAAGACGGCAACATAACGTTCTCCCCCAAAGAAATAATCTCAGAATTTGCAGAATTCTACTCCAACCTATACACCTCCCATAACCCACCAGAGAGGGAAATCAAAAAATTTCTAGCAGGACTGACCATGCCTACCCTAACTGATGAGGAACAGGAATTCATGGACAGCCCTATCACCCCAGAGGAAATAGATGCAGTCCTCAAAAATCTGAAACCACACAAAGCCCCAGGCCCAGACGGCTTCACAGCAGAATTCTATAGGAAATTCAAAGAACCCTTGATGCCTTACATGACCCGCCTATTCAACGACATCATAAAAGGGGGTCCCATCCCCAAAACCTGGACCCACTCCAAAATAGTCTCCATCCCAAAACCACTAAAAGATAGCCTCAAAGTAGAATCATACCGCCCAATCTCATT
This sequence comes from Podarcis raffonei, assembly GCF_027172205.1. Taxonomy (NCBI): domain Eukaryota; kingdom Metazoa; phylum Chordata; class Lepidosauria; order Squamata; family Lacertidae; genus Podarcis; species Podarcis raffonei. Next base: position 1,329,770 of record NC_070611.1, read on the forward strand.
AATAAACCAAGACTACAAGATATTCACATCAATCTTGGCCAACCGCCTAAAAATCTTCCTACACAAGTTAATAGCCCCAGACCAGACTGGCTTTGTCCCTGGCCGCAATATAACAGACCCCATCAGGAAACTACTGAACCTGATCGAACACAGCAAGGCAACCAAACTCCCATTGACAATTATGTCCTTAGACATCCTCAAAGCCTTTGATTGCTTAGAGTGGAAATACATATTAGCAGTACTAACTAACATGAAATTTGGCCCCAACTTCCTACAAATCCTCAAACAAATATACTCCCAAGCCTCAGCAAGATGCAGAACTAATAATATGGATTCTAATACTATAGCTATCCAAAGAGGCACGAAACAAGGATGCCCACTGTCTCCCTTCTTATTTATCCTGGCTCTGGAACCCTTAGCAATCCGCATCCGAGCAGCCACAGACATCAAGGGAGTGGAAATAAAAGGCAGAACCTATAAATTAGGGCTCTTTGCAGATGACCTAATGGTCACAACACCAGACCCCATAAGCACAGCAACCTCCCTAATCAGAGAACTCAACACATTTGCAATGGTGTCGGGCCTACAGGTAAATTTCACAAAGTCAGAAGCTATGTGCTTCAACACCCCTCCTCACACCCAAAAAGAACTCACAAAGGTCACCAAAATAAAACTTTGCCACACCAAGTTCAGATACCTAGGGGTACAAATAACCAGAAACCTCAATAAACTGCACCTCCACAACTACAAGCCCCTGTGGCGACAAATTAACAAAGACCTAAAGAGATGGAATAACATGAATTTCACTCTCTCAGACAAAATAGCCATGATCAAAATGATCACACTCCCAAAACTAACCTACCTATTCCAAACCCTCCCAATCTGGATCCCCCCAACCCAACTCCGCAGTTGGCAGAGGAAACTACACTCTTTTATCTTCTCACATAAAAAACCAAGAATAAGCCCCAAATGCCTGCACCTCCCCACCTCAGAAGGAGGATGGGGAATCCCCAACATAGAAGCATATTACATTGCCAACCAAATACGACATATAATCCCATATATACTCAAAGATGAGACAAAACAATGGGTACACCTAGAGAGGGACACAATTGAAAATACCTGCACCACAGCATACCCACTCCTCCCAAACAAACTAAAGAAAATTCCCACAACACTCAACAGGTACACACAGACCATGCTCAAAGCATGGAAAACACAAATAGGCAAACTATCCCCAACCCCATCCCCACTAATCCCCCTGGCGTACCACCCATTATTCCACCATGCAGCACAAAACCTCCAGATAAAAACCTGGCGAACCAAAGGCTTATATCGCCTAATAGACTTTTATAAAAATAACAAACCTTTGTCAACACAAGAAATACAAGACAAACTAGAAGACACCCAAATGCCCTGGTTAACACAACACCAACTACATGCCCTCTTAAACAACCCAACAGTAAAATTAGCAGCAACTAGGCCCCTGACAACCTTCGAAAACCTCCTCCTAACAACAAAGGGAAACAGTAAAGGGACGGTATCCGCAATATACAAAATACTACTCCAAAACCCCACAAACCCCCTAGACGCAATCAAAAAACAATGGGAGAATGACATAGGCTATGAGATTAACCCCACGCAATGGACCAGAATGTGGTCTAAACCTCCCTTTAAATCCATATCAACAAAAAGAAAAGAACTCACACTGAAACTCACCTACAGGTGGTACCTAACACCAAGGAAACTAGCGCTAATACGCCCAGGAACCTCACCAAAATGCTGGAGAGGGTGCACTTCCACAGGCACATACCTCCACATGTGGTGGGAATGTCCCAAAATCCAACTATTCTGGGCAACAGCCAAACGAGAAATATGTAAAATAACTAAACAAGTATTAGATATCACCCCAGAATTGGCCCTACTAAACATCTTCCAAGACAACAATGCCCATTTACACCACAAAGAACTCATAACCCACCTACTTTCAGCAGCCAGAAACACCATAACCAGACACTGGAGAGACCTGTCAGGAGTAAGCATGGACCAATGGTACCAAATAGTATGGGAAACAGCCCTACTGGAAAAATTAACTAATAAACTGAAACTGACACGGGGACAAACAGAAGAAGACACCTTCACCCCGGTATGGCTCCCCTTTATCACATACACAGCCCAACAGGACAATGACAATAATCCACCAACAGCATACAAATCAATATGGCTAACCTGATCCAAAACACCCACCCACCTCACTCACACACGAAAACAAAGATCACCACATCCAATCACAAACAAACAATCACACCGTACGCCAACCCCAAACTCTCTCACTACCAAAGGAACACAAGTGAACAACACAAACAACGCTGACACCAAACTCTACATACACTAAGCATAATAGAAACACTGCCACCCGACCCCACCCCCATCCATCTTCCCTCTCTCCACCCCCCCTTTCTCTTTTCTTTCTTTTTTCTTCTCCCCCTAATGCCTCAACAAATGAAACGGATTTGTAAAAATGTTACATGGGAAGAAAAAAAAACGAGGCATTACACTTCTGTAAAACAAGAAAATCCTAAATAAAATAAAAAAAAAAGAAGTCCATCTGTACTCACCTTTTTAAAAGCAATTTAAGTTCTTAATGAGGCTTGGCATGAAAAACCAATTGTTAATGTTAGAAGAAAGAAAGAACATACCAAGCCCGTCCGGAGTCCACACATCATGATGAGGATCTCTTTGAAGTTCGATCTTTTACACCAGAGACTGTACATATTGAAGTCCCCCCCCCCCAGCTTCATCAGTTCAGAGCGTGTCTGTTATGTACTGAGTTGAATAGGATCCAAACTGCAGCAGTCTGATTGGTCTAGAACAATAGGATCCAAAAGGCAGCAGTCTGATTGGTCCTAGAACAATAGGATTCAGAATGCAGCAGTCTGATTGGTCCTAGAACAATGCAGCAGTATGATTGGTTGGCAGGAACTACCCAATCATGCTCCAGATAGAAGTGAATCCACAACCTGATTGGCTTACAGTAGAATTCCGGAATTAGCCAATCATGTGCAGCCCATTGTGTAAATAATGTATATAAAGCAGATACTTTGAGGGGACATTCATTCATTCCTCCTCACCACTATGAGCTGAATAAAGAGCATGAAATCACTTCGCGACTCTGAGTATATTTCACTGGCGACGAAGGTGGGATCCCGCTGAGCTGACTGCCACACACAGCACCGCAGCACCGCCACCTGCCGCACCGCTGCCTCGCACCGTGTATCCAGGCTTCAGCTCCGGGACACAAGGAACTCAGAATGGCAACCGACAACAGCTTCTCGCCATTCAACCCAGCATCTGGAGACTGGGAAGCGTACGCCTCCCGTTTCACCTTCCTCCTAGAAGCCAAAGGGGTCACCGACGAAGAAGACGCCAAGAAGAGGGCGATATTCTTCAGCGTCTGCGGAGAGGAGACGTTTGAAATCGCCCGGGCTCTCCTTGCGCCTGAAGACGTCGCTACTGTTCCATACAAAACAATAATGGAACAGCTGAAGGGGCACTTTTCGCCGCAGCCCTCAGTGGTGGCTCGTCGAAATGCCTTCTACGCAAAGCGGCAAGCCCCTGGGGAAACCATAACTGGGTTTGTGACCTCTCTCCGCCAAGCCGCCCGGTTCTGCAACTTCTCAGAGCTGGAGAACATGCTTCGTGACCGCCTCGTCGGTGGCCTGAAGGATGAGAAGCTGCAACGACGCCTCTACGCTAAGAAGGACCTAACGTTCCAGGTCGCTCTGGAGGAGGCCCTGGCAACGGAAGCTGCCGAGAGGTCGACGCAAGAGGCACGGCCGAGCCGGCTGTCCCAACCGAGGGTCCACCACGAAGACCTCACCGACGACTCAGGATCCGACAGGGAGGAGGTGCACCGAGTACAGCAGCGCACTCAAGCAGCCCACATACCACAGCTGCCTCGACGAGAAGGAGGGAACTGCGCAAGCTGTGGAGAAAGTCACGAGAGGAGGACCTGCCGTTTCCGCAACGCAGAGTGCAGGCAGTGCAGAAAATTGGGACACATCGCCCGGGTGTGTCGGGCTCGGCCCACCCGACGCCAGGCATCAGATGACCAATCCAAGAGCCCCAGGTCCCGGGGCCCAACGCACCAAGGCAACTCGACAGAGCTCACGGACTTCCAGGTATACCAGTTGCCCCACCCCAACGTAGAGAAAATTTATGTTGACGTACAGATAGAGGGGGCCCCATGCCGCATGGAGCTTGACACGGGTTCAACTCTATCCATAATCTCGGCAAGGACCTTAAGGAAACTGTGTCCTACTGGGGGTCCCAAACTCAGGCCGGCCCCATTCACCCTCCGGGACTTCCAAAAACGTAAGGTCCCCACAATGGGGGTGGGGACCTTCAGGGTGCAATACCGAGGGCGGACGCGGCAACTGGACTTGCTTGTGGTCAAGGGCCCCTACATTAGCTTACTGGGATTGGCATGGTTTGGACCACTGGGGCTAGCCGTCACCGGGGTGAACCACACTAGCTTACAAGTGGACGTGGACGCCATATGCAAGGAATTTCCGGGGGTTTTCGATGGGAAATTGGGACAGTATACGGGCCCCCCCATTGCTCTACAGCTTGACCCCGCAGTACGACCGGTCAGGCTCAAGGCCCGCCGGGTCCCATTCGCCCTGAAACCCCGTATAGACGAGGAATTGGACCGGCTCGTGGAGCAAGGAGTGCTGGAGCCGGTGCCTAATGCCCCCTGGGAAACCCCAATCGTCACGCCCGTCAAGCCTAATGGTTCAGTCCGCATCTGCGCAGACTACAAATGTACCATAAACAAGGCCCTCACGGCCCATGCATACCCAGTGCCAGTGGTCAGCCATGTTCTTGCCACCCTGGCTGGGTCGAAAATTTTTGGCAAGCTGGACTTGGCCCAAGCATATCAACAGCTGCCAGTAGATGAGGCCACAGCAGAGGCACAGACGATTGTGACACACAGAGGAGCATTCAGGGTAAAGCGGCTGCAATTCGGTGTCAGCGTGGCACCAGGCATATTCCAGAATCTAATGGACTCTCTACTTAAAGGGATTCCTGGCGTCACCCCCTTCTTCGATGATGTGTTGATTGCCGGGCCCACACCAGAGGAGTTTGAGGACCGCCTCCGCACCGTTCTGCACCGTTTCCAGACGGCGGGTCTCAAGGTGAAGCGGGAAAAATGTCTACTAGGAGTGCCTCAGGTGGACTTTCTGGGATTTATGGTGGACGCAGAAGGGGTCCACCCGACTGGGGACAAGGTACGGGCCATTTGTGATGCCCCAGCGCCCAAGAACAAGACTGAACTTCAGGCCTTCTTGGGACTATTGAACTTTTACCATTCCTTCCTTCCCCACAAGGCGGCGGTAGCAGAGCCCCTACACAGACTCCTGGACAAGCGGGCCCCTTGGGTGTGGGGCCAGCGCCAGGAGGCCGCATTCCAGGCAGTCAAGGACTTGCTTGTCTCAAACTCGGTCTTGGCACACTTCGACGAGAGGCTGCCGGTGGTGCTAGCATGCGATGCCTCGCCCTATGGAATTGGCGCTGTCCTGGGACACCAACTCCCGGATGGAAGAGAGGTACCGGTGGCATACTTTTCCCAGACACTCAACGCAACCGAGCGGAACTACTCGCAAATCGACAAGGAGGGTCTGGCAATCGTGAAGGGAGTAAAAAAATTCCATGATTTCTTGTACGGGCGGCCCTTCACCGTGGTGACTGACCACAAGCCGTTGCTTGGCTTATTTGCCCCTGAAAAGCAGACCCCCCAAGTGCTGTCTCCTCGCGTCCTCAGGTGGTCAATTTTCCTTGCCAGCTACCAGTATGCACTGATTCACCGTCCGGGGAAGGCGATGGGCCATGCGGATGCCCTCAGCAGGCTACCACTACCGGAAACAGGCCCCGACCCAGCACCTGCACAAGAGGTTATGAGCCTGGAGCTGCTTCCCGACCGCCCCATTCAGGCACAAGAAGTTGCACACCATTCCAAGAAAGATAGGGTCATCTCCCGGGTCCTGGACTGGGTGTGGAGGGGATGGCCCAGCAGCAGCCCCGGGCCAGAATTCGCCGGCTACACAACCCGCAAACATGAACTGTCGGCCCACAAGGGGTGCCTGTTATGGGGAAGCAGGGTCGTTGTTCCCCAGCCCCTCCGCAAAAGGGTCCTCACAGCCCTACACGAGACACACCCAGGGGTAGTAAGAATGAAGGCCCTTGCCAGGAGTTATGTGTGGTGGCCGGGGATCGACGGAGAGATAGAGGCCTGGGTCAAACACTGCCAGGCCTGCCAAGAATCCCGCCCAGATCCCCCAAGGGCCCCAGTCCAGTCCTGGGAGTCCGCCCGAGCACCATGGTCACGCCTGCATGTGGACTTCGCTGGCCCCTTTCAGGGGAAAACATTCTTCATAGTGGTGGACTCCTACACCAAATGGCTGGAAGTCGCACTGGTACCGTCCACTTCTACGTCCGCAGCCATCCGGGTACTACGCAGGCTGTTTGCAACCCACGGGCTCCCTGACACTCTCGTCTCAGACAACGGGACTGCATTTACGTCAGGAGAATTCCAAACCTTCACAGCGCAGAACGCCATCCGCCACATCCGTTCGGCGCCATTCCATCCTGCCACCAATGGCCAAGCAGAACGCATGGTGCGGACCACCAAGGACACCCTTCGCCGCATGACGCAAGGGGATTGGGAGTACCGCCTTGCCACATTCCTTCTAGCACAGCACAGCACCCCCAGCTCAACAACTGGCCGGAGCCCCGCTGAACTACTAATGGGTCGGCGCCTTGCAATCAGATTGGACCGCATTCACCCCGATAGAGCTCAGGATGAGGTAGTGGTGGGGGAAGGCAGGAACCCCCGGACCTTCGAGGCCCAGGACCCAGTGTACGCAAAGAATTTTGGGGCAGGCCCAGCATGGGTACCCGCCACAGTCACCAGGGTCACTGGCCCCGTGTCGTACGAGGTGCTAACAGATGGGGGGCAATGCTGGCGCCGCCACTGCGACCAGATACGGCGACGATTCCCGGGAGAAAACCAGGAGGAGGAAAGGTCAGAGGAGTCCCAAGGGAACAGAGGGGCAGTGAGGCCCATAGAGCACGAGGGGCCAGCAGGAGAGGCAGAATCAGTAAATACAGAGAGGACCTGCGAGGCCGAAAGGACACCGGAACCAGAACCACGACAGAGCGAGCCGGTTGCGCCAGACCAAATAGCCCCATCACAGCCAGCATCCTTGGAACACGAGCCAGAACCTGAACCCCGGACCAGGGAACACCCCAGGCCGCAACGCACACGTAGGCCGCCAGCGTACCTCGAGGACTATGAATGCGACCTCCCGGGCAGGACTGGAACTTAGAGGGGAGGGGTGTTATGTACTGAGTTGAATAGGATCCAAACTGCAGCAGTCTGATTGGTCCTAGAACAATAGGATCCAAAAGGCAGCAGTCTGATTGGTCCTAGAACAATAGGATTCAGAATGCAGCAGTCTGATTGGTCCTAGAACAATGCAGCAGTATGATTGGTTGGCAGGAACTACCCAATCATGCTCCAGATAGAAGTGAATCCACAACCTGATTGGCTTACAGTAGAATTCCGGAATTAGCCAATCATGTGCAGCCCATTGTGTAAATAATGTATATAAAGCAGATACTTTGAGGGGACATTCATTCATTCCTCCTCACCACTATGAGCTGAATAAAGAGCATGAAATCACTTCGCGACTCTGAGTATATTTCAGTGTCTGTTTGTTTTTCGAATCTTTATATTTTCCCAAACAGATGCATCCGGCCATGGGAGTGGCATCGCAGGAGTGCCAGTCGTTCCTTGCTCCGTGACCCACTGCCCTGCCGTCTGCCACACCAGCAATCTCGGACAAACCGCGGGTGACCGAGACAGTCCTCCCCTACCCTGGGGAGGCTGCCAGGGCTAATTACCCCCATATCAGCCCTGAATTATCAGAACGGCTGGGGTCCAGTCGTGTGGGAGTCCACCATTTCCCACCATCGGAAACAGGAAGTCTATCCAACATGTTATCAACCAATAAATTTGTGTATGTTTATTCAAAACCTGCCAAGGAGTCCAGTTCATCTCGTCGTCTTTTTAGATAATTTGTAAAAAGCTCCCATTCTTCCTTAAAGTCACAGTTGTCCTTGTCCTGCAGTTTATATGTCAATTTAGCCAACTCTGCGTAGCTCATCAATTTCTCTTGCCACTGTTCTTTTGTCGGGGTTTCCTCATTCTTCCATCCTTGTGCTATCAAGACTCTTGCCGCTGTTGTAGCATACATAAATAAGTTCTTTGTTTTTCTTGGCAGGTCTTGTCCTACAATCCCTAACAAAAATGCTTCTGGTTTTTTTTTTTACAAATGCCATTTTAAACATGTTTTAAATTCATTATATATCATTTCCCAATTTTTTAAAACTTCTCTACATTCCCACCAGATATGATAAAAAGTCCCTTCTTTTTCTCTGCATTTCCAACATGTATTTGACCCAGTTGTAGAGAACTGAATTTAAGGCTGGAAAAATGAGAAACCGAAATTGTCAGTTCTATTCCTCCCTAGGTTCAGGGGTTAGTGATCAGCTGGTGTGCAGGCACAAGCTGGTCAGAAGCCTGGCTCAGGGGCAGAATATGTCTTTTGCACTCAGATGGAGCCAGGGTCATCCTCTGGCATCTCCATTTTAAAGGATCAGGTAACATATGTTGGGGAGAAACTTTGCTGGAGATTCTGGAGAGCTGCTGGGCACTCAGGACAATTAGCTTGACCTGGAATAGTAATTATTACTACTTATTAAATTTCTATTCATCTGAAGATCACAGGGCAGTTCACAACCTAAAAATACAAAACGAGAACACAAAATACATAATAAAAACAGAAAAAACCAATAACCACAAACACATTTAAAAGGGGATAGAATATTAATCAGCCAAAGGCCTGGTTAAAGAGAAACGTTTCATCTGGTGTCTAATATGTTTATATAGTATGCTTCCTCCACCTCTGACACTCCATTTTGCATAGAAACCCTTAAGAATTAAACATTGTTCCAATCCTTTTACTAAGCACATAAAATAAATAATTAGGATTAACAGCTTGCAGCTTGGGGAAAAAACAAAAACATACACTTTTAACTCATCTGATGTTGCCCATCCCATCTTCAGTGATTGCTGGGCAGCACTGATTCCTGCTTGCCACCGATAACCCAGACCAGTCTTGGATAGGAATGGGAAGGGCTGCCTTGTTTCTTGATGCCTTTGGGGGATTTCAAGGTATGTGACATTGGGCAGCCTGATAGTCCTAGAAAGTTTGCCTGAACATGCAGTGCAGTAATTTAAGCTTTTACTCTTCTCCTTCTAGGCTGTCGCTTGGTTTACACCCATCAATTGGAACCAAAAGCAAACAAAGGAAGGAGAAGAGGGTGGCAGAATCTATAGAAATTTAATACAGCCTATTATTGGCATGCGCCAGCAAAAAGACCGATGGCAACCCAGGATGTTTGACGTTTGGCAGGGAAATGTTGGTCAAAATCTTACAGGGACAAATGAACCAGAATTTATTCTACGGTATTGCACCTGAATCAATTTGCATTATTTATGTAATGGTTCATATTATATCATACTATCCAACTTTTTCTTACCTGCTAGTTTTTGGGTACAACAAAGATCACAGCCTCAAAAAGAGTGGTGCAAAAGCAGGACTGTAGCTGGGGGGGTGGTGAGGTGGGCGATGGGGGGGGGCACAAAAATTGGCTTTAAAATATGTCCATAAATATAAATATTGATTATTGCCTCGTAAGAAATGGTTTTAAAAAGAGGGTGAATTGAATGGGTGGGGGAGAGGCAGAAAGAAGAGCCGTGGCTGGGGGTGCAATCTGGACAGTTCTGCCAGGGGCGCAAGATCACCCAGCTACGGCTCTGTGCAAGAGTGTGACACTAGCACTCTGTGTTTGTCAAAGGCTCACACCAGAGTGCTGGACCTTCGGCACTCTGGCGCAACCCTGCTCACAAGAAATGACCTGCCACAGCCACGGTCAGGTCCAGCAGGGCCTGCCACAGCCAGCCCCTCAAGCTGAGGGGGGGCTCAGCCCCATCCCAATATATGGGGGGGGGGCTTGGGTGTCCTCAGTCCCATAGAGTTGGCACCTATGCTAATAATTAAAATGGCTTGTTTATTATAAGGATTCCTCACTGTTCTTTGGGAAGCTCAGAGTGGCTTCTGTGAGGCTTCCAGTGGCCGTCCCTCATGGCACTTGTGCATTGTCTTGTTCCAGCAGAAGGTGCTTCTGGGCTCCTCACTGGAGCAGATTATATCACACCCTTCCTCCTTCACAAACCCAAGGCAACAGCAATTCCAAGTACCTTTCTTTTTCCCTTCTGGAGGCTTCAGATTTTAAAAGGCCTCGCATAAACATTTGCAAGTTTTTCCTTGAAAGTGTGTAGAGGTTACTCAGCACAGACAAATCAATATGGAAGAAGTCCATGGAGATTGGGGAGGGGGTGGGAAGCCTACCAGCTAACACATCTTTTTGGTTTTTGCACTGTAGTACTGCAGACTGGAATGCAAAAGCCTGCAATTTCAATACAAGTCTAACGAGCAAAGTCTTTGGAATTCTGCTGGCAGGGTAGAATGATAGTCTTTTAATTTAAAGCAGTTTAGCTGGATAAAGCTTTCTGCATGTAAATTCTTAGCTGTCTGTTCGCTAAAACATCATCTTCCAAAGTTGTACTTTGGAGGACACTGAATGCTCAACACATGAAATTGTAGGAGCCTTGAAAGCTTGTATGCCATGGTCACGATCTCCCTGAGGTGAGCCAGAGAAGCTATAGAAGGGTCAGACTCTGGTGAAATAAATGCCAGCTGACAACAAAAGAAGCAAACATAGCAAAGAACATGAGGTCCAGAGGAATGCATGAAGAAAGCCAAGGCCAACATTTATTATGTTAATGTTATTTAAAATATTTAAATAGATCAGAATATTTATATTTAGGATCGTACTTTAAGGGGCAGGGAAGTAAAAGCACCTGTGAGCAATCCAGATTGGATCTGGATCACATCAGTGAGGGAGGAGTGATTTATTCCCTCCTCCCTTAATGTTTTCCAAGTTAAAGCTGCTCCTGTGAAGCTGCTCTGGGACCTGCAGGAGAAAACATGCAAGCCATCGTATGGTTACCTGTGAGTTTTCCTCTATGGCAAAATAGTTAAAGGGGGAGAAATTGTAATTAGGTAAATAGCATTGGGGGTGGGGCTCACATAGGATCACATCAATAATTTTTTTCAGCAGTGTTTTATCAATGCACCTGTGTGCACTGAAAACACAGAAGAGGGAAAAGATGCGAGGGAAAGTCAAGCTATGGGGAACTGCACATTCTGCAGCTCCAAAATTTATTTTGGAAATTCTCTTAGTTAAACTGGAATTCTGAAAACAAAAAATTTTTTTCCTTCCAGTAGCACCTTAAAGACCAACTAAGTTAGTTCTTGGTATGAGCTTTCGTGTGCATGCACACTTCTTCTGATACACTGAAACAGAAGTTGCCAGATCCTTCTATATAGTGAGAAGGTGGGGAGGGGTATTACTCAGAAGAGTGGTGGGAATGGGTGATTGGCAGATAGCTGTGATGAGCCTGTTGACGACTCTTAATGACTGCAATAGGTCTTACAGGAAAAAGCAAGGGGTGAGAAGGTGAAAAATGGCTTTGTCATGTATAATGAGATAAGAATCCAATGTCTTTGTTCAGACCAGGTCTCTCCATGGTTTTAAGTTTGGTAATGAGTTGCAATTCAGCAGCTTCTCTTTCCAGTCTATTTCTGAAATTCCTTTGTAGTAAAACAGCTACTTTGAGATCTTGTATTTTTCCTGTAAGACCTATTGCAGTCGTTAAGAGTCGTCAACAGGCTCATCACAGCTATCTGCCAATCACCCATTCCCACCACCCTTCTGAGTAATACCCCTCCCCACCTTCTCACTATATAGAAGGATCTGGCAACTTCTGTTTCAGTGTATCTGAAGAAGTGTGCATGCACACGAAAGCTCATACCAAGAACTAACTTAGTTGGTCTTTAAGGTGCTACTGGAAGGGAAAAAAATTTTTGTTTTGACTATGGCAGACCAACACGGCTACCTTTCTGTAACTGGAATTCTGAGGGAGATACTAAACCAAATAAATGATAATGGGAATGTACAAAGAGAACCCTGTCATTTGTAGTGGGCACTGCAGTGCACAACGCCCCCCCCCCATGCATCAGTACATATAAAAGACTCTGTATGAAACCTCTTGCTTCTATTTCTACAGGGAAGAAAAGATCCGACCCATCCTGTACCCCGTGCAAAGTTCTTGGTGCCAAAACCCAAGCTCTCCAACACATCCCCATTACACTGTGGGAAGATACATCCCGGCGGGCATTGAGGGGAGCCACGTGGGCAGACAAATGAGAACTCAGCTGGTAAAGCAGGATCCAGATACCGGTGAGTTAAAGGACATTTAGAGAATGAAGGGTGGTGTTTGTTTGTTTTTAAATACTGACAGAAGGAATTTAGAGAAAGTGACAAGAGCAAAAGATTTCTCGTAGGATCTTCTTTTGCATCAGCCTTGCCGATACTTGTTGCTAACACATCCGTTGTGTTGGTACAAGATGTTTGTTGTTAGGGGTGTCTCTTTTTGGAAGCTGAAATGACACACTGAGCCACTACTGGGAGAGACCCGCTATGCTGCCTGTGGCTTGTTAATGAAGCAAGTGCGAAGAAGCTGCTCAAATACTGTGAACACCAGACAAAGCGGTGACACACACATACACACAGAAGGAAAAGGTTTCAATGTCTCCAGGGACACATGTCAGAAGGAGTGGTTAAAATTAAGAAAAAGCATGTTGCATAGCTATTTTAGATTTAGTTAGATGTCTGTGCCAGAAATGAGGGAGGGTTAGTTTTGGTACAAATAAGTACAATAGCACCAGGTAAAAAATACATAATCTATATACATAGACATAATATAAAATAGAGAAAGTCAGAGAAAATTAAATGGAATATAGTATAAAATTCAAACAACATGACACCCATACAATCATTCATCCAGCCTCAGTCACCAGCCATTCCACTCCACGCCACAGCCGTTCAACTGCACAGCTCTCATTGCCAAAACTAGGTACTTTTCACTTAAGTTTCACTGATTTCAAGGGGAGAATTAAACACATTTGGTATAGAGAACCCATATTGTAAATGCTCAAAACACACACTATTCTAATAGTGCACACCATACTCATTAATTATACAAACTCTGTAATACAAAATATCCATTTATTAGGTGTGCTGCAGCAACATTTACATGACTGCTGTTCTGTTTCTTTACTTAGTTATCTGAACCTCTAACCAGGTGCTATACATCTCCTTTCTTGCTTCTTGAGATATTAGTGTGATAAACTCTTTGCTGCAGCTCTCCCTGTTGAATGAGAGACTCTCTTATGATAGCCACAACGTTAATGCATGCTTCATTTCTAAGATATGGCAAAGGCTGTGCCATGTTTCTAGAAAAAGAGGCACCGGAACTCACCACAAATGCCTCCCTTGTTCTCTTACAATGGCAATGGCGCCCACCTGAGATGTGCCGGAACTGAGGTCCAGCAAGTTCCAGTTGGAAAAAAGACCTGGGTAAAGGTGTGGTATCCAGATACCTAGGAGAATTCACAAGATGCTTTTCCATTCCAGAATTCTCCCATAAGAAGACTTCCCTGGGCAGAAAACAATAGGAGTGTAGGTTGCCACTTCAACTATTGTTTTCTCCAATACAGCTCAAGCAGATTTAAAGGAGCAGTCCAACATTTACATACAATGGTCTCTTGGTCTGGAACCTTGGCCTAGTTGTTAATTAAGCTGCAGTTCAGACCAGGGTCTGCTGTGCATGTGGGAAAGTGGTGAGGGCCTAGCCCATGGGTAGGCAAACTAAGGCCCGAGGGCCACATCCAGCCCAATCGCCTTCTAAATCCAGCCCACGGACGGTCCAGGAATCAGCGTGTTTTTACATGAGTAGAATGTGCCCTTTTATTTAAAATGCATCTCTGGGTTATTTGTGGGGCACAGGTACTCGTTCTCCCCCCCCCCAAAAAAAAATATAGTCCGGTAGTCTGAGGGACAGTGGACCGGCCCCCTGCTGAACAGGTCTGCTGACCCCTGGCCTAGGCCTATTGCATCTCTTGCCTTATTTCAGGGTGGAACTACAGGTGTCAGCAGCAGATCTGGACTACTTTCAAATGCTTCCAGTGGGATTTTGGGTAGAAAGGCTGTGGGTGCAGAGGTTTTAATCTCTTCCTTTGCTCTCCCCCCCAACCCCCTAACCTCTGACCCAGACATTTTCCTCAACTAGTCCTGAGGACAGAATCGAACTCAGCTGAGGGGGAATCACCTGGGATGACAAGTTGTGGCAGAAAGCATTAGGTGGAGAGAGAGTTCAGCACTCCCTACCTGTTATAGTGAGAACTGGAAGAAACTACTTAAAATCTTGCCTCAGCTATTATGACTTCACAAGATAGCCTTAGGCAAACTACTCTCTCTCAGCATAATTGCACAATAATGCTGACCCATCCAGTGGTGGGCCTACATTTTGGGGGCTCTGAAGCTTGAACAGTCATGGGGGGCCCTTCGCAACCAGCAACAAAGTCTGGTTAACCACTGATATCTTCTTCAATGGGGCTGTTCCATGGTAGATCACCACACCTTTCTGTGCTACTTACTCTCAAACGCTGGGATTGTTAAAAAACATGCAACAAAATAATAATAAATTTGAGTCACGAGACTCAAATTGGGTCTACTAGACCTAGAACCTTTAAGCAATTTGGACCAAAGTTTCCTCAGGGCCCCCTCTGGGATTAGGGACCCTGATACTTGATCCATTTCAGAGTAGATCGCCCCTGGACCCACTGTACAAATTTATTGTAATGTTTATTGTGATAATGTAGGTGCTGTAAAATGCTTTGAGTACTTAAATTTGCTATTTTGTATTTAACATTGCACCCCATTCTTTCCTACTGAGAGCTAATGCTGCCTAAAAGTGCTTAACTTAGTTTTGTTTTTAATCCACATTATGAGCTAATAACAAGGATGTTACAAAATTGTTTCACTGTGTATTGGAAGCTGTAGTGATTCTTTTTTCTGGCAAGTCTTCATAGAAACCCATAACAAAATATATTTTTCCTTCTGTGGAGAACAAATAGACAAATACAATCATTAATCTTCTTTTATTTCAGTGCAAATAATTCACTATTGTTTGAAATGCATTGTGGCTATTAATGATCATTTGGCAGATCGGTGATTTTGAAATACTTGGCTATTAAGATACTGCATTTTCTCTGCATACCTACTATATTTACCAGCGGTTTTATAGCCACATTGTGTAACTTGGAGTCCAAGAAAACAATGATTAATGGCTTTATTTAAGAGAATTTGTCTGTTTAGTTTGTACTGAAGCCTATGGACACCACAAAGCAGGTGCTAAGACTATATGTACAGATCATAGCTATTCAGAACTACGGAGACGGCAATCCATGGCACATTCACTTTTAAGCGCTAATTAAATTATTGCCAGTTGCATTTTTTTATCTCATTGATATTGAACTCCCCCAGTTCTTCTCCCAGCATAGGTTATCTACCAAGGCAGTTTCTACACCAAAAAGTTTAAACCCAGGCCTGAATTGAGATAAGCAGCCTCTTCCAAGAGCACCTGGAATTGAATGGCAATCACTTGCTCAAGCCCTCTGTTTCAGAAATAGGGATGAGGGAGAAATTGGATTCTGTTCTTATTTAAAACCAGATTTATCAAATTTGCAGTTTCCAAAACAAAATAAGAACTGAAACACAGGCATCTTTCAAAATTCTCACTTATCCAAATTATGCGATGCAGTTCTCCAGCCAACCAGTGTTTACAAAAATACATATATTAGGGGGAAATGTGAATGAAATGAATATATTTGTGAAAATAATGTATAGAAATGCATTGTATGTGTTAAGTTGTGGGCGAACATAGCAGACGACACAGCGATTTCTCCAGAGCAGCTCTTTACTTGTAAGCTGGACAGAACTGAACAGCAAACAGCTCAGCTGGCCTGCTTTTATAGGCAGCCGGCTGTCAACATTGTAGCAACAACAACCCAGGGTTTCCCGCCTAAAATAACTGACGTGGACCTGAGTGAAAACTATCTACAGTATCCCCCTGCTGGCCCAGGGTGAGAACTTCAATACATAACAGTATTAGCGTAAATTGCTTGCAAACCTGTCTACATTACTCAAAATTCATTCATCTAACAAAACAGGATTAGAAGGTACTCTGGACACATCCATAGACCCAACTGTCACCACAGTGAGAGGCAGGTGGAAATGAAAATGAAAATGGTTATCTTCAGCCTATTGGGAAATAAATGTGCTTAAATATAGTTTCTGTTGCAGACTTGTTTGCTAAACGTTAAAAGATTTATAACAGTCTTTAAAGGAACCAGAATAAAATTTTATTCTGTTTTAAAGATCAGAAATATACTTTTGAGGCATTAGGACCTTTGAATAGATGTACACATTAGTAACAAGTTTTAAATCCTAAGGAGTTGGAATTTTATTTAAAATATATATATTTAAAGATCTGCTATAATGTTAGTGAAAACGCAGTATCTCTCTTCCCCCCATTTCTTTTTCTTTTAAAAGTAGTGCACATAAGTTTGCTTTTGTTTTCTCTCCACAGGCCTTCTCTGCCCAGGAAGTAGTCATAGCATAAAGCCAGCAGAAGACAGTAACAGGAAAAACAGAATAAGACCAACTCGTTCAGCAGGAGTAAGTAACCATGACATGTTTGATTGTTATTACAGATTTAGAGTGCATAGCAACAAAAAAAGACAAAATCAGTTCACTGCCTCAAGGAGCTTACACAATATAAAAAGAGGGTGTGTAGATGAGGGAGGGAAGTGGAAAACAAGTAGCAAATCAGCAGAGAGGAGGAATGGGAAAGACAAAGGTAACAAGAGGTGAACAAATGCTTTTTCACTTACATACTTTGGATTGATTTCATTTGTCACGTGGAAGACTAAAAGTCATGAGCCTAAGGCTTTTTTATTGATAAAAATGAGTTTTTATTTGAGTTTGAAGAAAGAGAAATGCGGCAGCACGCAGGTGTTTTAGGAGTGAGTTCTGAGCATCAGAGAATGAATGGATGGAGCTGTTCAAGGGAGCAAGACATCTTTGGGGAGAGGAGGGCTGTGGAGCTAAAGGAGAAGATTTGAGACGTATAAGGCTATGGAGACAGAAAAAATGGCATCTGCCACAGAGAGCTTTAAAGCTAAGGACAAGTATGTGTTGGATGCAAAGGGAGCTGGGAAGCCAGTGAACAGCTGCACGCCAAGAAAGGACAGGGTCCGAATGAGAAGAGAAGTGAGCAAGTTTTGAGTGAAGGCAAAATGGTGCAGCAAGTCTCTGATTCAATATACCTGTGTGTGGAGAAACATCATCTCACTTTTTAATCATCAAGCAGATCTTTTCCTGCAACATAAACTCAAACACAGCATCTCTCAACCGGGGGCCAAATTACCCCTTGGGGGCCCCCAGGATATTCCAAGGGGGCCGCAGGTGATAATCGTGTAAATGGGGGGGGGGGAGCGCATAGCATGAGACATGGGGCCACAGAGGGAAGTGAGAAGTGAAGGAAACAGAAGTGACTGAGAAAATAAAACAGAAAAGAAATGAAGAAAATAAAAAACAGAGAAGCAGAGAAGTGACTGTGCTTCCCAGTGGATGGAGCACCACACACACTCTGTGTCAGTGTCGCTTCCGCTTCCTTCTCCCTCCCACTTCTGCACTCCTCCGCTGCGTGCACCAAGCATCTCGTTTGTCACGGGCAAGTCCATGGGTGCAGTTATCCCTCACAGCAAGGTGCATGATGTGGTTATCTCTCACAGCAATAGAACTAGATATAAAAAAGCTTGTTTCTGGTCATCAAGCACAAGGGTCACATTGATCAAGAAGTACTTAAAGTATAATTTTTTATGTAACTGTCTTTTGTATAAATTATAAAAATTACCGGTATGAATTAAATTGTTCTATTTACAAATAAAACCCCACATTTAAATAGCTACACTTCTACCAGTAGGACAGGGGGTGACAGGAAGAAAACATGTTTGGAAGGGGAAAGTCAGAAATAGGTTGAGAAACACTGCTCTAAAGAAACTCTGAATTTATAGCCAACCCCAGTTGCGTAGTCTCTATGCAATTCCACAAAGTGGAAAGGCATGCCTGTGTACCAGACCATCTGATGCATCTAACAAAGTGAGCCTATTCCTACAAAAGCTTATCCCACAAAAGCTGTGTTAGTCTTTAAGGAGCTAACATAATAATAATGGATTACAAACCAATGGGATTCCTTAGAAATATTTGATGTAGCTGGCAACGGGCACATTCACACATCTAGCATTTCAGGGTTCAGTTGCCCTGTTCAGCACTATGGACCCCATAGTCCAGACGTGTTCCTGTGCTGGTACCCTCTGCTTTCCATGGCTGATAGTGAGTGGCTGGCAGCAGCTGTGCAGTCTACATCTCTGGTTTCCTGTGGATATTTGGTTGGGGCACATGGTGCTTAGAGCAGTAAGGGTGGGGTTATCTAATCTTCACAACAGCCTTACCTGACAGATCATGGCTGGTCTAAGGATGCTGTGTCCAGAAAACACACTACATCACACTGGCTTTTCATAGTACAGTCCTCATTTTTTAGTTTTGTGTTGAACTAGGAGTGCAATTATTCTTAGTGTTTAAGGTAGGCATTAAATCTTAACAAATATTAGCTTAGATGCATGAAATATATTGTATAATTGATCTATATGTATGTATATTACATAAAACGTTTTTGGAAGATGTCCTTCCCACCTTCTTTCTTGACACACCACAATAAGCCAGAAAGTCTCTAATTAGCCATTGTTTCCTGTTTTACATGAACTGGGAACCTATAGATGCCAGGTTCCAAACAGGCTGGTAACTTAAATCAGTTTTTAAATATGGTTTAAGATCCTGGCTTGTTCTGAACCTGGTAACAATAGTTTCCCAGTTCAAACCAAATGGGAAACTATGGCCATTTGGGGACTTCCTGACTTACTATAGTCTAGGGATCCTGCAGGATGCAGGATATCAGCCTATTAAGCTGACATAATTGTCCAAACTGGGCCATAGTGTAAGTGTGTGTGTGCTTCAGAGTTTTAATGTGTGAGGCATTTAATGTGTTTGAGGTATGGCCCTCAGCAACTGGCAGGTCAACTATGGCCTAGTAAGGCTGGCCCTGTAGACCAAAGAAAAGTCCACAGCCTAACGTGCTGCAACAGATTCATAACACTCAAGCTACACTAGATGATGAATTTATTTATATGCCGCCCATCTGACTGGGTGGCTTCTAACAAATTAAAACACAGTAAGACATCAAACATTTAAACCTTCCCTATACAGGGCTGCCTTCAGATGTCTTCTAAAGGTTGCATAGTTACTTACCTCCTTGACATCTGATGGGAGGATGTTCCACAGGGAGGGCACGACTACTGAGAAGGCCCTCTGCCTGGTTCACTGTAGCTTCACTTCTCTCAGTGAGAGAACCAGCAGAAGGCCCTCAGAGGTGGACCTCAGTGTCCAGGAATGGAAATGCTCCTTCAGGTATACAGGGCCAAGGCTGTTTAGGGCTTTAAGGGTCAGCACCAGTACTTTGAATTGTGCTTGGAAACATACTGGGAGCCAGTAAAGATCCTTTAACACCAGTGTTATATGGTCCAACAGCTGCTCCCAGTCACCAGTCTAGCTGCTGCATTCTGGATTGGTTGTAGTTTCTGAGTCGCCTTCAAAGGTAGCCCCACATAGAGTACGTTGCAGTAGTCCAAGCGGAAGATAACCAGAGCATGTACCACTCTGACAAGGCAGTGTGCAGGCAGGTAGAGTCTCAATTGGTGTACCAGATGGAGCTGGTAGACAGCTGCCCTGGACACAGGATTAACCTGTTGTTCCATGGACAACTGTGAGTCCAAAATGACTCCCAGGCTGTGCATGCACCTGGTCATTCAGGAGCATAGTTGCCCCATTCAAGACCAGGGAGTCCCCCACAACTGCCTACCCAATCCCTCATAAACACGAAGTCCTGAGCGGCCACTTGTAGGGGTGTGTCAACATGGATGTTAAAATCCCCTAGGACCACCCGACTAAGTGTCTCCAGGAGAACATCCTTCACAACCTGAAGCAGGCAGGAAGCAGAGATGCCGGTACACCAATAGGAATCCTGTACTGCCCTTATTGTCCAACTTCCAGAACATGCACTCAGAAAACTGGGTCTCCCCAGTAGGTTGCCTGGTGCAAACTAATGACTTCCTAAAAATCACTGCATCCCCTTCCCCACATGACCTGGGTTGCTGTGTGTAAGAGAAACCTGGCGGACAAGCAATGGCAAGAACATGTCATGTCCAACCAGGTCTCTGTTACACATGCCAGTTCAAGTCCTCCATCCATGATCAAGTCATGGATGGCAGTGGTCTTATGAATCATTGTCCTGGCATTGCACAGCAGCACCTTAAGGTCTTGTGGGACACCCTTGTTGATACCTGTATCCTTCTGGTCAGGGCAGACCCAGAGGCAGGGATAGTTTTCAGACAGTGACTAAACTTGCCTCCTCAGTAATGACGTGGTCTACTCTAGTCCTAGTATAACTCCTCCTCCTGTCTGTGATCACTGGGATCACGTGCTTGAAATCTAGCTATAGAAGCATAGGATTTGAGGGCAGCAAGAAAAGAATCAGCAATACGTATGCAATTCCCAGAGGTTGGATGGAGGGGGACTATTAATTGGGGAAAGGCCCCATTGCAATAGTCAGCTATAGATTGCCACACCATCTGCTATATTGGTTGGCAATGGTGTATAACCTTAGTATGCTGAGATGATAGAGAGTACTTCTGGGGCCATAAATCTGATTAAGATTCTGTCAGTGATGGGATTATCTGGAGGGTACTTATCATTTTACTTAAGCCAAACAGCTTAATTTTTGCATAGATTTTCCTCTTAGAGGACTTAATGAGACTTGTGTAGACATTGGCATGTATTTCAGAATTGAAATAGAGGAGTTGCCTGAAGTATTAGATGCACCTTTCTTCTTAGCTGAATTTTTCTCTTCCTCAGTCCCGTATTTTTATTTATAGACATATGAATTCCTTGTATGTTATCTTTGCTGCTACTGATGACATTCTTGGCATTTTAGTGCAGTTAGTATGATGGTGCTTGCATATTTTTTAAAAAAATCCATGCTGCTTAGTGGTATGTTTAGTGTGTGTGGCACCTTAATGCTTTTGGACAGAAATACCTTCAGGTGGTAAATATGTTCATATATTTACATACTGAGGCCTATTTATAATGTGTGCATTTGCCTTTACATCACAGTAGTGAATCTGGGGCATCATTTTACTTCTTGAGTATCACATCTTTGGTGTTATAAATATTAACTTGCTGGTCCACATGACGACAGAAGAAAAATTCAGAATGTAACAGTTAGAGGGTTGCCATATTTTAAAAAATGAAAATCCAGACACAAAAGTTTTTTCTTTCAGTTTTGCCCAAATTTGTTGAACTTTTTCGGCAAAATAGCAAAAAAATTCATTTTTGAGCTTTTTAAAAAACATATAAGTATATAAACCACGTGTCTGAAATAGTATAGGAGAGCTATCCTGAAGCTATTTTGACTCTCCCAAATTGACCTCAAATATTTCTCTGCAAGGAGAAATGAAATGGGAAAGTCTCCCCATTGTCTTTTGCTTACAAATCCTGTCTTAAGGGCGTATTTGTGTATGAATAGGGTGAGCCTGTGACCTGGATTTGGGAACTAAACTATTAACCATCACAAACCTACCTGACCATTATCAGGTGTCCTGGCAAACAGGATTTCCGCTGTAGACCGCCTTCTTCTGTGATGTATATATGATGTTTCGGGGGGGTGGTCTTGGGCTACAGGGTGGGCAACTTCAAAAGTCTATATAAGGGCTTGCACACTATTGTTCTGGGTTCTCTCCTCCCTCCTGCATGTGGTGAGTGAGGACCCTGTTGCAACAGTTTAATAAAGATCAGACTTAGTAGCCACTTTGCTTCTCAATATACTCTGGTTGGCCTCTGTTATTTTCTCATACCAATAGGGGACCCACTTAAGGACTCTATATGGGCTCTTGAATACCCCATAAGGGAAAAGGGGCAGTTTTTTTTCTTATAACAGTTTGGTGAGCCAGCCAGGAATTTTGGTTGACTGGATTCTGGGGGCGAGGAAGGACTGGTGATCCAGTGCGCACCAGGCGAATTGCCAGGAGGAATCACCAGTCCTCCAGTGATCCCCAGGGTCTGGAAATAACTGGAGTTCCAGTGGGGCTAACAAGAAGAAGCAATGCTCAATCAGGCCAGCCATAAACAACTACTTGTAAGATCCCAGGATCATCCGAAAACCAGCAGATGCAGAAGCGATTATAGAGATCGTCCCGGGGGCGGGGGGGGGGGAGTAGGTGGGACTCTCTCTCTTTTCTGTTTTGAATGCTACTAAATAGAGAGTTTTAGATTAGAAGCCTGGTGTCGAGCTGAGTTATTCAAGACACCACGTTAACACAGACAAACCATTTTATGCTGCGTGTGAACTCTGCTATTATCCGCCACTGAGGAGAGTGGCAGCGCGCAGTGGAAATGTGTGGGCGCCATTGAAGTTTGTCGGAGTGGCAATAAATCAAATTTATTGCAGGGCCATTGCAGCAGACTCAGTGGGTCAAAATTATACGACCCAACAAACTTTAACACTTTATGCCGCTGACAGCTCAGTAGCAAGGAAAGCGAACGACTGGTCATGAGGGATCGTTAGGTCCGGAGGTTATTTTTTAGTATAAGGGTAACACCCACCTGTAGTCTAAGTCTAATACCAGGCACCTTAAAGAACCCTAGCATGGGCTCAAATTGTGAAAAGGGTTGACCAGTCAGGCTCGTGCCGAGAAGAAAGCCTGGGCAGCACTTTCTTCTCGACAGAACTCTGAAATAGCCTTCCTGTTAGAGATCTTTGTTTTCTCTAGAAGTGGATAAGTTTTGTACTTAAGGTTTAAAAATGTTAAGAAACGGTTTTCCTGTGCTTAAATTGGCCTTAAAGGTAACATTCAGCAGCTGCTTATCTTAAATGTGCAGTTTTAAAATTCAAGCTTGCTTCAAATTTTTGTGTGACGGAGCCATGTTTTGGGTTGATCAGATATTGAGGAAAGGGGAAGAGGGGAGATGTTTGTCTGAGTTCCGAAGTGTAGATGCCACCACATTGAAAGAATAATTTCTTTCACATGTGGAATGGGTATTATGTGGCACCTGTAACTGGCCACAATTCTGTGCTCATATGATTTTCTTCCTTCCTATCTTCCAATGTTTCAGTTACGGAAAGCTCTGTGTTCACGTATTTCTTTCTCCATGTTGGGGTCCTGTGTCTCTCTGTTAGCAGCTTTCTGCTATTTTCCTCACTCCACGATATTCCTTGGTAACCTCATAAAATCCCATGACTTTCAGTTACCTGTGTCTGCAGAGATGACCCCCAGCTCAGCCCCTTGACCCCTAAACTGCCCTCCTTCCCCTCCCATTCTACATATCCAACCTGCAGGCTAGTAAGTCTCACTGGATGCTTTGTCATTGTTTCAAACTCAGTATGCCTGAGACCAAACTTCTTAACTCCAAAGTTCTCCTCTCCTCATACATATTGGTTTCTCTGTCCTCTGTCTCCATATTCAGTCATTTTGCTTCTCCCTATACAGCATTGCACCCCCTACAAATAAACCAGTTCCTACCTGTACCTTCAGCAAAAACCTGGGTCCCTGTCCTGTCTTAATGACTGGAATCCTATCCATTCTGGGTCTTCCACCTTGGTCCCCTCATTTCTGTTCTGGACTCTGCTGCCAAAACCTTTACCTCTCATTGCTCTGATAAACTGACACCCATCTTAAATTCCTACACTGTATTCCTTTCTGCTCCCAGATCCAGCACATAGTATTTGTTATTTCCCTGCCACACCACAAGTATCTCACTACTTTTATCCAAGCACATCCTTGCCTGTGATCATCACTTTCTCAGACCCACTACCCTCAGCCATCCAAAGATTGTCTGCTCCCTCAATAGGCTCTGCCTCACAGAGTTGTCACCTCCCTTGTTTCCTTCACACCCCTCCTCAAGACCCACCTTTTCTATGAAGCTTTTAACTCATGTATTTTTCACTAGTTTTCGTGCTTGATTGTAACTCAGCCTAAGTATGTGTAATGGAAACCATCATGTGTTCTGTTCCGTTTACCCCTGCCTTTGCTTCCCTCCCATTCCTTTGTGCCAAATATTAGATTGTAAGCTCCTCGGGGCAGGAACTTGTCCTCTTGTACACTGTAAAGGGCCATGCCTACTGATACGTATGTGTGAGAGAGGGGGGGAGAGAGAAGCTGCTTCTGCTATTGTTCACATGGTTTAAAATGATGTGTGGAAGATACTGGTTCAAATCTTGGTGAAAAACCAATAAATCATGTGAATCAAATGGCTTCCATTTACCAGACAGTAGCCTCTCAACCAAATTTCCAGCAGACTGTGACTTATTGCAAGTTTGGAGCCCCTAGTATCCAAGAGTGGCTGGGGAAACCCAGCCAGATAGGAAGGGTATAAATATTATTATTATTATTATTATTATTATTATTATTATTATTATTTATTACTACCTGAAGAGCAATCAATGGGAGAGTCCATGAACAGTCAGATTCCTTGAGAATTACTTAAGGGTTAAGGGTTAAGGCCCCATTTGGCGTCAAGGATCAGCCTACTTGTGCATCTTCCAAGTGGCCACACCTCAGTAGATGACCCACTGGCAAGTGTCTACAAACCTGCTGGTGAGGAGGGAGCCACACCGAGAGAGGAGGGAAGGCCGTGGAGGTTTCTTGTCTAAGTGCCCTCCCAAGCCCGGAGTTGACACTGGTCGTGATTTTTACAACAGCTTGTTTACTGACAAGCATAGTTGCTCCTAGACTACCTCCAGAAACATCTACAAAATTTTCTAATGTGGCTAAGTAGATTGGCACCCCCTGTTAAGAAGCAGAATTACTAGTTTACTTTGTAACCATGAAATAAACATCAATTACACGAACAGAATTTGCAGATAATACCTAGAGCTGGACCATAAAGAAGGCTGATCACCGAAGAATTGATGCTTTTGATTTATGGTGCTGGAGGAGACTCTTGAGAATCCCATGGACTGCAAGAAGATCAAACGCATCCATTCTTAAGGAAATCAGCCCTGAGTGCTCACTGGAAGGACAGATCATGAAGCTGAGGCTCCAATACTTCGGCCACCTCATGAGAAGAGAAGACTCCCTGGAAAAGACCCTGATGTTGGGAAAGATGGAGGGCACAAGGAGAAGGGGACGACAGAGGACAAGATGGTTGGATAGTGTTCTCGAAGCTACAAACATGAGCCTGGCCAAACTGCGGGAGGCGGTGGAAGACAGGAGTTCCTGGCGTGCTCTGGTCCATGGGGTCACGAAGAGTCGGACACGACTAAACGACTAAACAACAACAACCTAGAACAGTTGAAAGCAACTACGGGATGGCAATGCTCATACTACTCTAGATGGGACATAAACAGGTCCTGATACATGTAACTAAAGTGTCATGCTCTGCCATTGCTTTTTAGTAGCAATGGGTTCATTTCTCCAGTTCAAACAGCAGCAACAAAATCCAGAATCCTTAGCCCAGTCTGCCTCTCTCCTTCAGCCACTTCCCAATGAGCTACTCACAATTGTATTGCAATTTTATGTTTCTTTAGGCGGAGAAAAGAGTACTTTAATCTTATGAACAATGGGAGGCCCCAGGTTGAGACATCCAGTCATCTATTCTTAGAACATGCAAAGAAAGAGAGCCAACTTTGTAAGGCAACTTGGTGATGTAAAAACATTTTTAAAGGAGAATTGTGATCATTAATCTCCAAAGTCAGCAAAAAAGGTACCATTCAGTACTGGTTCAGATGTTAGTAGTTTAAAAAGTAGGGTCAGTAATCCACACAAAACCAAAATGTGTGTTACTTCTTTAGTTGAAGTGAAAAACCAGAAATATAGTTTTGGCTTTTTAACCCTGCTTGAAAATGGTATTTCATCTACTTAGCTGTTCATAGGATTAATATGCTACCATAAGAAATTCAAGATACCTTTTCCTGTTAGAGAAAAAAATATTCTTCAGAATAGGTTTAGTTACCTACAAACAATGCCAACTAAAATATGGGAAAGTGCTACTTTTTCATCATGCAAAAAATCCTGTTGCCTTCATTACAAATAATGGATTGGGATCTGTGTTAGCCAATATGCCATCTGTCATTCTGATTGATGTACTTTATGCAACTTATTGACAAACCCAAAAGAGAGAGAGAACTTTTCTTTATGTAAATAATCTAAGGTTGTATAATACCATGGGTGGAAATACATTTCAATCTTGTACTCAGAAATAAATTCCATTATTTTCAGAGGGGCTTATTCTCAAGACCAGGCTTCCTCAAACTCGGCCCTCCAGATGTTTTTTGGCCTACAACTCCCATGATTTCTAGCTAGCAGGACCAGTGGTCAGGGATGATGGGAATTGTAGTCTCAAAACATCTGGAGGGTTGAGGTTGAGGAAGCCTGCTCAAGACATTGAAGTCTTAAGTGGACACTAAGCTATCTAAATAATGAGAGACTTCAAAAACGGTTTTTTTAAAAAATCATTTGCTGTTTACTATACATTGATGATTTGCAATGAATTGTAATATATTTACATTAAATTCTAATACTGATGATTGGATAACTGAATTATCCAGCTAGGTCCCTCAAAATCAGATTAAGAAAATAAAGATCAATAACAATTTGTCCTGTTCCAGTGAATGTATTTTTTTTAAAAAAAGGTCAGGATCAAATTAAACAAAACAGTAATTTATTAAATACAGGCATCCCCCCATTTATGTACATTCAATTCACGCATGACTGAGCATATAGGGCTCCAGGGAGGGTCTCCTCACGAGCCAGAGGCACAGTGGGGGTGCTCTCCATTTACATAAAAGGTAAAGGGACCCCTGGCCATTACGTCCCTCCCTATTTACATACATTTCCCTAAATGTGCAGGAGGCTAGAAGGTAATCCCTGCATAAATAGGGAGTTGCCTGTATAGACACACGTTGGTTACCATTTGGGCCATTTTGCACATCCAAGCGCATCCCTAGATTTGCTTCATTAAGTCACTAGGTGAATAGGTCCTGTTTACACTAAATGAAAAAGGGGTAGGCTGTTATATTTCCAGTTCATGGCTTTTCTTAAGTATTATATTTATCATGTGTGAGTCCAAAACTGGCTGAAGCCTGGAACACTATTGGAGAGAGCAAGAACTGGCCCCAGCTCCTGAGAGACAGTTTAGCCACACTTTAAAAGGTGCCCTGGAAATGTATACTTCTTTATTTTCTCATGGGTGGTGAATGGCTGCACATACTTGTAACAAGCTGCCTGGAAAGAATGCTGCAGGGAAGAACTGTGTAACTTCCAAGGAGATTCTGTAATGTATGGACACACCCTCAACTCGCTGCCCCATTCCAAGTCGGGCCATGTTGGTAGAGTTCAATATTATTTAGGAAGAGAGGCCTGACAAAGTGGTTAGGACATTTGGCTACATTCATGAAAGACAGAAATGGGGGGGGGAGGTGCTGTAAGGGGTGGTAACAGGAAGTTTGTTATTCCTTTGAAGAACTTTATTCAACCTACTCAAGTTCACATGGGAAAAATGAGTGCATGAGGTTGTTAGCTGTGCTGCCCATAGCACCCTCTGTACAACCTGCAGCTCCTAGTGAGCCACAGTGTCTAAGGTGAAGCATAGTGTTATGTACTGAAGTTCTCACCCTGGGCCAGCAGGGGGATACTGTAGATAGCTTTCACTCAGGTCCACATATGCAAATAAGGAATTGAAAGTGACATTCAGTGATTGGATAGTTACAGAAAGTTGTTACTGTTGCATTGTATTTGAGCTCTATATAAGCTGGATGGCTGAACCCTTCAGCTCAGTTCTGTTCTTTTTTCTTTTTTCTTTTCGAATTTTTTAATTGATTTTCACAAAATTTTAAACACACAAACAAAAAACAAAAAACAAACAAGCATAATCATAACCTTATTAAAACTAATCTAATTAACATTGTTAAGTGACTTCCCCATATCCGCCTGGTTGAATTTCAGTGCATTTCATTTTAACGGTTTTCCAAATCAGTATTCTTATAAAATTAACTTAATCACTGTAAAGGGAATTGGGGATTGCTTGTGCGTAAAGGGTGCTGCAGCTCTAGGCAACGTTGCCTGGATAAACCTTTCCCTGGCTGGACAGCCCTTTCTCCATGACTGTCTCAGTCACTGGCAGAATCCGTCAGTGGGCGTTTTCTGAACTTCTTCCAACATAAAAATTCCTTCACTCCAAGTCTCCGCCTAGCCTCTCTGCGCGGAAGTCTCCTGCGCAGAGTGGGCGTGCCCAATGGAGGTCCTGGGCTCTCCCTGCTGCTCTCTGTGGAAGAGTCTCGGAGCCCTCCCTCCGCCGTCTCCTCTTGCTTCCTGGTGTCCCTCCTAATTCCTTCCTCCAAGGAAGCTTGCTCTCTCTCCCTGCTGGTTCCTTCTCCTGCATCGTCAGGGAGCCTTACCTCCACCCTAGGCTCCGATGGCAGTTCCCTGACAATCACTAAACATCTTTCTTTCTTTCCAATTCCGCATTAAACATATTAGTTCATCACATTACATATTTAAATCCTAAGCCTATCTGGTATTTGCAAGCTTTTACCAATTAATTTAACTTAACATAGTTAATTGAATAGTCATTAAATTCCATCCATTCTTCCTGGTACTCCTCCTCCTTCTGGTCACGGACTCTTCCAGTCAGGTCGGCTAGCTCCAAAAAATCCATTTCACTGTTGGTACTTCTTGTGTTTTCCAGTTCTTAGCTAATAAGATTCGAGCAGCAGTTGCAGCATACAAAAATATTTTAACATCTTTCCTGGGCAATTCCAAACCTGTTATTCCAAGAAGAAAGGCTTCTGGTTTCTTTATAAATGTATATTTCAACATTTTTTTAATTCATTATAAATCTTTTCCCAGAAGTCTTTCACCTTGGGGCAGTCCACCACTAATGGTTTTAGGGGTTGCTCGTGCGTAAGGTACCGCCACTCTAGGCTAGGTTGCCTGGTTAAACCTTTTCTGTCTGGACAGCCATTCACTTTGTGGCTGTTCAGTCGCTAGCAGAATCCGTCAGTGGGCGTTTCTTGAACTTCTTCCAGCAAAGAAGTTCTTTGACGCCAAGTCTACGCCTACTTTCCCTGCGCGGAAGTCTTCTGCGCAGGGTGGGTGTGGGTAGCGGAGGACCCGTGCTCTCCCCGCTGGTCTCTGGCGAGGAGTCCTGGAGCCCCCTCGCCGATTCCCCCATCTGCCCCCCTTTATCCCTGGTGTTACGCTGATTTCCTTCCCCAGCTGATGAGCTGCCTCTCTCCCTGCTGGCCCTTCTCCAGCATCACTTGGGAGCCTTGCCTCCGCCTCTAGCTCCGATGTCAGTTCCCTGACAACCACATATGATAGAAAGTACCTTTTTTTCTTTACATTTCCTTTTTTTTATTAATAAGTTTTATTAGTTTTCATCAAATTATACATTTTATCCCGAATACAACAAATCATGACTGTTTTGGACTTCCTTCAGCGTCTCTGACAATCATCCATATTTATACCTTTAATACACATTCCCTTCTTTCGTATTGCCAATGTTCCTCCTTACTCCTATTATTTCTAATAAACAATACTTATTTGTTTTTTACAGTGCCTCTTGAAATCCCACTAGCGTTGTGTTAACACCGCATGTATTTTTCAGATAGTCCACAAATTTTTCCCAGTCCTCGATGAACTTTTGATCTTTACTGTATCTAATTTTCCCAGTTAATTTATCCAGTTCTGCATAGTCTGTCAATTTTAATCTCCATTCTTCTATCGTCGGTATCTCCTCTTGTTTCCACTTCTGGGCCAACACAATTCTGGCTGCCGTTACTGCGTATTGGAAAAGCTTACAGTCCTTTCTTCTTATGTCCTTTCCTACAATCCCTAAAAGAAAAGCTTCAGGTTTTTTCACAAAAGTATATCTTAACATTTTTTTCATCTCATTATATATCATTTCCCAAAAGCTTCTCACTTTCTTACATTCCCACCATTGATGAAAGAACGTCCCTTCTTTTTCTTTACATTTCCAAGATAGATTATCACAATTGTGTTAAATCTTTGCTAATTTAACAGGAGTCAGATATCATCTATACAACATTTTCATTATGTTTTCAGTATGTACCTTTAACACCGTACATGCAGTGAACTTGACCCCCTTCTTCCACAATCTTTCCCAATCCTCAAACATTATGTTATGTCCTACATCTCTTGCCCAATCTATCATCACTGATTTAACTTGTTCATCCTTTGTATGCCACTCCATCAGCTCAGTTCTGTTCTGGCCTGTGAATAAATTAGAGCTGCCTGAAGAATCGCTGTGTCGTCTGATATGTTCACCCACAACTTAACACATAGCACCTTTACCCTCAAGCTTGGCCTAGAGGCAAAACACATAATCAGACAAGATGACATACTATTGCAGGGCAGTATCAACACAGGGGGGGTGTGCATATTTGAATTCTCTGTGAAAAAAGCAAATCCTCTCAGTGTATACAGAACCTTTTAAAAAAAAGTATTTCTAACAAATGCAATCCCACTGCGGTTACAATGTAAAACAAACTAAAATATTCTAAAAACAAAGCAGATAAACTACCGTACTGACCCAAATATAAGCCACACTTTTTTTCTAAATTCAGGCCGTGAAAATGCAGCTTATATTCGACCACATGGCTTTTTTGTGATTTTTGTGTCACTGCACATTTTCTTTAGGCTCTAATCTGAAAGCAAATCAAAATGAAATGTCATTTGTGTGATAGCCATTAGGGAAGTAGTAAACATGTCTTAAGACAATATTGCTTCCTGCAACCTTCCAGATTCAATGAAAATCATCTAGTCTAAAACATTTACTTATCTAAGAAAATGCATTATCTTGGCAGGGAAATTAGCATTTTGTTTCCAGATTCTTAATAATACAACAGGCCATCATTTTGCTAAATCTTCCTAAGTAGCGCAGAAGGTACATTTTGCATGCACAAAAAAGGAGGTGGCCAAAATTTTGTCCTGTATTCTTTAACTTTGTTAAAAGACCAAAACACAGGCCACACTGTGGGGTGTGAGGAGCTGATTATACTATGAGCTCAATTTCCAGCCAATATTTCATACCCAGTTGTTCTAAAGCAGACATGTTCAACCGGTCGACCGCAATCAACAGGTAGATCCCCTGGTGATCCTGGTCGATCGCGGGATTAAATTAAATGTAGAATGAATGTCACCGCCCCCTCCCTCTGTCTCTCTGTCGCGTCAAGTGGGCAGAGTTTGGCATATTCTTTTTTCAATGTGGAATATGCCGATTGGCTCTAGCACCACGTGTGTTTGCTATCAGCGGAGTTGAAGGTGAGTGATTTATGTAAATCCCCCGTAAAAAAAGGTCAACTACTCTGGTAAATCCTCAATGATCACTGTCAGTTTTTTTATACTGGGAGTAGATCGCAGTCTCTTGGGAGTTGGACAGGCCTGTTCTAAACCAATGAGGCTGCTAATTGCCATTCATGTTGAATGCTTGCAATGCTAGTTGAATTATGAAAATTTCCCAATAGAACTTGTCACTTTTGTCTGCACTGTTTTGTCTGTGCATGTTTAAAATAACAAAATCTCATCCGCTGTTGCATATCTGAATTTTTATACATTTTCAAACTTTCTTTGGGATTTTAGACACTGTGGAAGAGGCATCACATGCCTTGCTCTTGAGACCACAGAAGTCAGGCAGGTCACATAGTCCCAAACAGGTCTTCTTAGATCCTGAATGTGATAGTTGAACAGGCTGGTCCATTTCGGCCTTGACATTTGGGGGTCTTATCTCACCATTTTAAAAAATAGGAAGAGCCCTGTTGGATCAAGACAAAGGCTCATTTAGTCCAGCATTCTGTTCCCATAGTTCCCAACCAGATGCCCATGAGAAGCCCAAAAAACAAAATTCAAGAGAGGTTTATTTGATAATATATGCACAAATTTGCATATGAATAAGACAATAGCTTGGAAAAGAGATGTGTTCTTTTTCTCTAGCTGATGCAGATGTCACAGCAGGTGAGAGAAGAAGAGGTGAGAGAAAAGGAGGGGTGCCTCTTCTAAGGCACTTGCCATCTCTAGTGTTTGTAAGAACTTTCATTTAAAACAAAAACACTAACACTGATTAACCAGCAGCACTTATTCAGCTGATCAAAAGATAATAAATGGGTAACAGCTATGACAAACTTCCCCGACCTCGTGCCCCCCAAATATTTTAGACTACAGCTCTACCACCAGCAGCCATCACAGTCAATGGTGAGGGATGATTGGGGCTGTATTCCAGCAACTGGGGCTTACACGGTTGGCAAAGGCTGAGCTATAATATTAGAGGGGTTACAGCCATGTGATGTGGAGTGAATACTGGTTTTTTGCCATTGACACCATTGTGGGATATTTTGACAGAGGTTTAATGTTTTTTTTCCCCTAGAGCTGCGCCAAACATTTCAGTGTTTTAAATCTAGGACTCAGCTAGATTGGTATGCATTATATATGCAATATAACAATGTGAAACCAGATGGCGCTGTGGAGTTCCATCTTTCCCTACCGGGTTTCCTTCTATGAGTTTACAATGCATTTAACTGAATTGCTTCTTTGATCCAGCCCTGTTCTTCATCAATTGATGAGAAAAGAGATTGCCTCTGAAAATTATCAAAGCAGGAGAGGGGGAATTATATGAAATTCTCATGAGAAGGATGTGTGGTTTTTCCTGCACTTACTTTTGAAGAGGACAAGAGGTGTGTGTGAGTGTCCTTTATTTCATTCTACAAAGCATCTCTCTTCCAATCCTGCAGCCTTCCTGGGTGCCTTCAAAAGAGATGATTATATAATGGAAGCAAACATTTAGGGCTCATCCACAATGCGCTTGTCCCATGCCGAGAAGGCATGGGCTGAAAGGTTTTCTGTTTGCCCTGCCACTTTTCCCAGGGAAAAAAACACTCTTTACTGCTGAATCAGAGCAAATGTCAATATCTGGAAAACCTGACTGACATTTGCTCCAATTCAGCAGTAAGGAGCGGGTTTTCATGTGGAAAAGGGAAACTGTAAGCATGGAAGAGCCCTCGCTTGTCCATATCCTTTGGCCACCTTATGTAAGTACAATAAGTGCAAATCCTGATAAACAAATCTAAAATAATTTTCAAGCCTCTTTCATTTATACAAAACATTATCTAGAAATTTGAGGGAAAGATTCAAAGAAAACTAGACTTCTCTTTTTCGTATTCACAAGGGAAAGCTGTACTTACGGCCTTTCATAGTTTTAATTTCTTTGCCTGTTAAGTTGTGGGCGAACATAGCAGACAACTTAGCGATTTCTCCAGAGCAGCTCTTTACTTGTAAGCTGGACAGAACCGAACAGCAAACAGCTCAGTCGGCCTGCTTTTATAGGCAGCCGGCTGTCAACATTGTAGCAACAACAATCCAGGGTTTCCCGCCTAAAATAACTGACGTGGACCTGAGTGAAAACTATCTACAGTATCCCCCTGCTGGCCCAGGGTGAGAACTTCAGTACATAACATTGCCAGAGTAGATATAATCTGCAGTTTGTGGTGATACTTTGACTGGGTCTTGCCATTCAGCCATCTCTGAACTGTGCAGTTGAGGATTGGACTTGAACTATATGTAGCTGCAACTCAAATAGCTTTACTTTCATCTCATGGCAACTTTTCATCACACGTCAACCCACAAAGCAGCTGTGCTGCGCACACTTTATTCTAATAAAAGATAGATAGTCCAACCCCCTGCAATGCAGGAATCTGCAGCTATCCCAAACCTGCAATCTTGGCATTATCAGCACCATGCTATCAGCACCAAATGAGCTATCCAGGCTGAAGGTAAAAAGGTAAAGGGACCCTTTACCAGTCGCAGATGACTCTGGGGTTGCAGCACTCATCTCGCTTTACTGGCTAAAGGAGCCGACGTTTGTCTGCAGACAGCTTCCGGGTCATGTGGGCAGCATGACTAAGCCACTTCTGGCGAACCAGAGCAGTGCATGGAAACGCCGTTTACCTTCCCGCCGGAGTGGTACCTATTTATTTACTTGTACTTTGGCGTGCTTTCGAACTGCTAGGTTGGCAGGAGCAGGGACCAAGCAACAGGAGCTCACCCCGTCGCGGGGATTCGAACCGCCAGCCTTCTGATCGGCAAGTCTTGGCTCTGTGGTTTAATCCACAGCGCCACTCACGTAGTAGTAGTAAATAATATTATTAACAACTACATGAGATGGTTGTGATTGCCATGTGATTCTGAATGCTCTGTGCATATTGCAGGGTTTTCTTTTCTCTCAATGGAATGTTGTCTTCAACTATAGCACTTCTGTTTCCCCATAAGAATTATGGAAAACCACTTACTTATAGAAAGTACATTCATTGAAACATAGGAAGCTACCATATACAAGGTCAGACTTTTGTCCATCTAGCCCAATAATGTCTATTCTGGCTGGCACCTGGGTCTTTCTCACCACTTGCTACCTTATTGTTTTTACTAGAGAAGTCAGGGGTTCAATCAAAGGCTTTCTGCACGCAAAACATGTTGGTTTTTGTATTTTGGTTAAAAGATGCTAGATATGCTAGATATGGTAAGATAAAAGGAGAATTCCCTAGATGCCTAGGTCCTGGTTTGGGGCAAGTATTCATTGATGAGAGACCCCAGCAGAGATAGAAAATCACAAAACATGTGGCAGAGTAAAACATGGAAATATAGGCTGTCAGACCTTTAAAGCCCTTCCAAGTTCCTTCCAAAGTTTCCCACTTCCCTTAGCATACAAAAAGATCATGTTTGGTAAGTTAAAATTGTTTCCTTACAAACTCTCCAAAGGTCCATTTCATGTGCTTTTCCATACAGCAGCAAGAAAAGACAGGATTCTAAATTATTTGTATAGAAACGCAAACATAGTTTGTTTAAGACATGTCGTCTAAGCTTGGAGCATCCAGCTTAGACTTCCCTGCTGGTAGGGTTCACATGGTAAAAGTGAAAGAAGAAAGACTTTGGTAACCCCTCCTCCCTGGCAGGACAGCTTACTCTATGGTCTTAACCCATCAGTGCATTGATTAGAGTTAAGCGTGTTAGCTATATGAAGCTGATTTATCCCACAAAGGATGGGCTCTGCCATTCAGCTAGTCCCACTGGATGTAGGGGGGGGACCCATTTCCTGCTTCTAGCCTTTGAATATTAGGCCTGCTCCAAACTGCCCAGCCCCATCTCTCCATCTGCTAAGGCCTATCCTGGATTCTGCCTCATCCACATCATACATCAAAAGCACATAACTTCCCCCAAAGAATCCTGGGAAATGAAGTTTGTTAAGGAGGGGTGGGAATTGTCACTCTCTGATGGGTAAAAAACAGTTCCCAAGGAAACAATGTGCTTTAAATGGTATGCTATAGATGTGGCCCAGTGTTGGAAATTTACTTTTAACTATCCTGAATCCTATTATTATTATTATTATTATTATTATTATTATTATTATTATTATTAACAGCAGCAGCAGCAAACAGAGAGAGTATTGTTTTGATCCTGCAAATTGCTGTGGCATCAGGATAGGCACATAAAGATACTCTTCTCCACGCTTTACAAAATACCAAGAGGGTACATTCTACTTGGATGTGTGCATTTGGACTGTGTAAACATGTTGGAAATTACATGGCCTATGATCCAGCCAATATTATGTGTTTAGCTTCCTCACTGAAATCAATGGGATTTAAAAGTGTTTACATTTTTGGCCGAATCATGCACATGCTTTCCAAGTGTAAGACAGATGATATTTATTGTTCTCTTTACTGGCCATTGCATGTTTTGCAAAAAAATTTAGTGTCAACAGGACACAAAGCTTCTAAGAACATTGGAATTTAACCAGCATATTCAAAGGCAACATTTGTCAGGATCCATGCCCCCAAGTTTTGGGACACCTCCAACCGTTGATTGAATAAGAATAATTAGTATTATTTTATTTATACCCCGCCCATCTGGCTGGGTTTCCCAAGCTACTCTGGGCAGCTTACAGAATATATCAAACATAATAAAGCATCAAACATTAAAAACTTCTCGATACAGAGCTGCCTTCAGATGTTTTCTAAAAGTTGTCTACTTTTTTAGTTCATGAACAGCAGAGAAGCGGACTTTGGCGGTTGCATGCATTCCAAAAAGACACCGGACACAGAAAAATCATTAGCAGAGGTTTACTAAGGCATAAATCTTACAGTTTGTTGCCAGATTCCTGGCAAGACACAACTTGGCTCCTTTTAGAGCAAAAATCTAGTTTCAGCATAAAAATTACACCACACATTTATAAAATGAAAACAAGAGATAGTCAGTGAAAGAATGAGAATGAGAAACTGTTCACTGGGCAGCAGATATACACTTCCCAGTGACCTTGGCACTTAGATAAGGCACCCAGTAGAAAACAACAGCTGCTTGGGTTGGGCACAATGGAAAGTTACAGACTCACTAGAATGCTCTAGCATGTTCTAGCTTTTTACTGTCAGCTTCTGCACATACACAAAACTTCGCTCCATGACAGCATTATCATACTTTTGGATCTGGCCTTGTATGCCCATGTTTTCATATTACTATATTAATGTAAATAAGGTAACAAAACCAGTAGGCTCATTTACAAGAAAGAATATCCACAGGGAGCATTCGCATTGCATTTATTTATTTATTTATTTATTTATTCATTCATTCATTCATTTATTTATTTATTTGGAATGTGATAAAACAGGACTAAGACTCTGCACGAATCTCAGTTTGCTACCTACTTCACCAGATTTGCAGATAATCAGGCTAATGAGATATTTTTATATATGAAAAACAGCTTGGCTGTCACAGTGACCAAATAGAAATGGTTATGCATTCTAATGCTGATTAAATAAATTGCAAGCAGCCATTTCTTTGGCCTGTGGAATCACAAAAGCAGGAGTTTGCAACAAACACAGCCAATTATAAAATAAAATGCTCACATCATAAGATAGAAGGTGGAAAGGCACTTTGTAGGTTCTCCAAATAATTATAAATTAATTTATTTGATCTCTTTAAAAAGAAACCTTCCATACAAAAATGTCTCTGAGCTCAGGTGCATATTTATTAAACTGAGTATGAGCACAGCTGTTTGTAGATAATAGGCATTTCTTCTGAGGCTGCTTGATATTTGTGTTCTTTAATTTGTGCCGCTACTTGCCTTCAATTTGGGGTTTTATTTTTGGCATGGTTAACATTGTGCATGCAGTACGGACAATTTCATTGCAGCAAAACTGTTGCAGGGTTGCTTTTGTCTAACCTGCAGCAGGCCTGGCCATTTTGGCTTGGTAGGACCTTGAGTAAAGACCCTGAGAGTGCTCTGAAAATACCTCATCAGTATAATTTTCTCAGTACAACCACACACAACCGACTGACAAATTATATCACAAAAATTACAACAAAAGAATTGCTTCAAAATACATGGAATTCATCCACAAAAGCTCACATCACCTTGAGAATTTATGGGTGCACAATAAATAATAGTATCACAAGATCAATTCTAGTGAATTGAGCTTTTCAAAAAGGAACATCATGAGGGTTAATACCGCTCCCCCGTTTACACTTTCAAGCCCCTTCAAGTTCATTCTATTTTAGGGTGAAAATGGGCTTCCCATTTTTGGTCAGCTCTAATATCATCTGGCAATTCAGAAGATTTTTCTTTCACTCATTTAATTCCCCCCCCCACTCATTTAAATCAAAGTATCATTTACAAACATCCTACTTCTACATGGGAGCTTGTGTGAATTCTAGTTTTCAAGTGGTGAATATCTCACAATAGACTATGTATTTTGGTGTGCAACAGTCTTGCATCCTATGCAAATATATATCAGCAAAGGCTTCTCTGAGACTATCCAGATGTTAGTTAGGTCAGCCTGATCTACTTGCTGGGTGATCTTGCGTTGCCAGGGAACGTTGAGGATACAAAGGGTAAACAGCAGACGTGAAAGCTGTTGAATTGCTTCCCTTGTGCTACGGTAAAATCTGGGTGCGAGGCTGCTCTGCCACCCAGCTCGGCGGACTAAGTCTGCGGGTCTCTGCGGAGGAAAATGAGCTCAGCCGGAGACAGGAGCAAACTGCAGAAGATCCAAGTTTATTGCGCAACAGGTTCAAGGCGAGATTGAATAGCAAGAAAGGGGTGACATGAACTTTTGAAACTTCCCTCCATGTCCCAGAATACAGTGCAAAATACATCCCAGTTACATTATGAATACATTAAAGAGAGGTTGGGATACATGGATTACATCATGAATACATTAAAAAGAGGTTGGGTTACACCGGATTAACATATAGAGGAGGGAGGGGGAATATGCAGAGCTGGAGATATGCGCAGATAAGCACTTCCTGAGTACCGGTGATGAGAAGACAATGGTCCAAGTATGTATAGTCTGCCACCTGGCATTGCCCGGAGGAAAGGCTTGGCAGAGTGATTTGACAGGATTAGGGTGTTGACACCTTGCTTGAGGGATTATGGAGGACAGGGAAGGTGTCATGGAGTCCTAGAGAAATTGAGCAAAATGGCACGTTGATTTTCTATGAATTTTATAGATTTTAGTCCCTTTTGACATTGACAATTGGAAATAAATGGATATATTGTAGCGAAGAAGAAGGTGAAGAAGACATGTCCCCCCCTTCCGTATCAGTCCCCCATTCGGAGATAGATTTGCATTAAAGTTCTGTAAGAACTTTAAAAAGGGATACAAAAGTTAATAATGTTTTCTGAACTTGCATAGGAATAGTACGCCTAATTAAGATTTTTAAAATAACGATACATAGGAAAGTGAGATGTCGGGTACTTTTAGCAAAGAATGTGCCCCCCTCCCTTGTTGAAGGAAGCTTACTCGGGAGCAAATTCACTCGGCACAGAAGTAAGAGGGGGGGGGGACCTGAAAGAGACTGAAACAAGGGGGGAGGCATTTTCCAATAAGAAGCCAGGAAACCCTGGCTGATCTTAGAGACTGATATCAGGACTGGACTCTATAGATAGACAATTGTTGTCTATCAAAGCTTCTACCTTTTATCAACAACAAGAACTTGCAAATCTTTTCTCCGCACCCTAAATCTCGGTGAAGGTAGGGGTGCCCTGTGAGTGGGAATAGGCTCTAATGGAAAAGGAGGTGGGTTGAGCAGGGCAGCAAAGGAGGGAGCAACACGGACCAATACAATGTACTTTAGGGTGAATATTTGTTTCATGAAGTAAAGGTTTCTTGGGCAACCCTTTAGGTACACCTGTTATGGATTTGGCTGGCAGGAAAACCTATAGAGACAATCTAGTTTCTCTAAATGCTTAAAGCTTTTTCTGTTGGGTTGCTTATTTTCTGTAGCAACAGACATCTACCTTGTCCCACAGTTCTGCCTCAGTTGAAGAAATTATATGTGAAGTATAGGTGGGTTACCATGAGGCAAGACACAGTGACAACAGCAAGAACCTTGATTGAACTAACAGAACTGGACAACAGGGGCAAAGCAACTGCTTATATACATTTCTGAAGGCCTGAGCCACTCCCACTCCCAACGTGATTGGCTGTCTAAACGTCCAAGCTGCAAACCATGACTCAGAGTTTAAGGGCCAATGGCAGAGGCCCAAAGCCTGAAATGGATATCATGTATCAAATCAGAACACAGGAGCTCAGAATCCTTAGTCCAGACCAGACATCTCCAAACTCGGCCCTCCAGATGTTTTTGGACTACAACTGCCATCATCCCTAGCTAACAGGACCAGTGGTCAGGGATGATGGGAATTGTAGTCCCGAAACACCTGGAGGGCCAAGTTTGGGGGTGCCTGGTCCAGACTAAGGCAAACACAGACCACTGAATACAAAAGAATGTGGTTTCTGGCATATGCCCAAGATATTCTGCTGTTTGAGGCAAAGGACAAGATGCAGCCCTCTCCCTGTTTCACATACAGAAGCCAATCAGACTGATAGCTGACTTTTATTTCAGTGCTGCAACATTACAACATCCTCCTGAAGGCAGCCCACCAGCTTAGGTGGTGCAGGGCAGGCCACATGACCAGAGGCATAATGTGGGGGTGCCAGTGGGGCCGTGGCCCTGGGCATGGATTTTTGAGGGGGCACAAAGCAGGTGCCCCTGGCAGGCCTGGCACTCCTCTGCCAACATCTGAGGAACCAACACTTGCAGAGACGAGCACCAGGCCCGGCTCTGCTGGGGGCCAGGAGCCTCTGCTAATAAGATAATATCATAGATTGGGTTTTCTGTGGTTTGCAACTTGCATTGCCTGTTGACTTCTTGTAGAGCCATGAAGTAGAAAACTAGATTTGTCCTGTTCTGTTTGTTCATCTACTGTATTGTATAATAATTTCCAAAGGGCAAAAAGTTGGACCAAGTAGGGGAACTAAAACTGTGCTGTCTGCTAGGCCACATTAATGTCTTCTCCTCTTTGATTAGCATTTGGGTCAGACATCTATCTCCCATGCATAAATCAATATAGCACTAAGTCCATTGGTGTAACATAGATAGTTCTACATATATCATCTGCCAAACTGGCAATAAACAAAGCCTATGAATATTCAAAACCAGATGGAGTAGGGCTGCATTGGAACTTGAGGCCAGAATAATAACATAAAATGGAACTGGCCTAAAACACTAACAGTGGTCTGAGTAGTTGATTTGATGCAGCAATAAACAGGGTATGTTTTTCACTGTGATCAAGCCCCAGCAACACAAAGGGAAAGCAGTCGGGCTCTGCTAGGAATTATTTGTGCCTGAGGAAGTTTCTGTTGCTACGGTATGGTATTTCAAAGCACAACTGCAGGAAGCATGCGTAAGACAGGTGAGGGAGAAGGCAGCGGGAGGGTAATGGTAATTTTCTGAACTAGTGGTTAGGCCATTAAGTGCAGGCATAATCAAAAGCTTGAATAGTTCATAGCTCTCCTAAAATGTGGCAGAGGGGCCAAAATCAGAGCAAAGAAAGACAGCTTGTTGCTACTTTTCTTCTTGAGCTCATAGGGTTCAAACCAGATCAAGTGATACAGTGGTACCTCAGGTTAAGAACTTAATTCATTCTGGAGATCTGTTCTTAACCTGAAACTGTTCTTAACCTGAACCACCACTTTAGCTAATGGGGCCTCCCACTGCTGCCATCGCACGATTTCTATTCTCATCCTGAAGCAAAGTTCTTAACCTAAGGTACTATTTCTGGGTTAGTGGAGTCTGTAACCTGAAGCGTCTGTAACCCGAGGTACCACTGTAGTTACTGAAGACTCGTAGAAACCAGGAGGACTTAGGGGCGCCCAGGAATTTTGTTCAGCTCACATTTTTATGTGAACTGAGCTGATTTGCACTTCCAAAACTAAAACCCAGATCAGAACAGTTACCCTTCCCCAAATTTTGAAGTACAGTTCTCTGCTCAGAAATGTACTGAAATACATGTAAATACATATTTTAGTCAAAATGTGCACAAAAGTGCATGTGTTAAGATAAAAGGTGTAGAAAAATATGACTACATTTGGATGCAGTCCATGATCTGTCCTTTAATGAAACTGTGTGTTTACAAGTGAAAGAAGTAGGACTACAGTTCTCAAAGTTGGGGTGCTTCCAGACTGGGGCTTAATTTGCAAATGAATTACTCAGCTATCACAAACAAGTTGTTGGCAACAGTTTGTTGTTGTTAACTTACTGGAATTTGCATGTAAAGGGTAAATCTGGACTAAGTGGTAGGGGGATTACAGGTTGGCATTCTATTGATATTGTGTCAACACTGCAGAAAACTTGCATGGGCAGGGAGCACCCACCCCACAATAAATACCTATCTGGAAGCTTTCCACTTTGTAAACAGCTCAAATGGTGTTGAAAAGGCCAGAGCTATGGGTGCCTTATCTGCAGAGGAAGCCCCAAGCCCTCAACAACCTAACTGACAATGTAACATGTGATCCGTGGATACAAACCCACAAAAGTACACACTCAGTGAGATCACAACTTCATTTATGCTTTGCATCTGCTTGCTTCTCAGAATCTGAGTATGCCTTTTAGTTAGGACACATCCACTTTAAATCTCTCCTCTACACCCCCTTTAGATATCTTTAGAACAGCTGCTGCAATCCATGAGGTATGTTTGGTGGAGTCAGCACTTAGTGCTCCATTTTGAGGTTTTATTGCTGGGAAGTTAGTGACTCAGCTTCTCTCAAAA
Organism: Podarcis raffonei; assembly: GCF_027172205.1. Lineage (NCBI taxonomy): Eukaryota > Metazoa > Chordata > Lepidosauria > Squamata > Lacertidae > Podarcis > Podarcis raffonei. The sequence continues at coordinate 1,372,205 of NC_070611.1, forward strand.
CTTTCCTAGTAATATATGAATAGTTGTGTCCCTCCCTCATGCAAACCTGCTGTTTAAAATAGCCACTTAAGCTATCAGTTAAAATGGAGGCGCAAAAGGGATTTAAATTATTATAAACATGAACAACAGTGAATACAAAGAAAACATATTGTTATAAGTTGAGGGCAAGGCTCCCCTAAAATCTCTGGATTCATTAAAGGGGTTAGAAGTTAAGCAAACCTCATAATTCCTGGCTTTAGTAAATGTTGGTGTTTAATAAATGGATTTAGCAATGTAAAAAAATAGGCTAGGCTTGTTTCCCTTACCAGGGAATTGCCTGGGGATGGGCCATTATGAAACAAAGGCAGAGTCGGTAAGCCATCAAGAAAGCCATCAAGAAGGAAGACTCTCTGCTGGACTGCCCTGAGCACTGGGTAAACCGCAAAAGACCATTCTATAGTTGGGAGGGGGAAGCTTCCAGAATTGCAGTGGGCAAGGAGGTAAGCGAACAGGAAAAAGTGTTCCCTTTTGTAAGCTGGGGGGGGGGGGACTGAACACAAGGCGGGTAGTCTGTTTTATGCGGCAGAGAAGTTCAGACATGATGTTTGAGGTTTCTTGGAATCTGAGGCTACAGCAATGGGATGAACAGGACCCTCTTGGGCTGTGAATGCTATGAACTCTCTCCACCTAGACACAGGTTGTATATATGTGTAACTATATCATAAAGACACCGCAGTCTCTGTTGTGCCTCATTGTCCCCAAAAGGAATACAGACCCTGGCAAGCGCGCCTGGGACCCCTGGAATCTCACATAGGTTGGAGATTGGGTGGCAGTAATACATATTGAAAATAGACAGCCATATATACAAAATTCTCCAACTCTGTTTTTTCTTCTCCTTTAATATCTTACAAAAGGGAAAAATCACATTTTGTTTTCAGTACAGTATTTTCAGTACATATTAATTACTTCAGTACTTCATATCCATCTTGTACTTTGGTCATTTAGACAATGAATGTTTTGTGTGTTCCCTTCCACAGTTGACCAAGTCAGTAATGATGTCTATTTGTTTGCACTTGTGCAATGGTGCCGCCAGCCCCTCTTCTCCACCTCCAGCCCTCTGTGCACCTCCCCCAAATATTTTGGGGGGAGGGGTTATCCTGCCGCTGTTGACTGCTCTAGTACTAAACACTTATTATAAAGTCAAGCAGTTTACTAAACTTTAAATACTGATGCCCTCTCAACCACGGTGCCTCCGTCTGGAAGGACCCTTTGCTCCCTGGGGTCCTCCTTCCAAGTTCATAGAATCATAGAATCATAGAGTTGGAAGAGACCACAAGGGCCATCGAGTCCAACCCCCTGCCAAGCAGGAAACACCATCAGAGCACTCCTGACATATGGTTGTCAAGCCTCTGCTTAAAGACCTCCAAAGAAGGAGACTCCACCACACTCCTTGGCAGCAAATTCCACTGTCGAACAGCTCTTACTGTCAGGAAGTTCTTCCTAATGTTTAGGTGGAATCTTCTTTCTTGTAGTTTGGATCCATTGCTCCGTGTCCGCTTCTCTAGAGCAGCAGAAAACAACCTTTCTCCCTCCTCTATGTGACATCCTTTTATATATTTGAACATGGCTATCATATCACCCCTTAACCCAAGTTAGTCATATCACCCAAGTTGTTGGATGGGAGCCCTGGCCTGCTCACCCACACAAGCTGAAAGTCAATGCGTGGGGTGGCACTGGGCAGCAAGTGCAACTTTGCCTCAGGGGAGGGGACAGAATGCCTTGTGCCCCCTTGGGTCTGGTTAAAGTTGAAGAACATAAGAGCCTGCTGGATCAGGCCACCTAACCTAGCATCCTGTTCTCTGGGTGGACACCCAGATGCCTGCAGGATGCCACAAGCAGGACCTGAGCACAAGAGCTTCTGGTATTCAGAAGCATTGCTGCCTCCAAGAGCATTGGCTCCACAGTTGGTGGAGGCAGAGCCTAACCTCCATCATGACTAGCAGCCATGGACAGCCTAATTCTCAATGGATTTGCCTAATACTGTTTTAAAGCTCTCCAAGTTGATGGCCATCACTGCCTCCTGTGGGGGTGAGTTCCATAGTTTAACTATCCAACTGTTTAACATGTTGGATTAACACAGAGCTTTCCAAACGTTTAATGTTGGTGACACATTTTTCATCATTTCACAACACAGTAATGCAGTTTTACTAGCAAACCGGAGGTTAAACTAACCCCTTTTGAGCCCCAGGAGAAGTGTGACACCTACACGCTGCAGCCGACACACTAATATGTCACAACACACAGTTTGGAAAGCTCTGGATTAAACCCTTAATAAAGGCCCAGGGTGTCTGTTGCTCCCTGAAGCGCCACCTTCAGCTAAAGACAGACTTATCATCCAACATAGCATGGAGGATACACAGTAGATTAAACAGTGGAGGGGAAAGGGCCTCTAGTGGAAACTGTTCTCCATTTGGCATTTCTTCCTTCTTTCATATGTCTAAATCAGGACCAGCTTGAGCCTCACATCTGTTCTTGAGAATGCTTTCTAAAAAGGTGGAGATGTTATTTTTCTATAGGAGATCAAAACCAGCTCTCCACACCAACAGAGGACAGATCTACCAACAATTGTTGAATAATGGTGTAGCTCCACTGATTTTCATTAGCTAGGCTTTCTGAACCAAGTTTTTGAGGGCTGTTACAGTTGTTTGAGGGACGCGGGTGGCGCTGTAGGTTAAACCACAGAGCCTAGGACTTGCCGATCGGAAGGTCGGCGGTTCGAATCCCCGCGATGGGGTGAACTCCCATCGCTCGTTCCCTGCTCCTGCCAACCTAGCAGTTCGAAAGCACGCCAAAGTGCAAGTAGAAGTCAAAGTGCGGACTCCCAGGACTGCTGCCGCCAGCACTGCCAGCGGAGAGGAATTGGGGGTGCCCGGGGCGTCTCTCAAAGGAGCCAAAACACACACCCCCACAACCTTGATTGAGCCGGAAAGGCACCCGACCACCACCCCAACAGCCGAGAGGAGCTCCAAAACCAGGAGGACAGTGAAGCTAACGCAAAGAGGGAGGGGAAAAAAGGGGGGGAAGAGGAAGAAAAAGAAAGAAAGAAAAAGGAGCCCCAACTTTACCGCTGCTGCCCCCATCTCTGCCGATGGGAAAGGAGAGGAGAGGTAGGTGAGCACGGGAAGGCAAAAAAGGCTCTGAAAAAACACGTGGCTGAGCCGACGGGAGCCTACCCCTCCAGCGGCAAGGAAAACAGAGGAAAGCCGCATGACAAAGATCACAGAAAGAAACTACCCTTTCCCCCCCCCTTTTTTTTAAAAATCCTTTTTAACCCCTTCCTCCCCCCTCTCCCTTTTTTTTAAAAAAAAATAATAATAACAATAATTCTTTTTTATCCCCCCCCCATATACCTACTTTTATCATTTTTCTTTTTGAAAGAGGGGCCACTGCTGCAGCCACCCTTACTTTTTTCAAACAAATAATAATAATAATAATTAGGGGGAAATAGTTTTTTTTTAAAAAAAACCAACAACACACAATTCCCCCCCCCTCTTTTTAAAGCCCTTTCTATTCTATTTGTTAGCTTGTTCTTGAGGGGGGAATCTTTCGCCCCCAGCTACGACCACCACTCTCTTTTAAAACAAAAATTTCCTCCATATCACTGCTATTGCTATTGATACTCTCCCCCCCTTTATTTTTCGTTCCCTTTTTGCTCTCCTCTCTCTCTCCCTTCACCCCCCTTATTTTTTCCTTTTATCCCACCTTTCACTTTCCATCACCAATTTCTATCCCCTTTATTTTTTAAAATCAACTCCCCCTTTTTAGCCTGTTTGTCAGTTTGTTTTTGAGGGGGGAGCCCTTTCTCCCCACCCCCTCTTTTAAAATAAGACTTTCCCCCATACCATTGCCACAGCTCACCCTCCCTCCCTCCCCCTCCCTTCTCTCCCCCTCCCTTTTCTTCTCCTTCCCTCTCCCACCCTTCCCCCTCCTCCTCTCCTTTTCTCTCCCTCCTCCCTCTCTCCATCCCCCCTTCCCCTAAAGGAAACACATACACACATTCATATCACCATATCATACTTTGCCCCCCCTCATACTATAGCTAAAACTACTGCTGCAATCTAATACCGCTGATATTACTGTACTATCTCTCCCCTCTCTTTCAACTCTCTTTTTGTCTCTCTCTCTCTCTTCTCTTTTAATCCAATCTCCGCTCTCCCCCCGTCTCCCCCCTTCTCCTTTCTTTCTTCTCCTTCCTTTTTCTCCCTCCACCCTTTACATATAGCCTATTTGTCTGTCTCTGTTTCTGAGCGCACTCCCAACCCCAATTTCCACCTTAACTGGACCCCAGTACCCCCTTTGGGTATATACAACCCCCTCCTAAACACATATTTCCCCTGGCCCCACCCCTCTAATCTCTTGCATCTCTACCTGCTAACCCCCCCCCTTATATGAACTGTCTGTCCGTTAGTCTACCCATCTCTGCTTACCTGCCCCCCCCCCCCGCTTTGGTGGCACCGCTGAGGCAACTACAGAAACCCTAGAGAAGTTCTTAAAACACAGGCTAGAAGTGACACAAATGACCACCTAATCCAAACGCTCTGAAAAAGCCACCAGCCAAAGCCTGATCAGCTCAGCAACCCAACAATACTCAGGAATCACCACTGCCACAACTCCTAACCACCACACGCCCTACCCCAAGTGGACGCCAAGCCAACCTCAAACCAAAACTATCAGGGAGACTGAGATGACACCAACCAGGGAGATGGCAAACAATGCTAAGATGGTAACTCCCCTTCAAGATGATGACCACCCAATAACGAAACGAGATCTGAGGGAAATGGAAGCAAGATTAGAAGCACGATTAGAAGAAACACTGAAGGCCACAATGGCTCCCATGCAGGTACTAATCAACAACCTAACCTCCAAAGTGGAAGCTCTAGAGAACAAGAACCAAATGCAAGAAAGAATAATAGAGCAATACCGGGAGGAGAATGCACGTGTGAACAAGAAACTGGACGAACTGGTAAACCAAATGGAAGCAGAACACAGAGAGATGAAAATTAAGCAAGCCGACCTTGAAGACCGCAATAGACGTTGTAACATCCGCTTCCGCAACTTTCCTGAAAAAACAGAGGAGAAAAGCCCAGCAGACCTAATTATATGCTGGCTGAAAAACACAACCCCAAGCCTGAAACTTGAGGCAGATGACTTGGAGAGGGCTCACAGAGCCCTAAAACCTATGCCAAAACCCAGCGCCCCCCCCCAAGAGACATCATTGTATGCTTCACACGCTACAAAAAGAAGGAAGAGGTATGGAACAACATCAGAAACTCAACCAACCTTCGATACGGAGAAACCCCCATTCTGGCCCTACAGGACCTATCTCAGGATACCCTAAACCGGAGGAAAAGCCTGCGCCCATGCACCCAGCGTCTCCAACAAGCAGGGATCAAATACCGATGGGGCTTCCCCTTCCGCCTCATTGTAACAACCAATACACCACAACACATGGCTACCAACATACCTGAGGCCCTGCAACTACTAAAGAACCTTGAACTCGACCTCCCACCGGAATGGCAATCGACAAACCCACCAAGTGACAGCCCCAACCATGAGGAAACAACAGCAAACAACTGGACGACGGTACAGAAGAAAAAGAAACAACAGAAGCGGCACAACAACGCAAACCAATACAGACAAGCATCATGCTCAGAACCGTCCCGCCGGCCATACGACACAAGAAACCAGGCCAAGATCAACCAAACCAATTCATCACAGATGGACAACCCTACAACAACAACAACAACCGCAGCTGAATGAAGCAACCAGGAAAAAACCATAAACTGAAGGACTGGTGGTTCCCCCCCCCGTTCCCCCTCTCTCTCCCCCCAAAAACATAGATTTAGTTAACACCATCAACATCCCCCCCAGCCCCGCACCCCCACAGAAATCCCCACCCCAACACCAGTCCAGACGACCTCAACCACATTCCCCATCACCCACACCTTCAACATCCCCATACTCCATACTAAGGAAAAACAACTCCAACCTTAAAAACACAACCCACAATCAGACTAAAATCTGATACCCAACCAGCACTATGGTGGCACCAGAGCGTACCAGCACCCACATCCCCACCCCAACACACCAACAATGTTGCTCTTAACATTGGCAACATTGCTTATGAACCTTATACTTGACAGCGACGTTACAAAGTCACTTCACACTGTCTCACTGATCTCCCCCTATCGCAAACAACAGGGGGGATGGCCTGTCCCTGAACATGGCCTTCCACACCAGCTGAGACCTAGGACCAACCGGCTAAATGCCAGATGGCCTAAAATACCCCAAACAAACACCTATATGACTACATATAGGAAACTCTCTACAACTTACCCCCTACCCTTTAACCCAAATCTTACTCTAATCCCATTAGCCCTCCACCCACCACACCCTAGGACAGCGCAACCCCACTGGTTCTTTAAACAACACGAAGAGAGAGACACAAGACAACCCGAACGGGTTGGCAGGGAATCGCCCCACATAATAGATAAGCAAGATGGCTAACCTAAAAGCAATTACATTAAACATGAGGGGGCTGGGAAACCCCATCAAAAGAAAACGCATCACCTCATACATAAACACCATGAAACCACACATCACCTTCCTACAAGAAATACACAACCCACTCAAAGGCAGCAAACTCCTGAGCAACCCCCGCTTCAGTCAACAGTGGGTCGCACGAGGCTCAGGGAAAGCTCGCGGTGTAGCCATAATACCTGAACTTCACTGCCACAACAGTCCTCAAGGACAAAAAAGGCAGATTCATTTTCGCTAAAGGGACACTAGATGGCAAAATCAAACTGACAATCGGCTCCATATATGCCCCAAACACGAAACAATTAGAATTCTTCCAGAAGACACTAAACAAATTCCTCTCCTTCTCTGAAGGGGAAGCAATCCTAGGAGGGGACCTCAATCTAAATATGAAAGGTATATCCCTGAAAGATATCCACCCTACAACCCCATGGGCAACCTTCCTCCGAAGGAAAGCCCCAACAACTAGGAACTCTTACAAGTTACTAAAAATGCTAAAAAACAGGGGTCTCTACGACATTTGGGGTGAGCAAAACCCGGGAGACATCAGCCATACATTCCAATCGGGACGCCATGATACAGTGTCCAGACTGGACAGCATTCTACTCACACAGGGTCGGATCCCCTCAGTGGAATCAACAAACATAGGTAACATTAAAATCACAGATCACGCCCCAGTAGAAGTCATCGTTAAAATAGGAGAAGGAACACAAACCACCCCATCATGGTCCTTCAGTCCCATCCTAACTACAAACAAGCAAACTAGAGAGAGTCTCACAAAAACCCTCCAAAACTACTTCAAGGAAAACGATGTAGACAATATAACAACCCCCCTCCTATGGGACACAATAAAAGCGGTCACCAGAGGAGCTTGCATAAAAGAGAAAACATTCCTTAAAAAACAAACCTCCTCAAAAATTAGCAAAATAGAACAAGACATCATAGCCCTCTCAACATGCTACAAACAAACAGGATCTAAAAAACTCCTCAAATTTATAGAACAAAAAAGGAGAGAACTAGACTCCCTAGAAATTAACAAAACAATGATCAACATTCTATATTCTAAACAACGTTTCTATGAATATGGAGGGGAAAACTCCAGATTACTAGCAAATAGATGTAGGAAAAAAGCACTCAAAACAAGAATACACTGTATCACCAAAAAAGACGGCAACATAACATTCTCCCCTGAAGAAATAACCTCAGAATTTGCAGAATTCTACTCCAACCTATACACCTCCCATAACCCACCAGAGAAGGAAATCAGAACATTTCTAGCAGGACTGACCATGCCTACCCTAACTGATGAGGAACAGGAATTCATGGACAGCCCTATCACCCCAGAGGAAATAGATGTGGTCCTCAAAAACCTGAAACCACACAAGGCCCCAGGCCCAGACGGCTTCACAGCAGAATTCTATAGGAAATTCAAAGAACCCTTGATGCCCTACATGACCCGCCTATTCAACAACATCATAAAAGGGGGCCCCATCCCCAAAACCTGGACCCACTCCAAAATAGTCTCCATCCCAAAACCACTAAAAGACAGCCTCAAAGTAGAATCATACCACCCAATCTCATTAATAAACCAAGACTACAAGATATTCACATCAATCTTGGCCAACCACCTAAAAATCTTCCTACGCAAGTTAATAGCCCCAGACCAGACTGGCTTTGTCCTTGGTCGCAATATAACAGACCCCATCAGGAAACTACTGAACCTGATCAAACACAGCAAGGCAACTAAACTCCCATTGACAATTATGTCCCTAGACATCCTCAAAGCCTTTGATTGCTTAGAGTGGAAATACATATTAGCAGTACTAACTAACATGAAATTTGGCCCCAACTTCCTACAAATCCTCAAACAAATATACTCCCAAGCCTCAGCAAAATGCAGAACTAACAATGTGGATTCTAATACTATAGCTATCCAAAGAGGCACAAAACAAGGATGCCCACTGTCTCCCTTCTTATTTATCCTGGCTCTGGAACCCTTAGCAATCCGCATCCGAGCAGCCACAGACATCAAGGGAGTGGAAATAAAAGGCAGAACCTATAAATTAGGGCTCTTTGCAGATGACCTAATGATCACAACACCAGACCCCATAAGCACAGCAACCTCCCTAATCAGAGAAGTCATTTGCAATGGTGTCGGGCCTACAGGTAAATTTTACAAAGTCAGAAGCTATGTGCTTCAACACCCCTCCTCACACCCAAAAAGAACTCACGAAGGTCACCAAAATAAAACTCTGCCACACCAAGTTCAGATACCTAGGGGTACAAATAACCAGAAACCTCAATAAATTGTACCTCCACAACTACAAGCCCCTGTGGCGACAAATTAACAAAGACCTAAAGAGATGGAATAACATGAATTTCACTCTCTCAGACAAAATAGCCATGACCAAAATGATCACACTCCCAAAACTAACCTACCTATTCCAAACCCTCCCAATCTGGATCCCCTCAACCCAACTCCGCAGTTGGCAGAGAAAACTACACTCTTTCATCTTCTCACATAAAAAACCAAGAATAAGCCCCAAATACCTGCACCTCCCCACCTCAGAAGGAGGATGGGGAATCCCCAACATAGAAGCATATTACATTGCCAACCAAATACGCCATATAATCCCATATATACTAGAAGATGAGACAAAACAATGGACACAAACAAGGGACACAATTGAAAATACCTGCACCACAACATACCCACTCCTCCCAAACAAACTAAAGAAAATTCCCACAACACTTAACAGGTACACACAGACCATGCTCAAAGCATGGAAAACACAAATAGGCAAACTATCCCCAACCCCATCCCCACTAATCCCCCTGGCGTACCACCCATTATTCCACCATGCAGCACAAAACCTCCAGATAAAAACCTGGTGAACCAAAGGCTTATATCGCCTAATAGACTTTTATAAAAATAACAAAACCTGGTCAACACAAGAAATACAAGACAAACTAGAAGACACCCAAATGCCCTGGTTAACACAACACCAACTACATGCCCTCTTAAACAACCCAACAGTAAAATCAGCAGCAACTAGGCCCCTGACAACCTTTGAAAACCTCCTCCTAACAACAAAGGGAAACGGTAAAGGGACGGTATCCGCAATATACAAAATACTACTCCAAAATCCCGCAAATCCCCTAGACGCAATCAAAAAACAATGGGAGAATGACATAGGCTATGAGATTAACCCCACTCAATGGACCAGAATGTGGTCTAAACCCCCCTTTAAATCCATATCAACGAAAAGAAAAGAACTCACACTGAAACTCACCTACAGGTGGTACCTAACACCAAGGAAACTAGCGCTAATACACCCAGGAACCTCACCAAAATGCTGGAGAGGGTGCACCTCCACAGGCACATACCTCCGCATGTGGTGGGAGTGTCCCAAAATTCAACTATTCTGGACAACAGCCATACAAGAAATATGTAAAATAACTAAGCAAGTATTAGACTTCACCCCAGAATTGGCCCTACTAAACATCTTCCAAGACAACAATGCCCATTTACACCACAAAGAACTCATAACCCACTTACTTTCAGCAGCCAGAAACACCATAACCAGACACTGGAGAGACCTGTCAGGAGTAAGCATGGACCAATGGTACCAAATAGTATGGGAAACAGCCCTACTAGAAAAATTAACTAATAAACTGAAACTGACACGGGGACAAACAGAAGAAGACACCTTCACCCCGGTATGGCTCCCCTTTATCACATACACAGCCCAACAGGACAATGACAATAATCCACCAACAGCATACAAATCAATATGGCTAACCTGATCCAAAACACCCACCCACCTCACTCACACACGAAAACAAAGATCACCACAGCCAATCACAAACAAACAATCACACCCTAGGCCAACCCCAAACTCTCTCACCACCAAAGGAACACAAGTGAACAACACAAGCATGCTGACACCAAACTCTACATACATTAAGCATAATAGAAACACCGCTACCCGACCCCACCCCATCCATCTCCCCTCCCTCCACCCCCTTTCTTTTTTTTCTTTTTTTTTCTTCTCCCCCTAATGCCTCAACAAATGAAACGGATTTGTAAAAATGTTACATGGGGGGGGGGAATACGAGGCATTACACTTACACTGTAAAACAAGAAAACCCTTAATAAAATATTTTTTAAAAAATAAATTTTAAAAAGTCAAAGTGCGGGAAGGTAAACGGCGTTTCCGTGTGCTGCTCTGGTTCGCCAGATGCGGCTTAGTAATGCTGGCCACATGACCCGGAAGCTGTACGCCGGCTCCCTCAGCCAATAAAGCGAGATGAGCACCGCAACCCCAGAGTCAGCCATGACTGGACCTCATTGTTTGACAGTTGTTTGACTGTATTGGATTCCTCAAGGACTTACTCCAAGTTCTGTGATCCTTTGAAAAGCATTTGGAAATGCAATAGATTAATTATCTGAAGGAGCAGGCAAAGTCAGAAAAGTTGGCTAGAAGCACCTTTGAGGAAAAATTAATTATGTGTTGAGGGTATATATTCTTGGCAGGATAAAGGCAAAGTAGACTGGATCCTACTGAAGACTGAATACTAAAGGCCAATTACTTTTTATTCATTTTAATCAGGTGGTAAAGTGGTTAATGTGTAGTGAAAGGACAAGATCTGGTTCTGAGCAAATGTTAAATTCTAATACCAGTAGTGAGGTAGGAATAAGAAGCTGCATTACACCAAGTCAGATGTTTGGCTGGTCTAGCTCAGTATTCTCTCAGAGATGGCACCAGCTATCAACCAAGTTGGATACTGGCTGAGGGCCCCAAAGACTCAGAAAGGTCCTTCAGTAATCTGTCCTGGCTGTTCTGCCAGTTAGTGCCCTCCACATTGGACAACCATTTTATCAGTGGGTGGGTGGTACTGCTGCTTTTGAACAGTAGCAAATCATAGAATTGTAGAGCTGGAAGCCTGAGGGTTATCTAGTCCAACCCCCTGCAATGCAGGAATCTCAACTAGATCATATTAGACAGATGGCCTTCTAGCCTCTGCTTAGAAATCTCCAAAGAAGAAGAGTCAACCACCACTTGTGAGAGTCTATTACACAGTTGAACAGCCATTGCTGTCAGAAAGGTTTTCCTGATCTTTAGTCAGTATCTCCATTCTTGTAACTTGAAGCCATGGGTCCAGGTCCCACCCTCAAGAACAGGAGAAAACAACCTTTCTTTCTCCCTCCTTCATGTGACAGCCCTTGAGATATTTGGAGTTGGGTATCCTATTGTCGTGACTAAGGTATGTGAGGGCAGAAACTAGAAAGTGCTGGAAGAAACTGGAAGGTTCAAATTGTTTTGACTAACTCAGGGTCATGTGGAGCCAGGAGAGATAAATTCCTGGGCTCAGTGAGCTGCTTTATCTCTCTTTGCTCTCTCTTTGCTTTTTTACTCCTTGTACATTGCACGGAACAAAGTTTTTGCCTCAGTAAAGTTTTGCTTTTGCTGTGGATCTTTGACTCTGAGTGGTTCTTTTTTATTTACTGCAAGGCACTACTGTTCATCACCTATCTCCTCTCCATCTCCTCTTTACCAAACTAAAGATACCCAGCTAAACCATTCCTTCTAAGGCTTGGCTTCCAGGCCCTTGATCATCTCAGTAGCCATCCTCTGCACGTAGGTTTAGACCAAATCTATAACAAGACTAAGGGATGCGGGTGGCGCTGTGGTTTAAACCACAGAGCCTAGGACCTGCCGATCGAAAGGTCGGCGGTTCGAATCCCCGCGGCGGGGTGCGCTCCCGTCGTTCGGTCCCAGCTCCTGCCTACCTAGCAGTTCGAAAGCACCCCTAAGTGCAAGTAGATAAATAGGGGCCGCTTTCTAGCGGGAAGGTAAACGGCGTTTCCGTGTGCTGCGCTAGTGCTGGCTTGCCAGATGCAGCTTAGTCACGCTGGCCACGTGACCCGGAAGTGTCTTCAGACAGCGCCGGCTCCCGGCCTCTTGAGTGAGATGAGCGCGCAACCCTAGAGTCGGTCACGACTGGCCGGTACGGGCAGGGGTACCTTTACCTTTTTATAACAATACTAAAAAAAAAGTCAGTTGTTTTTGCTGTCCATTGCTCCATCAGCAACTGGGCGAGAGCAAATTCAAAATGGTGAACCACTTGCATCACAAACAGACCCGACCACCAGTCCTGCAACACCACTCACTTCAGAGGGAGGGATGCTTTAAGCACCGTTGAGCTCAGTGGGATTTAAGTAAGTAAATAAAGAGTGCACTGGAATGTAAACAATGAATAAGGGTTTTGTACATGTGCTCCTTCATGGTCCTCCTTAAAACAGTCCTGTGAGATAAGTCATGATTAGCATTTCCATTTTACACTCCTCAAAGGAAAAGGACTGATTTATGATTTGAGCGTGACCAAACGAACTAACTGGAAATTGTTACAATATCCCAGGTGACCAAGAATCTGATGGGATATCTAAGGGCTGATGTGTGCAAGACACAAGCTATACAGCGAGCACTTATCTGCCCAGGATATCATGCAGCCTAGATTTTTGATTTTTTTAATGAGTTCTGAATCTGAACCCATATTCTGGTCCTTTCATGCAAAGTTTGCAAACTATGTGGCTTTTCTCTGGGCTGCTTATTGTTGGTTGGTGACTGTGGTATGCAGAAAGTGTCACTTCATGGATTGAAGGAACTGCATGTTGTTCTTTAGTCGTTTAGTCGTGTCCGACTCTTTGTGACCCCCTGGACCAGAGCACACCAGGCACTCCTGTCTTCCACTGGCTCCCGCACTTTGGTCAAACTCATGCTGGTAGCTTCGAGAACACTATCCAACCATCTCGTCCTCTGTCATCCCCTTCTCCTTGTGGAGATGGAGGCATCTTTCCCAGCATCAGGGTCTTTTCCAGGGAGTCTTCTCTTCTCATGAGGTGGCCAAAGTATGGGAGCCTCAGCTTCAGGACCTGTCCTTCCAGTGAGCACTCAGGGCTGATTTCCTTCAGAATGGATAGGTTTGATCTTCTTGCAGTCCATGGGACTCTCAAGAGTCTCCTCCAGCACCATAATTCAAAAGCATCAATTCTTTGGCAATCAGCCTTCTTTTTGGTCCAGCTCTCACTTCCATACATCACTACTGGGAAAACCATAGCTTTAACTATACAGACCTTTGTTGGCAAGGTGATGTCTCTGCTTTTTAAGGTGCTATTATTATTATTATTATTATTATTATTATTATTATTATTATTATTACATCTGCAAGTTCCTTTAGTACCCCCTGTATGCAGTTCATCAGGCCCTTGAGACTAGATTTCATTTAAAGTAGCTAGGTATCCCTTTACTACCTTTTTTCCTATTACAGGCAGCAGTTCCCTCCTTACATCATTTATTTTCTTATCACCAGGTTGGGCATTGCTTTCCTTTTGGGTGAAGTCAGAGGCAAAGTAGGTGTTGAGTAGTCCCACCTCTCTGTCACCCAATAGCATTTCTGTGTCTTTTCCCCGCAGAAGGCCTACCGCTTGCTTGTTTTTCCTCTTACTTTGGACATAGCCAAATAAACCTTTGTTGTTGTTGTTGTTATTATTATTATTATTATTATTATTATTATTATTATTAACCTCTCTTGCAAGCCTGAGCTTTAGCCAGCCTGACCTGCAACTGTTGGCAACTCATGTATACTCTTCCTTTGTGATTTCCCCTTTTTTCCATTTCTTATACATGCCCTTCTTAACTCTCAGCCATACTGATTTCCTTAGATGCCTCCCATTTTTATTTCTTGTTGGAATTGTCTGCATTTGGGTCTTCAATATATTTCTGTTTAGCAATTCCCATCCATCTTTGACTCCCTTCTTTCTGAGTATCTCTGACCATGGGATCTCACCCAGTAGCTCCTTAAGCTTGTTGAACTTGACAGTCTTAAAGTCCAGAGTGCATGTCCTACTACACTCAGCTTTCCCTTTCCTCTGTATCATGAAACCCAGGAGGACATGATCACTTCCTCCCAAGTTTCCGAGTACTTCCACTTCATTGGTCAGTTCCTCCCTGTTGGTGACAACTAGGTCCAAGATAGTGTAAGGATATTTCCGTTCCACCTTAAAAGGGAGCAGGCTTTGTGAGTCACAGAGTCTGCGTATTTCCTGTTCACAGGATGTTTATGTTTTCAGTTGCTTTCGTTTCCTTCTTGTTGCCTGAGCATACCGAAACAGGCGGTCATGTTTTTCTTTGTTCTGATCAACGCTGAATAAACTTGGAAAAATGCTCTCCTGCTGTGCATCTTTTGCTGTGTGAATTCTGCTGATAGAGTGTGCACCAGCCTAAGAATGTGGCAATCTATTTCTGAGGCTTCGTGTCGCTAATTGCTGATACTGCGTGTCTACGAGAGTTCGATGGATCGTCCGGCAGCCGGCTTGGGGGCTCAGATGGACTTTGTCTCCCTGGCAGTATCCCAACAACAGGTTTCGGGCCCAGATTCACGGCACTTACAGGAGAGTAAGACTGCGACAGACTGCTGAGGTATGTGTGGAAAAGCAAAAGCAAAATAAGGCTTTTCTGTTTGCTGGCAAGAGTCTCTGATGTCCGGCTGGTCTAATTGGCCTGGGAGCCGAGCCAGAGGCATCGTGATTAATGGGCTGCCGAGATAAGACGTCTTTGAAGGCATAAAAGACTCACGGCTCAAGTAAAAAGATGGAATAGAGTTTTTCCAAGCTTCTGAGGCCACTGAGTGCCCAAAGTTAAATCGGCACAATTATCAGACCTGGGCAAAATGGTGTGAGAGTTTGCTGCGTCAGTTTGGAGTGTGGCATGCTGTGTCTGAAGCCCCTCCAGTTCCTCTGACAGAGAAATGGAGAGCCCAGAATTTGAGGGCCATAGACGTAATAGTCTTGTCTGTCTCTCTGGAGGAAATAAAAACGCTAGCTGGAAATACGACTGCACATGAGATGTGGAATGCTTTGAAAGCTGCCCATCTGCCAATCATCCCAGCCCAGAGTTTGAATGCATCGGAGGTCCTGGCTGTTTCCCAGAATGCGAATGAATGCAGGGATGCTGAGGGCACCGGTTGCAAGCTGCAGGGGGAGCAGACTGTCACGTCATCCCAGGCAGCATTCCAGCCTCCAGGGGGAGCCAAGGAGTCAGCAGCTGAGAGCTCTGTTTCTCGTGAGAACCAAGGTCATCGCCTTTGCAGAGGCTGGAAGGCCAGAGGTAAACAGAGCAAGATGCCTGCAGATGGCCCGAAGCAGAGGGAGGGTGAAGAGCCCACGCCAGTGGAAAACAAAGTTTTCACCAAAGGCTTCAGCTGGCACAGCTTCACCAAAGGCTAAAGGCAAGTCTGATGGCCAGGAGCAGGGGGGCAAGCTGCAAAAACCCACGCCAGTGGAAAACAAGGTTTTGTTTGCTGGCACAGCTTCTCCAAAGGCCAAGGCCAGCTTTGTTATGGACTCTGGTGCCAGTCGCCATATTTCAAAAGACCGGCACCTGTTTATCTCCTTCACACCTCAAGATGGTGAGATCCACCTGGCTGATGGAAGGACGTTGCAAATTGCAGGAGTTGGGACTGTGAAACTTGCAAGTCTGCACACTACCATCAGAGATGTACTTTTTGTTCCAGGAGCTGCGGACAATTTGCTTAGTGTCCCACAGCTGACTGGGCGTGGTTTTGAGATATCCTTCAAGAGGACCGTCTGTGTCATCAGAAAAGGCAAAGAGGACATTTTGCATGCAAAGTTTATGGATGGCTTATTCTGTATAACTTATGATGACAATGCTGTTGCTGTCTCAAATGTTGATTCTTGTTGTGTTGCACAAACTAACAAGGTTCTTTATGCAGGATGTATTCACGATGCACATCGAAGATTTTGTCACATGTCTTGACAAGCGCTGGCCAAGATGCCTGGGTTGGTTGAAGGTTTGAACATCAAACTCTGTAAATTTCACATGAAATGTGTATCTTGTGCAGAGAACAAGGTGAAGGTTGCTCCAAAAGGCAAGGAGTCTAGCAGACAGGCTTCCAAACCCTACCAGCTAGTGCACGCAGACCTGGTTGGTCCTCTTGCGCCCTCTTTGGGAGGAGCAAGGTACTTCATGGTTCTATTTTTTTAAAAAATATTTTTTATTAAACAGTTTTTATAACCACACAAACATAACATAAAAACAACAAATACATAAACAAACAAACACAGAAACAAAACAAAAAACAAGTACCATTTCATATCTTAATTTCTTATACCTTTCTTCCCCGACTTCCTCATGCCTCCCTTTTCTGTATTCCAAATTCTAATCAATTACTCAGCAAATCTTCCCTTATTTTACTTTAAATTTAAGCTAATCTTCCTTATTCTCCTTGTCTTAACCATTGCTAATAGTAACCATTTACTTTCCAGTCCAACATCATTCTAACTTTCATTAATTTTGTGATATTTCTTTAAATAGTCCTTAAACTTTTTCCATTCTTCTTCCGCTGCTTCTCTTCCCTGGTTTCGGATTCTGCTCGTCATTTCTGCCAAGCCCATGTAGTCAATCACCTTCATCTGCCATTCTTCCAGTGTGGGTAAATCTTGTGTCTTCCAGTACTTCGCGATGAGTATTCTAGCTGCTGTTGTAGCATACATAAAGAAAGTTATATCCGTCTTTAACACCCCTTGGCCGACAATACCCAAGAGAAAGGCCTCTGGTTTCTTAGGGAAGGTATATTTAAATACCTTTTTAAGTTCATTATAGATCATTTCCCAGAATGCCTTAATCTTCGGGCACGTCCACCAAAGGTGAAAAAATGTGCCTTCCTTTTCTTTACATTTCCAACATTTATTATCAGGCAAATGGTAAATCTTTGCAAGCTTGACTGGGGTTATGTACCACCTATAGATCATTTTCATAATATTTTCTCTTAAGGCATTACATGCCGTGAATTTCATCCCGGTGGTCCACAACTTTTCCCAATCAGCAAACAAAATATTATGACCAATGTCCTGAGCCCATTTAATCATAGTTGATTTAACCGTTTCATCTTGTGTATTCCATTTCAGCAGCAAATTGTACATTTTTGACAAATTCTTAGTACTGGATTCTAACAATTCAGTCTCCAATTTTGATTTTTCCACCTGGAAGCCAATTTTACTGTCCAACTTAAACACTTCATTTATTTGGTGATAGTGCAACCAATCTCTCACCTTCCCTTTTAATTTCTCAAAACTCTGCAATCTCAGTTTGCCCCCTTCCTTTGGTACTTCATGGTTCTAATTGATTCTTTTTCTAGGTACATTCATGTGTTTATGCTTGAGCAGAAATCGCAAGCGTTTCCTAGGTTCAAGGCATTCTGTGCTTGGTTGGAGAATGCTCACGGTAAACGTATTCGCTGTCTCTTTACTGATCGGGGTGGGGAGTTCACTTCTCAGCAGTTTGAAGCTTTCCTGACTGAGAAGGGAATCCAGCATGACTTGTCAACGCCTAGATCGCCATGGATGAATGGGCTTGCGGAGCGAGCAAATCAAACGTTGCTGCAAGGAATGAAAACCTTGTTGCATGATGCAAACCTC
This sequence comes from Podarcis raffonei, assembly GCF_027172205.1. Taxonomy (NCBI): domain Eukaryota; kingdom Metazoa; phylum Chordata; class Lepidosauria; order Squamata; family Lacertidae; genus Podarcis; species Podarcis raffonei. The sequence goes on from NC_070611.1 coordinate 1,390,281, forward strand.
CCTGAGAAGTTTGGGGGGGAGGCTCTGTCGAATTTTGTTTACACTTTAATCGCAGATTGTCATCACCTATTGATTGCACTCCCTATGAGAAGATGTTTGGTAAGAAACCTAACGTCAAACACATGAGAATCTTTGGTTCTGACATGTGGGTACACACCCCACAGAGCAACAAGCTTGGGAAGCGTGGGGCACATGGTTTGTTCATGGGGTACGAAAAAGGTGCATACAGAGTATGGATGACTGACTCTAAGTCCATTAAGTTCACAAGGAGTGTTGAGTACAATCCTAAGTGGGAGGGAAATGTGGGAATTTTCCAGAGTTACCCAGAGGAGGATGAAGGTGATGTGAAGAAAGCAGATCATGCTGAGAAAGCTGAGGAAACTGAGGATGATGATGATGATGATGATGATCAGAGTTCGGATTCCAGTTCAGTGGGTGGCGCTGCTGCTGGTGTCAGCGACAGTGATGACACAGCAGACTACAAGAGCGCAAAGGCCTCAGTCAGACCATCTGATGCGTCTGACAATGAACTGGAAGAACCACTGTTCACCATTGGTCATTTTTCTCCTAAGAAAGAGGAGATGAGTCCAGAAGACTTGCGTCTTATACGCAGATCTGAGAGAGCCACGAAGGGCAGGCCTCCAAAGAGATTTGCTGATGAGTTTGCTAAGACGGCAACTGCTGTTCTTAGTAGCTCAGAGAAGGTGTGGGAACCTTCAAGCTTCAAAGAGGTTCAGGAGTTAACCTCTAAAGATGCTGAGCCTTGGCTAAATGCCATGAAGGATGAAGTTGATTCCTTGAATAGGAACCAAACTTGGGAACTGGTACCGGTAGTCCCAGGGATGAGACTGGTTGGCAGCAAATGGGTCTTCAAGGCCAAGACAGACCAGAATGGCAAGGTTGTCAGACACAAAGCCAGATTGGTTGCCAGAGGTTTTTCACAGGTACCAGGACAGGATTACCACAAGACCTACTCGCCCACCGTCAAATATGAGAGCATTCGGCTGATGCTCAAGATAGCTGCAGAGGAGAAACTGCATGCTTCCCATCATGACATTAATACACCTTTTTTGTACGGGATTTTGGGGGAGGAGCTGTACATGCTTCCACCTGACGGGATGCAGATATAGAAGGGAATGGTCTGTAAACTGCAGAAATCCTTATATGGTCTCAAGCAGAGTGCCAGGTGTTGGAACACAAAACTCACTGAGACGTTGCTTTCTCTAGGTTTTCACCAGGGCAAAGCTGATCCGTGTGTGTTTGTCAAGGAGGAGGGGCAAAACAAACTGTATTGTTTATGTTTTGTTGATGATCTTCTGATGTTTTGGAAGAATCAGGCTTTTTACCAAAGCACCCTAGCTCAACTGAAGGAGCACTTTGACATGAAGGATTTTGGTGAGGTATCCAACTATCTTTCTCTGCAGGTGGAGAGGGACCAAGCAGGTAATTTTCTGGTACACCAAACACAGAAAATTGCTGATGTATTAACCAGGTTGAATTTGGTTGATGCAAACCCAGCAGACACACCGATGGTGACAGGTTACCAGGTAGATAGTACTGCTGAAGCGTTTTCTGACACTACGCTGTACAGATGCATTCTAGGCAAGTTGAATTTCATTGCTAGATGCTCAAGACCTGATATAGCTGTAAGCACTAACCTGCTTAGCAGACATGCTAACAATCCTACTGTTCAGGATTGGAAAGCTCTGAAGCGCATAGCCCGGTATTTGAAAGGGACTATGCACTACAGACTGAGATTCACCAGTCAGAAGACTGGAGGTCTTGAAATCTTTGCAGATGCAAGTTTTGGAAGTGACACCACGGATGGTACAAGCACTTCTGGAGTATGCTACATGTACAACCACTGTCTGTTTGACTGGCTGTGCAAAAAGCAGACGACAGTTAGCCTAAGTTCCTGTGAAGCAAAACTCAATGCTCTGTCATTTTCACTCATGGATTGTGAATGGTTGATGCAACTGTTTAAGGACATCGGGGTTTCTGTGAAATGTCCTATACAAGTGTATCAAGACAATAGATCTTGTTTGGCTTTGCTGAACTCGGAGAGTTGCAAGCAAAGAACCAAGTACTTGCAAATTAAGCTACATCGTGCAAGAGAGTGTATTCAGAAAGGACTCATTCAGGTGTCCTACATGCCAGGAAATGAAATTCCTGCTGATCTGTTGTCTAAGGTTGTTAACAGAGAACAACTTAAGGTTTACGTACAAAGGTTGCAATTGGGTTGAACCACAGGTACTACAGGTTACACGGAAAGGGGGAGGATGTTAGGATATTTCCGTTCCACCTTAAAAGGGAGCAAGCTTTGTGAGTCACAGAGTCTGCGTATTTCCTGTTCACAGGATGTTTATGTTTTCAGTTGCTTTCGTTTCCTTCTTGTTGCCTGAGCATACCGAAACAGGCGGTCATGTTTTTCTTTGTTCTGATCAACGCTGAATAAACTTGGAAAAATGCTCTCCTGCTGTGCATCTTTTGCTGTGTGAATTCTGCTGATAGAGTGTGCACCAGCCTAAGAATGTGGCAATCTATTTCTGAGGCTTCGTGTCACTAATTGCTGATACTGCGTGTCTACGGGAGATCGATGGATCGTCCGGCAGCCGGCTTGGGGGCTCAGATGGACTTTGTCTCCCTGGCAGTATCCCAACAGATAGATGATCCCCTTGTTACTTCTTCCACCTTCTGGGAAAGTCAGTGGGGAAATGGAGGAATTTGTTGGACCTTACATTATTGGCAGAGTTTGAGTTCCAACAGATATTGAGGAAGTTGAAGTCTCCCATGATTATCTCTCCTTTTTGAATGTTTGGTAATCTGCTCTAGGAAGGCATCATCCAAGTCTTCTGTCTGACTTGGTAGTCTATAGCAGACACCCACAGTAAGGTCACTGTTGTTTCTCTCTCCTACAATATTTACTCTCCATCTGCTCTCCATGCTCCAGGTCATGGGTTTCTTCACAGGTGTACACATCCTTTACGTATAATGATGCTACTCCTCCCTTCCTGTTTGGTCTATTCCTTGTGAACATGTTTGGTCTATAGCTTTTGAATCTCCTCCTTGTTTAGACTGATACTCCCAGGCTGCATCCTGTTTTACGACTATTTCTTCCTTCTTACACTTTTCTCTCAGGCTTTGATGAAAGGTCATCTTTAACTATCATCTGAGAGAACAAAGGAACAAGCATGGTTGTCATGTTCTTCTCTAGACTAGTTAGTTAGACCAGTGTGGTTTTCAACATTTTTGAGTCCACAGCTCCCTTGAAGAACTACCCACTTAAACTGGGGTTTTGTTACAGGACACACGTAAGTGGGTTCCCAAGTTCTGCCCCCCCCATTCTGCTCTGCCCCTTTTTGGAGCCATTTTTGGCTTGCGTGTAAGTGGGTGCCCACATGTTGATGGGAACCCAAGCAATGCCACCACTTTGCAGGGCCGAGCTGACACACTCCACGTGGCAGCCCCAGCCTGCCTTTTCCAAAATTAGGAGAGAGAAACATAGAGGACACTCCCCACTTTCAGAGTTATTTTTACAACCCTCCTTATAGAAGACACACACATCCAGGCACACACACCATCAAGCTACAGGCCTACATAACTGATGACAGAAATGTCCAATGCACTTATTTATATCTAGCTTTTAAATTCAATGGATGTGAGTTTACAATCAAGATTAGCAATTATAAGTGAACCATCAGCAAAACTACCAACTAAAACACATACCCATAAAATCAAGATGGAAGTGGGCCATTCTTCAGAATGTTAGATGGAAATGGCAAGGAAATCAGCATGCTTCACATGGCTACCTCCACCAAAGAAAGGCTGTGGAAGTTTTCACCCACAAACCTGGCCAAGTTTAGGGTGCAGAAAAATCCAGAAAGAAAAACAAAAAATAAATGGGATGGGGGAGGTTTAGATTTGAAAGGGGAAGTATCCTATAGGAGTTGAGGAAATGAGAAACGAAGGGGCCATTAAATTTTAACAAAAAAAAGATGAAGGAAGGAGAAGACAGCAGAATGGCGTATGCAGAGAGACAGGATCCAAATACAGAACACTGCCCCGTAGTTAACGGGGGAGGAGCTAGCCAGGGGCTCAGCCCTGGGGGAAGCCTCTAGAGGGGTGCCGCCACTGAAGCTCCCAGCTTGCGAAGGGCTTCCTCCAACCACGGCCCCTCCTTGCCGCAGAATCCTGCAGAATCCCACAGAACCACGGCCCCTCCTTGCCGCAGAATCGCCCCTCCTTGTGGCTCCAGAATCCAAAAGCGTCCTTCACGTCTTTCGTAGAGTAGCTGCTGAGCACCAGAGGGGTGTTAATTTGCAAGGGGAAGGAAAAATCTAAATTGGAAACTGAGTTGTTAGAATCCAAAACTAAAACACTCTCAAGAATGTATAACTTGCTGCTAAAATGGAATACGCAGGATGAAACAGTTAAATCTGCTATGATTAAATGGGCACAAGATGTTGGTCATAACATCATGTTTGCTGACTGGGAATGGTTGTGGACCACAGGTATGAAATTTACGGCATGTAATGCCCTAAGAGAGAATATTATGAAAATGATATATAGGTGGTACATGACACCAGTCAAGCTTGCAAAAATCTACCACTTGCCTGACAATAAATGTTGGAAGTGTAAAGAAAGTGAAGGAACATTCTTTCACCTTTGGTGGACATGCCCAAAGATTAAGGCTTTCTGGGAGATGATATATAATGAAATGAAAAAAATATTTAAATATACATTCCTTAAGAAGCCAGAGGCCTTTCTCTTGGGCATGGTGGGCCAATTGGTGCCAAAGAAAGAAATTTTTTTATGTACGCAACAACAGCAGCAAGAATTCTCATCGCAAAGTATTGGAAGACACAAGAGCTACCCACCCTGGAAGAGTGGCAGATGAAGTTGATAGAGTATATGGAACTGGCGGAAATGACTGGCAGAATCCGAGACCTGGGAGAAGAGTTGGTGGAAGAAGACTGGAAGAAATTCAAAGACTATCTTCAGAAATACTATAAAATTAATGAATGCTAAAACTGTGCTTGGATTGGCAATAAGTGGTAATTAGTGATAAAAGTTAATAAGATTATGCAAAAAAAGGTATTGATATGCTTGAAAATATGGATATAGTATATGTTATGGTATAAAGTTTAACATTTGAAAAAGGGTAAGAATTTGCTGAATTAAATATTTGAATGGGAATACAAAAGGGGGGAGGTGCGAGGAGGTCAAGAACATAAGCATATGAAATTGAGGTTATTGGAAAAATGGATTGGTTTTAACTCTTCTTTGTTTAAATTTAATTTTTCTTAATTAGTTGTGCTTTCTTTTTGTATTTTTGGTGTTTCTTTCTTTTTTTTGTAATCTAGGGTTTTTTATTCTGTGAATTTCTATTTTTCTTTTCTGTAAAACTTCAATAAAAATCTTTAAAAAAAAAAAATTTGCAAGGGGAAGCAGGAAAACCTGGGAAATTATTCTCCTTTCCCTTTCCATCGTCTGTTTTTGGAACTGGGTGTGAAAGAGAAATACTGGAGAAGGTTGATCTCTGAGCAAAGTTGAAAAGGGAGAGTTTTGTTGCTTCCTTCCTTCTTCTTTTGCTTCCCTTAACCTCAGATATCAATTAAAAGTGGTGAAGAGATCAAAACACCACCTTCTGCCCTTTTTGGGAACAGAAGCACTTTGGAGTATTGCTTGCTTGTGTGTTCATTATCTCTGTGTGTGTTTGGATCTTAAGGACAACATACATGTTTACACCATGTGAATACATAAAGAGGGCACTGCTGCCTACAATCAGCTACAAAAACTGAGTCCTCTTTATACTGAAAATAAAATACCTGTAATGAAAGAAATGTGATGCTGATATACGAAGCACTTTGTATTTATCCCTTCCTATAATTTGAAAGGAAAATGTACCCAATCCACTTTAAATTCTTTAATTGCAATGGTTCAGCAGCCAGCAATTTTTAAGGAAACATGTGGAGTGTTTATTCTTTTATTTTATTCTTTAGAGCCTTAATCTGCAAGCCTTTACTGCACAGAAGTAAGTCCCACTGCATTCAATAGGACTTACTCTCTGGTATGTGCATTATTATTATTATTATTATTATTATTATTATTACTATTATCATACAGTCATAATACTTCTTATAATTCCTTAAATGATCTATTATTCTCTGATGAGATCTACTTGAGGTTGAATGAAAGCCAGATACATACACAGACAATTTTACTATTTGGAGAGACTATATCTTCTCCAACTTCTTTCAAACTACTTTTTATGCCCTTTATGTCATGAATAAATGTGTTGAGCTGTGTGTGTGTGAGAGAGGGGGGGAGGAAGAGGTCAAGGGAAAGCAGGGATTCCTCCCCACATATCAATGGGGCAGCCGCCTCTTAGAAGCATCAGACATCATAACAAGACATCAGAAATTTCTCCCTTAGCTGCACGTTCACGACAGGCAAGGGCAACCCAATCTGTAGTCAGGAACACAAATTAAGACAAACCTCCTACTTCTGTGGGACGTGCTTGGGCTCTAGTTGCCCTGAGCTCATGGAAGGAGAGCAGTGGGGAGCGGGGGGAGAGAGACTCGGAATCTGGAACGTGTCTGGGAGGCAGCGAGGAAGAGCACTTGAGGAAGGATGGCCGCTGGGGGGTGGGCAGGAGAGAGAGATGCCGGAAGATAATGGGCTACAAGTTAAAGCTGCCCGCTCCCATGAATGCTCTTTGGAGAGAAAGAGAAAGAGAGATAACGCAGGAAGTTATGGGCTGCAAGTTAATGAAAGGACAAACCCCCCCCCCAGCTCCCCTGAACATTTCTCAAGTCCCCCTAGGGTGCCGCAGCACACTGGTTGAGAACCAATGAGTTAGACTGTAACTAGAAACTTTTCTTTCCAATTTATGTATTTCCTGCAATAAAGAACTTGCAACAAATACAGTCTACTCTCTAAACAAGATTCACCAAACGCTGCTCCTCTGCATAGCAAAAGGGTTTCAAAAGATAATTGACCTTGTCATCCTATTAGTCTAGCTCCAGGTCAAGATTGTATTCAACACCTATACTGTAACAACTACTATAGAACCACTGCTTGAATTACAATGGGAAATTATATAGGATTTGTAATCTGCCTTTTAAATTTACCAAGGTTTTTAGCTTATTTTGTTTGCTGCTGTTCTTATAAATTTGTATTTCTGCTGAACTTGCACACCTTAGGCAATTTCTATTGGAAATTCATATGCCTTAGAAGATAATAAGGGGGAGGAGAGAGAGATTTAAAAAGTGATGAATTCATAAAATATCAGTAAAAGAGACCAAATTTGTGTGGAAATTGGAAGTGGGGAATATTAAACTGAATTACCTAATTTACTGAGGGAAGTACTGGGGGAAGGAACAGAATTGACCATATTATATATAAATATAGTCCCTTTCTGTTAAATGTTTAAATCTCTATGCGTCTTTTATATCCATATTTTCTACCAGTTCGAAAAAACTATGTGGCAGCCATGTCTATTTTAAAAAAGAGATAAATTCCAGTTTCTAACAAAACACTCAAAGCGAAATCTATATTTTTAAAGTGGGAATTTCTGGAAGGAATTTCCATCAATTTTAAAGGGAAAAGGAGAAAGATAGAAACAATCGAGGGCACCAGTATTTTCTGGAGGAAATATTGGAAGAGAGTTAGGAGGAGAAAGACAAAGAACAGATGGTGACTCCAGTCATAAATCTGTGGTTCTGGAACAAAACTCTGAAAGTGAATAGAAATCTCAAAAAAATTGCTGTACACAAATATTTTCTTATTGTAATCACTCTTTGTTTTAACAAATAAAATATGAATCTAGCATTACTATCATGGAATGTAAATGGATTAAATGGAAAGAAAAAGAGAATCAAGATAGAACACATATTGATGGTAAAAAGATGATATCATACGTCTACAAGAAACACACGTAAATAGAAATCATAGGAGAGTCTTGATAAATCCGAACTTGGGATCTGCATTTATCTCCTCAGATCAAGTAAAAAAAGGGGGAATAGTAATCTATGTTAAACCAAGCCTTGAACCAGAATTGCTACATAAAGACTCCAACGGAATAATAATAATAATTAGAATTAAAAACCAAGGGGAAGCAATTATTCAAGTTGGAATATATGCTCCCAATGAAAAAAAAGTAGAATTCTTCAAAAAAAACTAGAAAAAAGGTTGCTGGAATACACAGAAGAAAGAATGATCTTGGGAGAACAATAGGAAAGGGGGGGGGAGGACTATGTTAATTTTTCAGAACCAAATCATAGAATCATAGAATTATAGAGTTGGAAGAGACCACAAGGGCCATCGAGTCCAACCCCCTGCCAAGCAGGAAACACCATCAGAGCACTCCTGACATATGGTTGTCAAGCCTCTGCTTAAAGACCTCCAAAGAAGGAGACTCCACCACACTCCTTGGCAGCAAATTCCACTGTCGAACAGCTCTTACTGTCAGGAAGTTCTTCCTAATGTTTAGGTGGAATCTTCTTTCCTGCAGTTTGGATCCATTGCTCCGTGTCCGCTTCTCTGGAGCAGCAGAAAACAACCTTTCTCCCTCCTCTATGTGACATCCTTTTATATATTTGAACATGGCTATCATATCACCCCTTAACCTCCTCTTCTCCAGGCTAAACATGCCCAGCTCCCTTAGCCGTTCCTCATAAGGCATCATTTCCAGACCTTTGACCATTTTGGTTGCCCTCCTCTGGACACGTTCCAGTTTCTCAGTGTCCTTCTTGAACTGTGGTGCCCAGAACTGGACACAGTACTCCAGGTGAGGTCTGACCAGAGCAGAATACAGTGGCACTATTACTTCCCTTGATCTAGATGCTATACTCCTATTGATGCAGCCCAGAATTGCATTGGCTTTTTTAGCTGCCGCGTCACACTGTTGGCTCATGTCAAGTTTGTGGTCAACCAAGACTCCTAGATCCTTTTCACATGTACTGCTCTCAAGCCAGGTGTCACCCATCTTGTATTTGTGCCTCTCATTTTTTTTGCCCAAGTGTAATACTTTACATTTCTCCCTGTTAAAATTCATCTTGTTTGTTTTGGCCCAGTTCTCTAATCTGTCAAGGTCATTTTGAAGTGTGATCCTGTCCTCTGGGGTGTTAGCCACCCCTCCCAGTTTGGTGTCATCTGCAAATTTGATCAGGATGCCCTTGAGTCCATCATCCAAGTCATTGATGAAGATGTTGAATAAGACTGGGCCCAAGACAGAACCCTGTGGCACCCCACTAGTCACTCTTCTCCAGGATGAAGAGGAACCATTGATGAGCACCCTTTGGGTTCGGTCAGTCAGCCAGTTACAAATCCACTGAGTGGTAGCATAGTCAAGATCGCATTTTACCAGCTTCTTTACAAGAATATCATGGGGCACCTTGTCAAATGCCTTGCTGAAATCAAGGTAGGCTACATCCACTGCATTCCCTTCATCTACCAGGCTTGTAATTCTGTCAAAAAACGAGATCAGGTTAGTCTGACATGACTTATTTTTCAGAAATCCATGCTGACTATTGGTGATCACAGCATTCCTTTCTAGGTGCTCACAGACTGTTTGCTTAATGATCTGCTCCAGAATCTTCCCTGGTATTGATGTCAGACTGACTGGGCAGTAATTATTTGGGTCCTCTCTTTTCCCCTTTTTGAAAATAGGGACAACATTTGCCCTCCTCCAGTCTGCCGGGACTTCGCCTGTTTTCCAGGAATTCTCAAAGATGACTGCCAGTGGTTCTGAAATCACATCTGCCAGTTCTTTTAATACTCTTGGATGCAGTTCATCTGGCCCTGGAGACTTGAATACATCTAGACTAGCCAAGTATTCTTGTACTATCTCCTTCGTTATTCTGGGCTGTGTTTCCTCTGCTGAATCATTTGCTCCAAATTCTTCAGGTCGGGCATTGTTTTCTTTATCGGAGAAGACTGAGGCAAAGAAGGCATTGAGGAGTTCAGCCCTTTCTGTGTCCCCTGTTTGCATTTCACCATCTTCTCCTCTGAGTGACCCCACTGCTTCTTTGTTCTTCCTTTTGCTACGAACATACCCATAAAAGCCTTTTTTGTTGCTTTTAACCTCTCTAGCAAGCCTGAGTTCATTCTGTGCTTTAGCTTTTCTGACTTTGTGTCTACACGTGCTGGCTATTTGTTTGAATTCCTCTTTGGTGGTTTCCCCCCTTTTTCATTTTTTGTACACATCCTTTTTTAATCTTAACTCAGTTAAAAGTTCTTTAGATAGCCACCCTGGCTTCTCTAGGCACCTTCCATGTTTCCGTCTCATTGGTATTGCCTGAAGTTGTGCTTTTACTATCTCCCTCTTAACAAACTCCCAGCCATCATGAACTCCCTTTCCTTTTAGTATTACTGTCCATGGGATCTCACCCAGCACTTCCCTAAGTTTTATGAAGTCGGCTTTCTTAAAGTCAAGAAATTGAGTCCTAGTATGCTTGGCTGCTCCTTTCCGCTGGATAGTAAACTTCAGAAGAGCATGATCACTCGCGCCTAATGATCCTTCCACTTCTACCCCACTAACCAGGTCATCAACATTTTATTTATTTATTTATTTACGGCTATTAGCCCATAAAATATGTACAAACATAAAAACACAGAGACATAAAGGCCGATATATCCGACAACAGAAGGTGAACACCACGATGCAAGGGTGGGTCCTTGAGCAGAGCCAAATGACAGCTTGGGGCCAGGAGAGCTCCAAGGGATGGTTCACAGAAAAAGAAAAACTGAAGACGAGATCTGACATGCACTCTCATCATAACAGTCCGATTAGTTTTGGTGTTTTTGTTGGGTTTTTTGGTGGTTTTTGTGTGTGAGATAACCGCATTCAGGAATCTCGCCACCTGCAGAGTTACAGAAGGGTCATCAACATTGGTTAGGACCAGATCTAAAATGGCTGTTCCTCTTGTTGCTTCTCCCACTTTCTGGACAATGAAGTTGTCTGCAAGGCCAGTGAGGAATCTTTTTGACCTTATGCTCTTGGCTGAGTTTGACATCCAACAAATATCCGGGTAATTGAAGTCCCCCATTACTACTATCTCCCTTCCTTTTGCATGCTTGGCCATGTGTTCCAGGAAGGCATCATCTATGTCCTCCGTTTGGCTTGGGGATCTATAGTAAACTCCCACAATGAGGTCACTGTTATTCTTCTCTCCCTTAATTTTGACCCAAATGCTCTCACTTTGGCTTTGAGGTTCTAAATCTTGGATCACTTCACAGGTATACACATCCCTGACATATAACGCCACTCCTCCTCCTTTCTTGTCTGGTCTGTTTCTCTGAAATAGATTGTATCCCTCCATTAGTACATTCCAATCGTGGGACTTATCCCACCAGGTTTCAGTGATTCCTATTATGTCATATTTAGTTTGCTGTACCAAGAGCTCAAGCTCATCTTGTTTATTTCCCATGCTTTGCGCATTAGTGTACAGACATTGAAGTCCATTAATCATTCCCCCGTGTCTCTTATTTAAGGATTTTTTCCTCTCACCACTAGGTCTGCGTGCTGTTTGCTCCATTCGGTCTATGACATTTGGATGATCATCTTCATCAATTGATAGACTCCTACCTTCAGGAGCACTGTCTCCCTCCCCCACATTAGTCAGTTTAAAGCCCTCCTGATGAGGTTTCTGAGATTTTTGGCAAAAACATTCCTCCCAACCGTTGTGAGGTGCAGCCCATCGCTTGCCAGAAGTCCATCTTCAAGAAACTGCATTCCGTGATCTAAGAATCCAAACCGTTCCTGTTTACACCATTTGCAAAGCCAGTTGTTCACTTCCACTATTTTTCCCTCTCTCCCTGGGCCACGTCGTTCAACTGGAAGGCCAGATGAGATGACAATTTGAGCATTTAATTGCTTCAATTTCCTGCCCAGAGCCTCGTAATCTCTTTTGATCTTCTGGAGGCTATTGCTTGCAGTGTCATTGGTTCCCACATGAACCAAGAGGAAGGGGTATTTGTCAGTGGGTTTTATGATTCCTTCCTTCAGTTACATCTTGGATCTCAGCCCCGGGGAGACAGCACACTTCCCGAGACATCTTGTCAGGCCCACAGATCACTGCTTCTGTTCCCCTCAGTAGGGAATCCCCTATCACCACTACCTGCCTCCTCTTAGGTCTGGTCGGGGTTCTTCCGTGAGCTGTCCGTTCCAAGGTCGCCTGCACATTCCCTGAGGGCTGACTTTGCTGCTCGTCTTCATATACCTGATCGACTGTAATGAGGGAGAGATCCTCAAATGGAGTCTGCTCTTCGTCTTCCATGCTAGGGGAGAGGACCTCAAAGCGATTGTGTATTTCTAAACAATCAGAGCGAACCCTGGGCCTCCTACTTCTTTAAATAAATCCGCCAGTAGAATAGATGCCATTTGGCTCAACTAAAGAGCTACTTGGGAGAATAGATAAGATACAGATTCTGCCAAAAACTATATCGGACTATAATTCAGTATTTCTAAGCTTAAAAAGAATTGGAAAAATTAGAAGAAAAAGATGGAGATTAAATGAATCATTATTAAATGATGAAAATTTATTACAAGTAACAAAAAAAGATGGAGGAATTTTTTGAATTCAATTAGGATAAAAGTATAGATAGAAATGTGGTCTGGGATACAGGTAAGGCAGTGATCAGGGGATACTTTATTCAGCAAAACTCTATTTCTAGGAAGAAAAGAGAAGAAGAAAAAGTAAAACTATTAGAAGAATTAAATAAAAAAGAAAAAGAACTTAACTAGAATCCAAAGAATGAAAAGGGAAGACTAGAAATTAGATTATTACAATCAGATTATACAACTATGATAGAACAAGAAATGGAATGGAATTTAAGAACTTTGAAACAACGCAATTTTGAATTTGCCAATAAACCAAGTAAGCTCCTACCTGGCAGTTGAAAAAAAGGCGGAACGAAAAATTTATTAACAGATTGAAGATAGGAGAAAAAGTAACAGAAGACCCACAAATGATTATTCAGAGCTTTGCAAATTATTATGAAAATTTATATAAGAAAGAGATACAGAACATAGATGAGATAGAGCAGTATTTAATTCAACACAAAATTCCAAATACCACAGAAGAAAAAAGAAAGATGTTAAATTCCCTGGTATCAATGATGGAAGTTAACAATGTAATAAAGAAAGCCAAACCAGGGAAAACGCCAGGCCCGAAGGTATACCAGCTGAGTTATATAAGAAACTAGAAGATATATTGGCAACACCTTTGAAAGAAATAATGAATGACATCTTAAAGAAAGGGAAAATACCAGATTCCTGGACTGAACCCTATGTAATGTTATTACCAAAACAAGGAGGTGATCCAGAATTAGTAGCAAATAATAGACCAATATCACTATTAAATAGTGATTATAAACTCTTTGATACAATATTAGCAAATAGATTGAAAGAAATGCTAAAAGAAATCATCCACCCAAATCAAGCAGGATTCCTACCTGGGAGGCAGATCCAAAACAATACCAGAAATATTGTTGATATATTGGAATATTTAGAATTTTAAAGCGACAAACAGGTAGCATTGATGCAGAAAAAGCATTCGACAACATCTCCTAGTGCTTCATGAAGAAACAAATTAATGAAACTAGGAGAAAAATTTGAAAGGGCAATAGAAACGATCTACCACCGACAGAAGGCAAACCTGATAATAAATGGTAATATTACAGAAAATATTGAAATAACAAAGGGCACAGGGCAAGGATGTCTGTCCCCTTTCACCTCTTTTATTTAGTGTTGGAAACATTACAAACTCTTAGGAAAAATGAATAAATAAAGGGAGTTAAGATAGTAAAATCATATAAAATCAGAGCATTCGCAGATGACCTGATAGTAACAACTGAGAATCCCCAACAAAGTATTCCAGCAGCTATAGAATTAATCAACAAATTTGGAAGATTAGCAGGATTTAAAATAAGTTTCAAAAAACTAATTTATTAGTTAAAAATATGAGATCTGAGATGAAGGATTTACAAAAAATTACGGGTTTGGAGATTAAAAACAAAGTAAAATATTTGGGAATTTGGGTATCAACAAAATGTATTAACTTGTACCAGGACAATTACACAAAAAATTGTAATGAGATTTTAAAAAATTTGGAAATTTGGAATAAACTTCACCTCTCCCTATGGGGTAGGATTTCAGTAGTCAAAATGAACATTCTACCAAAAATGATTTTCCTATTCCAAACCATTCCAATATTGGGAGGAATGAAATGCTTTAAAAGTTGGAGGAAAGATATAGTGAGATTTGTATGGAATGGAAGAAAACCAAGAATCAAACACCAAATACTTATAGATCAAAGGGAGAGGGGAGGTTTTGCCCTACCAGAATTAGAAATGTATCACGCAGCAGCCGGACTGGTATGGATAAAAGATTGGATTATACTAAGAGATACAGACGTGTTAGACCTAGAGGGTTTTGACAACCGATATGGGTGGCACGCGTATTTAATTTATGAAAAAGTGAGGGCCCATGGGGGATTTTTAAATCATATTATAAGGAAATTGTTATACAAGATTTGGATAAAATATAAAGGAATATTAGAACCAAAAATTCCCTTATGGACCTCACCAACAGAAGCCCTGGCTGTTAAAAAGAAAAATATGCAAGGAGACTGGGCCACATATAGAGTTTTAATAGAAGAGACTAACGATAACATCAAATTAAAAGAATTTGAAGAAATTAGAAGTCACCTGACAGACTGGCTACAGTATTTTCAGATAAATGAAAGATTGAACTTGATAAAAAGGAGGGTCTTGCAAAGGAAATGTCCAGATTTGAAAAAGAATTAATACAGTATAAAGGAAAATACATCTCAAGAATGTATAACCTCCTACTTGAGTGGGAGGTGAAAGAAGAATTGGTGAAAAGTTCAATGGTTAAATGGGCACAAGACCTAGGATATAACATCTATATGGATCAATGGGAGAAATTGTGGAGGGAGGATATCAAATTTACGGCGTGCTATAATCTGAGAGAAAATTTTATGAAAATGTTATACAGATGGCACCACACTCCAGCAAAACTCGCAAAGATGTATAAAAATCACCAACTTGCTGGAGGTGTAAAGCTGGTATAGGGTCATATATGCACATGTGGTGAGAATGCACAGGCATTAAAGAATTTTGGGATAACATCTACAATGAATTTTAAAAAACTATATAAGTTTTCATTTAAGAAAAAACCTGAAACCTTCCTCCTGGGAATAATGTCACCAGAAATCAAAATAGAAAAGATACCACTTTTTATGTATACAACCGTAGCAGCCAGGATCTTAATTGCAAGAAACTGGAAAAGTGACAAAACACCTACGCTAAATGAGTGGCAGGTCCAAATGATAGAATATCTACAGATGGCCATGATGACAGGGAGAATTAGAGGGTATCCAAAACAGAAAGTACAGAAAGAATGGAAAATCTTTAAAGAGTATTTAGAAAAGCATTACAATAACAAATATCTCCTGGCAGAAATAGAATGATCCTTGTAAAATAACAAATATAATGTTTTTTGATATCTGATGAAAACAAAGAAATACAACAACTTGGAACTGTGTGTGAAAAAATTGTAGCAGTAATAATACAATGAGTCTAATTGGAAGCCAAATGTGTTTGTTTTGCTTTGTTTTCTTCTTCCTTTTTTCTCCCCACCCCCTTCCCTTCTTCTTCCTCTTCTCTTTTTCTTTTTGTGTCTCCTTTCTTGGTCTTTCTCCTTTTGATATGTTAGGAAAAAGATAAAGAGATAAAAGTGTAATATGAAAACCTCAGTAAGTTAAAAGTGATGTTGTATAATTTCTTTATTATTATTTATATATTGTTAAAATTGGTTAATTGTAATGATTTGATGTAGCAACTACTGTGGTTTTTTCCTTTGTTATTGTTGAATTCTAAATAAAGTATTACTCTGTTTTTTTTAAAAAAGGAAATTCATATACCTTGGTTCTCAAACAGCTTAGTTGTCGAACAAATCGGCTCCCGAATGCCTGGAAGTAAATGTTCCAGTTTGCAAACGTTTTTCGGAAGCTGAATGTCCAACACGACTTCCACTTGAGTGCAGGGAGCTCCTGCAGCCAATCGGAAGCCACACCTTGGTTTTTGAATGGTTTCGGGAGTCGAACGGACTTCCAGAATGGATTAAGTTCAAGGTACCACTGTAAATGGTTATAAAGAAAGTCGTGCAACTCTGTATAGGAACCTTCTCAGTAATGGAAAATCTATAGGACACCACTTTCATAGTTAAGTCACTTGCCCAACTGTTAAGGATATGCCTCATTATAATTTAGTAAATATCCACCGCAGAAGTTGTGGGTGTGGGTGTGGGTGTGTGGGTGTGTGTAACAAAATTTTATTAGTTTTTAAACAAATGCAATAACCATTAAACACTTATCCAGCAGTACAGGTAATGGTGCTTGTTTTATCCATTATATTTAGACATACACTAACACATTCAACATTCAAACATATGTTATAAGAAATCTCCACTGAGAATAGCAGAATTTGTATATTAAATACAGTGGTACCTCCAGATATGAACTTAATTCATTCCAGAGGTCTGTTCTTATCCTGAAACTGTTCTTAACAAGAGGTGCCATTAGCGAAAGCATGCTTCCCGCTGCGCACTCCCCTCTAACGTGTGCTTTACGCTCACATCCCGGGGCAAAGTTCGCATCCAGGAGCAACTACTTCCGCAACCAGAAGCGTTCGTATCCAGAGGTACCACTGTAGCTATTTTTAAACACGTTTCCTCTTGAAATACACATTTCTAAGCATATTTTATTTCAAAATATACATTGTTTTAAAAAAATGATGTGAGTTTTACCAGCTTTGTGAGTCAAGAACTGCATTGGAATATATAGAAATGCTAAGTAATGCTAAGTAAATTCTTTTTTAAAAAAAAATATTTATTAGATTTTCGCATTTTTTAAACAAACAAACAAAAACAAAACAAACAAAAACATTAAAAAAGACATAAAGTTCATAGATCATACTTTTAAATAACAAATTTCTCAGACCTCCTCATACTTCTCCTCCTTGTATCCCAATTAAGGTTATTTGTTCAGCAAATCCTTCATTTAAAGCATTACAGCTTATAACATTACCTCATTTTTCAAACCCTTTCCCCCCCCCATTTATATTCCTTTATATCATTACAGCTAGAAACCCCTCAATTTCAATCCAACACCATTTAACTTTCCTTAGTTTTACAGTATTTCTGTAAATAGTCCTTAAATTTTTTCCAATCTTCTTCAGCCGACTCTTCTCCCTGGTCACGGATTCTGCTCGTCAATTCTGCCAGTCCCATACAGTAATGCTAAGTAAATTCTAATCCATACACTAGTCTGGGAAGTGTGACTTAGAGTTGATCTTGAAAATTCTGATATGAAGTGCCCTAAGAGCTGGATTCCAGGTGCAGAACATTGCCTCAATATCCATGCCTTCATTTGGGCCTATCAGCATTTTACAATCTGTATGGTGAAGAGTCCCTTGGAAGAGCACATCCAATGTGAGGCATAAAGCCTTGAAACTCAATATGTTGAAAAGAAGAGAAATACTTATCACCAGCATCAGAGGTAACCAAAAGCCAATGCAAAGCAAGCCTTGATCTGGCATCTAGGCCTCAAATCACATCTATGGGCTTAATAAACATCCTGAGAGACAGAGAGCACTCTCTGTGCATCACAAATGATGAAATCAGTATGCAACTTACCTACTGCCTCAAGAAATTTCTTCTGTTACCCTTTACAGTGGTACCTCAGGTTAAGAACTTAATTCGTTCCAGAGGTCCGTTCTTAACCTGAAACTGTTCTTAACCTGAGGTACCACTTTAGGTAATGGGGCCTCCCGCTGCCGCTGCGACACTGCCACACAATTTCTGTTCTCATCCTGAAGCAAAGTTCTTAACCCGAGGTACTATTTCTGGGTTAGCGGAGTCTGTAACCTGAAGCATCCAAGGTACCACTGTATAATGGTAAAGGTAAAGGTACCCCTGCCCGTACGGGCCAGTCGTGTCCGACTCTAGGGTTGTGCGCCCATCTCACTTAAGAGGCCAGGGACCAGCGCTGTCCGCAGACACTTCCGGGTCACGTGGCCAGCGTGACAAGCTGCATCTGGCGAGCCAGCACAGCACACGGAAACGCCCTTTATCTTCCTGCTAGTAAGCGGTCCCTATTTATCTACTTGCACCCGGGGGTGCTTTCGAACTGCTGGGTTGGCAGGCGCTGGGACCGAGCAACGGGAGCGCACCCCGCCGCGGGGATTCGAACCGCTGACCTGACGATCAGCAAGTCCTAGGCGCTGAGGTTTTACCCACAGCGCCACCCGCGTCCCCGCATACTATTTCTGGGTTAGCGGAGTCTGTAACCTGAAGCGTCCGAGGTACCACTGTATAATGGAGCTGATAGTAAATGAGCAGTTACAAATTTGCATGAACATCTATCACTTTTGGTCTACTAGGAACAAAACTACTAATGGGAACAAAACTAGAGAGAACTGAGACCTCTCTGTCTAGGATTAAACTTGAGGGAAGACAGAAAGGAGCTGGTGCAGAAGACTGGTTAAGAAATGCCCCATTTTGCAAGAGTGCTGCATGCTCTGCTGACACTGAGTCTGTAAAATGCTTTGAGTGTCAGGAAAGAATGCTGTCAGTATTAAGAACTGATTCAGACAGATCTTGATTGTGTGGGCTGCAGAGTCAAATTAAGTGACCGGCTATTTGAGGCAGGAGAGTAACTTCCAGACAGCGGCAGAGGAAGCTGCTCGGGTGCAGGGATGGCGCACCCAGGGGTGGGGCAAGCCACCCATATGGGCGGGGCGCACCGTGGGGCCTCCAGAATCTGCCTGCCTCCCCCCACTCAGCCGCCCTATAGCTGGGGGGGAGGCAGTGGGCGGACCGTTTGGGCAGCGCAGAGCCTGCAGCACTCCCAGGAGAAACGCATGGCTCGGGCGCACTGCAGGCCCCTGCTTCCAGAAACACTGTTGTTTTGCAAAAGTGTAGTGCTGTGCTCTCATCCAGATATGGGACACTTGGAATTCCTGGTTCCAGCAGCTCAGTGCCTCCTTCCTGCTAATGGTGTTATATATATTTATATCACAGGCAAGGCCAGGAGTCTTACGAATCCTTGTACCAGGGTCCTTCCTCCCACTGCGTGATCAGCACAGACTCGGCTTACAGATCTTACATTCAGTTCAGAATCTGTCTTTCTACCCCCCAACACCACGGCCTCCGCCATTTGCAGCATGGTGATATTAACACTAAGGTCAGACTACTATGATTGTTTCTTGGTATGCTACTTCAGGGATAAGATTAACAGCAATATTTGATTGCAGTAGTGACACTCCATTCCATCTTCAGACTTTTTCATAAGGTCCAGTGGATACAGAGAAGAAACTTGAAACAGCCTACCTACCAAATGTGGCACCTGGAGGGGTTCATCACATGAATTAATTTTTAAATCTTTACTTCCTATACGACTATACCAGGTTTCTGGAGACCCTTGGGTGCATGATATCACTGGGCCCCTTGTTTTCCCCAAGCCCCCTCCTCTCCCACCTCTTTGGTCACTCTTTCAAAGTAAAACAAATATTGAGCACTATGGCAACCCCCCATTGTCAAAGAAAAACAGGACAAAATGTTGAGCATTGCTGTATACATGCCTGATTGCCACTATGAACATTGTACATTAAGCAATATATCGTGTGCATTGAACTTGTAAAGTTGCTGCTGATCTGTTCCCACTTCCCAAATTTTTAAACAAGAATGTTGGGCTGCAGCAAAGTTATATCCCAGGATAAAGGTACTGAGATTTAAATTATTATCAGTGTGTGCCTTGCAGTATTCCCCATCGCCGTCTGGTGGCACAATGTATATCACACCTACAATGCATATAAATCACATTCTCTCTACCAGTGTAGTTGAGTCCTTAGATGGCAATCAGCCAAAGGCCTATTTGAAAAGGGATGTTTTTGCCTGGCACCAAGCCAATGCATTCCACAAACACGGAGCCAGTCACAACGCTTCTGCTCATTTCCCACCTCCCCACTGCTTAGGAAACGAAGAAGATCTGCCCATCACACTTCACATGTTTCCTGGATGACTTATTCAACACATGATGGAAGGGTCATCTGAAGAATAAAGGGCTCTTGTCATAGAACAAGAGAGACAGAAAGAGGAGGGATGTCTCATGCCTTCAAGGAACACATGAGGCGAAAGGTGGCCCCTGGGGGCAGAGGCTTAAAAAGGCTTGGCTTGCTTTTCATCTTTGTTGGAACCTGTTCTTCACTCAGAGCTCTCTGTGGTTCTTCAACTCCTGACCCACCTCCCCCCATGAGTTCCTTCACTCCACCAGTACAGGAGAGATGGGTGTTCATGTGAACATCTCTAGAGACTATAACACAGGTGTGGACCACACAAAGTCCAAAGTGGTTCTTAGTTCTGGTTCATTAGATGCCACAGCATGACATTTTAGAATTCTGTGGTGGTAGGGTGGACCATACTAATTCAGAGTTCATACTGAATTGCCTATGAGGGAAATCATGCTCCTCCCATTTATACGAAATCCTCACGCAAACAGACAAAGACTCTACAGGACAAATGGCATCAGCCACATTCCATAATATATGGTTGTTTTCCTTCAGATTGATACTAGCAACTCAGTCCCTGTCCACTGCAGTGCTTGTATGAACTTTACTATTATCGTTTACATCTGACCCATGCCTTTGGGTTGGTGAACAGGGGACAGGAAATGAGGGGTGTGTCCCCCCCCGCCACCGCCCCTGCTTTTTGTTCCAGCTTAGCTTCGTTCTATTTTTCTTTTCAGATCTTTTCAGATAGGGAAGCTTTCAAAATTGGTCTACCACACCTACAGTTTGATGGCACACTCCATTTTATCACCTCCGGACTCCCGGATTTTACCACCTCATTCCTGCCTCCTGCTGTTGTTACAGGCCTAGATCAAGCCTTCAACAGTTGTGAATCTTTAGAACCTGGCTGCGTACAGTAGCTGAGCAGAAAAAATGACTGACTATAATTGAAGTCCTCCCAACTTATATTGATGATTCACCATTATTTCTTACTTGATTTGAGGCACTTTTCTAAAATCAGATTATTTAAAGAAGTCAGTGCAGCCAAGGCCTATAGAATGAATAATCCTTGCTAGGATCTTCACACCAAGTTTCTGTTAATGTCACAATTAGAGCAGCCGATTCAAACACTGAATCATAGCATCATTACATATATATTAAAGAAAGGAATCCAGAAAGGTCCTCAGCTGTACATTGGCTGAGGTTTTTCCCAAGGGCTCCTACATGTACATCACTTGACTTCACGTTTCTTAGTTGTTCAGTATATGACTGACAAATGAATTGATTGAAAAGCATTGCCTTCGAAGCAACATCAGATAACAAGGAATGTTTGTGGAAGGCGTTAGACATGTGATGGTTCATTCACACATCCAAGTTGTTGATGTCAGCAAATAATGAATGCACATGGTTTTCCCTAATTTGTCAAAAAAGCCAAAAAGGCCCACAGCTGGCTTCATTTGCACGTGTGCCTGGGTGTTATCACTTCTTCTAGCATCTTGACCTCATCACACAATGCAGTCACATAATGACTCACAAAGGAAACTTACTACCAAGCTTCTAGATTCAGGTAGGTTGCCGTGTTGGTCTGACACAGTTGAAATAAAAATAAAATAAATAAATAAATAATTGTCCAGCAGTGCCTTGCTAGGTTTGTTCTGGTATAAGCTTTCATGTGCATGCACACTTCTTCAGGTATGCACACCAAAGCTTATACCAGAACAAACTTAGTTGGTCTATAAGGTGCTACTGGACAATTTTTATTTATTTATTTTTATTTTACTACCAAGCTGTATTTAGATTTCCAGTTCCAGAGCAGACATCCATCTTTTCTCCATCATCTTGATAGCCACATGACCTAGTGTGTTTAGAACAACTAGGAGACCATTGAGATCTGTATGACTTTTTTTTTTTTTTTTTTGCTGCAAGGACTTAATCATCTGTAAAATGGAAAAGGCAATGAGGTGATACAACCTTGCAGAAGAGGGTTTTGGCTTAGCTTGTCAGAATGAGGAAAAAACCCACAAGTGGTGTGAAGAAACCAGACTCCAATAAATTTAAATATCACAGCAAGCAGGTGAAATCCACTGTGGTTAGATAGCTAGTAAAAGTCATGGCAAGGCCACGCAAGGCCATGGCAAGAAAAATGGTTTCACTTACTATTAGTTACGGCTGGATTTTGAGTAAGTGGTGGTTCTGATGCCTGGAACTCATATGCTATCTCATATAATTCTATAACATAACATAACACAACACAACACACAACACAACATCACAACACAGGTATGTAAGGAACATCCAAAGCATCCAGTTAGTTATATATTCAGGTTAACAGGTGTGTTGCACAACTGTGACAATGTGGGCATGGGGTGCTCTTTCAGGATCCTCACAATGTGTTTATTTAAACTATTGTATGCCCCCCAAAATAGAAATAACGTATTCTGGCACCTAAAAATTGTAATGAAGGCACCAGGCATCATTGAGAGTGGTCCATAACTAAGGTGCTACCACTGAAAACAGCCTCTTCTTTGTTATTACACAGCACACTTGGGTTAATGAAGGCACTTAGGGAAGAACTTTGGCAGAAAAACATGCATGGACATGTTTTTCACATGATGACTTTAATTACCATGTAACATCCTGCCATCTGTAAAGTACAATCATGTGTCAGAAATTCCCAAGGTAGCCTGTTCAATATATAGTATTCACTGATGTTGAGAAAAAAGCTCAGCTATGATAAGCCTAATCACTGGTTAATTAGTGGATAGGTCACATCTGAATAGCCATTGTTAAATCAATTACACAGAGTCTCAGCTAGATTAGGTTTTATCTGGTGAGTCATGTTGTCCCAGTGTAGGTCACATCAAAATCATCATCACAATTTCTTATTTAAGGTTCTCTTTTAAGAGAATATGGAGTGTGTGGGTGGGGGGGGGAGAGAGAGAGAGAGAGAGAGAGAGAGAGAGAGAGAGAGAGAGAGAGACTGCTGTCAACAATAAAAAATAAATGTGGCTCAGTCTTGCAAGTTGGAAGTAAGGGTAGATGATCATGGCCTGAAAATACTGATGAATGCAGAACTAGAAGATAGACTTTTTATAATATCCGTGCATCTTAGGTCAGTGCTTTGAAGACTCTGCATTCAGGCCCCATCTGTGCTCTACATTTAAAGCTGTATCATACTACTTTAAACAGTCATTGCTTCTCCCAAGGAGTCATGTGAACTGTCATTTGTTAAGGGCCCTGAGATTTGTTGGGAGACCCTTATTCCCCTCACAGAACTACAATTAGCAAAGTGGCTTAAGTCAATCCCTCTTCCCAGGGAACTCTGAAGATTGTAGCTCTATGAGGGAAAGGGGTGTCTCCTTGCAATTCTCAGCTACCTTAACAAACCACAGTCCCCAGAATTCCTTGGGAGAAACCTTGATGATATAAAGTAGTATAATATTGATCTAAATGTATAGAGCAGATGGGGCCTTGGGGAAGCCTTTTCACATGAACTTGCATTTCTGCTATGGAACCCCGAAGATTTTAGCTCATCTACTTGGGTGCTGGCTAGGTGTGCCTCAGCCTTCATGAGAGTTTAGGAAACTGAGAATGTGCCCTAAGGCATGTTAGGGGAAATTGGAAGATGCCTTTCATGGAAGCTTCTCTGCCACTGCAAATCATCGCACTGGGAAAACGTCTGAATAAATGTAATAAATGTAGGACACAGCTTGAAAATTACTGTTTTAAATAATCCTGATTGCTGTATCATCAGTTGTTGGTATATGTGTTGTTTTGTTGTCTGTAACATGAAAAAAAACTTTTTAAAAAGGGGAGGAAAAAGACTCTTAGAGCAGCTCTTGCCACCTTGGCACCTTCCAGATGTTTGGGACTATAACTCCCAACTCCCATGTTGGCTGATGGGAGTTGTAGTCCAAAACAGCTAGAGGACACAAATCTGGCAAAGGCTGTCTTAGAAAAACAGTCTTTCAAGATTGTTCTTATTACCCTTGTACGAGAGCCAGTGTGGTGTAGTGGTTAAGAGCGGTAGTCTCGTAATCTGGGGAACCGGGTTTGCGTCTCCGCTCCTCCACATGCAGCTGCTGGGTGACCTTGGGGCAGTCACACTTCTTTGAAGTCTCTCAGCCCCACTCACCTCACAGAGTGTTTGTTGTGGGGGAGGAAGGGAAAGGAGAATGTTAGCCGCTTTGAGACTCCTTAAAGGGAGTGAAAGGCGGGATATCAAATCCAAACTCTTCTTCTTCTTCTTCTACGGCTAAACAGAGCAATCTTGAGATGCATTGCAAGGACTCAGGTATGCACATGCACACATACTGTGTTGCCAGGAATAAACTCCTCTGTCCTTCACCATAAAATGGACCAAGACCCTCCCTCAACACAACTTGCACCCATCATAATAGCAGCACTACTATTATAATTGGAAAACAGCCGAGTGCAATATGAATGGCATCCAAAACCCCACTGAAATAATCCCATGGACTTTTGTAAACATTGGCTTGTTCCCCATTTCATTTCATTTCTCTCTCTCTTTCTCTTTCTAAAAGTGTTCCAGATCAATAGAAGGTCGTAACGGCCTGGTTGAACGCCAAGTGGTAACACATCTGGCAGCGGGTGCTTTAAAAGAAGAAAGATCCCTTTTGCTAACTATGCATTTAGGAAGGGGTTGAGAAAAAGCTTAATAATAATTTCCACCCTTCATCAGAACATCTCAAATGATTGCAATATTTAATTAAGATCTAGAAACACATCTGAGTTGGTTAGTTTAAAATTAGGGCAGAGAAAATTGCTTGGCAAAGGTCATAGTAAAATAAAGTCAGTGCTAGTTAATGTCATGCCTTCCTGCTCTGTTGCAATGATTTAGTTTAAACTCATTCGAAATATAGTGAAATCTTTTTCTTCTGATTCTGTTCTGATGGCCTGCACTTCTGAGGCATAACCTGGAATCCATCTCCCATATTAGCAGACATATTTTACATCAAGTATAAATATATATTTCTCTTTATTAAAACTTTGAGTTTCTTGCTGTTACTTAGATCTTCACCCACTTTTAAACATAGAACAATAGAAGTAGCTGTGGAAATTTAGGACACTCCAACGAGGCTAGCCACTCTTTATGTGAAAGTCTTGGATAAAAATAGCTTTAGTTCCAGACTTCCGGAGGCGGCGCCAACGGCAATGGCGGTCTCCTTGTAGTTCGGAGGGAGAAGCTCCGCGGAAATCGGGTCTGTCCGCTACGGCGAAGCGGAGACCCTTGTCAAAATCACAGGCAGGAGAAGCCTGTGACTGTGGGACTCGGCGGGCACCTGCAGCGCCCCCCGGATTAGCGAAGGGACCCCGTAAGGGGCTCCGGAGTGCAACGGGAGTTTGGCGTGGTGCTGAAAGTCGATCGCTTTTTCCGTGGGGTGAAGCCGCACAGCTGTTGCCAGAGAGCGCTGACCTTTTTCCTGTGACAATTCGGCTGCTAAACAACTACCCGTGAGTAGGTGAAGTTTAAGAATTGGGACTTAAAGGAGAAAAAAAGGATTAATTCGGCACTGAAGCGGGAAGGTGTAAACAGGAAGTCCGCCTTTCCGTTTTCTGTACACAGTTCAAAGCAAAGACTCTTTAAGCTAAAGACCTAGAGAGCAGTGTCTTAAAAGCTCCAAATCCGAACATCAAAGTAAAAGAACTCCCCCCCCCCAGGCTATTGGAGAGGGGGGGAGAGGGAAAAGTGACTTTTTTACTTCTGGAAAAAATAGAGACAATTATCTAACTCCTGGGAACGGACTGCCAGGTCCACTAGAATTGTTGCACTGAGAGTCGCACTATTTATAGACAATGTAACTTTTTAATGGTTAACTCTGCAAAGGAGATACTTGTTGAAGGTCTTCTCTGGACTTGAAACTGTTGCTTGCTCTCTTGAGGGGGACTTAGGAAAGTTGGAAAAGATTCTTTATTGTGACTTTAATGACTGCTACAGTGTCCCCCTAGAGGAACATTGAAACTGCACACCCAGCTGGGGGATTTTTCCATTCTTGACTCTGGGGATTTTCCACGGTAAGACTTGACCGTGGGATCGACCTTGATTCATAGACAAAAGTGTGATGACTGATAGGACAACAAGATCAGGCAAGGCTAGAGTGCAGCAGCCCAGCACAGTTTCCCAGCAATGTAGATCATCTGTTCCCGGCCCTCCTGTGACACAGGGGGAAGATTTTGCACAAGCTGGGTCAAAAGGAATGGCTTCAGAAGGGGATTTTACTTCTGTGTTAAACAAAATTTATGAAAAATTGGAAGGCTTAAGCAAACAAGTTACGGAACAATCAACTAAAATAGACAGGAATACTGCCAGCATTAATAATTTGGGACAGAAGGTGAATTCCAATACAGAATCTATTGAAAAATTGCTGGAAGAATCTGCGTCTAATTGAAAAATAGCTGAGGAAGCAAAAGAAAAAGCAGTGGCTGTAGAGGAAGAAATAAAACCTATGTGCAAGCAGATTGGGGACCATCAGTCACTTCTGTCTATGATTGAACTGAGGGAGAAACAGACCAATCTGAGGATCAGGGCAGTACCGGAATTTGAAAAAGATAACCTAAGTGACTACCTTATGCAGGAATTTGGAAAATTTTGGAATTTGGAGGTGGAGAAAGACTTTAAGATAGTAAGTGCGTTCAGACTTGGAAGAGGAGGGAGAAAAAACAGGGTGAGAGACTGTTTGGTTACCCTCTGAACGAAAGAAGAGAGAGATAAAATACTGAATGCGCACTTCCAGAAGACTTTGGAGATTAACGATTCGAGAGTGGAGATTTTTAAGGATATTCCGAAACATCTATTGGATCTTAGAACCAACTACGGAGATCTGGTGGCCCTACTGAGAAGAAACAGAATTGTTTTTAGGTGGGAATTCCCCCAGGGACTATCTTTTACCTTTAAAGGGAAAAAGTTCAAAATAAGATCAGTGGAAGATAAGGGAAAATTTTTGAGAGAAGAAGACCTGCAAAAAGAAGTTCTAGACTTCCGGGTTGGCGCCATTGTTTAATGGCGGATTCCCTCCGAGCTCCGGAGGGAATCGGCTCCGTAGCGTCTGGGTCTGGCCGCTGCGGCGAAGCGGGGACCCTTAAAATCACAGGCGCGGATGCCTGTGAACACAGAGACTCGGCGGGCACCATTTGCGCCCCCCCAATCCACGACGGAGCCTTTTTAAAGGCTTCGGAACGGAGGCAGGGTGAGGCGTGGTGCTGAGAGTACTCCCTCGCCTACGGAGTGAAGCCGCAAGCCACTGACAGAGAGCGCCAACTTCTTCCAAGATCGACTGGACTCTAAAATACTAACCCGTGAGTAATACGGAGATTGGGACTTTAAAAAAAAAAAATTTAATTTTGAATTTGGAACGAGCGGGAAGGGGCTAAAAAGGAAGTCACCCCCCCCCTCTTTGTAAACAAGTTAAAGCAAAGGACTGGGCAACCAAGGTCGAGAGAACCTGTTTTCTAGTGAAAAGATCTTGATTTCACGGTTTTGACACTATAAGGATTTACTGGAGGATAAAAAGAATTTGGGGACTGGAATTTCACACCCCCCCCCGAGACCCGGGAACGCCCCAAGAGAAAGTCTGTTGCATGGAAGATTTTGACAGCTGTCAAGAGAGCTGCTAGTCAGCTAGTTGCCAGCTGGAAAAAGAGAACATTGTTTCTGCTGTTTTTGTTGGTTCATCTGGTATAACTTTGTTGAAAACAACGAGGGCTGATACAAAATAACTGGACTTTTGGTTTCGAGCTGAAAGGAACATTAAGGAACTAAAATCCCCCTAGAGGGGTAATAGGGATACTACACTACAAAAATGACTGGAGTATGTAAATTCCAAGCAGAACTGGACAGAGCGCTCGTTCTCTTGGGAAATTTGAAAGATGAATACAATGTTATGTCTACAAAGATATCACTACTACACCGGTCAGTAAACAACAGTTTTGAGCTGGATAAAGATTTGAAACAGGAAGCCTACTCAACTGAACAAATAAATGAAACTGAAAGTGCAGAAATGATGGAGCAAGGTGTTGTTTTTGAAGAAAATGAAGGAGAAGCAGGAGACGTGCAGGTAAGAAATTTGAAACAAAAGTTGGAGCCCCCCATAGGCTTTGCTTTTAAGTATGGAAGACTGGCTGGAAGCAACAAGGACTCTGCTGGTCCGGAGCCCCTTCAAGACTTGGGGTTTAACATTAAGGACCATCAAAGAGACCGGCAGAAAGGAACTGAGAGAGATAAAAGGGCCTCAGATGTGAGGTCTCCAGGTTAAATAAATAACACAAAGACTGATGGACATTGGTCGGGGATTGGAACCGGGAAAAGGGTGGGTGGAGGTTGGGAATCCAAAGGGCACATAAGGACAATTTGTTTTCTTTTTTTTACTTTTAATGAGTGGTAAGGAAATTGGGTAAATCGTGGAAGGGAAATTTTGGTCGACTTTAGGAAAAAGGTCTAAGAATAGCTAATGAGGTATAAGTATTGATGTGTGTTTTAAATAAGGTAAAATTGGTTTCTTCTTTTTTAAATTAATTGAAAATAAGATTGTTAAAAATAAATGGAGGAAATGGAAAAAAGGAAGTAAAGTAAAAAATGGTATGTTAGAATAAATGTATAAGTTAAGGTAAAGAAATAAGTTAAGGACTTGCTGAACTGACAACTTAAATTGGAATACAAGAAGGGGAGGTGTGAGGAAGTCTGAGAAATAAGGTTAAGAACGATAACTTTATGTGTTTTTTCTATTTTTCTTTTGTTGTTTAATTTTGTTATGTATTTTTGTATTTTTCTTTTGTTTTGTTTATTTTTTGTTCTTGTTTGTTTTTTGAAAATGCTAATAAATATTATTTTAAAAAAAACAAAAAGAAGTTCTAGAAGAGCTAAGAGCTTTAAGATCAGGAGTACTAGACATAGTACCACCACCTTTGGGACTGGACAAACTAAAAAAAGCGATACCACCGTCAGAACAAGAAGAACTTTTGGGAGCAGTTGGAGGAGAATAGAATAACCACATCATGTCTCTGCAATTATTAAGTTGGAACATTCATGGATTTAACTCCCCCGGAGAAGAGGAAGAAAGTCTTTCATTTATTGAAAAAGGAACAATTGGACTTAATTTGTTTACAGGAAACACATGTGATAAGGCTTCACAGGAAAGTACTGATTAATAAAAGATTGGGTCAAGAGTTTATTTCATCGGACAAGGTTAAAAAGAGAGGAGTTGTTATTTATGCCAAAGAGAGCCTATCACCGAAATTTGTTTTTAAAGATGAACAAGGAAGATTTGTGGCAATTGAGATTCAATCACAAGGAGAAAAATTTCTGATTGTAGGAGTTTATGCACCAAATGAGGGGAAATCTGAATTCTTCAAGAAATTGCATGAGACATTGCTTGACTATATGAACTACAACATTATTATGATGGGAGATATGAATGGAGTGGTATCTACAAATATGGACAAGTCGCAGAGACAGGTTGTAACTAAAGATGGCAGACTACCAAAAACTTTTTTTGAATTGACTGACAATATGGACTTGATTGACATCTGGAGAACTAAGAACCCCCTTGGAAGAGAGGGAACATTCTTCTCTGAAGCCAAAATGACATGGACAAGAATTGACCAAATATGGATAACTAGAGGACTGGCACCTAAGACTCGAAAAGTGGAAATTTGCCCAAAAACTTGCTCCGACCATAATGCGGTGAAGATGGAGATGAAACTAACACCAATCGGTTCCTTCAGATGGAGGATGAATGACACCTTATTTAGAGATCAAGAGGTTACCAAGAAGGCCCAAAAAATCTTGAGAGATTATTTTGAGATAAATTTGAATACTACGGTTGAAAAAAGAGTAATCTGGGACGCAAGCAAAGCGGTCATGAGAGGGTTTCTGATTCAACAGAACGCAATAAAGAAGAGAATTCAAAATGAGGAAAAAGATAAAATCTTGGAAAAAATTAAAGAAGGAGAGAAGAAATTAAGAGCGAAACCAAAGTCGCAAGAGATTATGAGAGAAATAAAGCTATATCAAGTACAATATATGAAAATGATAAATCAGGAAGTAGAATGGAAAATTAAGCAGATGAGACAAAAGACATTTGAATCGGCTAATAAATGCGGGAAACTGCTAGCTTGGCAGATGAAAAAAAGACAAAAATTAAACACTATCACAAATCTGGATGTGGAAGGAAAGAACATACAGAATCCATTGGAGATTAGAAAGTGCTTCCAGAGATATTTTAAACAACTATATACACAAGGGCCACAGAAAGAGACTGATTTAGACCAATTTTTAAGAACAAATGGATTACAAAAACTCTCTCAAGAAAATAAGATAATGTTGAACCACAAAATTACAGAACAGGAGGTAGAAGGTGCCATTCAGAACATGCAGTTGGGTAAATCTTAGGCCGGATGGTCTAACCTCCAAATACTATAGATCTTTGAAAGACTGGTTAATTCAGCCACTAAAGGAGGTCTGTAATGAAATTTTGGAGGGGAAAAAGGTGCCAGAGTCGTGGAAGGAAGCTTACATTACACTTATACCGAAAACTGAGTCTGAAAAGACACAACTCAAGAACTACCGCCCCATATCCCTGCTTAATGTGGATTACAAAATTTTTGCTGATATCTTGGCTAACAGATTAAAAAAGGTATTAGTTGAAGAGATACATAAAGATCAAGCCGGCTTTCTCCCAGGTAGACATCTGTCTGACAATACGAGGAATATAATTAACATTTTGGAGAAGCTGCAAGTGAACATCAATACCAAAGCAGTTTTAATTTTTATAGATGCAGAAAAAGCCTTTGATAATATTTCTTGAATTTTATGAAGAAAAATCTTCAGGGAATGGGGGTGGGCCAAGGGTTTGAAAATGGTATAAGTGCAATTTACTCAGAACAAAAGGCTAAGTTAATAGTCAATAATGTGATGACAGAGGAATTTAAGATAGAGAAAGGGACACGACAAGGCTGCCCAATTTCCCCATTGCTTTTTATTTCGGTTCTGGAGGTTTTGCTGAATATGATTAGAAGGGACCGTCTGATTAAAGGTATCCAGGTCGGAGCCAAACAATACAAATTGAAAGCTTTTGCAGATGACCTAGTTTTGATGTTACAGGAGCCAGAATCTAGTACGAAAAGAGTATTAGAATTGATTCAAGAATTTGGTCATGTGGCAGGATTTAAGCTGAACAAGTCAAAAACTAAAGTTCTTGAGAAAAATTTAACACCGATTGAGAAAGAGGTTTCAGAAGGAGACAGGTTTAACATTAGTTAAGAAAGTAAAATATCTGGGGGTTAATATGACCGCTAAGAACTTAAACTTATTTAAAGATAACTATGAGAAATGTTGGATAGAAGTGAAAAAAGATTTGGAAATATGATCAAATTTGAAGCTTTCCTTGTTGGGTCAAATTGCAGCTATAAAGATGAATGTATTGAGACTTCCGGTCAGCGCCAGCGACTAATGGCGGGTTCCCTCTGAGCTCCGGAGGGAACTGGCTCTGCGAGGTCTGGGTCTGGCCGCTGCGGCGAAGCGGAGACCCGAAGAAGTCACAGGCCGTGAAGCCTGTGAGCACGGAGACTCGGCGGGCTCCATTTGTGCCCCCCCGACTGCGAAGGAGCCTTTTTAAAGGCTTTCGAATGGAACGGGGTTGAGCGGCGCGGAGTTGAGAGTCATCTACCCTCTTCGCGGAGCGAAGCCGCAAGCCATGGTCGGAGAGCGCTGATTCCTTTCTGGACAATTGGGACTTAAGGCAACTACCCGTGAGTAGGAGCAAGAAATTAAAATTGAAGAAAATTTGAGCTAATTAGGTACCGAAACGGGAAAGGTATAAACAGGAAGTCTGCCTTTCCCGGCTTGTAAATAGAGCAAAGCAAAGAGATTGTAAAGCTGTAACTTTGAAAGACATCTTTTAAAGATTCCAAATCCATCACCAAAAAAAAAAGAGCATTCCCCTCCTGTTTGCAGGGGTGGAGGGGAGAATTTTGAGCATTATTTACCTGCAAGGATAGAGAGAAGTAAAGCTATATCTGCTGCCTCTAAAACCTGGGAATGGACTGCTTTTGACAGCTGTCAAAGCGTTAAGGGTAAAGAATACTGATACTCTGTGAAAGGATACAATTGCTTTCTGAAGGGATTTGGACCAAAAAGTAACTTTTAACTGAAACTGTGGCTTTTTAAGGGATAAAGGGGACCTATAAGGATTATATTTGTTCTAAAAGTTGCAACTGAAGTTGGAAGTGTGTCCCCCTAGAGGAGATTATGTTGTAGCAAGTATTAAGCCACCAAGCAACTTAGCCTGGGAAATTCCTCTTCAAAACAAAGTTACTAGGCGTGAGACTGACCTTGGACTGTGTATGGAAGTGCTATGGCAGATGAGAAAGGGAAGATAGAGCCGACACAGGAAAAAATTCTCAGATCTGGTAGACAATACAAAACTGACATTGCTCAGCAGAGAAGGGCCTCAACATCCGGAGCAGCAGGCACAGCAGGAGCTGCTGCTTCGCAAGTAAAGCCAAAGGCTATGTCATCACAAGACCTACTGGCTCAGGCACTTAGTAAAATTAATGCATCTCTGGAAAATTTAGCTAAACAGGTTGCAGAGACAAATAAACAGGTTGCAGAGACAAATAAACAAGTAGCTGAGGCCTCAGTAAAAATTGATTTGAACACTACAAGTATAAACGAATTGGGAAAGAAAGTGAACTCTAATACACAGTCTATTGAAAAATTATTGGAGGAATCGGCCTCGTCTCGGAAGCTAGCTGAGGAAGCTAAGGAGATTGCAACCGCTGCTCAGGAGAAGATACCACCGGTATATAAGAAACTTGAGGATCATGATTTAACATTGTCTATGATTGAATTACAAGGGAAAGAGAGGAATTTAAGACTCAGAGCAGTACCGGAAAATGAGAAAGACAACCTGGTAGACTTCCTTACAAAGGAATTTACAGACTTTTGGCAACAGGACCTGGGGAAGGAAGAATTTAAGATAGTGAGCGCATTTAGGATTGGTAGAAGACAAAGAAGGAACAGAGCAAGAGACTGTTTGATTACCTTAAGAACAAAGGAAGAAAGAGACAAAATCTTAAATCTGCAATATCAAAGAACTCTGGAAATTGAAGATTCATTTGTGGAGATCTTCAAGGACATACCTAAACTTATTTTGGATGTAAGGGTCCACTACAGAGATCTTGTGGGTTTATTGAGAAGAAACAGAATTCTTTTTAGATGGGAATTTCCCCAAGGCCTATCTTTTAAATACAAAGGAAGAAAAATAAGAATAAGGACAGTGAATGATAAAGACAAATTTTTGAATGATCATGAGGAGGACTTACAGAAGGAAGTGCAAGCTGGAGAGGATCCAACTGCATCAGGAAAAGGAATTGCGGACATAGCAAATTTATCATTTGGACTTGTTGAACCAGGGAAAGACACACCACCGACAGAAGAAGAACAACTCGGGGCAGTCGGAGGGAAGAACAAGTAACTCATCATGGCTCTGCAACTTCTAAGTTGGAATTGTAATGGACTTAATTCCCCTCGAAAGAGAAAAAGTGTCTTTCATATATTAAGAAAAGAACAACTGGACTTGATTTGTTTACAGGAAACACATGTAATGAGGTTACACAGGAAAATACTTATGAATAAGAGATTGGGACAAGAATTTATTTCGTCTGACAAGGTCAAAAAGAGAGGAGTGGCGATATATGCAAAGGAGAAACTCTCACCGAAACAAATTTTTAAAGATGAACAAGGAAGATATTTGGCTATTGAAATTCAATTTCAAGGAGAGAAATTTCTGATTGTAGGGGTGTATGCACCGAACGAGGGGAAATCTGAATTTTTTAAGAAGTTGCATGAGGTTCTTCTGGACTATATGGACTATAATATAATCTTGATGGGGGACATGAATGGAGTTGTATCTACAAATATGGACAAGGCACAAAAACAGGTAGTCACCAAAGATGGTAGATTACCAAAGACTTTTTTTGAATTGACTGACAATATGGACTTGATCGACATCTGGAGAACTAAGAACCCTCCGGGGAGAGAGGGAACTTTCTTCTCTGAAGCTAAGATGACCTGGACTAGAATTGACCAAATCTGGATTACTAGAGGGATGGCACCAAAGATAAAAAAGGTGGAAATCTGCCGTAAAACTTGCTCAGACCATAATGCTGTAAAGATGGAGATGAAGCAAATAACACCCGGTTCCTTTAGATGGAGGATGAATGACACTCTATTTAGAGATGAAGAAGTATACAAAAAGGCCAAAAAAACTTTGAGAGATTATTTTGAAATAAATATGACTACTAATGTGGAAAAAAGAGTAATTTGGGATGCAAGTAAAGCTGTGATGAGAGGGTTCCTGATTCAACAGAATGCAATAAAGAAGAGAAGCCGAAATGAGAAAAAGGATAAAATTCTGGAAAAAATAAAAGGAGGAGAGAAAAAACTGAGAGCAAAGCCAAAATCACAGGAGATCTTGAAAGAAATAAAGTTATTTCAAGTACAATACATGGAATTGATGAATCAGGAAATAGAATGGAAAATTAAACAAATGAGACAGAAGACATTTGAATCAGCGAATAAATGTGGGAAACTACTAGCCTGGCAACTGAAAAAAAGACAAAAATTAAACACTATTATAAATTTAGAAGTAGAAGGAAAAGATATACATAACCCAATTGAGATTAGAAACTGCTTCCAGAAGTATTTTAAACAACTATATGCACAAGGGCCACAGAATGAAATGGACATAGACTGATTTTTGAAGATAAATGGATTACAAAAAATTCCACAAGAAAGTAAATTAATGTTGAATTGCAAAATATCTGACCAGGAGATAGAAGGTGCCATTCAAAATATGCAAGTAGGCAAGTCTCCAGGACCGGATGGGTTGACTTCCAGTTACTACAGATCTTTGAAAGAGTGGCTATTACAACCATTGAAGGAAGTCTGCAATGAAATTTTGGAAGGGAAAAGGGCACCAGAATCGTGGAAAGAAGCTTATATTACACTAATACCAAAAACAGAGACTGAAAAGACTCAACTTAGGAACTGCCGTCCCATATCCTTATTAAATGTGGATTACAAAATCTTTGCTGATATTTTGGCTAAGAGACTGAAAAAAGTATTGATTGAAGAGATTCATAAGGACCAAGCGGGCTTTCTTCCGGGAAGACATCTTTCTGATAACCTGAGGAATATAATTGACATTTTGGAAAAGCTAGAAGTGAACATAAACACTAAAGCAGTTTTGATATTTGTGGATGCGGAGAAAGCCTTTGACAATATTTCTTGGAGTTTTATGAAAAAGAACCTACAGGGTATGGGGGTAGGCCATGGTTTTGAGAATGGTATAGGTGCAATATATTCTGAGCAAAAGGCCAAATTAATTGTAAATAATGTGGTTACGGAACAATTTAAGATAGAAAAAGGGACACGACAGGGATGCCCAATTTCCCCTTTGCTCTTTATATCGGTCCTGGAGGTTTTGCTGAATATGATTAGAAGGGACCGGATGGTTAAAGGTATACAGGTCGGAGCTAAACAGTTCAAATTGAAAGCATTTGCAGATGATCTAGTTTTGACTTGATTATTTAAATGGGAATACAAAAAGGGGAGGTGTGAGGAGGTCAAGGAAACAAGCTAATGAGTTTAAAGTTACAAAAAACGGATTTGTTTTTAATTCTTTTTTATCTACTCGTTTTTTGTATTTTGTATCTTTACTTTCTTTTTTCTTTTTTATGTATTTTTGTATGTTTTCTTTTTTTTATCTTTTTCTTTCCATATGTCTTCTTTGTATTTTGTAAACCTATGTTTTTGTAAAATCTCAATAAATATTTTATATATATAAAAAAAACTTTAGTTCCATTCTCAGAAAGACCATATCACAGAGACATCTTCAGCCCCACACTGCAGTTGCATGCATCCTTAAGGTGGGAGTGAAGCTCCGTTAATTCCCTAGGACTTAGTAAACATGCAGAGGATCAGGCTTGCCCAAGTATTTTGGCATAGTTTTTGTGATAGACAGGACAAATTTTCAAATATAGCCTTGGAAACATTTTCAAGAATTCAGAAGAGTGAATAATACTAATGTCTGGATGTTTGTCTGTTTCAACTAGAAAGACAGTTCCTGCATGCTCTCATTCCCTAGCATCATGTTCCGTCTCAGTGATGGGGAACATGTGGCCTTCCAGATGGTGTTGAACTCCATTTCCCATCAGCCCCAGCCAACATGGCCCACAGTCAGGGATGATGTTGTCCAGCAAATGTATGGAGGGCCACAGGTTCCCAATTTGTGTACTTCCCATTTTGTTTACTGTCTTGAACAGAACATGAAGGTGAGACTGTAGAAATGAATGGAAAGAGCTATGCACATAAGAGTAGACTTTTTTTTGGCTCCATGGGACAGCATATAACATCTGTAGTAAGAGTCATCTGTGTTGGCACAGAGATAAGCCTCCTTGCCAAAAAAGACCTGAGGTCACCATAGTTAAGGCTTAACCCAGAGCTTTCCAAACTTTTCATGTTGGTGACACACTTTTTAGACATGCATCGTTTTGCGACACAGTAATTCAGTTTTACTAGCAAGCAGGAGGCTCAACTAACCCCTTTCCAGCCCCAGGATGAGCGCAGGGAGCATTCAAGTGACACACCTGCACACTGCAGCCGACACACCAACACGTCTGACACACAGTTTGGAAAGCTCTGCTTTAACCTCTACTCAGTGTTCTTTGAGTGCACCCTTTCAATTCCTTGCATATGAATTGATGGCTGCAAAGCCTGTTCCTAACAAGGAGGTGGCAAGTGATATTTTACCAGCTCCAGGAACAAAAAGTTGAAGCACTTGTTTGGTGTGCTGTTTTGAAACTGACAAAGCATTTGACTTCCACAAGCCCATCACTACCTTTTCAGGAGGAGTGGTGTTTGTGCACACACCAGTTGGGAAACCTCAGCCTAAGAAGCCTGTGATATCTGTGTGTGAACCTGTTTGTAACAATGACTGAGTTGAGATCATTGCATGTCACTTATCTCAGTTCCCAACCAACAAGTGTGCAGCAGTTTGAACACCACAATCCAAATTAATTCTAAGGGGCACAGGAAGAGAGAACATATTGTATACCATAGGAAACAAGCCAATCTCTTGTCCATCCCAACACTTCTAGGTTGTCAGTTTACTAAGGAAGAATTAAGTTCAATTAAGCTAACTGTTGAATTTTAGCAGCTGAATTACAGTCCTTTTTGCTTATTCTGTCTGTAATACTTACCATCTTGTGGGGTTTTTGTTTTTTCTTCTTTTTTCTTCACAGCCTAATTTA
The DNA here is from genome assembly GCF_027172205.1 of Podarcis raffonei. NCBI lineage: Eukaryota > Metazoa > Chordata > Lepidosauria > Squamata > Lacertidae > Podarcis > Podarcis raffonei. The sequence continues at coordinate 1,427,706 of NC_070611.1, forward strand.
GGTGGAGTGATTTATATAGGTTCAGCTGCACCCACCGGCTCTGCTTTACAGAAGTATTTTGCTCATTCATCTTGCAACTTCAGGCTCCTGGCCCAGACACCTCTTACTCCCATTAACTTCCTGTAGCATCTCACAAATGATCAATGAATAGAACTGGGTTATTTTCAAAATATAGTGCAGCAAAAATGGTTTTGTGATTCATTGCTCTGGGAATAAGGCAGCTTGGATATTCAGGACCACGCTAGACTATATGCTTGATTTCTCTGTAGACCTCTATGTATCCGAAAGTTAGCTTTGCTAGCTCCTCATAATTGTAGATCCTTCAGTCACATGTAAGACAATATATAAACCTAGAAGTCAGAACACATAGGCATCCCATTGACCACTGTGGGGCCCTAGCAATACTTTTGGTTTAAGGTTACAGCCATAAATTACAATTCGTTTTCAACTGTAGAAAACTGCATGGGTAACCTGACTTGCAATTCTGTACACAGCTTTGCTGTTTAAACTCCACTGAAGTTAATAGTATCAAACAGCCTAGCAGTGTGAATATTTGCAGCCCTGATCCTTGAGAGCCATAATAGCACAAGCTCTATTGCAGTGAAAGGGATGCCAATCCATCTTTGTGAAAATTTTGAATTTCAAAGCCAATCCCTCACAATTTAAATCAGAAAAGCATATATAAATTCGGGCCCTGAGCCCGGCTTCGGCTGGGGAGGGCGGGATATAAATAAAATTTATTATTATTATTATTATTATTGTATGACAGCAATGGTAGATGTACAGGCACCAAATGGGAAATGTTGCCTGATGCCCCAACTCCCATCAGTTTGTATGGTGCGGCTTGCCAGGTTCTGAGACCCCCACCGAGAAAAGCAGGTGGTTTACTGAGCTCCTTGCAGGCACCACACAGAGCTGGTGGGCTGTTTTTGAACTGGTGACTCACAATTTGTGTGGGCCTGTTTGTAATCCCTATCATGTGCTGGAGGCACTCTCTCTCACCTTCCCTCCCTCTTGAATAGATCATTGGGGGGGGGACGATGACTGCAGAACTTGCAGTACCAGTAGAACAAAACAATAGTGCATCACAATAAAAAACAGCTATATTATATGTACATAAAAATTATTCACCATGATAAGGAAAACAGCTCAAATTCCTTCAACAATAATTTGAAGATACAATATTGTCTCTCATAAAAGTCAAAATTAATTCAGGGTAGTTTAGCTAACCTTTTCCCACTGCAGTGCCCTCCAGTTGTTCTGGGGGACTCCAGCTCCCATTAGGCCCAACCAGCATGGCCAATAATCGGGGATGATGGGAATTGTAGTCCAAAACCCCTGGAAGGCATCAAAATCAAAACTAGAGACTGAACTGTTAGAACCCAGTACTAAGAATTTGTCAAAAATGTATGATCTGCTGCTGAAATGGAATACACAAGATGAAATGGTAAAATCAAGTATGATTAAATGGGCTCAGGACATTGGTCATAACATCATGTTTGCTGATTGGGAAAAGTTGTGGACCACCGGGTTGAAGTTTACGGCATGTAACGCCTTAAGAGAAAATATAATGAAAATGATTTATAGGTGGTACATAACCCCAGTCAAGCTTGCAAAGATCTACCATTTGCCTGATAATAAATGTTGGAAATGTAAAGAAAAGGAAGGTACATTCTTTCACCTCTGGTGGACGTGCCCGAAGATTAAGGCATTCTGGGAAATGATTTATAATGAACTGAAAAAGGTATTTAAATATACTTTCCCCAAGAAACCAGAGGCCTTTCTCTTGGGTATTGTCGGCCAGGGGGTGTTAAAGACAGATACAATTTTTTTTATGTATGCTACAACAGCAGCTAGAATACTTATTGCAAAGTACTGGAAGACACAGGATCTACCCACACTGGAAGAATGGCAGATGAAGGTGATGGACTACATGGGTTTGGCAGAAATGACGAGCAGAATCCGAGACCAGGGAAGAGAAGCGGCGGAAGAGGAATGGAAGAAGTTTAAGGATTACTTAAAGAAATACTATAAAATTAATGACAGTTAGAATGATGTTGGGCTTAAAATAAATGGTTACTATTAGTAATGGTTAAGACAAAGAGAATAAGGATGATTAACATAAATTTATAGTAAAATAAGGGAAGATTCGCTGAATAATTATAAGAACTTGGAATACAGAAACGGGAAGCAAGAGGAAGTCGAGGAAGTAAGGTTTAAGAAATTAGGACATGAAATGGTACTTGTTTTTTGTTCTGTTAATGTTCGTTGTTTGTTTTTGTATGTTTTGTTTGTGTTAATATAAAAATTGTTTAATAAAAAACAGATGCAGAAAAAAAAAAACCCTGGAAGGCATCAGTCTGAAGAAAGCAGGTATAGTGTATATTCAAAACAAGTATTATCCAGTTGTTTGGAAGAGTATGTGGTTTCTGAGACACTAGATGCATTCTTGATCTCTCTGTTTACATAAAGAACAGGTGTGTCTCAGCCCTAGAAAGTATATTTGCTTATTCTGCTCTCAACTTCTTCCATGTCCTCCCATCCTTCACGTTGTTGACTTGATGCCATTTCATAAAAATCAATTAAAATTATTTTAAAGTCTTTGTCATTTTAGAGTTTCATGTTATACATACAGTATAAAAGGTATCATAACTAAAAATCTGTTTTTAATCAGCACTCATCTGATACAATTTTTGTCTCCCAACGATTTTGCCTTTTTTAATGCCTATCAATTACTTTCAGTAAACCAAATACAGGAAAGGCTTAGGACCCATGAAACACCTCTGGGTGGGACTATGACCAGCTTACTAGTGTCCCTCACTGGCAGAGAAAACCCACCATTAGCAAGGCCAACGGCGGGGGGGGGCACCTCACACAAATAATATTTGAGGCAATCAAAAATAAACAAAACTAAACTACAGATGGTATGCTAGTTCAGTGTTCTTGTGCAGATGCAATATTAGGGCATGGACCAGTGCACTAGCAAGAAAAAAGTAGGAACAAAGGAAATCACACAATAGGACTTTGCAAAATAAGGAAATACGCCCCTCTCTCACACACACCCAAAATTTGTCACAACATTCCAAAACCTGCCAGAATTCCAAAACAATTTCTGTTTGTACTATTGAAGAAAGCCACAATTTTGCCTTATCATGAGGACAGAAGAGGGGGAAAGCCGGTCATTGTGGGAAGGAGGCACAGAATGCCCTCCTCACAAACAAATTAACTCAGCATTTCAACATGCATACCAGTTGCTCCCTCCATCCTGAATTTCTACTAAGAGGCAGCAGAGAAGATGATAGCAGAAGGAACACAATTAGAGGAAGAATAATCCCTCAGGTGTGTAGAACCAGGACAATGGCCAGAGATATTGGTGTTCTTGAGCTGGGGTCACCAACCCAGTGCCATGGTAGCACCATGAAGGCTTTCTTTGGAGCAGGAGGAAGGTAACCCAGAGGCATAGCTAGGGGGGTGGGGGCCACTGGGCACCACACCGCAGGGGGCGGCACTCTCTCTCAGGAGTGACACGGTGGTTCGGGCGCCTGCAGGCTCCGCGCTGCCCGAAAGGGCACCATGGGGCTGACATCTGCCTGCCGCCTCCCCCTCAGGCTGCCACCCTACAGCTGAGCGGGAGGCAGCGGGCGGACCCTTGCAGGCTCCGCACTGCTCAAAAAAGCAACATAGGCCTACAGGGTGCCAGAGCAGAACGCGGCTCGGGCACCGTGATTCTGGCGCGCCCTGCTCTGCCCCCTGGGCACCTCACCCCATCTTGCAGGTGGCCAAGCAGCTAGCTATGCCGCTGAGGTAACCTTTGGTTGCAAACTTGAGTGTGTGACTACCCTCCCTACATAGTATACATGGCAAACAACCTGCAGCAATCTAGGATTCTATTCAGGGGCATACCTTGGGAACAGCATGGGGGCCATATCCTGTTTCCAAGTGGAAATAGTCATGTGATAGATTTTTTTTTAATGTAGATATTGAACATTACACGGTAAGCAGCTTTTAGTGAACCATTCAAATGTAACTATGCTGGCTACTGAGCAAGGTGTAGGTTTGGAACATATTGGCAATAGTATAAAATGGATCACCTGAGAGGATCAAATTGTGAATGGATTTCTCTTTCCTCCCCCAATATAGGAAGTCACTTCCATTGGCTAATAAAATTTATACCTTAGACCAGTGGTTCCCAACCTTTTTTTAGCCATGCCCCATCTAAGCACCTCTAAAATCCTGATCCCCCCCGAGTGCTACTTCCTCTGAATGTGCCCAGTGTATATTCTGTTTAGATAACCTCTCCATTGTCACCAGCTGACCGCTGTGTACATTCTGATTTTTAAAAATATGTATGTCACAATATAGATTTATATAATGTATATGAGGCCCCATGAACCATAAGAAATGCAAAAAAATCACTCATTCTCAAATTGCTCCCTTAAAAATCAAATTGCCCCCCTGTAGGGCATGTGCTCCATGTTGGGGACCACAGCCTTTGACTCTGACTTCATGACCCTTTCAAGATGATCTCTCAACTGCCTCTTAAGAAAAGCCACAGCTGCCCTCTCCAGGTGCACATCCTGTACTGCCTCAAATTCCATAAGTGCCGACTTCCGGTCGACGCCAGCGATTAATGGTGGGTTCCCTCTGAGCTCCGGAGGGAACCGGCTCCGCGAAGCGTGGGTCTGGCCGCTGCGGCGAAGCGGAGACCCGAAGAAATCACAGGCGGTGAAGCCTGTGAACACGGAGACTCGGCGGGCTCCATTTGCACCCCCCGCCGACTGCAAAGGAGCCTTTTTAAAGGCTTCTGAACGGAGCGGGGGTGAGCGGCGCGGAGCTGAGAGTCGTCTACCCTCTTCGCGGGGTGAAGCCGCAAGCCATTGTCGGAGAGCGCCGATTCCTTTCTGGACAATTGGAACTGAAAGCAACTACCCGTGAGTAGGAGCAAGAAGCTAAAATTTTAGAGGGGGAAAATCTAAATTTGGTACCGAAACGGGAGAAGTATAAACAGGAAGTCTGCTTCTCCCGGCTTGTAGATAGAACAAAGCAAAGAGATTGTAAAGCAGTAACTTTGAAAGACACCTTTTTAAAGACCTTAAATCCATCACCAAAAAAGGAGTATTCCCCTCCTCTTAGCAGGGCTGGAGGGGTGAGTTTGGAGCATTAATTTCCTGCAAGGACAGTGTGAAGTAAAGTTTTATCTGCTGCCTCTAAAATCTGGGAACGGACTGCGTTTGACAGCTGTCAAAGTGCTAAGGGCAAAGAATATTGATACTCTGTGAAAGGATACAATTGCTTTGAGAACAGATTTGGACTTAAAAGTAACTTTTGGTTGAAATTGTGTATATCTAGAGAACAAAGGGGAGCTACTAGGACTTTATTTGTTGCAACTGAAAGTGGAAGTGTGTCCCCCTAGAGGAGATTATGTTGTAGCAAGCACCAAGCTACTAAACAACTGAGCCTGGAAAATTCCTTTCCAAAACAAAGTGACTTGGCGTGAGACTGACCTTGGACTGTTTATGGGAGTGCTATGGCAGATGGGAAGGGCAAGATAGAACAGACGGAAGAAAAGACGCTCAGGTCTGGGAAACAATATAAAATAGATATTGCTCAGCAGAGAAGGGCCTCAACATCCGGAGCAGTAAGTTCAGTAGGAGCTGCGGCTTCACAACTAAGGTCAAAGGCTATGTCATCACAAGATCCATTGGCTCAGGTACTTAGTAAAATTATTGCATCTCTGGAAAATCTAGCCAAACAGACAAATAAACAAGTAGCTGAGGCCTCAGCAAAAATTGATTTGAACACTGCAAGTATAATTGAATTGGGAAAGAAGGTGAACTCTAATACACAGTCTATTGACAAGTTATTGGAGGAATCGGCCTCGACTCGGAAATTAGCTGAGGAAGCGAAGGAGATTGCAACTGCTGTCCAGGAGAAGATACCACCGGTATGCAAGAAACTTGAGGACCATGACTTGACCTTGTCTATGATCGAATTGCAAGGGAAAGAGAGGAGCTTAAGACTCAGGGCAGTACCGGAAAAGGAGAAGGACAATTTGGTGGACTATCTTACAAAGGAATTTACAGACTTCTGGCAAAAAGATCTGGGGAAGGAAGAATTCAAGATAGTGAGTGCATTTAGGATTGGCAGAAGACAAAGAAAGAATAGAGCAAGGGACTGTCTGATCACTTTAAGAACAAAAGAAGAAAGAGATAAAATTTTGAATTTACAGTATCAAAGAACCCTGGAAATTGAAGATTATTTGGTGGAGATTTTCAGGGACATACCTAAACTTATACTGGATGTTAGGGCCCATTACAGAGATCTTGTGGGCCTATTGAAAAGAAATAGAATTCTCTTTAGTTGGGAATTCCCCCAAGGCCTATCTTTCAAATTTAAAGGAAGGAAAATAAGAATAAGGACAGTGGATGATAAAGACAAATTTTTGAACAACCACGAGGAGGATCTACAGAAGGGGGTAGCTGGAGAGGAGCCAACCGCATCAGAAGGAATTGGAGACATAGCAAACTTATCATTTGGACTTCCCGAACCGGGGAAAGATACACCACCGACAGAAGAAGAACAACAACTTGGTGCAGTTGGTGGGAGGAGTAAGTAACTCACAATGGCTCTGCAACTTCTAAGTTGGAATTGTAATTGACTAAATTCCCCTCGAAAGAGAAAAAGCGTTTTTCACATATTAAGAAAAGAACAATTGGATTTGATCTGTCTACAGGAAACACATGTAATGAGGCTACACAGGAAGATGCTTATTAACAAGAGATTGGGACAAGAATTTATTTCATCTGACAAGGTTAAAAAAAGAGGAGTTGTGATATATGGAAAGGAGAAACTTTCACCGAAACAAATTTTTAAGGATGAACAAGGAAGATATTTGGCTATTGAAATTCAATTTCAAGGAGAGAAATTTCTGATTGTAGGGGTGTATGCACCGAACGAGGGGAAATCTGAATTTTTTAAGAAGTTGCATGAAGCTCTTCTGGACTATATGGACTATAATATAATCTTAATGGGAGATATGAATGGAGTTGTTTCAACAAATATGGACAAGGCACAAAGACAGGTAATCACCAAAGATGGTAGATTACCAAAGACTTTTTTTGAATTGACTGACAATATGGACCTGATTGACATCTGGAGAACTAAGAACCCCCTAGGGAGAGAGGGAACTTTCTTCTCTGAAGCTAAAATGACCTGGACTAGAATTGACCAAATCTGGATTACTAGAGGAATGGCACCAAAGATAAAAAAAAGTTGAAATCTGCCCTAAAACTTGCTCAGACCATAATGCAGTAAAGATGGAGATGAAGCAAATGACACCCGGCTCCTTTAGATGGAGGATGAATGACACTCTATTTAGAGATGAAGAAGTATACAAAAAGGCCAAAAAAACTTTGAGAGATTATTTTGAAATAAACATGACTACTAATGTTGAAAAAAGAGTAATCTGGGATGCCAGTAAAGCCGTGATGAGAGGGTTCCTGATTCAACAGAATGCAATAAAGAAGAGAAGCCGAAATGAGAAAAAGGATAAAATTCTGGAAAAAATAAAAGGAGAGAAAAAACTGAGAGTAAAGCCAAAGTCACAGGAGATCTTGAAAGAAATAAAGTTATTTCAGGTACAATACATGGAATTGATGAATCAGGAAATAGAATGGAAAATTAAACAAATGAGACAGAAGACATTTGAATCAGCGAATAAATGTGGGAAACTACTAGCTTGGCAACTGAAAAAAAGACAAAAATTAATCACTATTACAAATTTAGAAGTAGAAGGAAAAGATATACATAACCCAATTGAGATTAGAAACTGCTTCCAAAAGTACTTTAAACAATTATATGCACAAGAGCCACAGAACGAAATGGACATAGACCGATTTTTGAAGATAAATGGATTACAAAAAATTTCACAAGAAAGCAAACTAATGTTGAACTGTAAAATATCTGACCAGGAGATAGAAGGTGCCATTCAAAATATGCAAGTAGGCAAGTCTCCAGGACCGGATGGGTTGACTTCCAGCTATTATAGATCCTTGAAAGAGTGGCTACTACAACCATTGAAGGAAGTCTGTAATGAAATTTTGGAAGGGGAAAGGGCACCAGAATCATGGAAAGAAGCTTATATTACACTAATACCAAAAACAGAGACTGAAAAGACTCAACTTAGGAACTACCATCCCATATCCTTATTAAATGTGGATTACAAAATCTTTGCTGATATTTTGGCTAAGAGACTGAAAAAAGTACTGATTGAGGAGATTCATAAGGACCAAGCGGGCTTTCTTCCGGGAAGACATCTTTCTGATAACTTGAGGAATATAATTGACATTTTGGAAAAGCTAGAAGTGAACATAAATACTAAAGCAGTTTTGATATTTGTGGATGCGGAGAAAGCCTTTGACAATATTTCTTGGAGTTTTATGAAAAAGAACCTGCAGGGTATGGGGGTAGGCCATGGTTTTGAGAATGGTATAGGTGCAATATATTCAGAGCAAACGGCCAGACTAATTGTAAATAATGTGGTTACAGAACAGTTCAAGATTGAAAAAGGGACATGACAGGGATGCCCAATTTCCCCTTTGCTCTTTATATCGGTCCTGGAGGTTTTGCTGAATATGATTAGAAGGGACCGGATGGTTAAAGGTATACAGGTCGGAGCTAAACAGTTCAAATTGAGAGCATTTGCAGATGATCTAGTTTTCACACTACAGGAGCCAGAATCTAGCACCAAAAGAGTTTTAGAACAAATTCAAGAATTTGGTCAGGTTGCAGGGTTCAAATTGAACAAGTTAAAAACTAAGGTTCTTGAGAAAAACTTAACACCGATTGAAAGAGAGAAGTTTCAGAATGAAACAGGACTGACTGTGGTTAAGAAAGTGAAATACCTGGGGATTAATATGACAGCTAAAAATGTGAATTTGTTTAAAGATAATTATGAAAAATGTTGGGCTGAAGTGAAAAAAGATTTAGAAATTTGGTCAAATTTGAAGCTTTCCTTGTTGGGTCGAATTGCAGCTATAAAGATGAATGTATTGCCTAGAATGTTGTTTTTGTTTCAAACATTGCAAATTTTGGACAAAATGGACTGTCTCAAGAAGTGGCAGAAAGACATTTCTAAATTTGTCTGGCAGGGCAAGAAGCCCAGAATAAAATTTAAGATATTAACTGATGTAAAGGAAAGGGGTGGATTTGCCCTGCCAGACTTTAAACTTTATTATGACTCAGCAGCATTCTGCTGGTTGAAAGACTGGCTGCTTCTTGAGAATACAGACATTTTGGATCTTGAAGGTTTTAACAATGTATTTGGGTGGCATGCATATTTGTGGTACGACAAGGTTAAAGCACATAAAGCTTTCAAAAACCATATTGTCAGGAGAGCATTGTTTAATGTTTGGATTAGATATAAGGACCTATTGGAAAATAAAACTCCAAGGTGGTTGTCACCAATGGAGGCTAAGGCTCAGAGAAAATTTAACATGGAGGCCAAATAGCCAAAATACTGGGAAATTTTGGAACAAGAAGGGAACAGACTGAAATTGCAGAGTTTTGAGAAACTGAAAGATAAAGTGTGAGATTGGCTTCATTATTACCAGATAATGGAGGTTTACAATTTGGATAAAAAAGTTGGTTTCCAGGTGGAAAAATCTAAATTGAAAACAGAACTGTTAGAATCCAAAACTAAGACTTTGTCAAAAATGTATAACTTGCTGCTGAAATGGAATACCCAGTGTAATGGGAATTGGGGTTGCTTATGCGTAAAACTCCTTGCTGCTCCAAGCGGGTTGTATAGCTAAACCTTTCCCTATTTTGACAGCGCCTTACAACGCGACTGTCTTAATCACTGGCAGAATCCGTCAGTGGGCGTTTCCTGAACTTCTTCCAACATAAAAACTCCTTGACAGCCAGTCTCCGCCTAGCTTCTCTGCGCGGAAGCCTTCTGCGCAGAGTAGGCGTGCCAAGCGGAGGTCCTGCGCTCTCCCCACTGATCTCACTGGAAGAGTCTCGGAGCCTTCCCTCCGAAGTACTCTCAGCCTCCCCTTTCTTCCTGGTGTCACCTTGGTTTCCTTCCCCAGCGGAAGCGCTCTCTCTCTCCTTGCTAGTTCCCTCCCCTGCATCATTGGAGCGGCTTCCCTCTCCGCTAATCTCTGATGTCAGTTCCCTGACATCCACCTCCCTCCCAGGCCCCTCCCCCTCCCCCGTCCGTCCCGGGGACGGTGAAGCGGGAAAACCCCGGAAAGAGCTATCCTCCTCCTCAGATGATTCCAACACCGCTCTCCACCTGATGTTCTCTCTTTCCTCTGCCCAATCTCCCCAGTCAGATTCCTCTTCCTCGGATCTCTCCCCTTCCTCCGCTTCTGAGGCGGGAAATCCCACAAACTCTTCTTCATCCTCCGTGTTGCCAAATTGCTCCTCCCAGAACCTCCCTAATGGCTTGGGCTTCCTTGGGAACCTGCGATGAAACTCCTCCTGCAGATACTCCTCCCTGATCTCTTCTGCAGGAACCCAAGTGTTCTCCGATTCGGGCTCCCCCTCCCACGCCACCAAATATTCCACCCTCCTCCCTCTCCACCTTGAATCGAGAATTTCAGCTGCATGACCACTGAGTTCCCTTTCCTCTACCCGGGGATGCCTGGGTGTTTCTCTTTCTTGTCCCAGAGATCCTTTCCTGTATGGTGAGAGTAAGGACCGGTGGAACACCGGGTGCAGTTTCATGTTGGTGGGCAATCTGAGTCTAAAGGTCACAGGATTAACCTGTTGTGTTACCTCGAAAGGTCCCAATCGCCTTGGCCGTAGTTTCTTACACCCCCCTTTGAACGGTAACCCTTGGGTAGACAACCACACCTGGTCCCCCACTCTTATAGTTTCCCCTTCTCTGCGGTGCTTGTCTGCCTGCCTCTTGTACGCTTCCTTCGCCCTCTCCAGGTTAACCTTAAGTTGTTGGTGTAAAGCCTCCATTTCTTCCACAAATTGTTCGGCTGCCGGTACACTCCACCTTCCCCCCTCCTCCCCTGGGAAGGCCCTGGGATGACACCCGTAATTGGCCATGAATGGACTCATCCCCGTGGACACATGTTCCGCGTTATTGTATGCAAATTCAGCCAGCGCTAGTTTGTCCACCCACTCGTTCTCCCTTTCATTGATGTAGCAGCGTAGATACTGTTGAAGTATGCTATTAGCTCTTTCTGCTTGTCCGTTGGTCTCTGGGTGTCTGGCCGTCGAGAAGCTAACTTCAACTTCCAGCAGTCTCATGAGCTTCCTCCAGAATCTGGAAGTAAATTGCCGGCCTCTGTCGGATAAAACCCTCAAGGGGGCGCCATGCAACCTGAAGACGTGATCTACAAACAGCCTAGCTGTTTCCTCTGCAGTCACTGCATGCGAGCAAGCAATAAAATGGCACATTTTAGTCATCAAGTCAACTACCACCATGACTGCTGTTTTCCCCCTGGACTTGGGTAAATCAGTCATAAAATCAATTGATACCCCTTCCCATGGTCTTTCTGGTGTGGGCAAGGGTTCCAGTAACCCCGCGGGTGCTGCCCTTTCCCCTTTAGCCCGCTGGCAGCACTCGCACCCCCGTACGTATTCCCGCACATCCTCCCTTACCCTTGGCCACCAGAACTGCCTGGTGACAAGCAACATGGTCTTGTGTTGACCGAAATGTCCCGCCGTGGGGTTGTCATGCAGTTGTTTGAGTATTCTTCTCCTCAAGTCCCCTTCCGGTATGTACAACACACCCTTATAGTACAAAGCCCCCTCCTTAACCTCAAAACCCCCCTGATTTTCGGCATCTCGAATCTCCCTGATTTTGGTTTGGGCGTACTGGTCATCCCTCGTTAAACCGGCTAGTTCTTGTCTCCCTACCAACACTCCCCCCCACACCCATCGGTCCTCGGGTATGACATGACGCACTTCTGATACTTCCTCTCCTTCCAAGTACTCCGGTTTGCGAGAGAGAGCGTCTGCTCTGACGTTTTCCTTCCCCGGCACGTACCTAATCTCAAAAAAAAACTTGGAAAACTCCTGTGCCCACCGCACCTGTCTTTGGTTCAGGACTCGCGCAGTCCTCCAATATTCCAGGTTCTTATGGTCCGTACACACCTGGATCTTGTGCTGTGCACCTATTAGAAAATGTCTCCAGCAGCGAAAAGCCTCATGAATGGCCAGCAGTTCCCTGTCATACACCATGTAGTTTTGTTCTGACTTGTTCAGCTTCCTTGAGAAAAAGGCGCACGGCTTCCACTCTCCCCGATTTCCCGGTTGGAGCAATACTGCTCCCACCGCTCTGTCTGACGCGTCTGTCTCCAGCCTCATCGGCTTCTGCAGATCCACGTGTAAGAGTTGCTCTTCCGAAGCGAACGCCCTCTTTAGCTTTTCAAAGGACTGCTGAGCCTCTTCCGTCCATTCAAATTTCTTCTTGCTGCTGAGGCAATCGGTTATGGGTGCCGTTAAGTGGGCGAAGTTCTTGATGAACATCCTATAGAAGTTCCCCAAACCCCAAGAACCTCTGCACGTCCTTCCGGTTCTTGGGAGTCCTCCATTCTAGCACCGCTTGCACCTTGCCTGGGTCCATGGCTAAGCCTTTGTCAGACAACCGGTAACCCAGGAACTCCACCTCTCGGGCATGGAATTGGCATTTCTCCAGTTTGACCCACAGCTGGTGCTCCTGCAGTCTTTTCAGCACTTCCCTGACATCCTTTATATGCTGCTCTTCATTCTCCGAGTAGATTAGCACGTCGTCCAAGAAAGCCACGCAATTCTTGTACAGCAGGGACCCCATCACGTGGTGCATGAAGGCTTGAAATGTGCTTGAGCCTGATTGTAATCCGAAGGGCATAACTAAGTACTCAAAGGCCCCCAGAGGGGTGAACATGGTGGTTTTCCATTCATTCCCCCTCCCTCATCCTTATCAAATTGTACGCCCCCCGAAGGTCCAACTTGGTAAAGACCTTCCCTTTCCTTACCCTGGCCAAAATATCGTCAATTCTGGGCATTGGAAATGTCACTGGTTCCGACACCAGGTTCAAACTCCAGTAATCTACGACCAATCTGGGCTCTTTAGAGTCTCTCTTGTCCACAAAGAACACTGGACTGCCCCCCACCGCCCTTGATTCTCGTATGAAACCCCTCTTCAGGTTCTTGTCAATAAAGTTCCGCAACTCCTGCATCTCCCTGTCCGACATGGCGTACAGCTTACCCACGGGCAGCTGTGCCCCTGGGAGTAGGTTGATCTGACAGTCAAAGGGCCTGTGAGGGGGTAGTTTATCAGCCTCCTTCTCACTGAAGACTTCTTCCAGATCTGCGTACTGAGATGGTATTCTCCCCTTTTCCCCTGCCTCCATCCCTGCCACCCTTGCTACTGCCATCCTCTGGGTCTCCCCTCCATGGCAGTGCTCCACGCAGTGAGCAGATCCAAAGGTGACTGTCCGCTGGTGCCATCCCACCACTGGATCGTGCAGTGCCAGCCAACTCATTCCCAGTATGATTGGTGGTCCTGCTAGTGTGGCTACGTGAAAGGCAATTGTCTCAATGTGTCTGGCGACCCTCATTTTCATGGGGGGGGTGTCTGGTGGGTCACTTCCCCCCCAGGAGTTCTCTCCCATCAATGGTCGTTACTTGCAGGGGGTGTTCTAGAGGCACTACTTGGAGCTGGTGCTCTAGTGCAAAATCCCTGCTAAAAAAGTTACAAGAGCTGCCTGAATCCAGCAACGCCTTCACCTTAATTGGGTGTCCGTTAGGGAGTTCTAGTATCACCTCTATGGCTATGGCCGCTCGGGGAGGGTCTGGTTTGGGCACCTTTACTGGTTGCTCGCCTGGCTGCTGTGCCCACTCTCGGGCAGACAGGCATTCCCGTTTCCCTGCTCTTTATTTCTTTCCTCCTCCCCCCCAACTGCCCCCACCATTCCTTGCCACGCCTTTTTCTGAGGGCAGACTCTGGCAAAATGTCCCAGCTGCTGGCAGAGAAAGCACTTCTTAGTCGTTTTCCCCTCCTTCTTGTGAACCTCGCTGGAGTTTGAAACCCCGCGCGCGCGCGCTCCTCCAATCTCCATTGGTTCCGCGGGCGGCGCGGGTTGCTCAGGCACGTCCGGAATGCGGTTGTCATACCAACGCTCTGCTCTCCCTTCCCGCCTTTCTAGAGTGCGCGCCTCTTGGCATACTCCCACAGCCAGCGCCATTTTGGTCAGCTGGTCCATCGATTCCGGGTGGGGCGCGCGGGAGAGTTCATCTTTTACCCAAGGGGATAAGCCTTCCTAAAATAACATTTGCACTGGCGCCGAACCCAGTTCCCACCCAAGTCTATGGATCAGCATCGCAAATCGCGACCAGTACTCTCTCACTGATTGGTTCCCTTGTTTGCACCCCATCAGTTCTTTGCGGGTCACGCTCTGCTCCACATCACTCGAGAACATATGGTCCATGGCGCTAAAAAAATTTCTCAAATCCTTCAAGGCAGCATTCTCCGACGCCATCAAGGGTCGGATCCAATCTCTGGCGCGCCCTTCCAGATGCCCTACCATGAAGGCTACCCTCCCTGCATCGTCTACAAAGTCCTCGTACTGCAGGTCCAGCGCATACTGCACTTCTGTCTTAAATGCATTATAGTCTCTGGGATTGCCCCCAAACTTCTGCACTAGTCCCAGTACCTTCCTTGCGATGGGGGTGGGCTTCCCCTGGGCATCCTGAGTGCGCCTTTCATCCAGCCGCGCCGCTAGTAGGGCGAGTTGCTGCTCCAACTCTCTGTTTCTCTCCTCCAGAGTAGGTCCTCCTCTGCCCCCCTCTCCGGCGCCGGCTCCTCCAGTTTGACTCATGATGCTGCCCCTGCTTCTCTGCGCACAAGCAACTTAGAGGACTGACGGATTACTGTAATGGGAATTGGGGTTGCTTATGCGTAAAACTCCTTGCTGCTCCAAGCGGGTTGTATAGCTAAACCTTTCCCTATTTTGACAGCGCCTTACAACGCGACTGTCTTAATCACTGGCAGAATCCGTCAGTGGGCGTTTCCTGAACTTCTTCCAACATAAAAACTCCTTGACAGCCAGTCTCCGCCTAGCTTCTCTGCGCGGAAGCCTTCTGCGCAGAGTAGGCGTGCCAAGCGGAGGTCCTGCGCTCTCCCCACTGATCTCACTGGAAGAGTCTCGGAGCCTTCCCTCCGAAGTACTCTCAGCCTCCCCTTTCTTCCTGGTGTCACCTTGGTTTCCTTCCCCAGCGGAAGCTCTCTCTCTCTCCTTGCTAGTTCCCTCCCCTGCATCATTGGAGCGACTTCCCTCTCCGCTAATCTCTGATGTCAGTTCCCTGACACCCAGGATGAGACGGTTAAATCTGTAATGATTAAATGGGCACAAGACGTTGGACATAATATTATGTTTGCTGACTGGGAACAGTTGTGGACCACAGGGATTAAATTTACGGCATGTAAAATTCTAAGAGAGAATATTATGAAAATGATATACAGGTGGTACATGACCCCAGTCAAGCTTGCAAAAATCTACCATTTGCCCGACAATAAATGTTGGAAATGTAAGGAAAATGAAGGTACATTCTTTCACCTTTGGTGGACGTGCCCCAGGATTAAGGCTTTCTGGGAAATGATATATAATGAATTGAAAAAGGTATTTAAATATACCTTCTTGAAGAAACCAGAGGCCTTTCTCTTGGGCATGGCCGGCCAAGTGGTGCCAAAGAAGGACAGAACTTTTTTCATGTATGCTACAACAGCAGCAAGAATACTCATCGCAAAGTATTGGAAGACGCAAGATCTACCCACTCTGGAAGAATGGCAGATGAAACTGATTGACTGTATGGGATTGGCAGAAATGACGAGCAGAATCTGTGACCAGGGAGAAGAGTCGGCAGAAGAAGATTGGAAAAAATTTAAGGACTACTTACAGAAATATTGTAAAATTAAGGAATGCTGAATGATGTTGGATTGAAATTGAGTGGTTTCTAGCTGTAATGATATAAAGGAACATGGATGAAAAAATGGGTTTGGATAGAAAACAAGGTGATATTATAAGCTGTAATGCTTTAAGTTAAGGATTTGCTGAACAAATAATCTGAAATGGAATACAAGAAGGGGAGGTATGAGGAGGTCAGAGAAATTTGTTATTGAAAAGTATGTTTTATGAACTATATGTGTGTTTTTTAATCTCTTTGTTTGTTTTTTGTTTGTATAAAAAATTGGAAACTTTAATAAATATCTTTTATTAAAAAAAACACAAATTCCATAAGTGCCTAGATGATCTTATAAAAAATCCACAGCACATTTAAAATATGGTGAGACAAACATTCCATATGTTAATCAAGGCAGTAACATTGATTACAGAAACAATCTTGGATATAATTTGATTTGCGGTTCATGCGATAGCTACAAAAGTGGTGGCACGCTGGAGCTTGTGGCTGTAGCACTGAGAAGGACAGACCCCATCCAAAGTCTATTCAAAGATGATGCCTTGAAGGACATCCTAATAAGAATTTGAGGAAAGCCCCAAATGTGCTTATCACACACAAAGGGGGGGAGTATTCAAGTGATACACCTTATTCTCAGTACCAGTCCTTTTGGAATTTCTGATACCAAGGGAAAGCCAGAGATTATAGATAGATACAACCTAAATGGCACAAAGTACCATTAAGTACTCTAACAAGCAACATCCAATAAAATTCAAGAATTCCATGGAAAATACCAAGTTCCACCCCAAGGAAACTGGGTACAATCAACTAGAGGCTTTTGTCTATGATCTTTGAGAATTATTAAATAACAGGTGAGGCCCCCGCAGACTGGAGACGGGCAAATGTTGTCCCCATCTTCAAAAAGGGAGGAAAGGAAGACGCAGGTAACTACTGACTGGAGAGCTTGACACCGAAGCAAGGGAAGGTCCTAGAACAGATAATTCAACAGTCGGTCTGTGAGGACTTAGGAGAGGGATGCTGTGATTACTAAGTCCCAGCATGGGTTTCTCAAAAATAAGTCATGCGAGACCAATCTCATTTCTTTCTTTTGATGGAATGACACCAAAGCTTTTGACAAAGTCCCCCACGATATTCTTGCAAGGAAGCTGGTAAAATGTAGGTTGAACGAGGTAACTGTTAGGTGGATTTGTAGCTGGTTGACTGACTGAACCCACCAATTACTCATTAATGGTTCCTCATCATTCTGGAAAAAAGTGACAAGTGGAGTGCTGCAGGGTTCAACGTCTTTATAAACAATTTGGTTGAAGGAAATGCTCATCACATGTGCAGATGTCACGAATCTGGGAGGGGTAGCTAATGTAGCAGAAAACAGAATCAGAATTCAAAATGACTGGAGAACAGGACACAAGCTAACAATTTCAATAGGAACAAATGTCAGGTTCTGCACTTAGGCAGGAAGAAGCAGATGCACAAATATAGGATGGGGAACACCTGGCTTACTAGCAGGCAAAAAAAGTGTTTTAGAATTAGCATGAAGTTAATGGTTTTAGAGATTTTTCGCCCCTGTTCCTCATCAGCAGAAGCCTAGAATAGACACCTGCCCTGGAAGCAGAGTTCCAGTAAATCAATGAAACATTGTGCATTATCTTACCTTCAAAAGAAAGCCAACCCCAAGGTTTAAGATGGAATAAAATTTGAAAGAAACATCCAACAACTTTTTAATCTGGATTTACCATTGTAGTGGGTTAGCTAGGAAGTACCCTTGATGGAAATGGATATATGGTGAAACCCAATGAAGTCACACTCAGAATAGAACCTTTGAAAGTTACATCCATGGATTTCAATGGGTCTGTTTTAAGTATGATTTAATTGGACATCACCCATAACCTTAGTGGTCAGTGGCTTTCATTTTGATTCCAAGACAAATCAATTTTGTTAAATAAAAATATTAGTTAACAGCTAATTTTAATAATTTTTAAATATGTTTTACTTGTTTTCTAACTGTTTTAATTATAATTTTAACATTTCATGTAAACCACCTAGAGGTTTTGTTACAATCAATATAAAATTCATTAAATAAATCCACAGATTATATATATATTACACACACTCTCTCTCTAAACCTACAGTTTTTTGGGTGGGAGGAAGGGACTTTTCATTTCTGAAATTTATAACTAAGGCGTTAAGGACTAAATTTAGTCAGAGCACAGTTTAAATAACATCCCAGGCCCATTCCTTTCACATGTTTGCCCTCAGGAGCTTACTCCCACCACCAATGGTTTGCTTCTGGTCTTGGGTTTCTGCTTCATTAGGCAAGGAGGCAAAGCAGGAGGGCGAAAAACAATAAAAGGCTGAGGTGTTTGGGAGAAGAACAGGAAAATATAAGAAAAGTGCCATTTGTTCAAATATTACTATGGCTTCCTTTCTGGGTAGAGGAAAGGTGGCAGAGAGTGCAGAATCTTTGGGATTGTTGCATGGCTGCCAGGGCAGGAAAGTGGAAGACTCCAAGAAGTGCTATCAAGGTTGCCTGATACTGTGCAGACCTTCATTAGCCCTGAGAACATAAATCTTGCCTGGCCATCATTTCTCTAGCAAGACTGCCCCTTGGTGGTTAGATGTGGACACATCACAGCAAAAGAGCTGTATTTGATGTGCATCTGGTTGCACTTCAGTCTGTAGCATCTGTTTCTTCTGTCCTTCTAAATTGCAGGAATGTGTGAACTTTCACGCTTCCTGCTTGTGATTGGATTTACAATTGGCAGGGGGGGGGGGGGAAAGAAATGTGCCTCTGTGCCAGGGCTGTGGTATAATTTTCCTGCAAGTCTGACAAATAATCCATGTGTGCTGCTTTAAGAGGGGCAGCTTTTCTTGGCCATTGCTTCTTTCCTAGCCTAACTAAAAGCTCTTGATGGAGGGGGCGAGTCCTTAACAAAACTAATACAGGCCTTTTAGCTTCCCCCAGTACAAAGCTGATTTAAATACAACAACAACAGAGACAGCCTACCTCCAGGTTAAACAAGCATTTTGTTCAGAATATAGGGATCATGGTTCTTGCAACCACCGATAAAAACTTTGCCACTGCTAATGTTCTAGCGTTTGTCCAGTCTTCCAATAGGAACCTGACATAGTGAGCCTCTGATTTTCCCGGGAAAGGTACCAGCAAGGGTAGTATCAGTTCAGCCCTGGCTTGCTCATATTTTGCACAGTGCAACAAAATATGTTTTATGGAATTGATGTCTTGAGCACACAAGCAAAGTCTGTCCTGGTAGGGAACTCCTCTTAAATTTGTGGTGCCCCTGTTGCAGTGACAGGTCCCTCCAGAGGTCCTTTGTAATTGTGCATTCATGGAGATGGTCTTGGGGCATAGATGCAGTATTGTTTGTGGTGGACATACTGCTTTGTTTGTGCATGTCTTGTAATATCCTGCTGAAATCCTGCAACTTTTCAGACCAGAAATGTTCTGGGTTTGGTTTTTTGTCCTGCTTTCATCGCACTACAACGCAGGTGTATCACGCCCCCCCCCCGCCAAGGGTGGTAATACGGCAGCATTGGGGAAGCATCACAGAACAATAAAGTAGAATGATGTCTGGACAGTCTTGCATAATTCCACCATGAATGCACTATTACTGCAGCATCAGTAATAACACATCACTGGGGACGGGCTCTGCATTTCCTGCTTTGTCTTATGTTGTAACTATATATTCTGTTTTAAAGAAAGTTAGCACTAACACTCAGTTCTGATTCATCAGCAGACAGCTTATGTTACATATGTCATACATTCCAAGGCAGGACCAGCATGTTCAGTCCAGTGGTTTGCATCTATAGGGTCAAAGACCAGTAAAGCCAAAATATGAGTAATGGCTTTCATGTTCCAATTCATTCAAAAATTTAGAGAAATTTATACTCAAGAAACATAACTCAAGGCTAATCCCAGATTTGGACAGGAGAAAGGAGGACAAACAAGTTGTTTCAACATTATTTTTTTTAAGCTAGCAGTACCTCAGGTTTTCTACTGTGTGCCATAACACTTTGTTATGTAAATATTAGCAGGCAATAATATTTACCCGATTGCTGAGAAACACCTCATCTGCTGATTTCTGCATATCAGAGATGCTGTCAACAGCCTAAGAACAAGTCTGGCCTTGTTCTTTCTGAGCAGTTAGCAACTCTGTGGAAATAATTTGAATTGGCAATGTTAAAACTTCAACATTTGTTCACTTTTTTTCCTTTTTGAGAACTTATCTCTGAAGAGTCTGAGCAGCATTCTGAAACCAATTGTAATCCTGGTGGGGGAAAGTGTAAAAATATGTTTCAGCATTAGACAGTTGCTTTTATCCCAAACCGATATGCTAAGACTATGGGTTCAATAAGGAAATTTCTTAAGGAAATTAGCCCTGAGTGCTCACTGGAAGGACAGATCGTGAAGCTGAGGCTCCAAGACTTTGGCCACCTCATGAGAAGAGAAGACTCCCTGGAAAAGACCCTGATGTTGGGAAAGATGGAGGGCACAAGGAGAAGGGGATGACAGAGGACGAGATGGTTGGACAGTGTTCTCGAAGCTACAGACATGAGTCTGACCAAACTGCGGGAGACAGTGGAAGACAGAAGTGCCTGGCGTGCTCTGGTCCATGGGGTCATGAAGAGTCGGACATGACTAAACGACTAAACAACAACATGGGTTCAATTGGCCAGAGCAAATGTGGTCCACATGAGGATGTGGACAGGCTGCTTGGACGAGTGAAACTGACCTTGATTCTTGCCCATCCTAGCTAATAAAAGCCAGCCGAGAAGGTCTGGGCGATGGGCTCTGCGAGGTGGTGAATGCTTCCCTCTGTGAGGGAGTCTTCCCAAACCCACTGAAAGAAGTGCCTATTAAACCACTTCTTAAAAAAACATATTTGGACCCGGCCAATTTAGTGAACTATCGGCCAGTCTCAAATCTTCCATTCTTGGGCAAGGTGATTGAGAGGGTGGTTGCTGAACAACCTGGAAGATGCGGACCATTTGGGTCCCTTCCAATCGGGATTCAGACCTCATCATGGGATTTCAACTACAGTGGTACCTTGGGTTACAGACGCTTCAGGTTACAGACTCCGCTAACCCAGAAATAGTACCTTGGGTTAAGAACTTTGCCCCAGGATTAGAACAGAAATCAGGTGGCGGCGGCAGCAGGAAGCCCCATTAGCTAAAGTGGTACCTCAGGTTAAGAACAGTTTCAGGTTAAGAATGGACCTCCAGAACGAATTAAGTTCTTAACCCAGGATACCACTGTATACTTCATCAAAGAAGGGTGGGGAAAAGGAGGAAGCCAAGAGGGTAGGGAGGTGTGGCATAGCAATGTAGCCTTTATTTCTCACTTGGAAAGGCTACGATTTCCTCTGTACTTTTGAACAGCAAGCAACAGTAACTCCTAGCCAGCTTGCAGCACAGAGTGTTTATGCATGTGTCTTTGCACACATGTGCACCCAGGTCAAGATTCTCCGAGATTCAGCCTCTAGAAATGACAAGCAAGCTTGTCTACAGTATGTGTGTGTGTTTTTATATATGGTCATCAAGCAGGCATATGCACAGCACATCATACATGGCTCTTATGTGTACATTAGTAATGCATACAGTAATGAGACATGTTGCCATGTATCTTTGCTTTTAAAAGGACTCCCTTCTTCTCCTTTCCCACCTACCCCATGTACCATTTTTCTTTCCTAATTATTATCACTCTACATTCCATGAAGGAGCATGTTCTCAGGCTAGGAGTTTTGTTTTGTATCTTCATTGTTTTTGCAGTGTATTCTGTACTTCTGCAAACCCTGAGGGTCCCCTCCTAGCATGCCTGATACCTCCCTTGCTTCTTAGTGGCCTCATTTTTGGCAGCAAGCCTGGAAGCACTCAGCTGTTGATTTCCCTATTAGGAGTGATTCTTAGAACTTTTATTATTTATGCAATCACGTTAAAAAAAAAAAATCCCACAAGTTTTAAGTAGTTCTCTTAAAGGTGACCTTTGCCAAGGTTTATCTGAACACAGAAATCTTTTGAACACAGCAATCAAAGCAGCCACGCCAAAGTCTCTTGCCATTTCCATAACACCAGGAACATACACTTGGAAAAACCAACTGCAGTATCACTGGATCTCAGTGTGCACAATATTCCTGTCAACTGGAAATGCACCATGTTTGAACTTGGCCTCAGGAATGACTTCACACAACATTTTACTCAAATGTGACTCTGGGGAGGGACAGCAGAGAGGCTAATTATGAAAAGCACGCCAAGCGGAAACTGCTGCCAAGATGTTCAACTAGACTGTGTTAGAGGAAAGTCTTGCAAACTGAGATTAGCTAGTTGCCCAACTGGCTTAAACAAGGGGAATAATTTATCCAGCAAAGATCAGTTGTGCCAATTAAATGCCACCTGCTTTTAATAGAACCCTGCTTGGAATTATGCAGAATCACAGACACCCTCACCTCCTTTTGTGATCAAGCAGTTAGGAGCTCAGAGGCCTGCCTAGTGGTGGTGAGTCCGTTGACAAGAATGAGATTCCAACCACCAGCTACGTTCAATGGTCATGCTAGGGAAGATGGTAGAGAAAGTTAGGGCCCAAAGATGCAACTGTGCCAAGCACTATTTTCAAAATGGTCACCCTATGCATACAAAAAGCAGGTAATCTGATGTCTTTAACAGTAAGGAGCTACAGGAAAATGGCGCTGAACCTTTCTCCTCCTACACCTTACCTCCATTTGTGGTTCCAGCCACAGAGATACACCTCCTCCTATTCTTTTAAGTCTCACAGAACACTAACTGAACACATTACTTAAACCCCACAGAACAATATATGGTCAGGTTTTGAGAATTCCCACACTTGGATTTGCTATTTATAAGCTTCTAAGTGATTGGAACATCTTCAGTTCCAGCCAATGCTACCACACAACACTTTCAGGAAATTTTCCTAAGTTGAGAAATACAACCTTGTACCTTTGAGTCAATGGTTTCATTAGGTTCTCTGAATTCAAACATAGAGGTCAGTGCATGAGCAGCACACAGGCTTCCTCTCATTAACAATTAACAGCCGAATCAGTTTCAGCAAAGAAAGTAGTATCAGGAATCAAAATACAGTGCAAAGTAAATTCAAGCAGGGGCAGAAACTATTAATTGCAAAACTTACCCAAGAGGTTCTGCTATGTTTTTTAAGAACAGCTTCTTCTCCAGAGCGATCTCGGCCCTGAATGGGAAGCCTGGACTTTGAAAGTCATCTAATCTTCCTTGCTGTACTATACTGTATTGTTTTAATTAGTGTTTTTATGGAGCAGTCAAGTAATTTCGTTGTCCCCGAGAGGGGGTAATGACAATAAAGATGATATTATTATTATTATTATTATTATTATTATTATTATTATTATTATTATTATGTTTTAAGATAAAGACAGCTCTCCAGCAGCAGAATTTGGGGCATTAATCCATATTAATGGTCCTATGTACCATCTAGAAAAGATAGAACTATGCCCAAACCCCTAAGATGGGAATTGTGCAGAAGGAGGGAATCCAGAAACCTCCAGCTGCTAGCTGGCTTTTCACGTTTAAGGTGACGGAGATGCACATCAATTTCCTGTAAAAATCTTTCAACGATGAACCAGATACTAAAGCACCAGTCATAAAACGGGACACAAAGACAAAAAACACCACCCCAATTCTAAATTACAACACTTTATTGCAGCATCGGCAAAGATCAGTTTTCTGAAGCTGGTGAAGATCGGGCGGCATTTCTGACTCTGTGTACACAAGTGTGAAATGTAACAAGTTGTACAAGTTTCGTTTTAAATTCTACATGCAGAACTCAACAGAGGTAAAAAGAATTTTAAAATAGTTCAGAATTTTTAGCATACAGATGTGCTCTTTAACTGAATGTACTAGACCTACGTGAAAGCAAACAAACAAAAAAATCCCCAGAACTATACTAACAAACAAGATTGTCAGAAACTGACCCAGAAACCTCATTTCCATTTAGAAAAATAAAAATTCTACTTGTTGCCAGCTAATTTTTCCTTGTGTTTTAAAATATAGACACAGAGGCTTATCAACCCATGAAAGTCAACAGAACGTTCAACTCCACTTGTCGGCATCTGTCTGTCATGCTGACTGGCACATTTTGGTTTTCAATGATGCTTTAACGAGCTCCTCTAGATCCTTTCATAGGCTGGCATCAGGCTGTTTGAAGCAACTTTGGATCAATGCTCTCTTACCTTCCCATCCACTCTGACCTTCAGTAGACCATCCCACTTCCCTGGATCTGCTCCCTTCATCACTTACCCCCTCCTGCAACACATGCAGAGAAAGGGTTTCCCCCTTGAAACAAAATCCTCTTTCTCGTGGAATATCTGGTGTTTTGGTAAATCAGGTGCTGTCTATTTTACCCTGCATGTTGGGGTTTACTATACGATAATTACCTCTTGCTCTACCACTTCTCTAATGCAGACTGGAGCCCCAGATTAATATTCTCCTGACATGCCATGCCCAATTCAGAGAAAATGCCACTCCTATTAGGTTTGCTTTCCCCCATACTTTGCCATCAAGACCGTCTCCATTCCAGCGTAATCCATCTTATTTAAGTTGCGCTTTGTTGTAACTGAACTGCTCACTGGTAAAGTTAACCATCTCATTTATTTGCTTCCATTCTCATGAGAAGATTAATCCTCACATGGTTCCATAACAAGATGCTTTTTGTTTGTTTGGTAGGCTGTGACTGGGAGCTTCCGCTTTTTCTGTTTTTAGTGGAGGCTGGTGTATCTGCTCTATGGCTCCAGCCTGTCCCAGATTTTCGATTCTGAACTCTCTAGACCGACATGCTCAGATGTGTCCGCTGCTCTCGTTTAATTGCTGGAGGACTCCACTAATCCACAACATTGGAGATACAGGGCCTAATGAAATGACGCTTGCTGCTGGATCAACGTCTCCTAACAAAGAAGAGAAAAGACAAAGGAAATGCATATCAACAACAAAGAACTTCTGGTGAAAATATCAGACGCCCAGAAGAGGAGCTCAATAAAATTTCAAGTGGTCAGGCTGGAGCTTCTCTCTCCAGGACTCTGTGATTACCCCCATGACTGAAAGAAACAGGATAAATGTTGCAAATCTGCATAATTTATACATGGGGCAGAATACAGCTTCTCAATGCAGTAGATTTATTTATTATTTATTTATTTTACAGTGTAGTCTCAGAACTGACTACAATAATGAGGTTTTACTGCAAGGTTCTTCAAGGACCGGGATCTAATAACATTCTTAGGCATGTGCAACCTGACAATTGTTCTTCCTCAGCACTCCACAATCTATGTCAGAGGTAGGGAGCTGGATTTGACCAGCCCTCCATGGGTCTTTTTTTTTTTTGCATTCCCATTTTTTTAAATAACAGAACAAAACTATGTTAGTGTGCCATGTATAAAATCAACCCTAACCCTCAGTTCGCTGATTCAGTCCTTAGGACAGGAATCAGCTAACCAGTCCCATCAGTGGAAGTCCTGCACAAGAGCTCCCTCCTCCTGATACTGACATGGGGTTGGGAGCTCCCTCAGAACAGCATACCTAGGCAGGAGGGGGGAGAATTTCATCTGACAAGCTGCAATGCTTGTATAGAAGGAACAGCTGGAAGTTGACTTCCACCATTAGAATCCAAGGCTTAGATGCTGTTGTTCCCAAGTCACATTTTTTCCTGTAAGTATATCTAACATTCAAAGCTGAATAGGAGCTGATCTTTCAAATATGAAGTTCAAACCTACACAGACATATTTTGAAAAAGGTATATTTGGGTGAACAGATTATTTTTGGTGTCTTGTGTGGTCTACTGTAGCCTCTCTGCCTGTATCCCTTACCTTAAAATGCCACGTTGACTACTAGAGTAACCTTTTATACTCTATGGCACATTAAACCGTAGTGCAATGGTTTAACGTCAACAAGAAACATGCTAGTGCATGCTGCTCAAAACCTCCTACAGCACATGCCCCTTGCTCCTGGCAAGCTATCAGTCAAGCAAGGCCAAGTCTGGCCAGTCATGTTGTTCAAATCTGGACTTGTGGTTGGTTCCCCCCACCCCCCGCAAACTAACTGTGGTTACTGTTCATGGCTGGTTGGAGGAAATAAACCACAACCCTAGGTTCAGACAAAACAATGGGCCACACTGGCTTGTTGCATTCATGGCATGGCAGGAGCAGGGTAGATATGCAGCAGGAACTTTTGAGCAGTGTGCACCAACATGCTGCTCTTTCACATTAAATGGTTTAATGTGACACGGGAACTGGACCTATACCTGGAACCCTCCTCCCCCAAAACTCACTTTTCTTTCTGTTTCCGTGACTAATCTCAGCTTCGGCGCTGTCTGTTCCCTCTCTCTCGCCTGATCATATTAAAAAAATAGGAATGATAATGAAATTGAGAAGTGCTCTAGTTTCTTTATGAACTGCATTCTTCTGCAATATACTTATTTAGTTAAAGCATTTTATACCCTGCTCTTCAGCCAAGAGGCTACCAAAGCAACTTAAAGTTATCCTATTTCATCTTTTTTGAGGCTCAAAGTAGTACCTTTTTCGTAAGTGGGAAATACAATAGGCACAAAGGTTAATTTTAATTTCCAAATCCCCCTCCCCACTGTAATTTTACACTGCAACTGCTCTGTTACACCATAGAGAATGACTATGGTTAGGCAATGGATTCACAATTATGATCATGAAGTAAAACAGACATTGCGTATTTTTGGAGACATTAATGTGATTTCATTTCTCCCCCCAATACAGAGACTGGTAAGGAATAACCCCCAAGGTGACCTGAATTGAGCCCTATAACAGCTATTGCTGCTCCTCTGGACAGGAATTGCTGGGCAAAGGGACCAATTCAAGAGAAAGAATTGAAGTGAACAGAAAGCGGTAAATCCTGCTGCCAAGGCTAAGTGTGAAAACCAGGAAGCTCCCAGTTGAAATGTCATTAATTAGTCACCATTTCAGTTCCACCACCAACAGCAACACAGACAAACTGAAATAAAAAGATAGAAAAAAAGAACTGGATTTCCATTTTGGTGGGTATCTTGAATAAGTTTAACAACGATGTCCTCTGACTCCCTATCCGTCAGCTGAGGTTAGGACTGCCTGTCTGCCAGAATCAGACACCTGGGTAGCATAAATGTCCAGGGTAGATTTGGGCACTGTAAACACCCATTTGGAACTGATGAGTTTTCTCCCTTCAGGTAAAGGTACATGTTCTCAAGTTTCATTTTTATGCATTGCTTCCATTACCTCTGACATAGCATTAAACCAACACTTTGCTAATTTGGGTTCCATATCATCAATTTTTTCAAAACATTCTGGTTCATACGCTACTTTCATTGCTTTATGTCAGTGATGGCCAAACTTGGCCCTACAGCTGTTTCGGGACTACAACTTCCATCATCCCTAGCTAACAGGACCAATGGTCAGGGATGATGGGAATTGTAGTCCCAAAACAGCTGGAGGGTTGAGTTTGGCCATCACTGCTTTATGTGTAGTCTGATAATTTTGAAATTCACTCTGATAATGTACAGGTGCTCTCCTTCCTCTTTCAGAACATCTTAAAATAGGAGTACTCACTGTTTCAGGTTCTACCTTAACATCAGTTTCTCTATCCTGAAAAGTTTCTACACTCATTGCTGTTTGTCTCTTAACCGCCTGTTTGATTTTTCAGTTTGTTTCTGTGTCTCACTTTGAGATAATCTCTGACTTGAAGGAAGACACACTTTAGAAGTACTTTGTCTACCTTGTACTTGCGCTCATGAAAAATGACATGTCTGCTCACTATTACATTTTTGCTTTTTAGAGACCCACAGTCTATATACCCTTTTGTTTGAGAATCATAACCAAGAAATGTACATTCTAACCCCCTTGAAGAGTTTCCTGCATGTCTCTGCTTGAACATGCACAAAATATTTACATCCAAACACACGTAAATGTCCCAACTTGGGTTTTCCAGCATGAAGCAACTTATAAGGAGTAGTTTTAGTTACAGAGGTATATAATCTATTTAGAATGTAGCTAGCTGTAACCAATGATAACAAGGCGGTGGTCCTATCAACCCAAGATTCTAAGCAGAGACATGAAGCACTTAACCCCTGAAAGAATTCCCTCATACCTTAGGATATTATCACTTCTATCCTAAGGGTTTTTTATGTTTGAAATAGTGAAAGCTGCAAGAAGTTGAAAACAATGCAATAATCATCCTGTTTCTAGAATACCTACCTTCCACCAGTTTTAAAGATTAGATCGGCATTAGGTGCTCCCTTTGGATGCTGATAGCGAGGCCGCCGTTCCCTGTTGGTATTTGCTGGAGCTGGCCGCTGAGCCAAGGATTGCATCATCTCTGCATATTAAATATACACATATTACACATATAAATATTAAAAGTAAAGAAGGCAAAAGAGGGTATAGCTACATTGCAAATTCAAAGGAGTTTCAGGGATGGCTCTCATTTTTTTAATCTTTCAATGGAAGAATCCTGGGAAATGTTCTTTTGTGAAAGAGTTAGACTGTGACACACCTGAAACACATGAACAATAAATAAAACACATTTTTCACAATTTTCCTATTTTTGACAAAATACATTTTTAAAAGCAAAACACTGGCATTTAAGATGTTTTTTATGTGCACATTATTTACCAATATTTTTTTCTGCCAGTCAGAAACCACAGTAACTGATTGGTTATTAAATGAGCAAACCATGTTTCCACTATGCTTGATGGAAGGTTTTCACCTATGATTCCTTATCCAGGCAACCAGCCCTACAGGCTGGGTGAAAAAGCCACTTCAAATGATGACAAATGTCTATTTAACTGACATTTATTTGAAAGATTGAATCTTTTAATTTTGTTTAATATGTTTTTCTTTAATTTGGTAGTCAAGAGAATAAATGATCTGTCAACTCCTTTGCAGGAATTTGGAGCAGGCCCACACAAAACCAGTCAAATGGTCCTATGTGGTAGAAGGTTGAACCTCAGCAATAACCTCATCTATACGAAGGCCCTTTGGAAGGGTAACTCATACCTTGATAGTCCTCTTGTTCCTGCCGTTCATTGATATCCAATGTCAATTTTTTCATTCTCATCCTCTCCTCTTGCTCAGCTTGTTGTTGATTCCAGTGATTTGCAGCCAATTGAGACGACATTGGCACATTTAGGATCTTAAACTGAAGACAGACAAGACACCTCTGAGAACTTGTGCTTATTCTTTTATTGCTTGCATATTGCATTAGATTTTTATTCTGGCTGCATTTTTAAACTTATTGTAGTTTTTTATTGTACCATTGTATAGTTATGGGGAAGATTTTTTGTACAATTTCTTTTATGTGGTGTCTTATATGTAAGCTCAATGAAAGGAACAAATGTATGACTCAACATGTTCTAGATGGAAGAAAAGTGCACAAATGTTGCTGGTTTTTATTTGCACCAATACTTGCAACTCTGTAAGTCCAAACTATTTCCAGAAGTGGGTTTTGAATGAAAAGTGGAATGTCAGTCAGGTTAAAGATGACAAAACACTGAGCTAATCCTACAGATTTCAACAGAACAGAACTTCTAAAGTGAAAAAGGTGAATACTTAGGAAAGAAATGTGCCATTAGCTACAGAACTTTGCTACTTTAAAGTATTTCGTATATTATCATGCCAATCATTCACACAGAGCTTCAGAATGCACTCAGAGCCTTTCACATACATTCATTTGTTCTATTCCTTACAACTATCCTGCAAGGTAGATCATTACGATTCCCATATTGCAGATGGATGGCCCAGGAGAGACAGTGGCGCCCCCAGGGCCATCTAGCAAGATCACAGGAGAGGAAAGATTTGAAGTAGATGCTTCACAATTCATAGTTTTTGGTTTCAGCTCCCATGTTAACATCAGCTCTTGATCCAGTCTAACATGCGACTACTGCTGTGCTATAATGGCTGTAATATAATTAAGCTAAGTGATATCATTTAAAAGTGAAAATATTCTGGGACTACATTATTCTATTTTAAGAGCAATTTCACCATTTTCATGAATCACAGCTAGATAAAAAATATTCAAACATATACCACTCTCTGTGTATTTTTTAGAAGTAGTTTCTTGCTTTAGGCCCATATTTATGAGATGGTATTTTTAAAAAAAGTTCTCCCAAAGGAAGGAAGGCAAACAGAAAGTCCATTTGACGCTTCAGTTCCTTATGATAGTCTGACTAAGACATGTGAGAGCCACAGCTGGCATTTCTATCTGCCCTCCAAAAACAAACCAGTTTCAAAAGGAGGTGATGACAACTAGGCAGCACCTTTCCAAAACAATGTACCAGTGTCACTGAGCCACACTTCCCAAGACAGCAGTCAGTGAAGTATACAGGATGACAAAAATTATGAATGAATTTAATATTGAAAAAGGCAAAAATAACTCCCTTGTACACAAGGCCTCACCTGTTGCTTGTTGCCTTTTCGAGTTAACATGACAAAAGGCATGGTGTCTCCAGATTCAGACTCTCCTTCCCCACCACCCAGGGGTGGGCCCTTCTTGAGCTGGCTCTTGAGATGCAAGGGAATTGCAACGTCTAACTGATGCACTTTCACCGATTCCCCACTCCTTTGCTGAAAAGGCAAGAAATGGAGGTAACAACAAAACTAGGATACCATTCTTTAATTTAGAAAAACAAGTTAATTCCAGGGCTGCCTCACACACCATCAGGTGGCTTTTAAGGCTCCTGTAAGTCATAATGAGAATCTAGGCCTTTCAGCATTACTTCCAGGTTCAAATGTTTGGAATTAGAAATGGTAGGTGGGTCAGCAAAATTATAAATTAAAGGCATATGCCGACAATGTGGTTTTAACATTAGAAAACCCACTAGAAAGTGTGCCGGCAGTACTGGAAGGAATTATGGAGTTTGGTAAATTGACAGGTTTTAAACTGAACAAAGATAAAACAAAAATGATAGTTAAAAACCTGGATAGTCAACTTATGAAGGGTTTAGAAAGAGTCAGTGGTTTGAAGAGTGAAAAAAAGTGAAGTACTTGGGGATATGGTTAATGACAAACAATCATAATATTATTAATGATAACTATGTAAAGGTTTGGAAAGAAATCAAGAAAGATCTGGAAATTTGGAGTAGAATGCAATTGTCATTGTTGGGTAAAATTTCAGTTATAAAAATGAATATACTCCCAAAGATGCTATTCCTGTTTCAGACAGTACCTACAGTTAATGACATCTGAAGCTTGAAGGAGTCGCAAAAAGATCTATCTAGGTTTATATGGCAGGGAAAGAAGCCCAGGATAAAACATAAGGCCCTGATTGATACTAAGAAGAGAGGTGGCTTTTCCCTTCCAGACTTACAATTATATTTTGATGCATCATGTTTATGTTGGTTAAAAGAATGGATTTTATTAAATAATAATTACTTATTAGATCTGGAAAGGCATGACCTAAAATTCGGGTGGCATGCATGCTTGCGGTATAGGAAGGCTAAGCTATATAAGAGTTTCTCAAACCACACGATTAGAAAACACTTGTATAGGGTATGGGGAAAAAATAAAAACTTATTAGAAAGGAAAACACTGATGTGGTTGCCACCAATAGAAGCCCTCACAAGGAAAAAATTAATACACAGACAAACTGGAGCACATATAGAGATTTGCTGACTATCACTGGGGAGGAATACAAATTGAAAGAGTATGGATCACCTTCATGAAGTTTTCCTTCACGAAGTATTTAACACCAAACAGACCAGCTAAAGTGTCAAAATCAGTAAAGGGTAACTGCCGGAAATGTAAGGTAGCAGAAGGAACATTCTACCATATGTGGTGGTCATGCAGTATAATTAAAAATTACTGGGAAATGATTTATAATGAATGTTAAAAAATGTCCAAAAAAGCCTTTTCTAAAAACCCTGAAGCATTTCTTTTTTTCCTTTTTTAAAAAAGATTTTCTTGGTTTACAAAAGTACATGCCTTGTCTCTTTCTTCAAGTTGTACAGTCTTTTCTACAGATCAGCTACAATTGTTACGAGACATTAGTGTTGAGTTACAGTATAAGGTCAAGAAGGGGGTGAAATTTATATTTTTTGCAGTGTACGCATGGGGTTTCATGTCAGCGTCAACTAGATAGGTTCTCTTTCTATTTGCTTGTTACGTTTCTTGGTAGTGAAAGGAGTTGGGGGCCCGAGGTATGACTGGTTGTCTGTGGCTGGCTGTGATGGGGTTTGTCTGCCTTTGTGAGGGGGGCAGGAGGGCTTGTTGGGGCAAGAAAGCCAGGCTGATTCGAATGCTGTCGGTGGGTTCTTCTTGTTGTCTTGTTGGGCTGTGTATGTGACAAAAGGAGCCATCCTGGGGTGAAGGTGTCCTCTGCTGGGATTAATTACAACAGAAGTTGTTCAAACAGAGAGAAACTTGTTTCTGTATGTGACAACTGCCGCATGTGTGTTAACAGCACAAAAATGAAAAACAGATCAGGTACCAACAAAAGAAGAAACTGTTGGAATATGCGGAGCTAGCAGGGATGACCACTGGAATAAGAAATCAAAATGATAAAAGATATAAGGAGGACTGGATATTTTTTATTGATTATATGAAAAAGTAGCAGGATGGCAATATTCTCAGCAGTGTAAGCAATAACTAGATTAATGTGAGGAGTTGAGATAGAATGAGGGAGCCAAGAAAACACAAGGAGAAGACAAAAAGAACCATGGAAGAAGATGAAGGGAAGTCTGTAAATGATTGTTTTCTGTTCTTCTGCTATTTTTAAATTTCTGCTTTTTATTATTTTTGAGGTTTTTCATGTATTATTCTTGATGTTTGTATTGAAATGTATCAGAAACACAAACAAACAAATAAAAAAATTTAAAAAAGGAATGGTAGGTGGATATCTCAGTTGTTTGGTATAGCATAAAAATAGGAGAGAAACTTTGAATTACTCTTCTAAGTAAAAAAAGTTTAATTTTTGATATTCTATATGTACATAATTTAGCATGCATATGTACATTTTTATATTAAAAAAACCTGGGTACATATATATATATTTAGAGCTGGAGTTCTGATTGATCTATTAGAAAGCTTTGACATAAAAGTTAATGTCTGAAAGATGTAAATTTTATTCTCCCAAATTTGTTCTGAATGTGGGAAATAAACTGCTCTCCTTTTCCAGTTTGTAATTATCTTTAAATACAGCATTTATTGTTTATCTTTTCTATACAGTATATTATTCAGCTCTTTAACTATGAATTTTTAAACTGATTTTAGAATACCATGAAAAAGGAACAGCAAGGACCAAAAGGCCTGCTGCTGTTTTTGCTTTGTTTCCAGCTGAGTTTTGGGGGCTCCCGTTTTTTGCTTCACACACTACATTTTTAAAGGAGATATACCCATGATTTGCATGAATGTTGTAAGCAGGTGCATTATTCAGGGAGTTGCCCCTGTGCTATGGTCATAGCTCTATGCCAGAAGTACAACCAAAAGCACATCTAAGAATGCTAATATGTGAAATGGGTCCCCCAAAGTAAAATACTTCGGTTTCTCTCAGCTGATTTAACAGTTATGTCCTTATTATGGCATGAATGGTTTCAAATTTAGCTTGTTTCAAACAAACCAGAATTAATGTTTGCAAGCTTCTGAATTCCTCTTTGCAGCCACATCAGAGAAGATAAGCACACAAGCCGGGTTGGGGGGTGGGGGGCTTGATATACAAGGAAGAATTGTAAAATAATCCCTCCATGCTAAATGTCATTGTATATAATAGATACCAATAAGAGTAAGACATATGAGTGACTGACTAAAAATCCCATTAATACCTGTAAATTTTCAAGCATCATTTTGTCCAATGCCTGAATGAAGTCTTCATCTTCAGCACATGGGACACGCTTAAGTCCACCTCCTTTAATCATGACTTCCTGTTAAATAAGGGAGGGCAGGGAAACAACATTATTATGTTCTCTAGATTAATGTGCATAAGTTATCCCTCAATTAGGGTTGGCCAACAGGCTGAATCTTGCCTGTGAAGCAATATCTGGCCCCCAATGGCCATACAAAATTTTAAAATAAAAATGTGGGATAATTTCAGTCATTAGGACAAAATGTTTTCAAAAAGGTAGACAGAAGTAGAAAATAGTCCATGTTTTAATGCTTTGGGATTTGTATGTAATGCAGCTCAGGCATGTACTTAAGTGCATGTGCTCCATTAACTCCTTACTGCTCCATGCAGCTGGCTGTATTCTTTGGAACCAAGCCACCTGAAGAGTTGGATAGGTGGCAAAAATAAGAAGGTTGCTGGAGTATGGGCCTCTCTCACTCAGGCTAATGGAAGACCAGGGAGCAGGGCTTTTGGACGGGTCAACAGTCTTAAAATCATTCCAACTACCGGTCAGAGGGAATTAGTACAATTACAAGCTCTCACTATAATTAAGGCTTTCTAGTTCTAACTATTAGGTTTAATGCTAAATTCTTACTTTTAGTTACGTAGGTTTCATATTGGGCTTTTTCCACAACACACACTTGGCTTCAGATAGGGGAGGAAATATGCTTGCTTTATAAAAGGGACACCACTTGTATCTCTCAGAAAACAAGGCTACTTTGCAGATTAGTTTCTAATACAGGAAGTTGAGTTAGTTGAAGCACAATTTTAAGTTTCCTTTAGCTGCCCCTTCTTTTAAATTACAAATAAAGGAGCTGCACTATGTATTTGTTCTCATAAAGTCTTAGCATAGGTGTTGCTAATACAACAGCTGGCAATACAACAGTAAATTTCGTTGCAGGGTAATGTGACCAATTCTATGAGGTACTATTTGTTTTAATTAATGCTCTGGTCCATGGGGTCACGAAGAGTTGGACACGACTAAACAACAACAACAACAATGCTCTTCCATAACACAAGACTTCTACGGTAGGCATTTTGTAGGTTTCTGATAAATCCAGTCTAGAGCCAAACATCAGTTACATCTTCGTAACCTGATATTCATATGAATTTGTGTGAATTGATAATCCAAAGTAAATTAATTAATATTAACACCTACGTACTTAATGGCCTGGTTTGCATGCACTAAGTTTGCATGCACCTGTTTGACATGTGCTTGAGTTCTTCTCTGCACTGTGGTGTACAGGGGTTCTGCCAAGTTTAGCTTCACTTGCAAAGAATCTCAGAATAAAAAAAAAAATTCCAGTAGCACCTTAGAGACCATATTGGTATGAGCTTTCGTGTGAATGCACACTTCTTCAGATACCTGAAGAAGTGTGCATGCACACAAAAGCTCATACTGATAACAAACTTAGTTGGTCTCTAAGGTGCTACTGGAAGAATTTTTTTTATTTTGTTTCAACTACAGCAAACCAACACGGCTACCTACCTGTAAAGAATCTCAGCTTCGTCTTACCTAAGAGCCAGGGATCTTGGCTTACAACAAACAGTGGTTTAAAAAGCCAGCTTCATAACCCATGATTTGAAATTGATTCGTTTAGTAACCAACCACCGTTTTAAAGCAGAACTCCTGGTTCTATGTAATGCTCAGCAAGATTTTTTGAATGAACACTAAATTCAATGGAAGTCCTTTTCCTGGCAGCACAAGAGTAAGAGAACAGAGGGGGAAAGAGTTCAAGTCCAATGTTTTGCTTGGGCTTGTGGACTCTTGTCCATGTAATACTGCTGAAACAGTAAACCATGATGTGTGGTGTGGCACAAGCCACACTTGAATGCAGTGTGCACAGTGCTTTTGGTATGCAAGTTTCATCTTAAAGTTGGAATCCGCTCCAGAATGTAGGATGAAGTGGGGAGGTTGCTACCCATTTCAAGAAGAACTGAAGTGGCTGCCAATCCACCTGGCCAAGTTTAAGGTGTTGGTGTTGGTTGTTGTCTTAACAATTTAGGACTAGGTTATCTGAGAGAAAGCCTTCTCTCAATAGATGTAGCTGTTCAGAGACCTTCAGATGAGTCAGTCTGCTGAAATTCATCTTGCGGTAATCTGGGGGAGGGTGTTTTCTGTTGTGGAACTCAGCTTTTGGAATATGGCAAGCACCAACTTGGATGCTTTGGTGCTTGCTAAAGACTTATTTGTTTTGTTCATCCAGGCATTTGCTGGTCATTAATATCAAGCCTACAGTACTTATGTGGTTTGCTGTGGATTGAGACCACTAATTGACCTTCTAATGAATGTTTATAAGAAATGTTTTAAAGAAATAAATAGTACAGCAATACATACAGTATTTTCTTCATCAGTTTCATTTTCCTTATTAGAGTCTGTGAGATAATCAGTATTTTCTTCTTCCTCCTCTTCTCCCTCTTCGTCATCATTATCAGAGCCCTCCTGAAATGTTTACTGGAGTTTTAATGCATGATCATAAACCATGATTTAATGAAACTGATTAACATATACACACGCTTAAATTTACACTGTCTCAGAAATCTCTCCTCCATGGTCATTTCAGTTCTGCTTAGCCTGTTGATGGTGAGTGAAGCTCACTCAGAACCAGTTGCACTGTGCATGGCATGCATATGTTCATTCAAGTTCAGAAACTCATTTACCCCCCTCCTACCCTACTTAATAAATGACCAGAGCTCCAAGAGACTCCAAGTGGGAGTCTCACAACTTTGCAGTTCCCATAATAAAATCATACTCATCGGCGGCAGTAGAAGGACCTTGAGCACAATAACTACCAGGTTATTTTTTATTTTTTTTAAGATATTTATTGAGATTTTCCACCTTAATACATTAAAAAATCAAAAAAGAAAAAACAAAAAAGTTAAAAACACATAAAGTTTACAATCCGGATTTTCAATAACATATTTCCTTGACTTCCCCACACCTCCCCTTCTTATATTCCAATTCAAATTGTTAGTTCAACAAGTTCTTATCCCCAATTTTTGACCTTTTTATATTTAATTCATTTTAGAAAAACCAATTTTAACTTATAAACATCAATATTTGTACATCAGTGCTCATTCTTAAAACCTTTTTCTAAAGTCGACTCAAATTCCCTTCCACGAATTCCCCAATTTTCATACTAATAACAAAACAAAATAAAAAAACAGATTATAATTGTGCACCCTTTGGATTCCCAAACCCCACCCCACCCTTTCCCGGTTTCGATCCCCAACAAATGTCCATCAGTCTTAGTCTACTATCAGCCTGGAGACCTCACATCCGAGGCTCTTAATTCTCTCTCAATTCCTCTCTGCCGGTTTTTTTGGTAGTCCTTAGTATTAAACACCAGATCTCGGAGAAGCTCTGTCCCAATAGGGTCCATGTTTCTTCCAGCCAGACCTCCATACTTAAAAGTGGAGCCCGAATCTTGTTTCTTACTCCTTTTAAGTCCAAATGTCCCGAAAGCTCCAACTTCCACCTTAATCAAATTTGTAATCCATAGTGTCAGGGAAGAGTTAGAGTTAGAAGATTCCAGTTTCCCAGAGGGAGAAAGCATTCCCCAAGGGGGGAAGGAGCAGTGAATCTAATAGAAGGGAGCAAGAGGAACAACAGGGAGGGACCAGCTGTTCCCAGGAAAGGCAAGGGTTCAGTTCTAGCTCAGATTGGGAGGAGGGGAGATACAAGCCAGCTCTAGCCAGGAGGTTAGAAAAAAGAGCGGGAAAACGAAGGGAAAGGCGCCTTCGCCATTTTGAGAGTGGCTGGTCATGGAGAAGCAGAGCTCAGAAGGTATCTGAAAGAAGTGACTCTGAGGAATAATAGTTAAGAACCGTTTATAAGAATGTTTTGTTAATACGCAATAAAAAGTTATAAAAGAACAAGAAGCATTTGTGTGGTGATCTGAAGAGGACAACGACCAGTCCTGACAGAATACCTTCTGCTCTGCGCCTCTTCACTATAAGTAAAGAAGAAGCCAAAATGGAGGGAGCTGTGGCGCCAGTTGGGCAAGGAGAAACCCCAGCGCTCCAGCTAACATTACAGGACTTATGGCAACAGAACTTACAGTTGAAAAGTCAAGTCAACATACTATCAGCAGCATTGGGAGAACATAGAGCCATGTTGCAAGCGACGTGTGGAGACAGAGTGAGTAAAACATTTACTGTACGTCCGCGTAGCTTCAAGGGAGAAACCTCTGAATACATGGCTTTCAAGACAGAAATTTCTTACATAATAGAGATAAAGGATAAAGAATTTCAATCTGAGCAAGAGAAGGTTGCTTATGTGATTAATTTCTTGGAAGGGAGGGCTAAGGACTGTGTTATACCCCTAATATCTAGGAGGGATGCCGCCCTAGGAAATCTACAAATGTTTCTGCAGTATCTAGACACGATTTTCTTAGACCCTGCGCATGAAACAACCACAGCTAGGCAGCTGTTGAGAATGAGACAAGGAAAGGACACTGTGGGAGTTTATTGGTCCAACTTTAGTTTGCTGGTGCAGAAATTAAAATGGGATCTGAATTCCCCAACAGTTGCAGCCCTTTTTAGGGAAGGACTGAATAATGAGATTTTAGACCAGTTGGCCCAAATGCCAGAACCTAGTTCCTTGGACTCTCTGGTCCGAACGTGCCTGCAATTGAGCCTACGCGTGGAACGGAGGGCTAGTGAAAAGAAGGAACAATGGCGAGCACGGTGGCGGGAAAACAATATTATTGAAAGTACAGAGAGCAGAGCGGGCAACATGACAGGACGAGAGTGGCCAGAGTCCATGGAATTAGGAGCAGCCAGACCCCTCCCAGTGACTACCACTTCCATAGTAAGAGGAAATGCAGGAAGAGACACAAGACGTTGCTTCGTCTGTGGAAAACCAGGTGTCAGAGCCGCCCGAGGTCCCAGCTCACCAAGGACCAACGCTGCTTCGTTGTTTAGTATAAAAGTCTTTATTGAAGTTCAGTTTCACTTCCACAGCCGCAGCGTGCAGCACTACGTCTCAAACCCTAGACCGCCGAAGCTCCATCTGAATCTCCTCCCCCCTGACACCAGTTTAAGATTCTAGCCTTGCTCCACCTCCTCCTTTGTTCTTTCCTCCTCTGGGTCCGCCTGCCCGTCGGGGGCTCTCCCTTCCTAGACTCCTCTGACGCTGAGTCCCCTGACTCTTCCCCCTCCCTCCGTCGGGCTTTAGGACCTGGCTCCCAATCCGGGTTTCCTGCTGTCCCGTGCGCCTGTACATTTGAACTTGGCGCGCGCGCCCAGCCTCCCACTTTCCTTCTGACCGTTACACTGCTGTCACTACTCCCTCCTTCGGGGAGGCTAGCTGGAACTGACCTCCCCTCCGTTTCCCCACTTTCCGATAGGGGCGTGGTCAGCCCTGACTCATCTTCTCTCCCTGCTGGAGGAGAGGCTGGCCCTGACACATGTGACTCTTCCCCCCCACTGCGCTCTGGTGGGGGAGCTGGTCCTGATCCCCCGCTGCTGTCTTGGGAGTCCCCGCTGGCCCCCTGCTTCTGGTGCGTCCCCCCTGGGACCCTCCTTGCCCTCACCATCGGCGCCCCTTTCTGGGAATCTTCTGATTCGCTGGAGAAGCTCATGGAATCTCTCGGGTCACTGTCATACTCCCCTACGCTCCCCTCGGATTCCTCCCCTTCGCTCTCCATTTCCTCTCTCCCCTGTGCTTCTGCTCCTGAGCCCCTGACACCAGGGCATCTAGCACGACAATGTTGCAATCGTAAAGGATGGGAGTCTCTATCTGGAGCAGACATGAGAGAAGAAAATTGCTCGAAGGAACTGCATCAGGGAAACGAATGTCCCCGGCTGGAAATGGGAGCTTGCAGCCAGGTGGAGAAGCAATAGAAGGCTCTCACGCGGAACCACCTATCCCAGGACTAACGGTGAAGGTGCAACTACAACTACCCAATGGACATAGGGTCCAGGTAGAGGCGCTGTTAGACTTAGGAGCGTCAGCAGATTTCATAGACCAAAAATTGGTACAGGAACACAAAATCGCTTTGTTACCTTTGAATTTCCCACTGCGAGTGAAAACAATCGACGGCAGACCGCTACTGTCAGGAGAAGTGACTTACGAGACTCCACCAATGAGAATGGATATGGGTCATCACTCAGAGACCAGGGCATTTCATGTGACCAAACTAGCTGGGCACCCAATGGTGCTGGGCATGAGTTGGCTCAATCGTCACAATCCGGTGATTGCCTGGCATCAAAGGTCTTTGGTTTTTGGTTCAATCTATTGTATGACACATTGTTTGGGGGAAAAGGGAAAAATCTCAGTGGAAGTAATGGGAACAGAGGTGGAAGGGAAGTTGATGGGGAATGAAAGTGAGATTCCGTCACAATATATTGCTTATCGGGATGTTTTTTGTGAAAAAGAAGCGGATAAACTTCCGCCACATAGGCCCTATGATTGCAAGATAGATCTGGTCCCTGGGGCACAGTTGCCACCAAGCAAGATATATGCCATGTCGGAAGTAGAATCTGCAGCATTGAGGGAGTTCCTGCAAAAGAATTTGCAGAGAGGTTTTATTAGAGAGTCCACGGCCTCGGGGGGGTGCTCCCGCCTTTTTTGTCAAAAAGAAAGGGGAGGAAGGGGCACCGAGATTAGTATGTGACTTCAGAATCCTTAACAGCCAAATGAAGCCTCGCATGTGCCCATTGCCACGTATAGATGACCTCTTAGAAAGAGTAAGGTCAGCCAAAGTCTTTACCAAGCTTGATCTACGAGGAGCATATAATCTGATAAGGGTCAGAGAAGGGGATGAGTGGAAAACCAGTTTTTGTACTAAGTATGGTGCATTTGAATTCTTGGTAATGCCTTTTGGCTTACAAAATGGCTCAGGGGTATTTCAAACCTTCATCAATCACGTCTTAGCAGGTATACTGGATCAGTTCTGTGTCTCTTATTTAAATGACCTCTTAATATATAGTGAAAGTATGGAGGAACACGTAAAACATGTCACGCAGGTGTTAGAGAGATTGAGGACCAACAGGTTATATGTGAAGTTAGAGAAGTGTAAGTTCCACACACAAAAGGTGGAGTTCCTGGGATATTGCATTTCCCACAAAGGGGTGCACATGGACCCCAGTAAAGTTCAGGCAGTGGTGGAATGGGAGGCACCTAAAACTAAGAAAGATCTACAGAGGTTTTTAGGATTTGCTAATTTCTATCGTAAATTCATAGGTAATTACTCCAAAATCACAACGCCACTGACTGATTGTCTAAGAGGGAAGGGCCCATTCAGATGGTCTGAGGAAGCACAGAAGGCCTTTGATAAATTAAAGGCGGTGTTTGCTTCAGAAAAATATCTTATGCACCTAGATCCAAGTAAACGTATGAAGGTAGAAACTGATGCCTCTGATAGGGCTATTGGGGCCATTCTGCTGCAACAGGACAAGGAAGGGGACTGGAGACCCTGTGCATTCTACTCTAGAAAATTAAATCAATCAGAACAAAACTACACCATATTTGATAAGGAACTTTTAGCTGTGCATGCTGCCTTTAAAGTGTGGAGACATTTTTTGGAAGGGGCGTCACATCAGGTGGTGGTACAAACAGATCATAAGAATTTAGAGTATTGGAGAACTGCTAGACAGCTAAACCAAAGGCAAATTAGGTGGGCGGAGTTTTTTGCTGGGTTTAATTTTAGGATTGAGCACATACCTGGGCATCAAAATGTTCGTGCACACGCGCAATCGCGCAAACCTGAGTATATGGAAGGGGAAGCACCTCCCAAGTTGCGAGAAATGCTGAGATCAGATCAGTGGGGGTGTGCAGCCATAGTAGTGGACGGCAGGGAATTCCAGCAGTTGACAGTAACAGATGAGTTTGCACAAAAGAAAATGGAGGAACTGAGAAAAGGTAGAGGGGAAGAGGAAGGTTTCAAGGAAAAAGGTGGATTGTTGTACAGGAGAGGGATGCTGTATGTACCTGCAGGTGAATTAAGAGCTAAAGTGTTGAGGCAACATCATGATAACCCGACTGCAGGACATTTTGGTAGAGAAAAAACCCTGTATCAGATAACACGGCAGTTCTGGTGGCCAAAGTTGAGAGAGGAGGTAACGCAATATGTAAGAGG
This sequence comes from Podarcis raffonei, assembly GCF_027172205.1. Classification (NCBI taxonomy): domain Eukaryota; kingdom Metazoa; phylum Chordata; class Lepidosauria; order Squamata; family Lacertidae; genus Podarcis; species Podarcis raffonei. The sequence goes on from NC_070611.1 coordinate 1,469,576, forward strand.
TTGTGAAGTATGTCAACGAGCTAAGGCACCTAGAGCAGCTCCTGCAGGGTTGTTGCAACCTATGCCCACGCCGGGAAGGCCTTGGGATGTGGTGTCTATGGATTTTATAACGGATCTACCATCATCGCATAGGCAAACAGTGATCTTTGTGGTGGTTGACATGCTAACCAAGATGGCGCATTTCATACCATGTGCCAAAATTCCGACCGCGCAGGAAACTGCAAAGATGTTTTTAGATAATATTTTTAGGTTGCATGGTATGCCATCACAAATCATTTCAGATAGAGGGGCCCAATTTACATCACAATTTTGGAGGAGGTTAATGCAGTTACTAGATGTGGAGCTAAGCCTCACGTCGGCGAGACACCCGCAAACCAATGGGGAAGCTGAAAGAACGAATGCAACACTGCAACAATATCTGAGGTGTTATGCTGGTTATCAGCAAAGTGGGTGGTTAGAGAAGTTGAGTCTAGCAGAGTTTGCGTATAATAATGCACTGCATGTGTCTACGGGCAGAGCCCCATTTGTGGCAAACTATGGCTTGCACCCAAGGGCATTCCCAGGTCAAGAGGAGCAGTTAGCAGTACCAGCAGCAGAACAAATGATAGAGGAGTTGAGGTGCATTCATGAGATATTGAAAGAGGATTTGGAAGAAGCTAAAGAGGCTTACAAGAAAGCTGCAGACAGGCACCGGCGAGTTGGGGAAGAAATCCAAGTAGGGAGCTGGGTATGGCTGTCTACCAAGGGACTACCAATACGAGGGAGGTGTAAAAAGCTAGAACCAAGGAGATTGGGACCTTTCCAAGTAAAGGCTCAAATTAACCCAGTTGCTTTCAAGCTTCATTTACCTGAAAATATGAGAATACACCCTGTATTTCATAGATCTTTATTGTCAGTGTTTGTACCAGCGCATAAGTATCAAATTTCAAGGGAACCACCTCCTTTCCCCACCGTGATGGGGGAAGAGGAGGCTGAAGTGGAAGAGATATTAGACTCGAGAATAAGTAGGAGGAAATTACAGTATTTGGTTGCATGGAAAGGGTTAGATGAGTCTGAGAACTCATGGGAACCAACAGAAAAAATTAACGTTCCAGAATTGCAGAGAGAATTTCATAGAAAATATCCCCACAAGCCAAAACCCCATAACTGGCATCTTCAAGAAATTTTTGAAGAGACAGATAGCGAGCAAGAGGAGTTCATAGGGTTCGGTCCTTCAGAAACAGAGGAGAGCGAGGAGGAGGAAGGGGGGCTTAGGGGAGGGGGTGATGTCAGGGAAGAGTTAGAGTTAGAAGATTCCAGTTTCCCAGAGGGATAAAGCATTCCCCAAGGGGGGGAGGAGAGCAGTGAATTGAAGAGAAGAGAGCAACAGGAACAACAGGGAGGGACCAGCTGTTCCCAGGAAAGGCAAGGGTTAAGTTCTAGCTCAGATTCGGAGGAGGGGAGATACAAGCCAGCTCTAGCCAGGAGGTTAGAAAAAAGAGCGGGAAAGCGAAGGGAAGGGCGCCTTCGCCATTTTGAGAGTGGCTGGTCATGGAGAAGCAGAGCTCAGAAGGTATCTGAAAGAAGTGACTCTGAGGAATAATAGTTAAGAACCGTTTATAAGAATGTTTTGTTAATACGCAATAAAAAGTTATAAAAGAACAAGAAGCATTTGTGTGGTGATCTGAAGAGGACAACGACCAGTCCTGACACATAGGTCTTCAGATCTCCACATAAGGGGATCTCTCCATTCTTCAATCTCCAATTCAGACCAGATTTTCATCATCCAGTACTTATTTTCCTTTGTAACCATCATGTCAGGCCTCTGGCTCTCCTTTGTCATCTGCAACATTACATCTCCTCCTTCCTTTTCCTCAGAAACAACATATATCTCTTTCTCCACACTCTCAAATCTCTCAAGTTTTTCTTCTTGTCCAGCTGCATGAACTTCCTGAGTCAAATCCTTATCAAATTCAATGAATTTGTTTACTGTTAAGTCCAGAGTTGCAACATTGGTAGCCAAAACATCAATTTGGCCTTGTAACTTTCCCAAGAGAAGAAAAACTCTGTCCAATTTAGCTTGAATTTTTCCTCCTTCAGCCATTCTTGTAATGTCCCAAAACCCCCTCTAGAGGGATTTTGGTTACTTAATCTTCCTTCCAGTTCAAATCCAAAAATCAAGTTAGTTTGTATCAGTTCTTCCTTGTTTTCAACAAAATATAACCAAATTGTAACAAATATATCCAGCAGAGACAGCAGAAACAAAGTTCTCTTTTTCCTTCTTGACAGCTAATTTGACAGCTGTCAAACTCTTCTATATCTCCTCAACAGGCTCTCTCGCGGATCACTCCCGGGTCCGGGGGGGGTGGCACTTCAGCTCTCAAAATTAGCTCTTATCCTCCAGTAAAATTACTTATACTGCCAAATCGTGAAATTAATGTCTTTTACCCAATAAAGAAGAAGAAGTTCTCTCGACCTTAGTTAACTAGTCCTTGCTTTAAATTATTTACAAGACGGTGAGATGGACTTCCTGTTTGCGCCTTCCCCGATCATGCCTAATTCAAAAAACATTTTTCTTTGCAAATCCAATTTTCGTACTACTCACGGGTTGTTGCTTTTAAAGTCCAATTGTTCACAAGAAGAAGTCAGCGCTCTCCGACCATGGCATGCGGCTTCACTCCGCAGGAGAAGCAGTCGACTCTCAGCACTGCGCCGCTCGCCCCGTCCCCCGTTCCGAAGCCTTTAAAAAGGCTCCTTCGCGGGTCGGGGGGGGCGCAAATGGTGCCCGCCGAGTCACCAGGTTCACAGGCTTCAGCGCCTGTGATTTCTGAGGGTCCCCGCATCGCCGCAGCGGCAAGACCCAAATCCTACGGAGCCGATTCCCTCCGGAGCTCGGAGGGAATCCGCCATTAGTCGATGGCGCTAACCCGGAAGTTAATAACTACCAGGTTACCTCCATCTTTGATATTTGGAGCCTCAACTGGTAATTACTCATTATGATTGGCAACAGTTACACAGCCCAGCCCCTCAAATTGTAGCTTAGTAAATTAATGGTGGAAAAAGAATACCTCCTCCTCTGGCTCATTTATTTCACTTTCATTTCCAGATTGCTCTTCTATCTCAACTCCACCTTCTTCCTCCTCATCATCTTCCTCAAGGTTCTCTCCCTCAGTAATTGACTCTTTAGAGTCCTTGTCATTCACAAGGCCTAAGAAAGGAAATAAGAATTATTAATGAGTGGCATTAGAAAGAATTCTGACCGTGTCTGAGATCCAACACACATGTGCTTGTAAGGACTACTGAAACCAGTGGCTATTCACTCCCAAGTAACTAAGGTCAGGACTGCAGTTTTACTTAAGAGATACATGCAAAGGGTCAAGCTAAGTTTACGAACAATTCTCAGGACAGAAAAAGGGGTTGTGAGAGTTGATATTAAATGCAAGGTTATTTTTTTCCTTTTCCTTTTTTTAACTTTTATTTTGCTTTAAACAGGTACATATAAATATAGACAACCAAAATTACAAAGGAAAATTCCTTAATAGTAATGGGGAAAAAACTAAAAAAGACTACAAAAAATACCGAAGTACATGATACAGAACATAGGCAACTATGGGAAAGATTAAAAAAAAGAAAAAAGAAAAATAGAAGGGGGGAAAAAGAAAAAGGAAGATGAGCCAAAGCAGGAAAGCTCATCTATTGTACACTTCCGTCAAGCTCACAACAGATCATTATTCTTATCAATTATCTCTATCTGCATTCCAAAGGAATCCCTCATCTTGGTATCAGGGAGCATTTCTCTATGCGGTATCATTCTAAACATAGCCAGATCTTTCTTGTTGAGCCCTTGTCCCCTAAATAATTATTTAAACATTCCCATTCTTCTTTCACCAATTTTTTAGGTTTCTCTCTTATTGCATCTGTCAGCTTTGCGAGCTCCAAGTACTCGCACAATTTGACTACGCATTCCTCTTTAGTGGGTGTATTTTTATCTTTCCACTGTTTTGCCACTATAACCCTTGCTGCTGACGTTGCATACATAAATAGCCTAGTTTTGTTTTTGGGAATATTATCTGAAACCATTCCTAGTAAAAATTATTCCGGTTTCTTGCTAAATGTAGTTTTTATCAATCTACAAGATTATTATTTATGTTACATTCTGATTCTACAGAGAACTTAATCCTTCTGGGAAAGATAAAGGAACAAAAGATCTCTGCACATTAGAAGTAGCACAACACACAGGTCAGACCATGCAAATGACGGTACAGTGGTACCTCAGGTTAAGAACTGAATTCATTCTGGAGGTCTGTTCTTAACCTGAAACTGTTCTAAACCTGAGGTACCACATTAGCTAATGGGGCCTCCCGCTGCCGCCGCACAATTTCTGTTCTCATCCTGAAGCAAAGTTCTTAACCTGTGGTGCTATTTCTAGGTTAGAGGAGTCTGTAACCTGAAGCGTCTGTAACCCGAGATACCACTGTAAATACTAATTTATACCAGGAACAGATTCACAGACCAGCCTGCATCCCCATCCTCACTATATGTTGCTACAGTCCTCATAACATATTTCAAAATTTTAGAATGAGTCAAGTACATACTCACTTATCCTAAAAATTTATTCAAGTTACAGGAAGTACTGTACTATATAGCCAAAAAATGCAGAAACAGACAACAATGATTTCAGTTCCTTTCATTCTTGATGTAGCATTCTTACCTAGTTTGATTAAGAATTCCCTTTCCAGTTCTTGTACCTGCCTAACAGATTCTTCCAGGGAATTGCACAGTTTTATCTTTGGTCTCAGTAATTCTAATGTATCACTGATCATATAGTCAATGTCTATAGGGAACGGGTGATCTTTTGTCCAAACATCCAGGCTTTTCTTCCACCAAACATACCTCTGGAAAGACACAGATAATTGCAAAACAGATAGGCAACCACTAGAATTAGTCTAGTGAAATTCAGATCTTAACATACAAAGCTAAAACAAGGAACAAGGATAACTTATCCCTAGGAGAAAAACTTCAGGCTTTGGGGGGAATAACCAGCTTAAATATCTTTTTCATTTTATTATGTATAGTTTCCCAAAAGCCTTTAGCTTTTTCACATGTCCACCACATATGAAGAAACGTCCCTTCATTATTTTTACACTTCCAGCATTTATTTGACATAGTCTTAAACATCTTTACCAATTTATTTGGCATTAAATGCCACCTGCATATAATTTTCATGTAATTTTCCTTTAAAGTAAAACAGGCTGTATATTTCATATTCACTCTCCACAGTAGTTCACATGGGGTCATATCAATATTATGACCAAAATCTTTAGCCTAGTGTATCGTAGCTGATTTAACCAATTCATCTTTTGTTTCCCATTTCAATAACATTTTACAGTGTTTTTGAGATCAGTTTTACTTTGCCAACTATTGACTGAATGCACTGTTGATACTACAATTTCTTCTTCATTTAATTGTTTTATTAACTTCTCTTGTCTCTCTCATTGATTTTGTTTTGTCCCTATAATTCTTCTCCTTTCAACATGGGATTACTCTTCAATCATGCCTTCTTCACCTAATTTGCACTGCTGAACAAATGTGGCATAAATACCACCTAGTGTCGGTCAGATTTAACACAATTTTATTTTCCTCCTGATAGTTAACTCCTTTCTACCCTTTTCATTCAACTTTTTTATTCTGCAACTCTTACTTCGGCTGGTTACCCAGCTGTGCTCCTATCTGGACAGGAAGAGTCTAACTTCTCTTGTCTATGCATTATACATAGGGCTGCCTCTGAAGACGGTTCAGAAGCTTCAGCTGATGCAGAATTCAGTGGCAAGGTTGCTAAGTGGAGAAATATGGTTTGAGCATATAATGCCAATCCTGGCTTGCCTGCACTGGCTGCCTATTAGTTTCTGGGCCTGATTCTAAGTGCTGGTTTTGACCTATAAAGCCTAAAATGGTTCAGGACTGCAAGACTTCAAGGATCACCTCTCCACATGTGGACCGACCCAGACCCTCCAATCATCATTTGAGACCCTTCTTCAAGTATCTCCCTCAACAAGAAGTCCAGAGAGTGGCAACGCAAGAACAGGTCTTTTCTGCAGTGGCTCCTGATTGTGGAAGGGAGGCTTGCCTAGCACCATTATTATAAGGCTTTAGGCACCAGGCAAAAACTTTCCTCTATAGCTAGGCCTTTGGTCTGTAATTATCTGTGACCTTTTAGAAGTGGATGATATGTCTTTAATATATTTCTTTTTCTTCTTGGCTTTAATGTATCTATGTTGTTGCTGTGGGGGGGGGTCTGTCTGTTTGGTTGGTTGTAAGTCTCTTTAGGTTGCCCTGGGCAAGATAAAGCGCCTAACAAATTTAATAAATAACATTCTTCTGGTGACCATCCAAATACATCTTAATAGTACTCGCATTTCTACATGTTACTTTGTGAGGGGTATGCCTACTTCAAATAAAATAATAAATAAGTAATATGTAAGAGAAAAATTTGGTGACAGGGAAAGATGAAGCTTGTTCCTACCTGGAAATAGACCAGGAAGCAGTCAAGTTTCCGTTTGCTGGATCCTCTGTCAAAGTATTGCCCACAAGTGTCAAGGATGGTACACACCAGTCGAATGCGGAAAAGATGTTCTGGAGGATCAAGTGGGCTAGATGTACCATCCGAATTCACACCAAATGATGTAAAGGAGTACAGAGTTCGAAATATTACTGCCGACTCTACCATTCTGTAATTGTACAGTTCACCCAAGAACTTGGCACTGCTGATCCTCCGCTGGTTAAATTTTGGCTGATTAACCTTCAGCAAACAAAATACCACTGACATGTTAACATACACTTCTTAAACACTAGATGAAGTTCAATACCCTGCAGAGGCCTCATAATGTACTATGATTAAGCAAAAGCTGTAAAGATGGAGGCAACAGTGTGGCTGCCTGCACTACTGTTCATGATAAATTAGCATAATTAAGTGAAGTGCAGTGTAAACATGCAGATTAGAGAATTTTGATCCAGGCCTCTCCATCCCTCAGTATCTCACATGCATCTCACTTTATCAGTTAACCAATGAAAACTTGTCCTAAGAACTACCAATCCAGTCTAGCCATTTATGTCAAGGACAACGATGCTATAAAACAACCATGTCAACTCCTACCGTGCTTTTTTACTTAGTGCATCCTTCCTCAACCTTGGGCCTCAAATGTTTATAAAAAAGTTAACGTACATAATTTCTAAACTTCTTTTTAAATGTTTTGTACTATGTTCTATTTCACATAGAAAAACCTAAAAGTTTTTTACCTCCATTCCTAGCCGAATATCCTCTAGGACACCATCCACAACATGAATTCCAACATCCTCTTGGTAAAGTACCAGTCCTGCTAAAAGGTTGGCTACACAGTGAATACTATTGTATTTCACATTCCAGATGTTGATCATACAACATATAACATAGTCTTTCACTTCAGGGTCATGCCAGGGCAATTTGCGCATCTGTCTCAGGACCTGAACAAGATTTTAAAGAAACTTAACTCAAAAAGAAAAAAAACAAAGTTGGATGCTTTACATACATATATGTTGACTACTAAGTAAAATTACTCCCCCTCACCCAAAGAAAAAAGTACTTTGGGGTACCCATAGTTCCTTGTGACCTCTTATCTTAACACAAACACACTCAGAGCCGACATATCAACCCATCATATAAAAGTGCTACTGCTGTCTTTAGTCATGCTGGAAAGGATTTCCCATTCATCCCTTGAAGAAAGGACTGAAGCCAAGAAAGGACTCCCAACTCATTGGGAGAGTAAAGAGAGGGTTCACATAAAGAACCCCACCGGAAGCAGCCCTGTGGAAGGGATTCTGCTTGCACAACAGGATTTCCCCCTTCTCCCCACCCCTGAAATTTGCTTGGGGAAGAGCAAGAGAAGCCCCAGAACAGTACCTGAGGGAAAGCTGATATGTTTCCACAGGCAGAACATTTGTAATAGTTCTTTTTTAAAAACTATCATGCTGTTAGATGTGCCACAAATGCATTCGTATGCTGCAGAGAAACAGGCGGGCTTGTAGAATGCTACAGACAAGTAGTTTTTGGAGGCTTATTTTCAAAGTCTAGGTGCTAAACTTAACAAAGGTAAGAATCTTTGCTTTAAGTAAATCTTTACATGATATACTCAACATATTGCTCCTGAGGACTTAAGTACTTTAATGTAATTTAATATTCAAGACAATATTCAGATGTATTAGTTTGAAGTTAGCTATCTGATCTGCACTTTCCCATTCATTTTAGCGTCCTTCAGCTTACTTCCCTGATAATCTCATTCATTAAAAAAAATTAAAACAGGAAAAATTGAAATTAAAATCCTATGTACTTTAGATTTCATGCTTTAGAAGTTATTCTAGGATAAAATTCCATTATTCTATTCCTGGATAATGGTTTTTGGGGAAACCCACCAAGATTGAAGAGAACGCACCTTCTCAGTAGTGACTTTGGAGAGATCCTTATAAAGGAGCTTCCGAATATACTCCTGGAGAGGAGGGCGTTTCTTTTTCACTGTTTTCTCAGCGGGAGGAGGATTGCAGTAGTAGTAGGCATTTTCCACCATGGTGACATAGCGTGCATCCAGGTGCATTGCTTGTTTCTTTCGCATCATTTGTTCCTGGAAACAAAGAGAAATAATCACCCTGTGCAGATATACTAAGTTTTCATAAGAACCGTTTGTTTTGTTCTTCTAGCTAAAGCAAAAGCCAAAACCTATTTTCTACGAAGAAAATCATACTGTGAAATATTATCTGGCTCACAAGCTAAAATCTACTTAGCTTTCCTACATTGCACCTCTAACAACTATTGCTGAATGTGCAGCCCTATATTTTTAACTATAATTTGATAATGTAGGAAGGTAAGACACATATCCTTGCTCCTTGTGCTTTCTGCCCACCAAGGCTGCTGATCGCTAAGCATATAATTCTACACTGAAGTTCTTGCGCCAGTTCAGATGGCTACCAAAGGGGGAGCCAATTCTCGCTGTCAGTAAGCAACTGCCACAAATCTCAACCCACAAACCCAGGGGTCGGCAAGGCTTACCGGGCATGGGCTGGATCACTCCCGCGGAGATCCTCTGTGGGCCAAACTGGCGCAGCACGACACCGGAAATCACTTCTGCGCATGCCCAGATGCCAAAAAAAATCGCACCTGCACACAAGCGATTTCCGGTGCCGCGGACATGTGAAGACGTGATTTCCAGTGTCTGGGCATGCGCAGAAGCAATTTCCGGAGCCATGGAAGAGAGTCCCCGTTTATCACAGCGAGCAGGGACTCGCTTGAGTGGGCAACTCGGTTCAGGGGCAGCTCGGGGGCTGCTTCCGGCCCATGGGCCTTAGGTTGCCGACCCCTCCGTGGGTTGCTTCCAGTCCATGGGCCTTAGGTTGCCGACCCCTACACAAACCCTTATCCTGTATTATATGTGGATGTTCCAGGCAGAGACTCGTAGGAGGAGAAAGCTGATTTGTGTGACTTTGCCCCCAAGGACAGACTGCATAAAATAAAATGTGTTACACTGGGTAGGGAAGGGTCTCTTCTGCCACAGGAACTGGCCCACCACCTGCTAAGCATTAGAATCATATCTTAGAACATTTTATTGTAACTATGCTATGGCTTTGAAAGAGTTGTCAAAGAACAACTTGAGGAAAGGCAGAAGTGTTTGGGGACTTTTTAGTTTAGAGAAAAGACGAATAAGAGGTGACATGATGGAAGTTTATAAATTTTTGCATGGCACGGAGAGAAAACATTGTTCTCCCTCTCACAAATTCAATGAAGCTGAATGTTGGAAGATTCAGAACAGCTAAAAGAAAGTGCTTGTTCACACAGCACAGGGCTTAACTATAGAACTTGCTCCCACAGGAGGCAGTGATGGCCACAAACTTGGCTACTAGCTACAATGGCTATGCTCAGAAGCAGCAATACTTCTGGACACCAGCTGCTGGAAACTGCGGGAGGGAGAGTACTCTCGTGCTCAGGCACTGCATGTGCTTAGCCCACTTAGTAAGAACAGGAGACTGGACTAGATGGGCCATTGGCCTCACCCAGCAGGCTGTTATGTTTATGTTTTAAAAACAGCTCTCTAAAAAAATTATTCTTACCAAAAGGACACTAGTTCTCAAATGAGATTCTGGAGATCTGAACAGGAATCGACCACAAGTCTCCAATAATGTACATGCCATTTCAATATGGTGATGAGAGAAGTCAGACAAGAGCATCTGTGGAAACAAATTACATTTAGAATGCCTTTCATACTAATTTATCAGAGCATTCAGAGTGGGCTCAAAATCAACCTTGTTTGGGGCTAAAGTAAAATGTGAAATTCTTAAAGTGGCAGCACAGCTTCATCACATCTTATCTATAGTGATGGAATTCCAATTCTTAAAAATATACATTAAATGATAATATACACTGAATGGTAATACAACCACACCTACCGTCGATCACACCCAATTATTCCCTCTGCCATTATAAAAAGTATATTGCGACACAAGCTTTGTATAGAGAACCTCTGAGTATGCCAGGAAAATAAAAGAAAAAGGGGATGTGAACTGATCCTCAGTGTACATGAGCACCAACCTTTAAGCAATGCAGAGTGTCACTTTTGGAGAACATTTTAAACTTAGTAAGTTCACCAATGAATCGCACAGTTTTATTCTTTGTTTCAATGTTGATCTGGTCCTTCTTTCTCACCTAAACATAGGAATACAGGAAGATTTACTTTTAGTATGCAACAAATTAATATGTTATTGCCCACAACAGATATGCAGCTGTCTATTTACATGTGCATGGGCGCACACTCGCCAGAGTGCAACAAGGGGCTGGGGGAGTGCAGTACAAGGAGAAGCAGAAGAATGGTTTGAGAATAGCCTTAATTGTTAAATTGAAATCTGGCTTTATTACTTCAGTTAAGGCAGTTTTAAAAAATAAAATTAAAACAGTGTTTTTTGGTATAAAAATTGACACTGGATGTATTTAGGATGCAAATAATAAAATCAGTATAATATTTTCAGGGATATGGCTAAAATGTTCAGTTCTTTTTCTGGAGGATTTCAATGAGTTAACTGAATTACAATCAAAGAAAGAGTCCTATAAATAATGTTTGGACATTTCTAAAAACATGGGTTCAAAATTCACAATGATGGCAAACAAATGATATGTGGATATATTTGCATCAGGAACTATGGAATTATGCTCCTCCATTCTTCCCAAATGTTTCTGAGTGACAGATGACATTCTCAAGATTTCCCTCTTGGTGCCAGATTCTACGCATGCAGGACTGCCGAGGCCCAAATAGTCCTGCCTCTTTGTTCATGAACAGGTGAAAGATTGCATAAAATAACCAATTTTAAATCCAATTTATTGGTGGGATATTGAAACACAATGGCCAGAATCCAAAGAAGTATACATCGAGTTTCACATGTCCCAGGAGTATTGGGCTTGTGCTTCATTAGCAGTAGCTCTCTATGCTAAGTAGAAATCAAGTGGACTTTCAAAAGCAGATTGAGATATGGCACAGGAGTTTGCTGTTTAAATAGGTAATAAGCACCACCAGGAGATGGTCCTGGTACTCCGAGTCCCAGCCAATAGTCACATTAGTAAATGCGACAAATATCTTTATAAGATTGGCCTGCAGATTTAATCAGTAGAGTTATCATCATATTGGTACTCTTTATAACAGTAATAACATCCTCAAGACTTTTAATTTCTTAAGTTAGTTCTTAACTTATAGTGAAGTGGCCAGGTGAATCACTAAAAATTAAAGATGACTCTCTCTGGCCAAATTATATTTTTATTACATACCTGTTTATTTGGGGTGGGGGTATTTTTGAAGAATGACTGCTTTATGATATACAAAAATGCACAATTACAAAACCACACAAGAGCAGAGGCATTTATAGATTTGATTTAGCATTCTGTATTCATCAACACTTTTATGTTATTAATTTGTTCAAATATATCATCCTTGGAGTTTTCTAAGAATTCATTGTTCAACAAAATCTCTCTTTTTTTAGTACCAGTTTGAGGTGTCATACTTTTGGGGTATCACATGAGAGGATACGTGAGAATATTTCAGATTAGAAATGCAACTGCTGCATATCTCCTTTGTTGACGTGGTCCAATGAAGCTCTTTGCTGGAAGTGGAGGACTGCAGTTACATGAACTGCTGTAAAGGCAACTGGTTTTTCTATTTTAAACTTCCAGATTTAAACTAGCAGATAGGTTGCATTTTCTGCATACAGTGCACGCATCATAGAGCTCTGTAGCATTTTCACTGAGCTCCTGAGAACCTCTGGAGGTTTCCAGACCACAGGTAAAAACCACTGCCTCATGGAAATCTCACATATATCTATATCTAATATATACACATATAGCACTGTATCATAAATATATATCACAGTGATTTACAACAAATCAAAGAAACCAAATAATAAAATAGCAAAACAAATTAAAAGCAAAAATAAATTAAAAGCAGCTCAAATCAACAGCTCGGTCAGTAAAGCATGAGACTCTTAAACACAGGGTTGTGGGTTCCAGCCCCACATTGGACAAAGGATTCCTGCATTTGCAGGGGATTGGACTAGATGGCTCTCACAGTCCATTCCAACTCTACAATTCTATCAACAGACTATTGTGGGGGATGCTTCAGCCTGGCAGAAAAGTTTTCAGCAAGAGTTTAATAGCTGGCACAAAAGGCGCTTGCTGAGTCTCTATAGGCTAAGTATTCCACAGACTGGCCCGATGACACTAAAGACTCAATTTCTTGTTGTTGTCAAACAAGCCTCACCAACTTGGGGAATAACCAAAGAAGCTCCTGCAGATTATCTCAGTGATCAAGCTGCTATACAGGCGGTGATCATTTTGCATGTGTCCAATTGACACACGACCACCACCATGTGTGTCACTTTCAGTCCCGGAAGGGGGCAGAACAGGCATGCAATGACCTGGAACGCAACTCCCGCTCAAAGGGAGAGTTGCTTGTATATGGGTTCAAGTGGTCCCTGGGGTATCCTAGATCAAAGTTGTTCAGGGATTTGTAAATCAATGTAAGAACTTTGAATTGGGCTTGGTAGCAGACTGGCAGCCAGTGCAGCTGTTTTAAGAACTGTGTTGCATGTTCTCAAAGCTCCCATTAGAAATCTGGCTGAAGCATTCTATACCAGCTGGAGCTTCTAAACCAGACCCAAAGGCAGCCCCACATAAAGAGCATTACAGTAACCTAGCCTTAAGGTTACCAATGCATGGGCTACAGTGCTGAGGCCGTAGCTGGTGAACTAGATGAAGGTAACAAAAGACATCTGGTCTTAGGATATTCTGAAGATTAACATCTATAACAAAACCCATTCTCTTGTTAGGTACAACTATTATATGTCTGTTCACAAATATACATATTGCTGGTCAGACATCAGTTTATTGAGTAATACCTTGAAAACTTACTCTCACAAACTGAGTCTTACTCGATAAAACAGCATCATCATATTCCATTATGACACTGTCAGCATTATTACTTTTAACTTTTCACACTGTTGTATTTTAAAACATTTCCTAAATGAATCTGTGAGATGCAAAACAAATAGAAACTTACATGGAATCTGAAGTCACCTTTTAGCATGGAACAGAGATCCTCTGCTACATCAGACATACAAGGATGTAATGTACCAACCAGCCGTGCATAAAATGGTAGCAAATCCAGCCTGCAAACAAAAGGTTACACATGCAATATAGCATTATTTTATATAGAAAAATATTAAAGTTCTAACTGTTCTGTTTTGTAAGTGTACTTCTGATATATTTATACATGTACATTCAGCTACCTTCTTGGAAGGAATATCTTTTTTTTTACCTACAGATGTTGATCATATTTCTTTGACTAAACAGAACTACATGCATGAGGGTGGAAAAGAAATGAATAGAATCACATCTGCTCACCTGTTCTGAAAATATTCAAATGCCACTATTGAAATGCCATTTCTAGAGTCCACAAACATTGCCTATTTAACTTCATAAAATCCACATTTGTCTAAATACTAGGGTGGGGTATGAAACTCTCATAAGGGAGGGATGAAATGTGACAATATTTAATCCAGTTACCTGTTGGAAGATGATGTTTGAAAGCCTTTTATTCTTGCTAGGGTTAATTAATGACTAAACAGTGGCATCTGTTTGTATTAGATATGGCATCTACGTGTGTTTGTTTACCATGCTCCTGCTGCTTTGGGAGGTCATTTTAGCTTAAACCATTGTTTGCTGTCCCTGTTACTTAAGGTATCTCTGCCATGACCATTAATATGACATTTACATCAACACTTACCTTTGACGAGGAACTATGAAGAGAGCACGAACCAACTTCCGCCTATTTGCTTTTGTATTCATGTTCATGCAAAAATCCATTGCTGCCTGCAAGAAGAAAGGCACTTAAATCTGACAATACACAGATTATTTAAAAGGTGAAAAGAAAGAGTGTCACATACTCTTCTACACATGGGAAACAATAGTTTCTTTCATCCTTAAGAAGGCCAATTGGCAGTCCCTGGGCAAGATCACATCTGTTATGTCATTTCATTTGACTTCTGGTGATCCAACCATTTTTTAATTAAGTCAATCACAGTTCACTTGGAAGGATAGAATATTGCTTTTGAATAGTCTATACACACATTTATTTGCCAATAAAGCCACAGCCACGTCAGAATGTGTCTGCTCTGTAGATTAGAACTGTAACTGCTGGCAAATATCCAGGTCAATTTATGAGCACCTGAGCTAACTGGTACACAATTCACTGGTTTAAGTCCAAGAAAGAAATGCTGACAAACTGAAGTATATGGCTAGCAGTGTTCACCAATCTCTCTCAAATTTTAGGACATTTTTTACAAAATTTATTTGGGATTTTTACTGCCAACATTCACCGAATTTCTGCTATACTGTATATTTGCATCTTACCATATTAACAGTGGGTGTAAGAGTGGCATATAACAGTAAAACTATCTAACAGATTATATCAACATCCAATAACCAACTTATGGATATAAAGGAGAAACACTACAAGTTTACTGTACCTTGTCTATTAGGTCTCTATTTACACAGTTTGGGAGCTGCTGAAGAAAAGCATCTACTATAAGCTTCAAATGTGACCCGGTACTGGCTTCTTCATCTTCTTGTTCTAGCCATTTAAAAAATAAATAAATAAACAAACGAGAGAAACCAAAAGCTCTCACACACTGTAGTAAGGATACATTAACTGTTCAAGTATGCTTGCAAGTCCTATATAATCACTCACCTTAGGGAAGTGAATCACACTTTTTCAATGAGGAAATAAACATAAGAAAAATGGTCAATCCCTATAGGCCATTCCCTAGTAACATCTTTGAAGGGAAAGATAAAATAGAAATGGGGCAAAGTAGATTTGAAATGCACATAGAAGAGACAGCAAAGTTCAGTGCTACTTTCATTAGCAACAGCAAAGAAGGACACATACAAGAGGCACGAGTAGGCAAGAAGAACTAACCTATGAAGACCAAAGAGATCTATATTTGTCCTCTCCTAGTAGAACTGAGAATGACAACAGAGACTTTTTGGGAACCAAAGTCCCATTTGCATCTAGGTTTGTGGATTCCTCAGAGTTCCAGTCCTGGGAAGCTTTGATATCACCACCCGTTTCTGGTTTCAGGTTTGAAATTGAAACTGGCCTTTTAAACACCAAGGGAAAGATTCTTCCATGAACCCAATTACCAACCCTCTACAGCAGGAGTTGCCCGCCTAGGCTTTCTATGTGGCTCCCAGTCTCTTGTTTCATTATACTTTCCAATAGCAAAGGATTAGATTACAGAGAATTCAGAAATCAGTCTCCTTTCCTAGAGCAACGATTTGTACTCTCAGTAGGTTTAAGCCACAGTCAATTCTCTCACCTCCAGACAGCGCATATATTTTTTAAAGAAACTTGGTTCCCATTACCTAAATACTATCTAATACAGACAGTTCTTACATGCTCATCCACAACACTTCTCCTACTGTTATGAAAACTAATGCCGCCTAGTCAGACTATATACACTATGGATTGGACTGCAAATAGGTCTCACAGGTAAGGAAGATGGAAAATTAACTAATGTGTAGAACTATTTCAGCATTTAGGCCGCATTTTAAAAAAGCATTTAGGAGTTTTAAGGCAGACACTGAAACAAAGAGTTGCCCCTTCAAACTTTATGTGATACGAAGAGGGGCCCACAAATTTTGGTTTGCTTTAATAGACAGGCAAAATATGTCATCTCCCAACCTGCCTTCCCCAATCCTGTCTTGACTCAGGGGAGGGGAGAGGTCTTGCTGCCTGCATCGTATTAAACTTACAATGGTTGCAATGTTTTAAAAATGATTTTTATAATAAACTAAATTAGCCATTTTAAAAACCAGATTACCCTCACATGTTATCTGAACCATTGCTGAAACCGCATTTCAGCGCGTAATGGTCGCATTTTTTGTGCTGATTTTTCCTTTAAAAAAGGGGGGTGCGACTATTACATGGGGAAATACGAACGTGCGACCATTATGCAAGGAATAAAGTGGGGACAACAGCAGGTGGATCTGAGGAGCCGGGCTGGCAGCACAGGGAGAGCAAGGGAGAGCCAGAGACAAAGTCACTGTTGTTATTGGGACCATGGGGAGAGAAAACGGAAAGACATTAGTGTACCTTTCAGTAAAAATGAAGCCTCCCTTGTGCATATGTTCTCTTGTCCAGCCTACTGAGACGCAGCAGCGTCACTCATCTATCAGAATCTGTACAGTGAACAAAACCGCCCTATACTTTGCATTGCAAGAGTGGAACAGCCATTCAAATTCGGACAGGAAGTTTTGTAAGGAATGCCATAGGAATAGCAAACGAGGGGCGACGGCAGCAGCTGTGGCCAGGCCTGCTGGGGGCCGCCACCATCTCCCCTCAGCCCACGTGGCCCAGTTGTCCCCAGCATCAATTCCCGCTGAAACAGTGATAAAAAAGCAGCAGCAGGAGAATGGGGAGAAACATTCCCGCCTGCTCCGCTCCCCCTAGGAGCTCATGGCTGAGATGGCGAGGAGGGAGGGAAGCCGGGGCAGGGGCGGCTTGAGGCTTAGTGGAGCCTTAGAAGTTACCCTGCAACCATTATGCGGGGAATGCTCTGGGACCATTTTCGGAGTCCAAAAAAGGGTGGTGCAACTATTATGCGGTGGCAACCCGTATGCAGTGAAATATGGTATTTCATTGTCTTAGAAGAAAATCTTTACCCTCTCTGGATTTTTGGTGACCCTGGTTGGGTTTCTGAACTCAGATTCATAAGCAATCTTTTAAAAAGTAAGGTTTTCATTTCTGATAAATGTGATGAGTCTAAAAAGTTTACCTTTTATGTGGCATGTTAGTTGGTGTGACCAAAAACACAATTTACATTTGGGTGAGGTTTGTCTCAGTCCTCACTGAAAAATTTCCTTCTGTTTTCACTTAAGCTTTACATTAACTTCTAGGTGCTTTCCAAGAGGAATGTGTTCAAAGTGGCAGCCAGAACACAAAATCATCATTGGCTACTTACAGGAACTAGTATTTCAAGTTCACCCCTAAGTTAATTTGATTATCAGCAGGGTCTGAACCATTTTTCTTAACCATTTTAAGTATTTTGTTTTGCTCCCATATAGAAGCCTGACACAGCACTTATCTAAAACGCCTCTAGTTACAGATAATTTGGCATGAGTCACTCTGCCTAGAACTTCTATCTGCTCCCTACCCCCTATAAGCTTATCTGCTTTAAGCGGCTTCTTCTCCTTAGGCACCACCTATAAACTCACTTCGTGCAGCTTGCTTTCCGTCACTATTTTCAGCTCCGGTGCTATCTGCTCCCTGTTTCTTGCCTAATCATATTAAAAATAGAACAAAAAAATTTAAACACACCCATAACAAAACATGACACAGAAGCAAATCTTTATTATGAAAGAAATAATTTCCTCTTCCTTTATGTAGATGTTCCCTCCCCAAGTTCATGTTACTTTCCATATTAATAGTATGCAATCAGGGTTTTTATTTAAAGTATATTGGGGTATAAAGCATATTAATATTCTATTCTCACTATCACCAATAAACTATGTGAAAAATAAACAGTGCTGAGATGAATATCCTAAAATTTGAATCTTAAGCCAGACTGAGAAGTGTTCAAAGCAATGGGTTGCTTCTTATTTAAAGACAACCACCACCATATTATCAGCAGGTCAAATATCCACACAATTTAGTAGATTTTTAGTATTAGTTTACAATTTGGGAGAGAATTCAATGAACGGAATTGAATTATTGTTCTCTCCCTGCCCCTCATCCGCTTTCTCTCACTCATACACAGATGTCATTACACTTGTAACCACACAAAGTGCTTCACAACCAATCTCATTCACCCTAACAGCCTTGCAAGGTAGGTCACTATATAATTCATATTCCATACACAGGAGAACTAAAGTTAAGACAATGTGACTTGTGCAAGGCTAGGCAGCAAGTTTGTGAATACTATCCTCCAAACATGATTAAGTTCCTCAACAATTGCCATTTACCCTGGAAAACAAGGCTATAGCTAGCAGAGAACTATTTCAGGAAAACAACTTTTGACAGCAAAACTGGAATTGGAATTCACTTAATCCAAAAAGGCTTTCTCTATAGTAAGATTTATAGTGGCTTGGTTCACAAGTAGCACTGACCCAAACCATGGCTAAGCATGGACACAGAAGCATGCAGGTACTCACAGAAGAAATCCCAGACACTTTATTCCTCCCCTGGTCCTTCTGCTGCTGTTACCGGGAGCTAAGCCATGGCTTGGCTTAACAGTACATCTGAACCCAGGCTTGATGTTTGTTTCACTTTAGACAAACCAAGACTGGTAATCCAAAAAGAAACCTTGGCTGCAGTTTGTGGTTTGTCTGGAGTGACCGAAAGCATGGCAGCAGCAGGAGGAGGAGCAGGGGAGGAGCAAAGTGGACAGGATTTCTGTTTTGAGTACCTGCACACTTGTTCGTCCATACTTAGCCATGTTTGGTTTACTGTCCCATGCTAACTGGATGTTAATAAAAAGCCATGCAAATGGCTAACCTAATGGGAAAATGTGGTAACACTTTGATAAGATCAAACAAAATCTTATTGCTTTCTACATCAAGAAGATATATTGTTTTGAACAGCTGAGTAATCATTACCTCACTGTGTTTAGAAACAAAATTTCCCATGCTTCTCAGTGGAAAATCTCACATCAATTCAATAATATAGAAAATAGCCTGCACCAGTTTCAACAGCTGTTTACCACATCTAGGTATGCCACCGCTGGGTTGTGGAAGGAAGCAGAACATGCTAAAAGGTAAAGGTAAAGGTACCCCTACCCGTACGGGCCAGTCGTGTCCGACTCTAGGGTTGTGCACCCATCTCAAGAGGCCGGGGGCCAGCGCTGTCCGCAGACACTTCCGGGTCACGTGGCCAGCGTGACGAAGCTGCTCTGGCAAGCCAGCACCAGCGCAGCACACGGAAACGCCGTTTACCTTCCCGCTATAAAGTGGTACCTATTTATCTACTTGCACTTAGGAGTGCTTTCAAACTGCTAGGTGGGCAGGAGCTGGGACTGAAAGACGGGAGCTCACCCCACCGCGGGGATTCGAACCGCCGACCATGCAATCGGCAAGTCCTAGGCACTGAGGTTTTACCCACAGCGCCACTCGCGTCCCACTAAGAACATGCTCCCTTGGCATTATTAATGAACCCTTGCCAAGGAGCAATTTTTCTGCTGACAGGCAATGATATCAAATTACAGGGAACAAGTATTACTGACAGCATGCCCTAGTAGTAATGAAGATTAGTTCACTGAAAGCAATTCCCTGGCTGAGGCATAGAAGCATCTTTGGTCATGGAAACACTAAAAAGAGGTCATGTAACAGAGTGGATGAAAGTACTATTGTGCACAATCGCAAATGCTTCCAAAATGAAGTAGCGTATCCACAGTTTTGTCAATACCGTGAAAAAAATTATACGCATTGCTATAGATTGGCTCGGTAATAAATTCAATTTAGGAAAACTAATAAAGACAAAAATATACCTCTCCATATTATTTTTACCTTGTTCATCAAGAAGCTTTTTTGTGAGATCTTCTGCTTCATCACCACAGTCTAATTCAAGAGCATCATCATTAATGTCCAGATTCTCCAGGTCCAACTCCAGATCATCAGTACCAGACACATCTTTGTTTTCCTTAGTTTCTTTTAACTCTGTTTTAAAAATAGTAAGATGTACATACTTTTCCCAATTTTTACCTGGCCCTTTGACCCTCCATGTTCATAGTTTACAGTTTCTGAAGAAAATATAATACAGAGAGCGAGTGTCTCTTTAATCACTGACACTTAAACTGCCTCTTAGAACAGCTTCATTTTTCAATAAGTTTTAAGCACTGTTCTTACTCCTCCAAGAAAATAAAGTTTTCATGTGATTTCTCAGTAGGCATAGGTATCGTAATAGCAAAGTGCAATTTGTTAAGAAGATACACTTGTGCTGCAGAGCTAGCATATACACGTATCAGGATAAAATGCTACTACCCTCTCTATCACAACTTCTAAAACAATGTTGCAAAAAAAATAAAAATGTACCTCTAGAATCATCTTTACCAGAGTCCTTAATCTGGGAACATTTTTCGTTATCCTTGAACAAAATAGCCGGCACAAATGCTTTTAAATCAATTAGGTTCTCATAGAAGTTTCGAGCATCTTCATCCTCCCAGATGCCCCCCTCCAAATCATATTCACCAGGTTTGCCTGGGGTAAAAATGTCAATGCCAGGCCCATGTTCTGGAATATAAAAAGCAGAATGTTATGTATTACAGCAGATTTCAGTATCTGTATCAATTTGTCACATAATTCCTTCTAATATACACGGGGATGAAATCAGTGGGGATTGCAAAGTAAAGAACAGAGACGACCGACAATAGAAGAATGGAGATTAAAACTGACAGACTATGCGGAACTGGATAAATTAACTGGGAAAATTAGATATATTAAAGATCAAAAGTTCATCGAGGACTGGGGAAAATTTGTGGACTATCTGAAAAACATTTGTGGTGTTAACACAACGCTAGTGGGATTTCAAGAGGCACTGTAAAAAATAAATAAGTATTGTTTATTAGAAATAATGGGAGTAAGGAGGAACATTGGCAATACAAAAGAAGCGAATGTGTATTAAAGGTATAAATATGGATGATTGTCAGAGACGCTGAAGGAAGTCCAAAACAGTCATAATTTGTTGTATTCGGGATAAAATGTATAACTGGATGAAAATTAATAAAATTTATATATAAAAAAAACAAAGTAAAGAACAGAGACACCAAGAAGAAATACTAGGAGGAAAGCAACAAAATGATCACAAGAAGTTGCTCACTTTGCTTTGTTTTCATTCTCAAAAAAAGGGGGGGGGGAATAGCTATTAATATGCTTTTGTGTTTCCATCAGAACTAAAAAGTTTGCCTTCTGAACTAGGAAATTCCATACCTTCAGGCACTGGTTTATCCTGTGGGAGATCAGGCATATTTTCATCCAGGAGATCAGCTAAAGACTGGGAGTTTGCCAACAACTTTTGATAGGACATAGCAAATTCTTCATACTGCTTATGCCGATCTTCACTCAACTCTCCTTTAGAGTGCAGAATACGCCTAGAAATATAAACCAAGAAAAAAGAGAGCAATGAAGATTCCAAGTATGAACAAACAATTGTAACTCTAGATTTTAATTCTTCTTAGAATAATCCAGTTAAAATCCATTAAGAATATTCAACATCAACAAATATTTGACTATTAAAAATCGTATTACTGAGCCCATAAAAAGGGAGGATAAAGCTGCTTTGCAATCTTTAAAGAAAAAGATCAGTATACGATCAGTAAGAGCAAAAAATGTTTTCTTTGAAGCCATACGTTTTCAGCAGCAACCTATTTGTAAGCTGCTCCAAAAATAATTATCAATACCTTCGAAATAAATAAATTCGCATTCTTCACTTTCTCATAGCTATTACTACTTATAGTATTGATTCGCTTTTATTTTCAAATTATACCCCATATTTTGGCTAAAACAATGATTGTACTTAAAAGTTATGCAAGCATAGCTAGAACCCTGGAGGCTGAAATATAAATTTCAATAATGGGACAAATAATAGGAGGGAGACATGGGGAAGAAAAGGAATGGATGTGATCAAGTCCAGTTGTTGTTATTGTTGTTGTTGTTTAGTTGTTTAGTCGTGTCCACCTCTTCGTGATCTCATGGACCAGAGTACGCCAGGCACTCCTGTCTTCCACTGCCTCCCGCAGTTTGGTCAAGCTCATGCTGGTGGCTTCGAGAACACCGTCCAACCATCTCGTCCTCTGTCGTCCCCTTCTCCTTGTGCCCTCCATCTTTCCCAACATCAGGGTCTTTTCCAGGGAGTCTTCTCTTCTCATGAGGTGGCCAAAGTATTGGAGCCTCAGCTTCACGATCTGTCCTTCCAGTGAGCACTCAGGACTGATTTCCTTAAGAATGGATACATTTGATCTTCTTGCAGTCCATGGGACTCTCAAGAGTCTCCTCCAGCACCATAATTCAAAAGCATCAATTCTTCAGCGATCAGCCTTCTTTATGGTCCAGCTCTCACTTCCATACATCACTACTGGGAAAACCATAGCTTTTACTATACGGACCTTTGTTGGCAAGGTGATGTCTCTACTTTTTAGGATGCTGTCTAGGTTTGTCATTGCTTTTCTCCCAAGAAGCAGGCGTCTTTTAATTTTGTGGCTGCTGTCACCATCTGCTGTGATCATGGAACCCAAGAAAGTAAAATCTCTCACTGCCTCCATTTCTTCCCCTTCTATTTGCCAGGAGGTGATGGGACCAGTGGCCATGATCTTCGTTTTTTTGATGTTGAGCTTCAGACCATATTTTGCGCTCTCCTCTTTCACCCTCAATAAAAGGTTCTTTAATTCCTCCTCACTTTCTGTCATCAAGATTGTGTCATCTGCATATCTGAGGTTGTTGATATTTCTTCCGGCAATCTTAATTCCGGCTAGGGATTCATCCAGCCCAGCCTTTCGCATGATGAATTCTGCATATAAGTTAAATAAGCAGGGAGACAATATATAGCCTTGTCGTACTCCTTTCCCAATTTTGAACCAATCAGTTGTTCCATATCCAGTTCTAACTGTAGCTTCTTGTCCCACATAGAGATTTCTCAGGAGACAGATGAAGTGATCAGGCACTCCCATTTCTTTAAGAACTTGCCATAATTTGCTGTGGTCGACACAAAGGCTTTTGCATAGTCAATGAAGCAGAAGTAGATGTCTTTCTGGAACTCTCTAGCTTTCTCCATAATCCAGCGCATGTTTGCAATTTGGTCTCTGGTTCCTCTGCCTCTTCTAAATCCAGCTTGCACTTCTGGGAGTTCTCGGTCCACATACTGCTTGAGCCTACCTTGTAGAATTTTAGGCACAACCTTGCTAGCATGTGAAATGAGTGCAATTGTGCGGTAGTTGGAGCATTCTTTGGCACTGCCCTTCTTTGGGATTGGGATGTAGACTGATCTTCTCCAATCCTCTGGCCACTGCTGAGTTTTCCAAACTTGCTGGCATATTGAGTGTCAAGTCCAGTTACATACATATAAATACATATTCATGCTGAATAATGAAGTTTAAACTAAGAGAGGCAGATTTTGAAGGGTGGTGACACCGGAGAGGTTTTAGGAAGGAATTCCAGGAGGAGGCAGCAAGGTACAATGGGTAAAACTCTCCCCTAGGAGGTGCATCTGGAGCCTTCATTATATACCTTTAGGCACCAGGCAAAAAGGTTACTCTTCAACCAGGCCTTAAGCCGATTAACATCCTATATTATTTTATATGTGTGGTTTTTTGGGGGGGAAGGTTATTAGTTTGTTCTTATTGTTTTTATTATGTATTTTGTGTTTCTATCTTGCATTTTTATGCTGCGAACCATCCTGGGATCTTTGGGTGAAAAGTGGATTTCAAATTTAATAAACAAACAAGCAAGCAAGCAAGCAAGCAAGCTGTTCAAACAGAGGCTAGTGAATTAGGAGGGAAATCAGCAGTGTTAGAAACTGGGATATGAAAGCTAGGAGCCATGTGGCTCCCGGAACCTAGGTTGTGGGCACCAAAACAAAATGTCTAGGCATATTTTTATGTTTATTACTATTATTATTTTGCTGCAACGCTACCAGATCAGGCAACCCGGCAAAACAAAACAAAACAAAAAGCCGCCGGGAGAATCAGGTGATCTGTAGGTTAGCTATGTCTTTCGCTGCCACGCTACCTCGCAAAACATCTGATTCAGCCAGCAGCGCAGCAGCAAAAATAAATAAAATATTTTATTTTGCTGCCAAGCAAATCAGGTGTTCTAGAAAAGTAGCTCAGCAGCAAAAGATGAATGTTTTCCTATCTTGCCGATGCTAGGTGGCAAGGGTGGCACTTGGACATCTCCAGCCAGTCACAAAAGGTTGGTTGCCAGTCGCAAAATGTGGCAGGTGACCGGCTAATATTGAACGATGGCAGCATGAATTTGATTACTGAGTGCATGGATGCAAACGGAGATGAAGGGATCAAACTCAATTCAAGCCTGGACTTCCGGCAATTTCCGCCAGAGTGAACAGCGGCTCCCACAATAGTGGACACTGGCCGTGCAACCCATCAAGGATAATTTGAGAGCAATTATCCTTGCAAGCCCCCCCCCCCGGTCGGGGGGTGAGCTCTCACTTGCAGATCATCCGATATCTGCCTCTCGTTCCAACGGAATGCGGGGGCAGGGATGCTGAGTGCATAGCACTTCACATATTGGAAACTCTCCAACACGGTCACCATGAGCAGAGGTCCTTCCGTTCTCTTAAGATGGATTTGAATTTGGACTAAAGAAACAGGTGTGTTCTGGATGAAGGAGACAAGATAACCTTCTAAATGAATCCCCCACGGTTTTGATCTGGAGAGGATTTTGGCCGTAATTGGATTGGAATGTAAGTGAAGGGGAGCCTTTGTTCTCTACATTATATTTGTTGTTTTATGATTCGGCAAATCTTCACTGAAGAAGAATTACTAATGGAATATAATTATCAATGGATTACAACCAGTACTTTTTTTCTTTAAAAAAATGTTTAGGGGTACTCTCCTTTTCCTACTCATATTGAAATACTGCCCCTCAATGAGGCCAAACTTAGATTCACAAAATGTTTAGGGGTATGCGCACCCTCGCATTCCCCCAGAAAAAAACCACTAATTAGAACTGTTAATGGAATGCAAGAGGGAATTAACAAGAACTTCATAATTTTTTATGGATTATTTGAATGAATAGACTGTGTGAAAATGTTGTGAGGATTGGTGGAATTACCTTCTAAAGCGGGCTCTAACTTTGATTTATTATGGTTTTGGTGAGACACCAGCTTGTTAGTAGATTAGAAAGGTTGAAAGAAGAAAATGTTGGAAGTCTGCCTGGAGCCATGGTCAGATGACAATTCACTTTTGGTTTGAAAAGGCAAGATGGCATAAGGCTGTGGCGTAATGAGAATTCAGCCCTTGGGGGTGGAGAGGATGCTGAAGATGATGGCTTGATTACAACATGAAGGGAAAGACAAATGCAAACAAATATTTCACAGAAAGGTACAGGATATAAACTGCTTGCAAACTTTATGAATATGGAATAGCTAAATACGAACGAAAGTCATCACACCAGTGGCTGTTAAAATAAGGGATTAAGATTGGAAGTGTTGTACAGTGGTACCTCAGGTTACAGACACCGCTAACCCAGAAATACTACCTCAGGTTAAGAACTTTGCTTCAGGATGAGAACAGAAATCGCATGGCGGCAGCGGGAGGCCCCATTAGCTAAAGTGGTGCTTCAGGTTAAGAACAGTTTCAGGTTAAGAACAGACCTCCGGAACGAATTAAGTACTTAACCCGAGGTACCACTGTACTTGGATTAATTAAGAGGATTGGAGCAGGACCAAGGAATAACATCATCTCCTGATAATCAGAACAAGGGAATAAGTCATCTGATTGGTAAGTGTTAATCAGCTGAGAATCAATTACATTACTATCCCTCCCTTTCACTAAGGAGACCAAGGCACATGTAGGGGATTATTCAATTTTAAATAAAGCCATTTTGGACAGTGATGTTTTCTTTAAGTGTGCTAGAAGGAAAAAATAGCATTTTTGCACAGTGAGAAGTCACAATACGAAAAAGAATAATACAGTATAGTCATACCTCGAAATAAATAGAATCATAGAATCATAGAATCATAGAGTTGGAAGAGACCACAAGGGCCATCGAGTCCAACCCCCTGCCAAGCAGGAAACACCATCAGAGCACTCCTGACATATGGTTGTCAAGCCTCTGCTTAAAGACCTCCAAAGAAGGAGACTCCACCACACTCCTTGGCAGCAAATTCCACTGTCAAACAGCTCTTACTGTCAGGAAGTTCTTCCTAATGTTTAGGTGGAATCTTCTTTCCTGCAGTTTGGATCCATTGCTCCGTGTCCGCTTCTCTGGAGCAGCAGAAAACAGCCTTTCTCCCTCCTCTATGTGACATCCTTTTATATATTTGAACATGGCTATCATATCACCCCTTAACTTTCTTTTCTCCAGGCTAAACATGCCCAGCTCCCTTAGCCGTTCCTCATAAGGCATCGTTTCCAGGCCTTTGACCATTTTGGTTGCCCTCCTCTGGACACGTTCCAGTTTGTCAGTGTCCTTCTTGAACTGTGGTGCCCAGAACTGGACACAATACTCCAGGTGAGGTCTGACCAGAGCAGAATACAGTGGCACTATTACTTCCCTTGATCTAGATGCTATACTCCTATTGATGCAGCCCAGAATTGCATTGGCTTTTTTAGCTGCTGCGTCACACTGTTGGCTCATGTCAAGTTTGTGGTCAACCAAGACTCCTAGATCCTTTTCACATGTAGTGCTCTCAAGCCAGGTGTCACCCATCTTGTATTTGTGCCTCTCATTTTTTTTGCCCAAGTGCAATACTTTACAATTTTCAGGATAAGTATTTTCGGGTTGCGCTCCACGGCGACCCGGAAGTAACTGAGCACGTTACTTCTGGGTTTCGCCGCTCCAGCATGCGCAGTCAAAATGACGTCACGTGCATGCGCGGAAGTGGCGAAACGCGACCCGTGCACGCGCTGTTGCATCTTACATTCCGTTCGGGATGCGAATGGGGCTGCGGAACGGATGCTGTTCGCATCCCAAGGTACCAACAATCTCAACAGGCCTCTTTTAGATGTACTCAAAGCACCATTGGTTCTAAATTTAAAGATGAGCAGCCAGACAAGAATGGGCAAAGTACACAAGCATTTTGTGAGTGAGTGCCACAATTCAGGGTTCATTTAAATATTTCCAAAAACCTGAATGCACCCAAAGGGGCTCTAAGCTCAGAGCAATTATTACAGGTGTCATTTCCAAAGAGCACATTAGCAAACATATCTGACCATATAGCAAGTCATTAGAAAGTGCTTACAAAAGAAAATTCAAATCTAACACATATTCACAAAAGTGATGGAAAATATGAGAAGAAACTAAACAGGTGGCAATGTGATATCCTTTAACAGTGCCCCCAAAACTTGCCACTTGAAGCAGCCCATCTCACATTACCAGAATTTGACAGCCAGACTGCTGACTGGCGTATGATAGTCAGAATATATAAAACCCATACTGGCAGGACTGTACTAGCTGATTTTGAGCTATAAAGCCTTATGTGGCTCAAGACCCCATTACTTCAAGGACCACTTTTCCCCACATGAACCAACCTGGATCCTGTGGTCATCACCCTTCTTTGTGTCCCCCTCCATGGGAGGTTCAGAGGGAGAGGACATCAGAACAGGCCTTTTCAGGAGTGGTCTATTGCTTGTGGAATGCTCTCCCTAGGGCACCTGGTGCCATCTGTAACCAGGTTTAGGTGCCAGGCAAAGAATTTTCTTTTCCCCCAGACTTTTGGCCCTTAACTTTTAAGAGTGGTATTGCCTCTTTTAGTGGGTAGGACCTGCAGATATGCTTTTTTATTTAGCTGTGTATTTACTCTTTTTACGTACTGTATTTTCCCATGTATAATAAGATGACATTTTTTCCCTGAAATTTTTTAGTGATAAATTGGGGGTTGTCTTATACACAAGTAAATACAGTAAGTAAGCAAGAGCTGGAGCCACAGCGGTAGCAGGGAACATCAGCGAGGAGACTGCTTGCCTGCTCTTCCTGGCCTAAAAGAGTATGCAGTGAGTGCCAATACGTGGTGAGTTACAGCACCAGTTCTCAACATCTCAGTGAACTTACAAAAGGGGTCATGTTATACCCAGAAAAAATATATACATGGGGTTGTGTTATACACAGAAAAATACAATATATTGTGCCTTTAGGATTTTAACTGATTTTTATGTAAGTTGCTTGAAATACTTGGTAAGAAAACTGACTAACAAATATAATAAATAATAGTAATATGCAAATGTAGGGTTACTCGCGCAGGTGATTAGAGGACTAAACATTCACAATTCTATTCTTTTTTAGACCCAGAATGGAAGGAAAGCAAGCAAGGGATGAACACAAGGGGTGAACACTGGATATTGGTAGCTAGACATCAAAACTCTGCCTCTGCTTCAGACTGGCAGTTAGGAAGTGACCCTGTACACATTCAGTAGCATGCAGCTAGGATGAAAAAGCTGTTAAAACAGTATCTCAGTTGGCATCTCAAAACACTATGCTCCAGAAAGCAACTGCTCTGTAAACACTTGCTTACAGTGTTCACTAACGAATACCTCCACTTTACAGAACTGCCTCTTCTTCTCCTGAAGATGTCCCACAAGGCAGCAGGTACTGAGTTTTCCTTGAGGTTTACTCCTGAAGCCTTTCTCATAAATGAGTTCTCACAAATGCAGAAATCTCGACATAATGATCTCTCCCCTCCCACCAATGGGAGCACTTGTACCATACACCAATCAGGTTGATCTTATAACTCATTACTGCCACCTCGTTTTGTTTTTCTGTGTTTGCAGCACCAAAGTGACCTCTCTGGGGCGCAAGCCAGGGCAGTGTGTATGGAGGTCCTGGGTTGTTGCTGATGTGGTCCAGAGAAAAGCAGAGCAATATGCCTGGCACCAGCTTGGATGCAGGAGTTGTTGGAAGGAGGCATACAGGACACCATCCAACTGCCTTAGGGACTCCACTCCGGATTTGTGTAGCCTTACAAACCAAAGACCTGTTCTATGAGGAACTAGACCAGGCTGTCAGGAGGGTCCCAGATTGTGAACACCTATTCCTGCTGGGATATTTCAATGCCATGGGAAAGATAATCACACATGTGACAACTGCATAGGCTACTTTGGTATTGGCAGCATGAACGAGAACGGACAAAGGCTGCTTGAGCTGTGCTCATATCACAACCTCTGCATCACAAACATGTTCTTCACTACCAAGGCAAAGCACTTCGTGTCCTGGAGACATCCAAGGTCAGGCCACTGGCACCAACTGGACTTGATTGTCACCAAGCGATCGGTGTCACACACTCCGTGTCACACAGAGCTACCACAGAGCCAATTGCAACATGGATCAGTCCCTGGTAGTGAGCAAGATCCATCTCCAGCCAAAGAAGGCCTATATTACAAAGCATTAAGTGTGGCCCTCAAATCAACACTGCTAGAACAGTCATTCCTGAACTTCGTGAACGCTTCTCTGATTCTGTTAAACAAGCTCTACTGAACTGCCCCAGAAATAGTGTCAAAGCAAGGTGGAACCACAACAGCGAGGAATTTACAGCACAGCTAGGTCTTCCTTGGCAAAAGAGAGCAACAGACCCTTGACTGGTCTGAGGCCAGCATAAAGGACATGGAACCTGTTATTGCTGCAAAGTGTGAGGCTCTCCTGAACTACAAGCATGCTCCTTGTGAAAAGACACTTTCTACAATGAGAAAGACAAGAAGTGATGCCCAGCAGATTGGTAGATGATGTGCCAATGACTACTGGCTAAAGCTGTGCCACAGCATCCAACTCGCTGCTGACACTGGAACACTCACAAAATGTATGAAGGCATGAAGAAAGCCTTTGGACCAACAATCAAGAAAACTGCACCGCTGAAAACCTTGTCAGAAGATATCATCACAGATCACAGCAAGCAAATGAAGCAATGGGCAGAACACTATCAAGAATAGTACTCGCAGGAAAACATGGGTTCTGCAATTAAAAGTATCCAGATTCTGCCTGTCTTTGAAGAGCTGGATGTTCCTCCCTCCCTTGACGAGTTGTAGGATGCTATCAACTCTCAGGCATGTGGTAAAGCCCCAGGACAGGATAGAACCCCAACAGAAGTGCTGAAAGCCAGCTTAAATACTTTCCTCATTACAAACCTCCACAGCCTCCTCTTGCAGTGATGGGAGCAAGGATCCATGCCACAAGACATGTGTGACTCCAGCAAGAACAAAAGCAACAACTACTGTGGGATCTCTCTGCTGAGTAACGTGCGGAAAGCCTTCACCCATGTAGTTCACAACATATTATAGTCACTGTCTTGGGGGTCAAGCCCTAGTCACAATGTGACTTTAGAGCTCAGAGCTCAACAGTAGATGTCATTTTCTCACTGAACCACCTGCAGCAGAAATGCCAACAGCAGAAGCACCTTCATAGACCTGACAAAGGCCTTATGGTCAGCCACCATAACCAGCAATCTCTCAACTGATGCTGAGCTGAACAAGCGTATTGGCAAGGCAGCTATGACAATGGGTGGCCTCTCCAAAACGGTATGGAAGAATGTGATGCTAACGTCCAGTACTAAGGTGAAGGTCTACCAGGCTTGTGTGCTGAACACATTGATTTCTAGAAGGGAGTCGTGAGCAACTTATAACTGTCAGGAGCAACACCTTAACACCTTCCACATGTGCTGCATCAGGAGAATTTGGGGTATCACATGGCAGGACAAAATTCCAAAGAAAGATGTGCTCTCCTAAGCAACATTCTCAGTGTGTTCACACTCCTGTCTCAGTGACATCTACACTGGCTTGGTCATGTCCACAGACTGGAAAGTGGCAGGATGCCCAAGGACGTGCTCTGCAGGGAGCTAGTTTTAAGCACCAGGCCCATCGGCAGACCAACTCTGTGTTACAAAGATGTCTGCAAACATGACATGAAGGTTGGCAACACCAACCCTGCCATGTGGGAATCCCTTGCAGACAACCACAGTGCCTGGAGACAGGCAGACAAGTCATGTATCCATAGTAGTGACCAAAGGAGAAATGACCTATGGGAGGAGCACAGAGAGAAGAAACGCTATGGTGCACCTGCAGCAGCACAACTGGATGCTTTCATCTGCCCCAGCTGCAAATGAGCATGTCTCTACCAGAACAGTCTCCACAGCCACAGCAGTCGCCACAACTTTTCAACAGCTTGACTTCACCCCCAAAGGCGCACCGCTTCATTGTCTCTTGAGACAGACAGATGCCAACACAGAACTGCTCATTCAGAGAAATGTTGCAGAAGAGCAAGTTCTTTCAGTGCAATGAGTCCAGAGTTTGCAGGTGCACCTCAATATTTTGATCGAGACTATTTGCAGACCTATGCTGGCAATACACCCAATGCTATCCACAAAATTACAAACTGGATGTATCATCTGAGGGGGGAGGAAAATGTTCTTTCATGCCAATGGGGAACCTGTACTCTTAAAGTAATAGCTTCAAAGTCAGCAATTTTAAAACTCAATTTTATTCATTAAATGTAATGCACAAGAGGAAGATAATGAAATAGTCAAGGTGGGGCAAGTCAGGAAACACAGGTGTTGGAATGAGCCATCACACACATGGATTTACCATTCCTGCAGAATTAAACATCCATACACATACTTATGTGATATTGTATCTTGCTTCTCTGGTTACACATAACTTCCCTTACCTTTCTCAATGCCCCATTTCCCTAAATTTATGTGGCCCTATCCCACACTTACCCCATCCACTTCTCTTCTATACAAATCTGCAAACAATTCTTAAGGAATGCAGGGCGATATCTAACTACCATATGTACTCGAGTATAAGCCGACCCGAATATAAGCTGTGGCACCTAATTTTAGCACAAAAAACTGGCATAACTTATTGACTCAAGTATAAGCCGGTTCACCACACCACAAACCTGGTGGTGGCGGCAGCGGTGGAGGAAAAAAAGCAGCCCAAAAGGGCTGCTTTCGGGCCACTCGTCCCTGCTGCCTCTGCCGCTCACAAGAGCAGGCATAGGAGCCGCAGTTGGGAGAGGCACAGCGCAGCGCCTCTCCCAACCGCACCTCCTGTGCCTGCCCCTGTGAGAGGCGGGTGGCAGCGGCGGGACCAGCGGTGAGAAAGGGCTCCTTTTAGGCCGCTCATCCCTCCGCTGCTGCCGCCCACCTCACTCGAGTATAAGCCAAGGAGGGTTTTTTCAGCATAAAAAATGTGCTGAAAGTCAGCTTATACTCGAGTACATATGGTACATTAGTGTAGACCCACCCACCAAAAGTTTCAAGTCCAATGATTTTAACATATCTACTCTTGAGTATGAATAATACTGAGTATCACTCACAGTTTTTAAATATTTATGTTTTAAGTTTTTGAATTGTTATTGGTGTCTTTGATTTTGTTATAGACACATAGAATAGTAGTACTGGAAGGGACCCTGAGGGTCATCTAGTCCAACTTCCTGCAATGCAGAAATCTCAAGTAATGCATCCATGACAGATTACCACCTCTATGTTTTGATTTTACTTTTTAAAAAAGATTAATGATTGTATTGATTGTTTGGTTTTAATGTACACCTCCCTCGAACCCATGTTTTGGATGAAGGTCCAGTTTAGAATGCAGCTGCTGTTCCTCCACCCACATTAACCATATTTTATGGTATACCAAAAGCTTACTAAGGGAAAGCAGGCACAATGAAATTTAGGAGGCTGTAAAATACTTAATATTGTAAACTAGAGTGCATCCACATGGAAAAACAGAAGCTGCTAGGGATTTTTTTTTAAAAAAAAGCTAGCACATTCCTAAATTACAATGTGAATAATTCCAAATCAGAGGCAGAAGACACTGTTAAACCTACAAGATGGTTATAAGACTAAGGGTTGCATCCAACATCATACTCAGAGTAGACCCATTTAAATTAACAGACATGACTTTGGGCACATTAATTTCAGTGGGTCTACTGAGAATTTACCTGGGAGTAAGCCCCGCTGAACTCACTGGGACTTGCTTCTGACATGTAGGATTGTAATGTTAGTCCATTTCCCCCCAATTCAAACCTCAAAGCATGAAATTATACTTTGTGGTCTCTTGGGGCGGAAAAAAGTTTTACCCAATCCATTTTGAAACTCTAGCAAGTATTAGAAACCTGTCAATTCATTTAAGAGCATTTAAAATATTACCTGTTTTGTCTTTCAATATTTTGCAGTTCCCTGTGGTCCCTTTTCAGATGTTTGGTCAAAGATGTAAAGTACTCTTTCAGCAGATTTTGGAAAGGCTGTTGTTTTTCTGGGCTAATGATTTCACTGGGAGGAAAACTCAAGTTAAATTTATCTGATGCACTTTTAACCTTCCTTGGTACCAATCCAGCAATGTCATCTCCACAGTGCCGACAAAAGCTAATAACCACTGAGACATGGGTGTGGGATTCGCGATCAGCATTAATAATGTTTTTTACTTGTTCATAGATTAAAGACAAGCCTTCCTTATCAGTGAAAATCCCAACTATTGTCAATTCTGCAATAAACCGCAAGTCTGTTCTTAGTTTAGTAATGTTGGATGTCTTCTCTTCTTTCCTGGCTTCAAAATGTTTCTTCCAGACTTGAAGTAGTGATGGAGCAAAATCAGCATAACGTTGATGGAACAGAGAACACAAGTGCACAGCGCAATTCACATCTGATATTTTCAGTTTTGCTTCCACTATAGAAGCAACAGCCTCTGCAATGTACTTGCTTAAATTGAGGCCATTAAAGTCATGGGACAAGGAGTCTCTCTGCTGTTCTGTGATAGTTTTTAACTTCTTAACAAAGGCAGTGTTCTTCTTGAGACTTGAATCCAGCCTGCTAAAGAAGTTCTCTTCAGGGCGGCTGTCTGATGCATTCTGGTTTTTACTTCGGAGTTCCTTTCTTGCTTGGTGGCGCTCCCAAGCTTCTTGGTGGAGCTGATGGGCTTCTTCTTTCTCTCTAAACAGAATATGAAGAATATTGTGTTTAAGTAGGGCTGAAATTTTAAACATTGTAATAGACTAAAAAGGCAAGCCTAATTAACAGAGCAACATATTTTTTATTTAAAGGTTGCAATAAATGACGTCTTTGTGGCAACAAAACAGACTTCACCTTCCTCTCCTACCTGCCCTCCCAAAATCTGCTCTGGAAGTTTAGGGGACCCTCTAGAGGAGGTTTGGGTGGACTTGGACAGTTGCAGGGGAGAGACGAGGAGGGTGAACACCTGTTGGTCAAGTGGATGCAGCACTGGATTTCACCCAAGAATGTATGAAGATTACAGATGGCAGGCGCCATCTTAGAAAATTTCCTCTTTCCTCTTTCACTCTCGCAAGGGATCGTTTCACTAAGATGGTGCCAGCTGCAACATATACATTCACTGTCTAAGAGTATGTTTTTTGTTATTAAAAATGCTTTCAATATATGCAAATTTAAATCGGAACTAGTCTGAGTAATGAACAAATTTATTCAGTCTGGTGATAGCACTAATTTTAAAGCAGTAAAGTGCAGATAAATGAATTTCCTAATGAATTGCAAAATTCATTAAACAAGTAATCTTGCTTTATTTTTTCCTTATATCTGTACTGCAACATTTTAAAATGACATTATTGTTATACTGTCATACCTCATATTACGTTCGATTCAGGTTGAGCGTTTTCAGGTTGCGTCCTGCGGCAACCCGCAAGTAACCGGAAAGGGTTATTTCCGGGTTTCACTGCTCGCGCATTCACAGACATGCAAAATGACGTCGTGCGCATGTGCAGAAGTGGTGAATCGTTACCCGCACATGCGCAGACACAGGTTGCGTTCTACTCATGTTGCAAACGGGCCTCTGGAACGGATCTCGTTCACAACCAGAGGTACCACTGTAATGAAGTGATGCTTCTAACCAGCAACCCTTTGAAAATGAAGTAGCTTGTCAGTCAGAAATTTTCTGCGAATACTCAGACCAGCATCTAAAGAGCTCTGTTGGGCATTTCCAGTGGGATTTCCTACTGTATTTGACCAGCAAACCTCCCATATCACAAACCACTTAGCAAAGTCTACTAAGCTCCAAGAGTGGCTTATGATGTGGAAAAATAGATCTGTACTTTGAGGAACACAAGGAGAAAGCTACCTTGGGTGCACAGAACTAGTTATATTGGGTTCCTGGGCATCAGTATTTCTTAAGCTTTTTGAAGTGGGGCTTGTCTATTTGTATTGTACTTCCATAGCCCAACAACCTAGTAGCAAGCATTTCTTCTGCACAAGGGGAAAACGCAGCTCTTCTTTCAAATGGAGCAACTTCCCTTACAATTTCCATGGAGCTATTCAACCCACCCAATCCTTAGCTCCCTGTGCTTCCCCATCTGTGTCCCAGCACCCTCTCTTATAGAGTGTGAAAACCTAGGTACTAGCAGCAAATAAATAATAAAGTCTTACTTCAGCTGGGCAGCTGCCTCTTCTTGTTGTCGCTTTACTTCTTCTTCCTGCTTTTTTCTCTCCTCTTCTTCAAGTTTTTGCTTTTCTTCCTCCTCTTTCTTCTTCTGCTCTTCTTCAGATTTTATCTTCTCATCATCTTTTTTCTTCCGCTCCTTGTCTTCTTTTTTCCGTTTCTCCTCCTCCAGTTTTTTCTTTTTATCTTCAGGTGGTTTTAACATTTCTCTCTTCATGCCAAGCCTGACATCCTCTTTGGGTTTGTCCCGGCTGCTACCTGACCGCCTCTCGTTGAACTCCTTATCTTTATTACTTAATGATGTTTCTTTTTCTTCCATGCTTGCCGATTTCTTACGCTCTGCTGGCATTATGTTACCCAGGCAGATCTGAAAGATTATTAACAACACATTGTCATTGCATTCACAAGTTAATAATCAAGGCCTCAAAATGTTGTTTCTAAACTACGAATGGATATTTTTTCCAGAGCTATGTGCTGTCAAACTGGCTTGATTATTAGTGGAAGGTGATAAGTACTGCTAAATGCACAAATGCCTTCCTTCAGCACACAGTACATAACAGAAGCAGCCCAAGACATTTTGATAACCGATAAAGTAAATCCAAATGGTATCCTTCTTCTCACTAATTAACATGTTCTCCTACACAAATCCCACTGAAATGTGAAGCTGCACAATTGAGTCCATCCCTTTCTCACTCTACAGTTTACACCCCCAATCTGCTGTCTAAAGTAGTCATCTCAACTCAGCTCAGGGTTTTGGGGCCTCTGACACAATAGCAAAACCATGAACAGCTGAGGGCAGAACATCGAGCTACCACCAGAAACAAACTCCTGTAATAAATTATATTCCTTCCCTTACATATGGTGGCATCTTGAGTTTTGACTTCCTGTTTGTCATCACCGGCTTCTGGTGGTGAAGAAAAATACAGAACCATGACCTAGAGGAAGTTTTCTACTTGCTGGGGAAGGGCAAACCTTGAAATGAGGATACTGTGTCCACTGGAAGCCCCTGTCTCCCGTAACAGTTAATTCCACTCTCAATAATATACACTGGATTGCCTTTTTTTAACCAAGTGTCACAATCAGAGGACTAAAGTCACAGCAGCTGAACAAAAGGAACTACAATAGCATACCAGCAATTGCTTTTTCTATATGCCTGACTATAACCAAGTTACTTCAATTAAATAAAATAAGCAAAAAAGTTGCTTGCTTGAAAACATTTTCAAAATATCTGCTTATAAGTGGTTTATCATTAGAGAAGGAAATTTTGGGTAATATACTCGTAGTAGACCAACAGTGATCTATTGTTCAAGGACTGACAACTTTACACACAACTATAACTTATTTTCTAGCACGTTTGTGAAAATACACATAATTCCTTTCAAGCAAATAAGCTATGGAACTTACAAACTCATTGTATGGACCTGATAAGCTCCTCCGAGTTAAACAAATCATCATGCACATATGAGTATTATGTACACCTTTACAGTAGTGTATTGAATCCTCTAATTGAAAGCTGCACACTGAGACAATTAAAGAACAAAACCTGCAAACAATTAAGGAAGTTTAAGTAAACGCATTAGACTGGTGCACTTTGTTGGGAGGAGGGATACAGTTGCTAACTATTTTTGATAAAACTTTCTTATTCCAGTCCTACAAATACTAGCTCTTTAAGATTCTTTAAAATGAGCAATTCATTATTAGATAGGTTAAAACCACAACATTCCAATAAAATGCACACTGAAGTGCCTTCAAAACTAAGCTCTGAATTCTTACAGCACACGCATTAAAACGTATGTTCACCATTAAAATCTGGAAGAAAAAACCCAAGACTACATCAGTTAGTTGTTACTGCTAGACAACAAACAGGATATTTACCACCTAATAATTGTTTGATAAAAACAAGTATTACAGTCAGTTTTGCACTCCATTAGTTATATTCCAAATCTCTGTCTACTCTTAAGCATACCTGAAAAACAGTGAGAATTACCACAACAGTTGTTTTTAAGCATTGACACTACTTCATTGATGGATCTACTACTGAACATCTTCTAGCCAACGCAACATTAACACTCCTACAGCATTTATAACACTTGATCAGTTGTAATTTAACACCGAAGAAGCAGTAGTAGTACTCTACTGCTGTTACGACAGTGTATACAAATAACTTTGGAGTAGAACTAACTACTTCTGCTCACCTTGGCTGTTTCTTTTGCACCCAGGGCTTTTTATTCAGCTCAAGACCCATTTCTTCCCAACCCAGATACAAAGCATGAAACAATAGCCCTTGTATATTCACCCTGAAATTGATGTATTATTAGTGCAAAACAAAAGCACTATACTTAAAGCTGCATTCACATCCATCTTTTCAAAAACGATTCCCATTCCATGACCTCTAATAAATGCTTTCTCCCCATTCGTACTTTACTCTTTGACAACCAAGCTTTATAAACCTAGTCCTAGGCAGTGATATGGGTTGAAATGTTGTCCAAAAGAGTTCCACTATTTTATTTCTCTATCGAAAGTTTTCAACTTTTAAAATGGATTGCTTCATAAAATTAGCAATATGATGAATGAAGATAGTAATAGCCCAAAATTTAAGAACTGGAATGGTTACAATATTGATCTGATCTAAAATCAAATTTGTAATTAATTCTCTTCAGGTGACTATCAGTAGGAAGCATGCATATTTATGTGCACACGTCACTTGAAATAGTTGTGCAGGCCTGATCTGGTCCATTTTATATCAATAAGCCACCCCTTTATGGAGATCCTGATAAAAAGTTTTACAAACAAAACTTCATGTTCCCAGCAAAGCTGATCACTAGGTGATAAACTGAAGTTCACAAATGAAAGCATATGAAAATCTAGAAAAGAGATGAACTGCAACATAACTTCTGTTAAAAGCTTGTTTTTCGATTGAAGAATTACCAGGTTAAAACCAACACCACTTAAAAAAATTCTGAAACCACTGTTAATTACAGTGCAGTATATTAAGTTACAACACAACAGCAATTGTCCTCAAAGCAATGCATATTCATTTCTTTTGTGGACAAATCTCAGGTGCTGCCTGCACTTGAGTAATATTGGAACACAATCAAACTAAAGGAAGTGTGATTGATGGATAAAAAGAATCTAATGGCTAATTACCAAGAAGCTCTTTCCCACAACACACACACGTGGAGTGATTTTCCATAGTCTGGCAAAGAAATGTGTACTATTTGCTTGCATGCAAGGAAGGAAGACAATGAAAACAGAGCAGAAGTTGAGCCCTGCAAGGAAGTTAAGTTGTGCTAGCTAAAGATCAACTGAGAACATCCTCTGAAACCTTTCATCAACATATGTACTGTCAAGTTTCATTATTCAAACAGCTCAGAAACACTACATCTAAAGTATTTTTATACACTTTTTAGATTCCTGGATTATTTTTAAATACAAAAGACTTTTTTGTATGAGCTTTCAAAATTTCTTCCTCAATATCTTCCCCCTACTGTAAGGAGGGGGCAGAATGAATGCATGTCTTTCCCTAAAATATATAGCCTGGCTCACTAAACTGAGCCATGAACATTATTTTACCTAGTAATTCATCAAACCTCATAGACTCCTCAGATATACATATATTTTCAGCATTTCTATCCTTCCTTTCTATAAAAATATGTCCTGGGGCAAAAAGATATATAGATATACAGATAGATATATAGATGTAGAAATATACATACATATACATATATATATATATATATATATATATATATATATATATATATATATATGGGTGCCTCTGCTCTCTGCTTGTGGCACAGTAATATGGATGAGATGGATTAATCTGCATGTGACGTGAACAGGCTGGTGCTGGTCTATTGATTGCCTTTTATTTGACTATGTCAAATATCCTGTCAAGCCACAAACAAGTGTAAGTAGAGGTCCTACCTTTTAAATAGCATTTTCACATCCTCTGATACAAGATAGACAAAAGGTATGTGGAGCTGTAGAAAACATGGGCCATTACTCCCAAATATGCAATTTCATTCAAGAGTAGGGACATCCTGCTCTCTACTCAGCAGTGTAAAACTGAATTTTATCTTGTTACTACATATGTTTTTTGTTTGTTTGATGCCATTTTCAAAAAGTTCAACAGCTACACTATTTACTGTGGTTTAGGGGTAGAAGTATGAACATATTTGCATAACATCAATAACTTTAACAACTGATTACATTTGTTAATTCCATTTGTTAATTCCCTTATAACACCCAGGTAATGGTAGGGGCTGTAGTAAGTACAGGTCTGTAGAATTCTGTAAGAATTCTAACAAATTGTTTTCAATATTTGACCAAAGTGGTTTAAAAAAACACACACCAAATGACTAACCCAAGATATGTATAAGGAGCTTCCTGTCTTAGGGGCAAGTGTTCAGACTGAATGCTCTTTAGATCCCTTACAGCCCTATGATCCTATGAAAATTCTTCTTTCAGGTCATAATGCTGTGTACATACTTAAGACACTGTCACTAGGGTATAAAGTACATGAAACCCAACAGCAGCAATCCTGCATGGTTCCTAGTAAGCCATGTTAAAGCATTCTAAATACAAGTACATGCTTTTTGAGAATAAGCAATGTGTCACTAACTTTCCCAACCTCTCCCATACACTGCACTGTTGCTTGCCACATGTCACAGTAGACAAGAAAGTCTACATGCACATTCTAATTGCATTATCTTTGTCACTTAACTTATTGAAACAACTGGCAAAGATAATATCACAGATCAGCAAACTACAGCAGCCTGATATTATGTATATTTAAACAATGCTTTAAGTCCTACTGTGTTCAGTCCGTGCGCATGCCCAGAACTGCTGCTTTGTGAAGAACTAAAAGCAAAACAAAGCATAGTTGAACCAGGCTTGTAAGTAAAATCCTAAATTTAGAACAATCCTAAACTGCTGTGAATTGTGGACACTATTAATCCTAAATCACAATGAATTGCTTCAGAAAACACTTGAAAGAAGGAATGGCACTATACATGTTTGAGTTAACTATCTAAAGCTATTGGAAAGAGAAAGTGAAGGGAGAGCCCATGGGCAAAACAGCAAGGAAGAGAGC
This sequence comes from Podarcis raffonei, assembly GCF_027172205.1. Lineage (NCBI taxonomy): Eukaryota > Metazoa > Chordata > Lepidosauria > Squamata > Lacertidae > Podarcis > Podarcis raffonei. Next base: position 1,510,323 of record NC_070611.1, read on the forward strand.
AGCTTGCCATACAGATTTATTTCAGAACAGCAAGGAATAGAGTATTGAGAACAATTCTGTAGTAATAATAATAATAATAATAATAATACCAAGCTTTTGACAGCTTTAGACAAGCCTAAGAACAAGCAAGAGCTGAAGAAGAGAAGACTGAACTTTGGCTAAGTGCAAAACTTCTGCCCCATCAGATGAGCTTTTGTCACTCACCACTTCACACCCTGGGAAGCATCACAACCACTGGGAGCATCTTGGTCCGCTCACCTTCCACAATGGCAGGGCTACTGGCAAAGGAAGTGGCCAAGGACTGAAGCAGCCGGGCTGTCTGCAGACATGGGCAACCTCCCCGAGTATGGAAAGGCCGGCCTTTCCTTTAAAGTTCGTCCTGCCCCGTCCCCGCGCGGCGGCATTGCTCCCTCCAAGACCTCTTCTTCCACGGAGCTCCCCGGGGAGAGCGGGGAGGGTCCGCCACTTTCTGGGAGAGAGGCCTCCGCGTCTCCTTTTCTCTCCGCTTTCGTTTTTATTCAGATAATACCTTCTTTAACACATTTTTACTATTATTATTACTATTAATTTAAAAGGAGACCTCTTCCACGACCGACTCAAGAGAGGGGGCGCCATTCCACACACCCACGCCCTCCTGGTCGGCTTCCCCACACCTGTCACTTTCAGGCAGCGGGACACCCCCCCCCCCACGCAGATGCCGCCGCAGGAAGCCAGAAGCGCCGCCTTCCCGGCCGCCCCCCTCGCGCGGCAGAGGCCTCCCCCGCCCCAGGCAGCCCCGCGGAGGGCTCCGTCCTCGGGCTCCCTGTCCCGCGGCGCCCCGACCAGGCCCGTCCCGCCCGGGGCTCCCCATCTCGACGCCCCCCCCCCGAGCAGCCCCCTGCCCCCTCCGTCTCCCCGGACGGAGGACGGTGAAGGGGCGGTTACCTCGGCCCGCTGTAAACATCGGTTCCAGCTTCTGCAGCTCCAGCTCCGCCAGCCTCTTCTTCTTCTTCTCCTCCCCCCCCCCACGCAAACGAGGACCCCGCCCCCCCAGGCTGCCCTCGGCATCACCTGCTCGGAAGCAACCCCGCCGCCACCCGCCTTTGGGTCCAGGGCGAAGGGTGATGGGAAAGACTGGTCTGAGGGTTCACCTACCGGCAGACGCGGTCCCTTCCCAGGACGGGCTGCTGAGAACAGGGGCGGACGCTTGCCAGGCATCGCCCAAGACAGCTCTGGCTGGCGGGGTCCTTGGGACGGAGAGGGGAGAGCGGGGCAACCCCGTGCTTTGGTTACCAGGGGAAGGCGGAAGTGCCCGAGGGGCGGGGCCTCTCCGGAGGGCGGGGGAGGAGGAGGGGTGAAGCTAAGAAGCCTCTCCCGCCCTCCGCCCAAGCTTTTGAAAGCGAGGCGGTGCAAGGCGCTCTTTTGCTCCCTGGGGAACTCGGGCCCAGAGCCGAGGGTTCCCCGAGTCCGAGGTGCCGCGTCCCAGGGAGCGCGCCTGGGGCGTAAGCGTGCACGCGCTCTCCTCCTAAACATAGCGAAATTTGCTTCTCTTTCTTGAGACGCAAGTAATGCACACTGCAAAAATGTATAGCTAGTTTAGCTATATCCCTTGACCAAACCTGCTCTCCTCAGATATGGTGGAGGACAGTGTCCGCTCACATTCCCCGTCCAGTTGACTTCTGTATGTGGGGAGGAGGGGGAGCCTCCTCTTGTTCTTCACCTCAGGCAGCAAAATGTCTTAGTATGACAAAGGAAGGACCAATGGGTGGTCCCACCACTGCATCCCTCACCTGCAGTGCCGTGCAGTGAAATTTTTTGAAGGGAAACAGTTCGGGCCAGAGGCACCAGCTTGCGAGGGCGATGGGATGACACGCACCTCCCTCCCTAAGCCCGGCAGAAGCTTCCCAGGTTTGGGAAGGAGGCACCAGGCTTTAATACTATAATTTACCGAGAACATTTAGGGGACTAGCTTCTAGCTCCCTGACCACATGCCACTACTCACCTGGCTGGTAGTGAGAAGTACAATGACCAGAGTGGGGTGAGAGAGAGCTGGACTAGAGCCAGGGAGTGAGAGCCATGCTTGACTTCTGCTGGAAGCCAAAGCTGGAAGCAAGACCTTCTGGGGTGTTGATGCCATGAACTCCTCCCCTGCAGGCTCAGGTTGTATATAATAGAATCATTGAATTGTAGAGTTGGAAGGGACCCCAAGGGTCATCTAGTCCAACCCACTGCAATGCAGGAATCTTTTCCCCAACATGGGGCTCAAACCCACAACCCTGAGATTAAGTGTTTTATGCTCACTGCTTAATAACAAAAACAAGCAGCAAAGATGATGACTACTTGTAGCAAGCCTGAGTTTCCGTGTATTCCAAATATAATGGGGTTAGGCAGAAAGATTATATGTGACCCCAAAGTACAAAGGTGGTGGTGGGGAAGAGCTGTTTTGTACACCGCACACTACATCCACAGCAATGGATGCCCAGAGACTGCTTCACCTCCGAGGGAGGGGGCGTTAGCCAGGTTTTTTCCTTGGGTGAAGCCTCCAGAGGGGTGCCATTGAGGGTCTCAGCCTATGTATGTGTGTACACAAATGTGCATGGAGGGGTGCCAAACTGGGTCTTTGACCCAGGTGAAATAAAGCCTAGTTTTAACCCTGCCCAGAGATGGCTTCCTGTTTCTGTATGTGTATATAAACCGTGTATTTTCTTTGAGCCACATTTTCAGAAGTAATATTTGCGTGAGCAAATGCAGCTACATAAGAACATGAATAATTCCCAAAATATATAGATGAACCTCTTACATGTGTACCTTAAGTATGTATACAAACTCAACGAGGTGTGTGTGTGCTTTTGCCAGGTAATCTCATTTATATTAGGTCTAATCTGAGACAAACTCTCATCTCATCAACCCAAAGAAGCCTTTCTCCTTTCTGATCTTTCATAGAATAGCCATTGCTCTTGCTCTCATTTTGAAGAGAGATCTATCCATATTCTGCAAATGAATATATTTATATAGACACTATATTATACTATACTATCCTGAAAGATTTAAACATTTCTTCAATAGTCCTTGAAGCAGCCCTCCACACTCGCCATCCTCTCCAGCCACACCAGAGGGGCACAGCCTTTGAGAAGCACCTTCTCCGCCGCCCCTCATTCCAAGGAGCCTCTCTCTCGAGGGCTGCCATCTCTTGTCAGGACATGGGCCTGTCAAAGGAGAGTCCTGGCAGCGATCCGCAGCTAAAAGGGGAAGGCGGCAAATGGGGCCTCTTTCGGCTCTTCCCAAGGCGGGCGCCGGGCGTGTTTTCCCCGGCCGAGCGGGGCCCGGGGGCGGTCCCGCCTGCTCCTCCCGCCGCAGCTCCACCAACCGGGGCCGGGGGCGGGGGCCGGGGCCGCCCCCTTGCTTGTCTGGGCTGCGGACCGAGCAAGCGGGCCTGGCGGCGATGGCGGCGGCGGCTCGTGCGTCGCTGGTGGCGCTGGGAGTGCGAATGGGGTCTCGGCGGGCGCCGGCGCCTCTGCTGCTGCTGCGGCGGCGCTGGTACCGCTCCGAGAGGGGGGTCTACGGCTACAAGCCGAGCCGCAAGGCGGAGAGCGGAGCTGCCGATGGCGCGGAGCCGCGCGATTCCCGCAGCAGAGCAGGTCGGCGGGCGCATGGCGGGCGGGCGGGGGAGACCGTGCGTTGCTATATGGGGGGGGGCGGGAGAAGAAGAAGAGCTTTGCCCGCAGGCATCCTGAGCCCATCCAGATCCACTCCGCGAGGGGTCCCGGGGGAAGCGCGCGGGAGGGCAGCCTTCAGACGCCACCTTCAAAGGTCCCCTCACCTGAGAGCAAGGTCCTCTGGGCACACGGGGACTTGCTCTCAGTACGGAGTAGATCTGTACAGGATCAGACTGTTAAAAGTGGTTTGTCATCAGGCGGCTTGTGCCACACTTGACATGCCTGCCTTTTAGTCAAAAGCATCTTTTTTCATGGTCTCGGGACGACCCCCCTCTTTCCTCAGTCCCCAAAGTGCCTGTCTATACATGTCTGCTCATTAGTAAACCCCACTGAGTTTGCAGCGGTTATGCTGTGTAAGCTGCGTACACCAAAAGGTGGCCTGCATATAATTTTACAAGTAAATATAAATAAAATAGAGTTTACCCTAAAGGTGAGTGAGTATAGGAATGCGGTAATAACACACTGATCTTTAAAAGGGTTACATGGAAGCAAATCCAATTGATTACAATAGTTTTTCCACACTTTTCAGTAAGTATGGGTAGGACTGTGTGCAAAGCTGGTCTTGGAATTTTTCCAGCATTCCTGCTATGATGTAACAAGACCTTTCCCTCTCTTGCCAGTTCCCACACCCGCTCCCTACACAGCACACTCTCTGCTCCACTTGTATTCTGTAGCTGCCTCTTTCCACCCTCCCCTGACCAGTTGTTCCGCAGGGGAGCATGTACAGTAGTACCTCGGGTTAAGTACTTAATTCGTTCTGGAGGTCCGTTCTTAACCTGAAACTGTCCTTAACCTGAAGCACCACTTGAGCTAATGGGGCCTCCCGCAGCCGCTGCACCTCCGCCTTGCGATTTCTGTTCTCATCCTGAAGCAAAGTTCTTAACCCGAAGTAATATTTCTGGGTTAGCGGAGTCTGTAACCTGAAGCGTATGTAACCCGAGGTACCACTGTATTTATCTTGTGCATGAAGATGCACAAACCGATCAGTGAAGGGATACTAATTCTGCCCAGGCTTTTGAATAGGAACAGAACCAAAATGATATCCTTGGATTGTGGGGTGGGGGATTCTTCAACATTATTACTGATACAGCGGGGGGGGGGGGGGAGAGACTTTATAAGCAAGCTTTTGGTGTTATTTTTCTCAATGCATACCAAGTGTTCTTTGTTACTTACTTCTTTTAAAAAATAGAAGTAAGATAAGACAAGACATCTCCAAACTTCCAAAAACTATGCAGAGGAAACAGCTTTAGAACAAAGCAGTGGATGGGCAGCTACTTGCACTATAGATCAATGATGAGTCCTCTGAGGAGGAGAAATTCAATTAATCTAATATTTGCTAAGTTTCAAACCCTTCCATGATCTTGTATCTCATCCCACAGTGTGGGAACAAGGGTGCTATATAGAACAGATTAACTTGAAAATAAAACTTTGAAACTCATGGCATTTTTTACTCTTATGGAATGTTCTTGGCAATAATTAAACATTGTGGGCAAACAACAGGTTTAGTCTAGTCTACCAGGCTTTTTCAGATCTATGAAAAACCACAATGGAACATCATCTGGTGATTTGGGGTGAAGTGCTCATGGTAGCAGCTCTTTTTCTCCTTTCAACAAAGCTAAATGAAAACAAAAAATTTTTTTCCTTCCAGTAGCACCTTAAAGACCAACTAAGTTAGTTCTTGGTATGAGCTTTCGTGTGCATGCACACTTCTTCAGATACACTTGAAACAGAAGTTGCCAGACTTCTGTTACACTTCTGTTTCAAGTGTATCTGAAGAAGTGTGCATGCACACGAAAGCTCATACCAAGAACTAACTTAGTTGGTCTTTAAGGTGCTACTGGAAGGAAAAAAATTTTTTGTTTTGACTATGGCAGACCAACACGGCTACCTTTCTGTAACTAAAGCTAAATGAAGTGATGGAAGTTCTGAACAGATGTTTAGTAGAAGTCTGGGACTGAATGAGAATTCATAAACTGAGTCCAGACAAGACAGAAATGTTAATAGTAGGGAGCCTGATTTGGGAGTTCATGCTTCCCTGGTTCTGCATGAGGTCATACCAGCCTTGTAAATAATCCCATCAGGAGTACCAACTTGAATAAAATATTGGGCGGGGCACATTATTCCCACCCTGCATAATTGATCACATGACACGGCTGGCTCCCTCAAATACTTTGGGGGGTGAAGGGACCTCAGCTCCTCAGAGTTGGCTCCTATGAAATCCATAAAGGTTAATAGCCTGGAAAAACCCAAGAAACCCAAAAGTAGTGCTCTGTTTTCATGCTCATCATGGAGAAAATGGTTGCTCTGCTGCAATCATTGAACTACAGGTTATTAACCTCTTAGCAGGCTATGATTAAATACAAAGCTGGGGCATGCCCTCCAGAGGGATCAGGTGCTGCTGGACCCTGTGTTGCTCCTGGATTCTTAGGCTGTGGCTGATTCATCAGCCAGGACCTCTCCTAGAAAAAGACAATCTGCCAACTGTTATTCAATACTTAATTACCACCAAGGTCTGCTGCTGGTAATGAGCTCTATAAGGGGAGACTCCTTTGGATTCTTCCCAGAAACATACAAATGTGGCTGCTTGGTTAACCTTAAACTAGCTAACAGTGATTGCCCAAAAGTGAGCTACATTGCTGACAGGGACCTGCAGTCAGTGGCTTGTACATCTAAGCATTTCCATAGGCTCACAGAGCTTCCTTATCTGTAGGTAGGAGAGTACACATAGTAGAGCTTTCCTGACAGCTCCAGGCATGCATCCTTTTGAATGCACATAACGCTTATTGAAGTGCATGAGAGAGACTGCTCAGATGGAATTCCATGGGTGCATTAGAGAATCCACAGAGCTCAGTGCAGGGAGACAGGAATTTTTCTTCAAAGCTTTCAAAACAAAATACACTCACATTTTTAGCCAGTAGTTTCTGTAACCACATCAAATTGGCTTTCCAACTTAATTTTTCATGGTTTATAATAATTGGTATCTTTGCACCCTGCTAAAAAATAGTCTCTGTTCTCTTGTTTTTAGTAGACCATGGACTGGCTCGCTTGGTGACAGCATACTATGAACATGGCCACAAAGCTGCCAAAATCAACCCTTTATTTACTGGCCAAGCTGTGATGGATATGGTACCTGAAATCCAAGTTTTGACTGAAGTTCTTCAAGGACCTTTCAATACTGCAGGTAGGAAAGAAAAGCGACTTTCACGCCGGAACGGTGAAGTATCCCCCCCCCCCCCCGTTGGTAAGTGGTTGGTTAGGTAGCAGTCAAGGAAAAAGTACATTGGGTGGTTTTGTTAATACAGTAGACCTGCAGCTTACACAGGGATTACCTTCTGGGAATAGTGCATAAAGTCAAAATTGCATATAGCCAACACAAATTGGGTGCAATGGTGGGATTGCCAAAGCCTTTTTCCCTGGATGCCTACCTCTTTTATCATTTTTAAAACAATTTATACCAAGCGTGTACAAGTTTAATGTGTGTAAGTTGCAAGTCTCCTGTATAATATTTGAGAATTGTGGATCTGTTACACTGCAGCAGTAACTTCAGAATGAACACCTATGAGTTATTTTCTAAAGGGAAGAAAAAGAGAAGTTGTCTTATTGAAGGACCACTTGGCAGAAGAGCATCTTAGAGCTTGATGCTCAGTGTTATTAATGTATCAATATAATCTATTAGACAATATTTTATTCCAGGGCTTTTGAACATGAGAAAGGAGGTGGCATCCCTAGAGGATATATTGTCTTACCTGGGCCACGTATACTGTGAACATATGTCTATAGAGACCAGTCAGCTGTCAAGCTTGCAAGAAAGAGAATGGATTGCTAAACGGTTTGAGGAGCTGAAACAAGAAGCATTCACTACTGAAGAGAAAAAGTATTTGTCCAAGCTCATGCTAGAATCTCAGGTGCATTGTATAAGTATGTGTGTGCATATAGTATAAGAAAAAGAATGAGAATGAAATTATTTCTAGGGGTAAAAAGTAGCACCTTAATTAAAGGATTATTGATTCATTTCTCAATATGAATAAAGTGCTCAACTGGTGGATTAAAATACCATAATATTTTAACAGAACTGATATTTTGAAGATTTTTCTGGCAAATGATTTATTTCATTATTTGCATTACAGGCATAGTTTTTACATGAGCTTTGATAGCCTTGTTCTTCAGCATTTTGTGATTCCTAACAGAAACTAAAGTACTTTTAAGTTAGTAGTTGCATTGATTTTGAAATCTTAACTGCAAGGGGAAATTTTTCCTGTTTGATTTGCACAAATGGGCTTTTCAGGCAGAGAAATGGAAAGGCTTACATCTATGGAACAGAGAAAATACAGGTTACATTCCGAAGCCCCGTGCACTTATGTGAAATTGCGTATAATTGAGCACCCATTTTAAAAGCCTGCAAACACCCTATTCTGCCCCTTTTTCTGACGTGTTTTGATATTTTCAGGTAACTTTCAGGTTCAGACGCACGTAAAATAAAATGGTTGCTGCCTGTAGTGCATTTTGATCCTAGTCTTATCACAAGAGTGCAAATGATAAGCTATACAAGCCCCTGGTGTGTGTTTTTTGGAAAAGAAGGTGGAGTGATGCTGTCCCAATGCATGTTGGGCTTATCAATGTTGCTGAGTAGGCCCAAATTCGAGGAGGCAATGGATGACATTGCATAAAAAACTCCTAGTGCTAAATTTTGAGTGTGAGTTTTTAGTAGATTTACTAGTGTAATTAACTACTGCTAGACCAGTGTATATATGTATAACATTTGTTGTTGTTTAGCCGTTTAGTCGTGTCTGACTTTTTGTGACCCCATGGACCAGAGCATGCCAGGCACTCCTGTCTTCCACTGCTTCCCGCAGTTTGGTCAAACTCACGCTGGTAGCTTCGAGAACACTGTCCAACCATCTCATCCTCTGTCATCCCCTTCTCCTTGTGCCATCATCTTTCCCAACATCAGGGTCTTTTCCAGGGAGTCTTCTCTTCTTATGAGGTGGCCAACGTATTGGAGCCTCAGCTTCAGGATCTGTCCTTCCAGTGAGCACTCAGGGCTGACAACAAAGACTTCAAGTAGTCCTGTCAAAATGCTTATTTCCCCATAGTGATTTTTGAATATGCTGACAGTACTGATCTGTGGGATCATTACTGCAAATACAATATATTGTTTTGTGATGCCCCAACTTTCTGTAACAGACTGTGTTTTAAACCAAATTTGTCTAACCAAACTGAAATAGGCTATTTGAGTATTCATGAAGGAAGCAAATAAACAATTTTGCTCAGTTTTCTTGATGTATATTTTTATAGCTATGACCTGGTGGAAAGGTAACATTCTAGAACCTCTTATCTACAGTTAGTGGATTACACATTTGATTACTGTGGTTATACCCCATGGGTTTGCACAAACTTTCCACCTCCCTCAGCGCCTCTCTGTCTAACCAGGATTGCCTTCACAATTTGACCCGTGTTTCAAAATGCATTTGCAAGCCATAGTTGGTTAGCAAGGCAATCCTGGTTAGCATTAATCATGGTTAGCAGTGATGGCAGATGTAATGCTTCTTAGCACTCTCACCAAATTGTAGTGAGAAGATTGCAAATGTTATATCTATACCAAGCCTGAATCCCTATCAAAGATACATTCTTCTAAATATGTAAATATATAATCACCATTCACATTTTCCAGGAATTTGATCATTTTTTGGCTACAAAGTTTGCCACAGTGAAAAGATATGGTGGTGAAGGAGCAGAGAGCATGATGGGTTTCTTTCATGAATTGTTAAAGATGTGCTCATACAGTGGGGTGACGGACATCGTACTTGGAATGCCTCATCGAGGCAGACTTAATCTCCTCACCGGCCTTCTTCAGTTTCCACCTGAGGTAAGTGGGGTTTTTTCTTAGGTGTGACTAATTTTGATTTGAAAATACACATTTCCATAAAATTGGTGGCAAAAGCTGCAATGATACTAGATTCTTTGGGGTCACCCTCTTAGACATGTTTAGAATTTCTTTTGACAACCCAAATGTAACAGTAACAAATATCTTAACACAAAACGATGCATTATTTAACTTGATGTGGAAAAGTCATGTGGAAATGCTGAAACCTTGACCAAAAAGCTTCATTTACTTTAATTTGTTAAATGTATCTACCTCCCTTCCTCCAAAAGGAATTAGAGGTGACAATTCCAAATAACCCACAAGATGAAACATCTGTGAGAAATATTTCTGCTATGTACTTTCCTTGACATTCCTTGTCAAAAACATACTTGATACTTTCACCATTCAGACTGCTTTACATATGTTGCAAGTTCAGAGGATTTTCACCAAAACAGTAAAACAGTGCCACCGTATAGTTACTCTGTGTTCCAACTGAATGTTAAATAGAACTAGTAGCAAATACAGTATTCACAATTGTCTTTGTGACACAGGCCCCTAAACTCTAGCTGAAACATAATGGCTGCCTCACAATGGCAACTTCAAATGCTTCTACATAGCCATGGTTTTGTACGGAGGTCAAACTATTTGTCCCCCTAGTCCAGTGTTGCATCTTCTGATAAGCAAAGGCCTTTCCCATCATGGTAGCAGATATTTTAAATTGTAGACCCCTGGTGTGGAATCTGGGACCTGTGCGACTGCGCACAACATGTGCTCTGATATGCATTTGGTACCTGAAGGCCTAATCCTGAAAGAGACTGCATGTGAATGCAGCATATGAAGAGCCAATATGGATAGAACAATGGCGCGAGTGGCTTCTAGGGAATCTTGGACTCAAACCCCCATTCAGCTGTGCCTTTGGGCTGGACTCACACTCTTAGGCTAACCTTCAAAGGGATTGTTATGAAGTGTAAATGGGACAACCCATGTATGAAGCTCAGAGTTCCTTGAAGAAAGTGAGGGCATAAACAGTATTAGGTCCATTGGAGCCATCTCATGGGGACCAAGGTCCCTTTGCCCCCAATAAAATATTTGAGGGGGCCAGGCCTCCTCTTGTGATCAGTTGTGCTGCGTGGGGCTTACCTTCCTCCCCATTTTTTATTCAAGTTGGTAGGGTGGGCTGCAATAGAAGGAGGGCTGAGATTATTATTTTGAGACCTGAATCTTAATGGGGAAGACCTGGGTCATTGCTCCAAAAGTTTGGGAACCCCTGTAATAGATGACTGCTTTTGTTCATCTGCATTCAACATACTCTGCAAATGTGTTTGAAACTTCATATTCATCTCCTCCTGTGAAGCTGATGTTCCGTAAAATGCGAGGCCTGAGCGAATTTCCAGACAACTCACCAGCAATTGGAGATGTCCTATCTCACCTGACTGCTTCAGTGGATCTTGATTTCGGGTCTCACCGACCTATTCATGTCATCCTGTTGCCAAACCCTTCCCATCTAGAAGCCATTAACCCTGTGGCAGTTGGCAAAGCAAGGGGGAGGCAGCAGTCTCTGCTCGATGGGGACTACTCTCTAGACAGTTCTGCACAGCCTGGAGACAAAGTCATCTGCCTGCAGGTATTTTGTCAGCCAGTGAGCAGGGTTCTGGAAGGGGTATCTTAACATTTCAGACAACTTGATGTGATGTAATGATATAGATAGGACTAATTCTCTGGTCACAGGAAATAGCCTGCAGACATATAGATCTGTTGTATTGTCAAAGCTGAGCAGGGCACAGACTGATCAGTGCCTGGAAGAGAGGTTAAGAGCATGCTATTGGTTTAATTAAATCAGTGACAACATTTTACTTAGAATTCAAGTTCAAAAAAATATGGAAGGCCTGTGCCTTCTCTAGCAAGTTTCAGATTGAAAGTAGTGGCGCAGGGGTTTGGAATGTGGTGCTTACTTGATTTCCTGGCAGATGAGTTGCTGCTGCTTCCTGGGAGCCAGCGTGGAAGGGGCTGGTGCATTTGCACAGTGCCAACCACCCTACCGCCCTGCCCCTCCCACTCTCCCAGTAAATAGCAGCAGTGCTTTGCTGGGAGGTCAAGTAAGTGCTGCCACCTCACCCCATCATCTGCCACTTTTGGAAAGCTACACAAAACTTCCTAACTAAAGATTATAGCTGAAACATTTTAATCCCTCCCCTGAACAAATAAGTCCCCTCAAAGAACTGTCAGTGGTTTCTGACATAACTTCTCAATTTCTTTTTGTAATATAGGTTCACGGTGATGCATCTTTCTCTGGCCAAGGCATTGTTCCTGAAACTTTTACACTTTCCGGTCTACCACATTTTAGAATAGGAGGAAGCATTCATCTCATTGTTAACAATCAGTTGGGCTACACCACTCCAGCAGAGCGAGGGAGGTCATCTCTGTATTGCAGTGATATTGGTATGTATCATGGGATTCTGTGGAGGCGGAATGGTTATATGTTCTAAGGATTGAGAAGGTGAGTGTCCAGCAATGGAGTGTATGATACTGCCATGTGGGGCGGCTGCATGGGGCGCACTCTGTGCCCCTGGGTCATGCCCGTGGAGTGGAGCTGCGCTTTGGTGTGAGAAAGCTGCCTTGGCAGGATCCTTGCGCATCACCACCTAGCTGAGGAGAGGGGTGGCAAATTTGCCACTGACTCTCCTCTCTCTGCCCCCAGGTCAGCCTTGACCCAGAAGTGGAGCTGCGGCTTGCAGGTTTGGGCTGTCACACAACAAAGCTTTCTTTGCAGCTTCCTTGCGCACCAGAGCCAGGCTCTGATGGAGTGCCTGGTCACACCCCCTCAAAAAAATGTTCCTGATGCCATGCCCCCCCAGCCCCCACGCTTTGCCACTGTCTGTGACCAGTTTTGAAAGTTAACAACAACAGCAACAATAACAATAATTTACTTGTGCCCTGCCCATTGGACTAGGCTGCCTCTTGAGTGCTTTCCAACAGAATATAAAAACACACATGAAACTTCCTGATATGGGGCTGCCTTCAGGTGTCTATGGAAGGTTGTATAATTGGTTATTTCTTTGACATCTGGCAGGAGGGTGTTCCACAGGGTGGTGCCACTACCAAGAAGGCCCTTTCTGGGACGGTATTGCAGGGACAGTAGCTTCTACTTACTCTTATCACTTCTGAGTTCTTTTCCAGAAGTGAGAGGAGTTGGAGAGACTGGACCTGTATCTGAGAATGCTTATGGGGGGCATCACTGGTGAATGTGAAACTGCAAAAATATAAATAGACTGTTATATTTAAAGTGATTTAATTTAATTATAATCCTGGCTGGTGGCCACAGTGCACCAGACATTGTTTGTGACCAGCCAGGTGCTTGAGAATCCCTTCTGCTTTTGCATTCATAGGCAACAAAAACAGGAGGTGTGTCCTGCCTCTCATGAACTGTCACACATTTCTGGTGAGCTGCATTTACCTTAAGTTGGTCATATGTTGTATGAGACTGAAATATTATTTCTCCCATTCTTAGGCAAGATCGTTGGTTGTGCAGTTATCCATGTAAATGGAGATGACCCTGAAGAAGTAATCCGAGCCACTAGATTAGCTGTTGAATACCAGCGCCATTTTCGTAAGGACGTGATTGTGGATTTGCTGTGCTACCGGCAGTGGGGTCACAATGAACTGGATGAGCCATTCTTCACTAACCCCACCATGTACAAAATTATCAGGTATGGCTTAGTGCAGGGTCCAGGAACCGTTTTTGGGCTGAAGGCTGCATTCCCCCCATGGAAAGCCATCTCAGCCACATTCTAGTAAGGCATTGGGCAAGGCCTACACACAATCAGATGCCCTTAATCAGGGGTGCCAACTTGAATAAAATATTGGTGGGGCCCATGTCATCCCTGCCCCACATCATTGATCACATGACGCAGTGCACATGCACCATTTGAATGGTAAAGCGAGATGAGCGCTGCAACCCCGGAGTCATTCGTGACTGGACTTAACTGTCAGGGGTCCTTTGCCTTTACCTTTTTAAGTAACACGAAGGTCTACATCTCAGAGACATTTTCTCCTCTGCTTTGATCTTCTTGTAGCAGTCCTTCTTGCAGAGGTAGAAGCTACATTTGCACACTCTGAAAATCTCTGAATCCAATTTACTTCTCAGCAGCTCCCCTCCAAACAGTTAATAGGTGGAAAGGGACTCAGCAGGCCTGATGAAATCTATATGTGGGCCTTTCAAAAATATTTTTAAAATATTTAAATAAAATTCCTTCTGTAATGTGTAAAGTACAACTGTTTAAACAAGCATGCTCTACCTGGTCACTTTTATTTTGGAGAAAAAGCAGCTGTGGCGTCCTAGACTGGATTGGGAGTCATTACTGGTTTTCTGCAGCAAGTCACTCCTTTTGGGTTGCTTTTTGCCCATTTGCTGTTTTCAGTGTATGAAGAGATGCACAAGAGGCAGACAGGGAGAGGGAGAGCGCACTCCCTCAGGTTTACAGGAGTGACTGACATTTACCCCATGCTTCCATTAATAAGCAGGTAGCCACATTCTGTACTAACTGGAGTTTCTGAACCGTTTTAAAAGGGCAGCAGAATGTAGAGGACATGACAGTAATCCAAATAATAGGCAATGCCATACATTGTAATACCATGTTTCCCCTCACAGGTCACGTAAGAGTATTCCAGACACTTATGCAGAGCGTCTGGTAGCCCAGGGACTAATGACAGAGGAAGAAGTGTCTGAAATAAGGACTTCCTATTACTCTAAACTGAACGAACATCTTGCCAACATGACTTTGTACAGCCCTCCACCCACCAATCTTCAGGCTCATTGGAGTAACATGGTGGAGCCCTCGCCAAGGATCACCACATGGGATACCGGCATACCAATTCCACTCCTTCAGTTTGTTGGGGTCAAGTCTGTGGAGGTGCCAGCGGAAATGCAGCTGCACAGCCATATTCTGAAGACACACGCCCAGGTGCAAAAAATAGAATAAAATATGAAGTTAAACTAACTGAAAGCACATACCTGCAAGCTGGTTCAGCTCTTTCCTTGTGCACAAACAACACTTGATGGCTTTAGGGAAGCCGACTAATTAGTTTTTAAAAATTACATGCTTTTGCATATTGCAAAAAGCTCCTTTTTGTGACATACTAACAACTAAATAGTTTCCTGTAATATTTGCTTATAGGAAGGGATTACTGATTAGCTAAACAAAAGATTGAACTGTTACTGGATAATAGAAATATAGCTATTGTACAGAAAGTTGCTTCTTTTGCATACACAAAGTAGCCAAAGCAGATAAACATGTGAAGTAGATAATGCAACTGAATCTCTTGATGATGTGTGATCCAGAAACCAGACAGAAGCTGGGTAGACCTTCCAGAAGTTGAGGTAACAAGGCTGTAATATTTGAATATTTTTGTTTTGTACAGTCAAGAATGCTGAAGATGGAAGAAGGAGTAAAGCTGGACTGGGCCACAGCTGAAACGTTAGCTTTTGGTTCTCTGCTCTGTCAAGGTATTTTATGTTTTGAAATATAATAGTTTTTCTATTGTGACTTCTTAGCTACCTTGTGTTCCTTGGGAAGCAAGAGGGATATGAGTTTTTAAAATAAGTATCATGTACAAAAACTGCCCTCAAAAGTAATCAGTAGAATGCATCCAAAAGGAATACTTAGATACAAGTGCTAGAAGAAATGGATAAAGGGATGTTTCATCAAGAAGGGGAAACAATTTGGTTTTGAGATCTGAATAAAAGCCAGCATTGGTTTAAAGAGAATTCCAGGATACTTGGTATCTGTTGTTCTGTTGGTTACTGTGGTGCCTGGGCCCCCGGGGGTGGGTGGGCTTGAGCTTCCCTCATGACACCGGCATTGCTGCAGCTCACCAAGGCAGTGCAAGGGGGCAGCAAAGTCGGGGTGGCATGGACGCACCAGGGGGAAGACCCCAGGGGCTCTGCTGCAGTAGCCACACAGCCCTGCCCTGTCGGGGGGACACTGGCCACTCCAGGTTGGGTAGCTGTACTTTTACTCCATACTTTGCTTTATACAAAGGTTTTAATATTCGCCTGAGCGGACAGGATGTTGGCCGAGGGACATTTAGCCAGAGACACACAATGCTGGTTTGCCAAGAGACGGGTGAAACCTACATCCCTTTGAATCACATGTCGCCAGATCAGAAAGGTTTCCTTGAGGTAAAAGTTGCATTTTTAACCGAGCAGCATTTCATTGACATCATGATCCTACTGTAATCTGCTGTTTATACTTCTGAAAAGCTGCTTCATAGCTAAGTTTTTGAACAGATGAAAACAAAGATCCCCAGTTTTAAGCGTGCTAGCTTGCTGAGTTTCTCACAGTGTCATCAGAAGTCAGTGACCTTGAGGTCAATGGGACTTACTTCTGGGTAAATGTGTATGTTGCTACTTCCTATGTCCACCCCTGCATTAACCCTCTTTTAAAAAATAACTGGTAGCCTCCTGCAGTAGTTATGATTTAAAAAGAAAATGCTTTTTTGTGTGTGGCATGCATATTTCTTGACGAACCACTGTTTAGCTTACGAGTTCTCACATTCTTTCTCTGTTAGGTGAGCAACAGCCCCCTCTCAGAAGAAGCTGTGCTTGGCTTTGAGTATGGAATGAGCATTGAGAGCCCCAAATTGTTGCCTATTTGGGAGGCTCAGTTTGGTGATTTCTTTAATGGAGCTCAGATAATATTTGATACATTTATCTCTGGAGGTGAGATTCCAATGCCAGTGCCAAACAGAAATGCATTTAGATCTGTTTTTATTATTCTTGCTTACTCACACGTGCTTCCCCTAATATCTCATCACTTCAGACTTTCTTTTTTATGTTGCTCCACATTTAATTAGGTTTCATTTTTATTTTAATGCTTTGTTAGCCAGCTTAAGTGAGCTTCTAAAAGACAAGGCTTAAATTCTATTTAATTAATAGTTTCATTTGGGCCATTCACAATTCTAAATACTCTACTAGGGAGTAAGTCTCATGGATCAGACTTATTTCTGAGTAGACATACATAGGATTGTGCCGTTGGCTGATCACTCAGTGATTGGCAGCTGAGTGTATGAGCTGTTTTCATGGAAAAGCATTGGGTGTGCAGTGGTATCGAGTGATAAGAAAGCCGTTTCTGTTGTGTATAGGCTTTGTGGTCATTTCACACACACAGATCATCACTTGATGCTATAGCCCTCAGGTGTCATGTACAGATGTGTGAGCTCAGCCACAGTAGAGGTGACTTTCAGCTTGCAGCTTAATGTGTTTCTTATGTCCCAGAGGAAGATGTGTGAAACCTTTGGAATTACAATATTGTAGTGTTTCAGAGATCTTTTTTTTTTTAAAAAAGATATTTATTGAAATTTTCCACTTTAATACATTAAAAAAATAAAAAAACAAAAAACAAAAAAAGTTAAAAACACATAAAGTTTACAATCCTTATTTTTCTATAACATATTTCCCTGACTTCCCCACACCTCCCCTTCTTATATTCCAATTCAAATTGTTAGTTCAACAAGTTCTTATCCCCAATTTTTAACCTTTTTCTGTTTAGTTCATTTTAAAAAAGCCAATTTTACCTTATAAACATCAATATTTATACATCAATTCTCATTCTTAAAACTTTTTTCTAAAGTCGACCCAAATTCCCTTCCACAACTTCCCCAATTTTCATACAAATAGCAAAACAAAATAAAAGCAAAAACAGATTGTAATTATGCCCCCTTTGGATCCCCAAACTCCACCCCCCCCTTTCCCGGTTTCAATCCCTAACAAATGTCCATCAGTCTTGATCTACTATCAGTCTGGAGATCTCACGTCCGAGGCTCTTAATTCTCTCTCAATTCCTCTCTGCCGGTTTTTTTGATAGTCCTTAATATTAAACACCAGATCTCGGAGAAGCTCTAGCCCAATGGGATCCATATTTCTTCCAGCCAGACCTCCATACTTAAAAGTGGAGCCCGAATCTTATTTCTTACTCCTTTCAAGTCCAAATGTCCCCAAAGCTCCAACTTCCACCTTAATCAGATTTGTAATCCTTGGATCTTCAGATCTCCACATAAGGAGATCTCTCCATTCTTCAATCTCCAATTCAAACCAGATTTTCGACATCAAGTTCTTATTTTCCTTTGTAGCCATCATGTCAGGCCTCTGGCTCTCCTTTGTCATCTGCAGCATTACAGCTCCTCCTTCCTTTTCCTCAGGAACAACATATATCTCTTTCTCCACACTCTCAAAGTTCTCAAGTTTCCCTTTTTTAAAAAAAAAAAAATTATTAAAATTTCCAATTTTTATACAAACAAAAAGCAAAAAAGTTTAAAAACACATATAGTTCGCAATACTTAGTTTTCAATGACATATTTCCCTGACCTCCTCATACCTCCCCTTCTTGTAGTCCAATTCAAATTATTTATTCAGCAAATCCTTATCTCAAAGCATTAAAGCTAAAAAACCCCTTAATTTCTATCCGACATCATTCAACATTCATTAATTTTACAATATTTCTGTAAATAGTCCTTGAATTTCTTCCAATCTTCTTCCGCCGACTCTTCTCCCTGGTCACGGATTCTGCCAGTCATTTCTGCCAATCCCATGCAGTCAATCATCTTCATCTGCCATTCTTCCAGAGTGGGTAAATCTTGCGTCTTCCAGTACTTTGCAATAAGTATTCTTGCTGCTGTTGTAGCATACATAAAGAAAGTTCTATCCTTTTTTGACACCAACTGGCCGACCATGCCCAAGAGAAAGGCCTCTGGTTTCTTCAAGAAGGTATATTTAAATACCTTTTTCAATTCATTATAGATCATTTCCCAGAAAGCCTTAATCTTAGGGCACGTCCACCAAAGGTGAAAAAATGTACCTTCATTTTCTTTACATTTCCAACATTTATTATCAGGCAAATGGTAAATTTTTGCAAGCTTGACTGGGGTCATGTACCACCTGTATATCATTTTCATAATATTTTCTCTTAAGGCATTACATGCCGTAAATTTCATCCCAGTGGTCCACAACTGTTCCCAGTCAGCAAACATAATGTTATGTCCAACATCTTGTGCCCATTTAATCATAGCTGATTTGACAGTCTCATCCTGAGTGTTCCATTTCAGCAGCAAGTTATACATTTTTGACAAAATCTTAGTTTTGGGTTCTAACAGTTCTGTTTCCAATTTAGATTTTTCCACCTGGAAGCCAACTTTCTTATCCAAATTGTAAGCCTCCATTATCTGATAATAATGAAGCCAGTCTTGCACTTTGTTTTTTAGTTTCTCAAAACTCTGCAGTTTCAGTCTATCTCCTTCTTGTTCCAAAATTTCCCAATACTTCGGCCATTTGGCCTCCATATTGAGCTTTTTCTGAGCTTTCGCTTCCATTGGTGACAACCACCTTGGGGTTTTATTTTCCAATAAATCTTTATATCTAATCCAAACATTAAACAATGCTTTCCTAACAATATGGTTTTAAATGCTTTATGTGCTTTAACCTTGTCATATGCATGCCACCCAAAAACATTGTTGAAACCTTCTAAATCCAAAATGTCTGTGTTCTCAAGAAGCAGCCAGTCTTTCAACCAACAGAACGCTGCTGATTCATAGTAAAGTTTAAAGTCTGGCAGGGCAAATCCACCCCTTTCCTTTGCATCAGTTAATATCTTAAATTTTATTCTGGGCTTCTTGCCCTGCCAGACAAATTTAGAAATGTCTTTCTGCCACTTCTTGAAACAGTCCATCTTGTCCACAATTTGCAATGTTTGAAACAAAAACAACATTCTAGGCAATACATTCATCTTTATAGCTGCAATTCGACCCAACAAGGAAAGCTTCAAATTTGACCAAATTTCTAAATCTTTTTTCACTTCCATCCAACATTTTTCATAGTTGTCTTTAAACAAATTCCCATTTTTAGCTGTCATATTAATCCCCAGGTATTTCACTTTCTTAACCACAGTTAAACCTGTTTCACTCTGAAACTTCTCTCTTTCAGTCAATGTTAAGTTTTTCTCTAAAACCTTAGTTTTTGACTTGTTCAATTTGAATCCTGCCACCTGACCAAATTCTCTAAAACTCTTTTAGTACTAGATTCTGGCTCTTGTAACATCAAAACTAGGTCATCTGCAAATGCTCTCAGTTTATACTGTTTAGCTCCGACCTGTATACCTTTAACCAACCGGTCCCTTCTAATCATGTTCAGCAGGACCTGCAGGACCGATATAAAAAGCAATGGGGAAATTGGGCACCCTTGTCGTGTCCCTTTTTCTATCTTAAATTGTTCCGTAACCACGTTATTTACAATTAATTTAGCATTTTGTTCAGAGTATATTGCACCTATACCATTCTCAAAGCCTTGGCCTACCCCCATACCCTGTAGGTTCTTTTTCATAAAACTCCAAGAGATATTGTCAAAAGCTTTCTCCGCATCCACAAATATCAGAACTGCTTTAGTGTTTATATTCACTTCTAGCTTTTCCAAAATGTCAATTATGTTCCTCAAATTATCAGATAGATGTCTTCCCGGTAGAAAGCCCGCTTGGTCCTTATGAATCTCCTCAATCAATACTTTTTTCAGTCTCTTAGCCAAAATATCAGCAAAAATTTTGTAATCCACATTTAATAAGGATATGGGACTGTAGTTCTTAAGTTGTGTCTTTTCAGTTTCCGTTTTCGGTATAAGTGTAATATATGCCTCTTTCCACAATTCTGGTGCTCCTTTCCCTTCCAAAATTTCATTACAGACTTCCTTCAAAGGTTGTAATAACCACTCTTTCAAAGATCTGTAATATCTGGAAGTCAGCCCATCCGGTCCTGGAGACTTGCCTAATTGCATATTTTGAATGGCACCTTCTATCTCCTGGTCAGATATTTTGCAATTCAACATTAGTTTGCTTTCTTGTGAAATTTTTTGTAATCCATTTGTTTTCAAAAAGCGTTCAATGTCCATTTCATTCTGTGGCCCTTGTGCATATAATTGTTTGAAGTATTTCTGGAAGCAATTTCTAATCTCAGTTGGATTGTGTATATCTTTCCCTTCTACTTCCAAATTTGTGATGGTATTTAGTTTTTGTCTTTTTTTCAATTGCCAAGCCAGTAGTTTCCCACATTTATTCGCTGATTCAAATGTCTTCTGTCTCATTTGTTTAATTTTCCATTCTATTTCCTGATTCATCAATTCCATATATTGTACTTGATATAATTTTTTTTCTCTCAAAATCTCCTGCGACTTTGGCTTTACTCTCAGTTTTTTCTCCCCTTCTTTTATTTTCTCCCAAAAAATTTTTTGAGAAAAAAAAATCTTTTTTCTCATTTCGACTTCTCTTTTTTATTGCGTTCTGTTGTATCAAGAACCCTCTCATCACAGCTTTACTTGCATCCCAGATTACTCTTTTTTCAACATTAGTAGTCATATTTATTTCAAAATAGTCTCTCAAAGTTTTTTGGGCCTTTTTGTATACTTCTTCATCTCTAAATAGGGTGTCATTCATCCTCCATCTAAAGGAGCCGGGTGTTGTTTGCTTCATCTCCATCTTTACAGCGTTATGGTCTGAGCAAGTTTTAGGGCAGATTTCCACTTTCTTTATCTTTGGTGCCATTCCTCTAGTAATCCAAATTTGGTCAATTCTAGTCCATGTCATCTTAGCTTCAGAGAAGAAAGTTCCCTCTCTCCCCAGGGGGTTCTTAGTTCTCCAAATGTCAATCAAGTCCATATTGTCAGTCAATTCAAAGAAAGTTTTTGGTAGTCTACCATCTTTGGTGACTACCTGTTTTTGTGCCTTGTCCATGTTTGTAGATACAACTCCATTCATATCCCCCATCAATATTATATTATAGTCCATATAGTCCAAAAGAGTCTCATGCAACTTCTTAAAAAATTCAGATTTCCCCTCGTTCGGTGCATACACCCCTACAATCAGAAATTTCTCTCCTTGAAATTGAATTTCGATTGCCAAATATCTTCCTTGTTCATCTTTAAAAATTAATTTCGGTGAAAATTTCTCCTTTGCATATATCACCACTCCTCTCTTTTTGACCTTATCAGACGAAATAAATTCTTGTCCCAATCTCTTATTAATAAGTATTTTCCTGTGTAGCCTCATTACATGTGTTTCCTGTAAACAAATCAAGTCCAATTGTTCTTTTCTTAATATATGAAAAACACCTTTTCTCTTTCGAGGGGAGTTAAGTCCATTACAATTCCAACTTAGAAGTTGCAGAGCCATGGTGAGTTACTTAGTTTTCCCTCCAACTGCACCGAGTTGTTGTTCTTCTTCTGTCGGTGGTGTGTCTTTCCCTGGGCCAAGGAGTCCAAATGATAAGTTTGCTATGTCTAAAATTCCTTTTCCTGATGCGATTGGCTCCTCACCAGATTCAACTTCCTTTTGTAGATCCTCCTCGTGGTCTTTCAAGAACTTGTCTTTATCATTCACTGTCCTTATTCTTATTTTTCTTCCTTTGTATTTGAAGGATAGACCTTGGGGGAATTCCCACCTGAAGAGTATTCTGTTTCTTCTCAATAGAACAACAAGATCTCTGTAGTAGGCCCTTACATCCAAAATATATTTGGGTATATCCTTAAAGATCTCCACGAATGAATCTTCAATTTCCAGAGTTCTTTGATAGTGCAAATTCAAGATTTTGTCTCTTTCTTCTTTTGTTCTTAAGGTAATCAAACAGTCTCTTGCTTTGTTCTTTCTTTGTCTTTTACCAAGCCTAAATGCACTCACTATCTTGAATTCTTCCTTCCCCAGGTCCTGTTGCCAAAAATCTGTAAATTCCTTTGTAAGGAAGTCTGCCAGGTTGTCTTTCTCGCTTTCAGGTACTGCTCTGATTCTTAAATTTCTCTCCTTTCCTTGTAATTCAATCATAGACAGTGTTAGGTCGTGATCCTCTAGTTTCTTATATACCGGTGGTATCTTCTCTTGAGCAGCGGTTGCAATTTCCTTAGCTTCCTCTGCTATCTTTCGAGTTGAGGCCGATTCCTCCAATAGTTTTTCAATGGACTGTGTGTTAGAATTCACCTTCTTTCCCAGTTCATTCATACTTGTAGTGTTCAAGTCAATTTTTGCTGAGGCCTCAGCTACTTGTTTATTTGTCTCTGCAACCTGTTTAGCTAAATTTTCCAAAGATGCATTAATTTTGCCGAGTGCCTGAGCCAATAAATCTTCAGATGACATAGCTTTTGGTTTTGCTTGCGAAGCAGCAGTTCCTACTGTGCCTGCTGCTCCGGATGTTGAAGCCCTTCTCTGATGTGTAATATCAGTCTTGTATTGTCTACCGGACCTGGTAGTTTTTTCCTGTGCCAGCTCGATCTTCCCTTTCTCATTTGCCATAACACTCTCATGCAAAACCCAAGGTCAGTCTCACGCCTGGTAGATTTGTTTTGAAGAGGAATTTTCCAAGCTTGGTTACTTAGTGGCTTAGTTGTTGTTGCAACATAGTCTCCTCTAGGGGGACACACTTCCAACTTCACTTTGCAACTTTTAAAACAGATATGGTCCTTATAGGTCCCCAGTACCCTTAAAAGCCACAAATTCAGTGTCCTTAAAAGTTACTTTTTAGTCAAAAGCAGTTCCAGAAACACTGTATCTTTCACAGAGTTGTATCAGGATTCTTTACCTTTAACGTGCTGGCAATTCTTCCCAATTAGGCTTTCCCTATCATAGGCAGTCCGTTCCCAGATTTCAGAGGCAGCAGATGTAACTTTACTTCCCTCCTTCCTTGCAGGTAAATACCTCTCAAATTTCTCCCCTTTGCTCCTGCAGGCAGGGGGGATTGCTTTTTTGGTGCTGGATTTTAGACCTTTAAAAAGACGTCTTTCAGAGTTACAGCTTTAGAGTCTCTTTGCTTTGATCTGCTTACAAGCCGGAAAGGTAGACTTCCTGTTTTTACCTTTCCCGTTTCGGTGCCGATTTTTTTTTTAAAGTTTTTCCTTGAATTAATTGACTTAATCCTACTCACGAGTAGTTGCTTTAGAGTCCAATTGCCAGGAAGAAATCAGCGCTCTCCGACGATGGCCATGCGGCTTCACTCCACGGAAGCGGTAGACGGCTCTCAGCTCCGCGCCGCTCACCCCCGTTCCACTCCGCAGCCTTTAAAAAGGCTCCTTCGCAGTGGGGAAGCGCAAATGGAGCCCGCTGAGCCTCCAAGTTCCCAGGCTTCACTGCCTGCAATTTCTTCGGGTCCCCACTTCGCCGGAGCGGCAAGACCCTGTCCCGTGGAGCCAATTCCCTCCGGAGCTCAGAGGGAATCCGCCATTCGTCGCTGGCACTGACCGGAAGTAGCCAAAGTTCTCAAGTTTCTCTTCTTGTCCAGCTGCATAAACTTCCTGAGTCAAGTCCTTATCAAATTCAATGAATTTATTTACTGTTAAGTCCAGAGTTGCAACATTGGTAGCCAAAACATCAATTTGGCCTTGTAACTTTCCCAAGAGAACAAAAACTCTGTCCAATTTAGCTTGTATTTTCCCTCCTTCAGCCATTCTTGTAATGTCCCAAAACCCCCTCTAGAGGGATTTTGGTTACTTAATCTTCCTTCCAGTTCAAATCCAAAAGTCAAGTTAGTTTGTATCAGTTCTTCCTTATTTTCAACAAATTATAACCAAATTGTAACAAATATAACCAGCAGAGACAACAGAAACAAAGTTCTCTTTTTCAGCTTTGACAGCTAATTTGACAGCTGTCAAACCCTTCAATACCTCTTCAACAGGCTCTCTCGCGGATCACTCCCGGGTCCGGGGGGGTGGCACTTCAGCTCCCAAAATTAGCTCTTATCCTCCAGTAAAATTACTTATACTGCCAAATCGTGAAATTAATATCTTTTATCCAACAAACAAGAAAAAATTTCTCTCGACCTTAGTTAGCTGATCCTTGCTTAAAATTATTTACAAGACGGGGAGATGGACTTCCTGTTTGCGCCTTCCCCGATCATGCCTAATTAAAAAAATAATAATTTTCTTTGTAAACCCAATTTCCGTACTACTCACGGGTTGTTGCTTTTAAAGTCCAATTGTTCACAAAAAGAAGTCAGCGCTCTCCGACCATGGCATGCGACTTCACTCCACAGGAGAAGCAGTCGACTCTCGGCACCGCGCCGCTCACCCCGTCCCCCGTTCCGAAGCCTTTAAAAAGGCTCCTTCACGGGTCGGGGGGGCGCAAATGGTGCCCGCCGAGTCACCAAGTTCACAGGCTTCACCGCCTGTGATTTCTGAGGGTCCCCGCGTCGCCGCCGCGGCAGGACCCAACTCCTGCGGAGCCGATTCCCTCCGGAGCTCGGAGGGAATCCGCCATTAGCCGATGGCGCTAACCCGGAAGTCGTTTCAGAGATCTTTCTGAAGCAGCACACTTTGTTCTTGGGTCGCTATGTAAACAATAAGAGGAAAGTGTAAGTGAATGTTCATAAAATCTGACTTCTGTATCAATTGAAGTGTATCACAAATGGTCTTTCCCGCAGCAAGAAGAGCAATTAGATACTATATTAGCTGAAGGATGGGTAAGATCACAACATAGAAAGTGACCCATTCTGAGTGATGAGGATCTTCTTGTGTGGACTGTGATAATGTATAATCCTGGCATCTAAAATGAATCAGTCTTTCTTTCTCCACTCCAGGGGAAGCAAAGTGGCTTCTACAGAGTGGAATAGTCGTTCTTCTCCCACATGGGTATGACGGTGCTGGACCGGAGCATTCTTCTTGCCGAATTGAACGTTTCTTGCAGGTAGCCAGACATGACATCTTCTACAAGCTCATTTTTCCCATGCTTTACATGCATAAGGTTCCGGGTTCAATTTTTGGCATCTCTAGGTTCATGGAGGATAAGGCTGTCAATGGCTATGATTGTTGTTTACTAAATTTGTATGCCGCCCTTCATCTGTAGATCGCAGGGCAGTTTACAACATAAAAATACAACATAAAACAAAAAATACATGATGCAAACAAGAACAAGCACAAGCCAATAACACTCCCTCTCCTCACCCATGATGGTTGTATATTACCTCCATGATCAGAGGCACCTTACTTCTTAATGTAAGCTACTAGGAAATGAGAGCAGGGAAGGGATCTTGCTAGTGGGCTGCTGCGGGAAACGGGGCCTTGGGCTGGATAGCTGTTACTGTTCATATTCTGGGAAAGGTGAGGCTGACACTTCCAGCACTGTCTTATACCACATCAGGTAATTTCCAGCTCAGCTATGTTCAGACTTGGCCAGGATGAGAGAGGTGCTTTTTACATGGCTATATTGTGAAAGATTGTTCTAGAGAATCTGTCCTGCTACGCACCAGTCAATTGTAGAGAAGTTTGCAGACACAAATTGCCATTGCAATTTATAAAACTACAACTGAGGAACTCAAACTATATCCTTGTTCTTCCTGTGTGCAGCAATTATTCTGTCTGTGGTGTTTCTTCCTGTTCTTGTAAGTTGTGTCTTTCTTTCCCCTGGTTGTTGCTATAAATAAAAAATTGTCCAGTAGCACCTTATAGACCAACTAAGTTTGTTCTGGATATAAGCTTTTGTGTGCATGGACACTTACCCCTTACCTTTCCTGCCCCGACCTGGCCACAATGATCCATGCGACAGTCATCTCCAGGCTTGACTACTGTAATTCGCTGTACGCGGGGCTGCCCTTGAAGCTGTCCCAGAAACTCCACCGGGTGCAGAATGCTGCAGCGAGGTTCCTCATGGGGTCTCTGCCATGGGAGCATATTCACCCAGTGCTTTTCCAGCTGCACTGGCTCCTGGTGGAGTACAGGGTCAGATTTAAGGTGCTGCTTTTGACCTTTAAAGCCCTTCACGGCCTCGGACCCTCGGACCTACGAGACCGTCTCTCCCGGTATGCCCCACGGAGAGCCTCAAGGTCCATAAATAGCAACACCCTAGTGGTCCTGGGCCCTAAGCAAGTTAGATTAGCTTCAACCAGAGCCAGGGCCTTTTCAACTCTGGCTCCGGCCTGGTGGAACGCCCTGCCTCATGAGACCAGGGCCCTGCAGGATCTGATTTCTTTCCGCAGCGCCTGTAAGACAGAGTTGTTCCGCCTGGCCTTTGGCTTGGAGCCAATTTGATTCCCTCCCCCTCTTTCTTTTTTCTTTTCCTTCTCCTCCTGCGATGCTTCATTTTAATATTTTAATGTTTCAATATTTTAATGTTGTTTTTAAGTTGTAATCATTCAACTTGTTTTTATTATTGCTTGTAAGCCGCCCTGAGCCTGGCCTTGGCTGGGAAGGGTGGGGTATAAATAAAAATTATTATTATTATTATTATTATTATTATTATTATTCAGATACTGGTTGTTGCTGTTATCCATCATGCCTTGGGCAAAGCTGATATCCCATTGTTGTTTCAGAAATTTCTCTATTGCTCTGTCCCTGTGCTCGTTGTTTTGCAACTTTAAAAACAGCAGCTGTACTTGTTTTTTTTAATTTGTTTTGCATTTTTTGTTCATTTGTTTCACAGATGTGTGATAGCTCAGAGGAGGGTGTGGATGGTGACCATGTCAACATGTGTGTTGTGCACCCAACAACCCCAGCACAGTATTTCCACTTACTCCGTAGACAGATGGTTCGAAACTTCCGGAAACCTTTGATTGTTGCTTCTCCAAAAACTCTGCTCAGGTTGCCTGTGCGTAGAAAGATTTCTTGCTTTGCTTGCTACTCCTAATTATTCTAAAACATCACTTGTTAGCACAGCCACATACTGTCAAGATTACAGTTTTTTCATGTAGGTCCTGTAACTTCCTTTGTAGTTCCAATAACATATGGGCGAATGGACCTCTGGACGGGGGCAGCGGTGTGGTTAATTCCCACCTGAATGTTGCCAACCTGGGTGTGGGAGCTAACCATGTTACTGGACCTACACAT
Source organism: Podarcis raffonei (assembly GCF_027172205.1). Taxonomy (NCBI): domain Eukaryota; kingdom Metazoa; phylum Chordata; class Lepidosauria; order Squamata; family Lacertidae; genus Podarcis; species Podarcis raffonei. The sequence continues at coordinate 1,537,711 of NC_070611.1, forward strand.
GTGATCCCTTTGTATGTATACAGTGGTACCTCGGGTTAAGAACTTAATTCGTTCCGGAGGCCCGTTCGTAACCTGAAACTGTTCTTAACCTGAGGTACCACTTTAGCTAATGGGGCCTCCTGCTGCCGCCGCGCGATTTCTGTTCTCATCCTCAAGCAAAGTTCTTTAACCCGAGGTACTATTTCTGGGTTAGCGGAGTCTGTAACCTGAAGCGTCTGTAGCCTGAGGTACCACTGTATTACCAAAATGCCATTGGAAAAAACCAGGGAAGTAAATCTGTGTTGCTCTTGATTCATCCTATGCTGTATTAGGCATAAGATGTTTGGAAGGGTCATTTTTTTTATTTGACTATATGTGTTTGTGTTTGTGTAATTGTGTGTGTGTGTGTGTGCGCGCACACACACACACAAACATACTTACATTATTGAACATAATCTGTTATTTAAATGACCTTTCTATGTGTTTAATATTTTACATTTCATCTAACTTCTAACCCATTCCTCAAAATTTTTATGTGAAAGATCAATCACTTCAGTGGGATATACTTGTCTTGCACTTTTGACTATTAATGGATGTTTATCAAGAATCTTAGACATCTTAATGACCAAACAGTTTTATTAGCTAGTATTTCCATACTTGTTCCTAAGTTGTCCCCAGCTAGTCATATAAATCCAGTGCTTTTTTCTGGAGGGGGGGTGCGAGGATATGAAGACCCCTCAACATTTTGTGACTCTTAAGTTTGGCCTCATTGAGGGGCAGTATTTCAATATGAGAAGGAAAAAGAGTACCCCTAAACATTTCTTTTAGAAAAAAACACACAGTATAAATCTAATGTTTCTGAAATTTGTCATGCTTAGACACTTTACAGTTGCTGAGTGAAATATCTAGCTCTTCAAATGTACTTGATATGCATACATTCAGCCCCCCCCTTCCTTTCTATAGGCTGCTGCGTCAAGCTTAGTAGAAATGGCCTCAGGAACAACGTTCAGACCAGTTATTGGTGATTCGACGGTGGATCCTAAAAAGTAACTGGAACTGCGGTCTTGTATTTAGTATTTAACATTCCAAATAGTAGCAGGCAGTAAAATAGCACGATAGCGCATGAGGAAGTGAAAAATTTAAGCATGACTGAGACTCATAGATTTAGAATGAAGATTAAGGCTGCAATCCTATACTTGCTTAGCTGGAAGTAAGCCCTGTTTAATGCTGTCAGGATCCAATGGCTTGAGTAAAACATGTTCCTCTGATTTAACTAGTTGCTTTTGATTATGTCCATAAAAGACAGGAGTGGGGTGCTGGATATTCAGCCTTTTGCTTTGTGGGTGACTGGATTACCAGCTGGAAGATTGACAGGGGCCTGCCATTGCCATATTGTGCTGGCAGTATTGTGTATATCTGACATGGTCCTATGGGATAGATTGGATTAACACATGTACTGTTACCTGGAGACAGGTAGGGATGTAGGGTGCATGTACAAGTGGCAATACACACCTGGTCCCTGTTTGCCTGTGCTGAGTCTCCTGTTCCCTTTGTGCTCAGGCCCCTGGGATGTCTTCTTCCCTGTAAAGTCATAGGTTTCGGTTGTACGTGCCTATAGTATAAAAGCAGAATCATTATCTTCATATTATTTCCTAGATTTATATCCTGCCCTTCTTCCAAGGCAGAACAAGAGCAATGTTTTAAACCTAAAAAAACCCCAAACACCTCTGTGGGGGGAGTGCCCAAAGTCACCCAGTGAGTAGTATGGATGACCAGGAGTTTGAAGCTGGGTCCATGCATAGCCCACTGGTGAGCAGCCTGTTTTATGCAGCCTTAACAATTTTTATGCTGCACTCAAGGTCTGAAACTTCCTCATTCTTCTCTTCCATCATCTCCTTATTTTTCATAATTTAAAGTGTTTCTTCCCTCTTTCTATGTAGCTTCTGAATAGCTGGATATCTAGTGAAAATAAACTGACTTTTAAAAAATGTTTTCCTTTTCCTTAAGAAAAGAAGCCCCACTCCTAGCTGTCTAAGACAAATTGGCAGGCTTCTCCCATATTCTGTGTCTGTAAATGCTTCTCTTTCCCCTGCCTGAAGTATATATTTTAAGCACCCACTCTATTATTCTGATTGCAAATTGTTTTAACTAATTTTAATACTGTATTCTTAACATGACATGTAACCTGCCCTGGGACCTTATAGTGAAGGGTGGGTGAGAAATCTAGCATCTAAAAACAATATTGTAGAACACTAAAGTAAAGTAGGAATTACTTTCACTTGCTTTTCAGAACCATAGGTGTATTGGTCTTTTTATTATTTTATATTATTTTAAATCCCATGCTTACTTATTTGAGTAAAACCTCATCAAACTCAGTGGAGCTTACCGTACTTCTAATTAGACCTGCATACGGCTGGGAATTCTAATCTGAGGTAGCCATGGTGAAAATTGGAGTAGGGCAGTCTTTATTCCTGAGTAGTTAATCCAGAACGCGTTTATCTTTGGCTCAGCCTAGTCTCTGTTCTTGTTCCACCCATGACTGACATGCAGTTCCTGAAATATTACTCCTGAGAGTTTACAGCTCTCTAAAGAAAACAGGTTGCCCATCTCTGCTTTAACCACTACACTGGCTCTCTTTTAAGTTAATCAGACATCAACATCTGGGTGTATGAATGGAATAGATGCATGGTCTTTTTAGGAATTGTGTTTCCTGAGCACTTAAATCTTCTTAATGTATTAACTCCATTGTCTTTGGATCCTTTAAATTATTCCAACCTTTCTTCCGTGCAGTGTGAGCAGAGTAATTCTCTGTTCTGGAAAACATTACTATTCTCTGTCAAAACACCGGGAGATGCTTGAAGAAAAGAAGCAAAATACAGCAATTATCAGATTAGAAGAACTGTGTCCTTTTCCGATAGAAGCTCTTCAGCAAGAGATTAAAAAATTTACTAATGCAAAAGGTTGGTGGGCTCGTGGCTCTTCAAAAGGACTTGGCCAAAACCTGTTCACTTAGCTGTTTTAGACTAATGTGCTGCAGTCCTTTGAGAACAGGGGCTCTAAAGCTTAATAATAAGAGGCTGTGGCCAACATTGACTGAACATATAGAAACCTCCCCATTTGGCCCACCAGGCTGTTTTCCCAAAGCCACACCCACTTGTGTAACGTCAGGTGTGGGGAAGGTAGAAGCTGATGCAGGGGGAGTTCAATCCTGCTCAGCTTGGTTGTGCCATCCAGTTTCCATGTGGTGTCCAAATCCTGCTTGGACAGTATGTCGCACCCCCAAACACACACACAATTGAGGACCAATTATGGCAGTTTGGCAAGACAACCCACCTGTCAATCAACTATTATCAATATGACATCAGATGATTGAGATGTGGGTGGTCCTGCCAACTTGTCGATGTTGGTCCTCAGGGGAGCTGGAGATAAAGATCTGGCCCACCAGGCCTAAAAGGGTTTTATTTATTTATTATATTTACATATAACCTTTATCTTCCCAGAAGCACAAATGGTTGCACATGGTTCTCTTCCTCCCCATTTCATCTCACAGCAGCCCTGTGAGGTAGGTTAGGCTAAGAGATGGCGACTGGCCCAAGGTCACCCAGGAAGCTTCATGGCTGAGTGGGAATTCAAACTCTGCTCTCCCAGGTCCAGCACTCTAAAACCATGATGCCACACTGGTTCCTCTCCCCTGATATATAAGCAGAGGAGAGCCTATGGATTAGCCAGAATTCATAGGACAAACCAATACCTATTGTTGCCTCTTATTTTTTACTCAGAATTTATATGGAGTCAAGAGGAGCCACAGAATATGGGGCCCTGGGCGTTTGTGTCACCAAGATTTGAGAAGCAACTGGCCTGTAAGGTAAGATTCCAGTATTCTGTGACATTGGGGTAAGTTACCCATTAGCTGAGTCTTAAATGCCTCAAATCAGTTTTTGCCATTCTTGCTACCACAATGGACTGAAGACTAAGCAGGTTTGTATTTGCTTAGACCATGGGGGCTCCCCAGGTGGTCTCCATGGCCAGCCTGAAGCAGGCAGGGTAAGGTGCTCCTTAAGGTATGGTTACCAGATGTCCCCGTTTCCCGGGGACATTCCCCGGATTTACAAATCTGTCCCCGGACAAAGTCCGTCCCTGGAATGTCCCTGGATTTCATTTAATGTCCCCGGATTTATATTTTAAGTGTTGTAGATTTATTAGTAGGGAATGAATGTTGCGTGATTGGTTCAACAGCACACAACACATCATATGGGGACTTCCGGTGAGGCAAAATGGCGGGCGCCACGGCAGCGAGCAGCTCCTGAAGCCAGCCAGAGCCAACTGTGCTACCAGGCTGGCTCTGGGCTGCTGAGACTGCCACTGCCGACGCTACTGCCAAGGGGGAACCAGGGATGCCTGGCGCGTCAACTGGGGGAACCGCTGTCCCCCTCCCCCACGACCTAAATCAAGCCGGGAGCGAGAGCGCCTGGCCACCCAGCCGACTGCCCAGCGGCGCTCCAGGGCCAGGAAAGCCCTGGAGTTGATGCAGGGAGAAGGAGGAGAGGAGAAGGAGAAGGAAGAGAGAGAAATAGGAAGGAGAAAAAAGAGGGGAGCCCCAACCTTGCTGCGCCACTGCCACTGCCACCATTGAGGGGGAGGAAAAAGTGTCTCCGGATTCTTTGAAAAATATCTGGTAACCTTACCTTAAGGTAACCTGGTCCTGAATTGTTCATGGCTTTGTATGCAAGAACTTTGAACCTGGAGTTATGCATATCAGTTTGAGTTCCATGATAGGCAGAACATAAATGTTATAATAGTAATGGATTTTTACTGATTGATAACATTGTATTCTAGCAGTACCTATAGGCAATGCTAGAACTTTTTAATGTTGCACACCACCCTGGGAGCTTTTGATATATGGCAGTATATAAGTTGAATAAACAACAACAACTTGTATTTCAGTGGAATTAAAACTGAAATCCTCTCTCTACTTTTTGGGAACAAAACCCAATGAACACAGTGAGACTTCCTTCTGAACAATTACAGGCCTGTAAAACACACCCAGTACATTTTCTTGCAAAATGTGGGAGACTTTTGATCAATTTCTGATCTTTTAAAGGAGCTTTGGTTCTAAACCACATAGGAGCATCCCACTTGCCTGTTTTACCTGTGGCCGACTTGAGGAGCTAGGTGTGCAGTTCTAAGGGGGTCTTATAATGTTGGCTTCCTGAGATGTATGCTGAAGCCAAGACAGAGCCATAGAAGAGAAAATAAAAAAGGGTGCATACCGGTTATGTAGTACAGGTTTATCTTTCACAATAATATTGTTTGCAGAATAATGGTGAAGACTGCAGTCGTGCACATAGTTTGGCTTGGACTCCTATTCCAAGTACATTTACTAAGGAGTTGTTGCTTTTGGCATCCGTCTGTCTCAAGAGACAATGGAGTGCGCTTTGTGGGTGAAAGCAAAGTGCTGGAGAATCACAGCACCCACTGTGGCTGCAGAGACTGGTAACTTGTAGCTGCTCCCTCCTGTGTTTTGGCAGCGCCGAAGTGACCACTGCAGGGCACAAGCCTGGGCAGTGCCTATGGAAATTCTGGGCTGCCCATATGACAAGACCCCCCTCTCATCCTCACTGATGAAACCCATTGAACACAGCCAGGTTAATTCTGAGTAAACATGCTAAGGATTGTGTTGCTCCATTTGAGTCAGGTAGCTGTGTGCAAGATTGCAGCCCAGTTTATTAATTTAATAACTGTTTAATTTGGACAGAGAATAAGTAGTTTGTAATGCTGCCTTTCCAACTTAATTGCAGCTCCATCTTGTAAGTAGACCTGCGTTACCAGCACCTGCAGTGGGCATTGGAATGTTACACCAAAAACAGCAGGAAGACCTTCTCACCAAAACATTTGCTTGAGACCTATGAACTGTGTTAATTCTTGAAGGTTAAAACAAGGTCTTAGTGAATGAGAATGTTACAAACCTGAATGTGATCATGAGGCATGTTGTTTACAATTGTATATTGGGTACAAGCCAGCTAAAGTTCATTTCAGTGTATACTTAAGCATGTATTTAAATCTGCACCCTTGGATGGAGCGTAAGTGCATTTATCTGTATTTGGATCTTTCCTATTGCAATTTGCTTATGTTTAGGTAAGAAATCTTTAAAAAATAAATAAATAATTTTTAAATTAAACATCTTCATGCAGCTCCTAAAATCTGAGACTCTTATGATACCCATAATGACTTCCCACTTTTGTGCATTATTTGTTTTTGTTTTTTTCTTGGTTCATGTGGGAACCAATGACACTGCAAGCAATAGCCTCCAGAAGATCAAAAGAGACTATGAGGCTCTGGGCAGGAAATTGAAGCAATTAAATGCACAAATTGTCATCTCATCTGTCCTCCCAGTTGAACGACGTGGCCCAGGGAGAGAGCGAAAAATAGTGGAAGTGAACAGCTGGCTTCGCAAATGGTGTAAACAGGAACGGTTTGGATTATTAGATCACGGACTGCAGTTTCTTGAAGATGGACTTCTGGCAAGCGATGGGCTGCACCTCACAACAGTTGGGAGGAATGCTTTTGCCAAAAATCTCAGAAACCTCATCAGGAGGGCTTTAAACTGACTAATGTGGGGGAGGGAGACAGTGCTACTGAAGGTAGGAGTCTATCAATTGATGAAGATGATCATCTAAATGTCATAGACCAAATGGAGCAAACAGCACGCAGACCTAGTGGTGGTGGTGGGGAATTCTTAAATAAGAGAAACGGGGGAATGATTAATGGACTTCAATGTCTGTACACTAATGCACAAAGCATGGGAAATAAACAAGATGAGCTTGAGCTCTTGGTACAGCAAACTAAATATGACATAATAGGAATCACTGAAACCTGGTGGGATAAGTCCCACGATTGGAATGTAATAATGGAGGGATAAAATCTATTTCAGAGAAACAGACCAGACAAGAAAGGAGGAGGAGTGGCGTTATATGTCAGGGATGTGTATACCTGTGAAGAGATCCAAGATTTAGAACCTCAAAGCCAAAGTGAGAGCATTTGGGTCAAAATTAAGGGAGAGAAGAATAACAGTGACCTCATTGTGGGAGTTTACTATAGATCCCCAAGCCAAACGGAGGACATATAATATAATATGACAGCTAAAAATGGGAATTTGTTCAAAGACAATTATGAAAAATGTTGGGCTGAAGTGAAAAAAGATTTAGAAATTTGGTCAAATTTGAAGCTTTCCTTGTTGGGTCGAATAGCAGCTATAAAGATGAATGTATTGCCTAAAATGTTGTTTTTGTTTCAAACTTTGCAAATTTTGGACAAAATGGATTGTTTCAAGAAGTGGCAGAAAGACATTTCTAAATTTGTCTGGCAGGGCAAGAAGCCTAGAATAAAATTTAAGATATTAACTGATGCAAAGGAAAGAGGTGGATTTGCCCTGCCAGACCTGAAACTTTACTATGAATCAGCAGCATTCTGCTGGTTGAAAGACTGGCTGCTTCTTGAAAACACAGACATTTTGGATCTTGAAGGTTTTAACAATGTTTTTGGGTGGCATGCATATTTGTGGTACGACAAGGTGAAAGCACACAAAGCTTTTAAAAATCATATTGTCAGGAGAGCATTGTTTAATGTTTGGACTAGATATAAAGATCTATTGGAAAATAAAACTCCAAGGTGGTTGTCACCAATGGAGGCTAAGGCTCAGAGAAAACTTAACATGGAGGCTAAATGGCCAAAATATTGGGAAATTTTGGAACTAGAAGGGGACAGATGGAAACTGCAGAGTTTTGAGAAATTGAAAGACAAAGTGCGAGATTGGCTTCATTATTACCAAATAAGGGAGGTTTATAATTTGGACAAGAAAGTTGGTTTCCAGGTGGAAAAATCTAAATTGGAAACAGAATTGCTAGAATCCAAAACTAAGACCTTGTCAAAAATGTATAACTTGCTGCTGAAATGGAATACTCAGGATGAGACGGTTAAATCTGTAATGATTAAATGGGCACAAGACGTTGGACATAATATTATGTTTGCTGACTGGGAACAGTTGTGGACCACCGGGATTAAATTTACGGCATGCAATGCCTTAAGAGAGAATATTATGAAAATGATATACAGGTGGTACATGACCCCAGTCAAGCTTGCAAAAATCTATCATTTGCCCGACAATAAATGTTGGAAATGTAAGGAAAATGAAGGTACATTCTTTCACCTTTGGTGGACGTGTCCCAGGATTAAGGCGTTCTGGGAAATGATATATAATGAATTGAAAAAGGTATTTAAATATACCTTCTTGAAGAAACCAGAGGCCTTTCTCTTGGGCATGGTCGGCCAAGTGGTGCCAAAGAACGACAGAATTTTTTTTATGTATGCTACAACAGCAGCAAGGATACTCATCGCAAAGTATTGGAAGACGCAAGATCTACCCACTCTGGAAGAATGGCAGATGAAATTGATCGATTGTATGGGACTGGCAGAATTGACGAGCAGAATCCGTGACCAGGGAGAAGAGTCGGCTGAAGAAGATTGGAAAAAATTCAAGGACTATTTACAGAAATATTGTAAAATTTAAGAAAGTTAGATGGTGTTGGATTGAAATTGAGAGGTTTCTAGCTGAAATGATATATAAGAACATAGATGGGGGAAAAAAGGGGGTTTGAAAAATAAGGTAATGTTACAAGCTGTAATGCTTTAAATGAAGGATTTGCTGAACAAATAATCTTAATTGGGATACAAGAAGGAGAAGTATGAGGAGGTCTGAGAAATTTGTTATTTAAAAGTATGGTTTACGAATTTTATGCTTTTGTTTAATGTTTCTGTTTGTTTTGTTTGTTTGTTTTGTTTTAAAAAATTGGAAAACTTAATAAATATTCTTTAAAAAAACAAACAAACGGAGGACATAGATGATGCCTTCCTGGAACAGATGGCCAAGCATACAAAAGGAAGGGAGATAGTAGTAATGGGGGACTTCAATTACCCGGATATTTGTTGGATGTCAAACTCAGCCAAGAGCATAAGGTCAAACAGATTCCTCACTGGCCTTGCAGACAACTTCATTGTCCAGAAAGTGGGAGAAGCAACAAGAGGAACAGCCATTTTAGATCTGGTCCTAACCAATGTTGATGACCTGGTTAGTGGGGTAGAAGTGGAAGGATCATTAGGCGCAAGTGATCATGCTCTTCTGAAGTTTACTATACAGCGGAAAGGAGCAGCCAAGCATACTAGGACTCAATTTCTTGACTTTAAGAAAGCCGACTTCATAAAACTTAGGGAAGTGCTGGGTGAGATCCCATGGAGAGTAATACTAAAAGGAAAGGGAGTTCATGATGGCTGGGAGTTTGTTAAGAGGGAGATAGTAAAAGCACAACTTCAGGCAATACCAATGAGGCGGAAACATGGAAGATGCCTAAAGAAGCCAGGGTGGCTATCTAAAGAACTTTTAACTGAGTTAAGATTAAAAAAGGATGTGTACAAAAAATGGAAAAGGGGGGAAACCACCAAAGAGGAATTCAAACAAATAGCCAGCACGTGTAGACACAAATTCAGAAAAGCTAAAGCACAGAATGAACTCAGGCTTGCTAGAGAGGTTAAAAGCAACAAAAAAGGCTTTTATGGGTATGTTCGTAGCAAAAGGAAGAACAAAGAAACAGTGGGGTCACTCAGAGGAGAAGATGGTGAAATGCAAACAGGGGACACAGAAAGGGCTGAACTCCTCAATGCCTTCTTTGCCTCAGTCTTCTCCGATAAGGAAAACAATGCCCGACCTGAAGAATTTGGAGCAAATGATTCAGCAGAGGAAACACGGCCCAGAATAACTAAGGAGATAGTACAAGAATACTTGGCTAGTTTAGATGTATTCAAGTCTCCAGGGCCAGATGAACTGCATCCAAGAGTATTAAAAGAACTGGCAGATGTGATCTCAGAACCACTGGCAGTCATCTTTGAGAATTCCTGGAGAACAGGCGAAGTCCCGGTAGACTGGAGGAGGGCAAATGTTGTCCCTATTTTCAAAAAGGGGAAAAGAGAGGACCCAAATAATTACCGCCCAGTCAGTCTGACATCAATACCAGGGAAGATTCTGGAGCAGATCATTAAGCAAACAGTCTGTGAGCACCTAGAAAGGAATGCTGTGATCATCAATAGTCAGCATGGATTTCTGAAAAATAAGTCATGTCAGACTAACCTGATCTCGTTTTTTGACAGAATTACAAGCCTGGTAGATGAAGGGAACGCAGTGGATGTAGCCTACCTTGATTTCAGCAAGGCATTTGACAAGGTGCCCCATGATATTCTTGTAAAGAAGCTGGTAAAATGCGGTCTTGACTATGCTACCACTCAGTGGATTTGTAACTGGCTGACTGACCGAACCCAAAGGGTGCTCATCAATGGTTCCTCTTCATCCTGGAGAAGAGTGACTAGTGGGGTGCCACAGGGATCTGTCTTGGGCCCAGTCTTATTCAACATCTTTATCAACGACTTGGATGATGGACTCAAGGGCATCCTGATCAAATTTGCAGATGACACCAAACTGGGAGGGGTGGCTAACACCCCAGAGGACAGGATCACACTTCAAAACGACCTTGACAGATTGGAGAACTGGGCCAAAACAAACAAGATGAATTTTAACAGGGAGAAATGTAAAGTATTACACTTGGGCAAAAAAAATGAGAGGCACAAATACAAGATGGATGACACCTGGCTTGAGAGCAGTACATGTGAAAAGGATCTAGGAGTCTTGGTTGACCACAAACTTGACATGAGCCAACAGTGTGACGCGGCAGCTAAAAAAGCCAATGCAATTCTGGGCTGCATCAATAGGAATATAGCATCTAGATCAAGGGAAGTAATAGTGCCACTGTATTCTGCTCTGGTCAGACCTCACCTGGAGTACTGTGTCAAGTTCTGGGCACCACAGTTCAAGAAGGACACTGACAAACTGGAACGTGTCCAGAGGAGGGCAACCAAAATGGTCAAAGGTCTGGAAATGATGCCTTATGAGGAACGGCTAAGGGAGCTGGGCATGTTTAGCCTGGAGAAGAGGAGGTTAAGGGGTGATATGATAGCCATGTTCAAATATATAAAAGGATGTCACATAGAGGAGGGAGAAAGGTTGTTTTCTGCTGCTCCAGAGAAGCGGACACGGAGCAATGGATCCAAATTGCAGGAAAGAAGATTCCACCTAAACATTAGGAAGAACTTCCTGACAGTAAGAGCTGTTCGACAGTGGAATTTGCTGCCAAGGAGTGTGGTGGAGTCTCCTTCTTTGGAGGTCTTTAAGCAGAGGCTTGACAACCATATGTCAGGAGTGCTCTGATGGTGTTTCCTGCTTGGCAGGGGGTTGGACTCGATGGCCCTTGTGGTCTCTTCCAACTCTATGATTCTATGATTCTATGATTTTATTTAGGATTTTCTTGTTTTACAGAAGTGTAATGCCTCGTATTTTTTTTCCCCATGTAACATTTTTACAAATCCGTTTCATTTGTTGAGGCATTAGGGGGAGAAGCAAAAAAAAAAAAAAGGAAAAGGAAAAAGAAAGGGGGTGGAGGGAGGGAAGATGGATGGGGGTGGGGTCAGGTGGTGGTGTTTCTATTATGCTTAATGTATGTAGAGTTTGGTGTCAGCGTTGTTTGTGTTGTTCACTTGTGTTCCTTTGGTGGTGAGAGAGTTTGGGGTTGGCCTAGGGTGTGATTGTTTGCTTGTGATTGGCTGTGGTGATCTTTGTTTTCGTGTGTGAGTGAGGTGGGTGGGTGTTTTGGATCAGGTTAGCCATATTGATTTGTATGCTGTTGGTGGATTATTGTCATTGTCTTGTTGGGCTGTGTATGTGATAAAGGGGAGCCATACCGGGGTGAAGGTGTCTTCTTCTGTTTGTCCCCGTGTCAGTTTCAGTTTATTAGTTAATTTTTCTAGTAGGGCTGTTTCCCATACTATTTGGTACCATTGGTCCATGCTTACTCCTGACAGGTCTCTCCAGTGTCTGGTTATGGTGTTTCTGGCTGCTGAAAGTAGGTGGGTTATGAGTTCTTTGTGGTGTAAATGGGCGTTGTTGTCTTGGAAGATGTTTAGTAGGGCCAATTCTGGGGTGATATCTAATACTTGTTTAGTTATTTTACATATTTCTCGTATGGCTGTTGCCCAGAATAGTTGGATTTTGGGACACTCCCACCACATGTGGAGGTATGTGCCTGTGGAGGTGCACCCTCTCCAGCATTTTGGTGAGGTTCCTGGGCATATTAGCGCTAGTTTCCTTGGTGTTAGGTACCACCTGTTGGTGAGTTTCAGTGTGAGTTCTTTTCGTTGATATGGATTTAAAGGGGGGTTTAGACCACATTCTGGTCCATTGCGTGGGGTTAATCTCATAGCCTATGTCATTCTCCCATTGTTTTTTGATTGTGTCTAGGGGTTTTTTGGGATTTTGGAGTAGTATTTTGTATATTGCGGATACCGTCCCTTTACTGTTTCCCTTTGTTGTTAGGAGGAGGTTTTCGAAGGTTGTCAGGGGCCTAGTTGCTGCTAATTTTACTGTTGGGTTGTTTAAGAGGGCATGTAGTTGGTGTTGTGTTAACCAGGGCATTTGGGTGTTTTCTAGTTTGTCTTGTATTTCTTGTGTTGACAAAGGTTTGTTATTTTTATAGAAGTCTATTAGGCAATATAAGCCTTTGGTTCGCCAGGTTTTTGTCTGGAGGTTTTGTGCTGCATGGTGGAATAATGGGTGGTACGCCAGGGGGATTAGTGGGGATGGGGTTGGGGATAGTTTGCCTATTTGTGTTTTCCATGCTTTGAGCATGGTCTGTGTGTACCTGTTGAGTGTTGTGGGAAATTTCTTTAGTTTGTTTGGGAGGAGTGGGTATGCTGTGGTGCAGGTATTTTCAATTGTGTCCCTCTCTAGGTGTACCCATTGTTTTGTCTCATCTTTGAGTATATATGGGATTATATGTCGTATTTGGTTGGCAATGTAATATGCTTCTATGTTGGGGATTCCCCATCTTCCTTCTGAGGTGGGGAGGTGCAGGCATTTGGGGCTTATTCTTGGTTTTTTATGTGAGAAGATGAAAGAGTGTAGTTTTCTCTGCTAACTGCGGAGTTGGGTTGGGGGGATCCAGATTGGGAGGGTTTGGAATAGGTAGGTTAGTTTTGGGAGTGTGATCATTTTGATCATGGCTATTTTGTCTGAGAGAGTGAAATTCATGTTATTCCATCTCTTTAGGTCTTTGTTAATTTGTCGCCACAGGGGCTTGTAGTTGTGGAGGTGCAATTTATTGAGGTTTCTGGTTATTTGTACCCCTAGGTATCTGAACTTGGTGTGGCAAAGTTTTATTTTGGTGACCTTCGTGAGTTCTTTTTGGGTGTGAGGAGGGGTGTTGAAGCACATAGCTTCTGACTTTGTAAAATTTACCTGTAGGCCCGACACCATTGCAAATGTGTTGAGTTCTCTGATTAGGGAGGTTGCTGTGCTTATGGGGTCTGGTGTTGTGACCATTAGGTCATCTGCAAAGAGCCCTAATTTATAGGTTCTGCCTTTTATTTCCACTCCCTTGATGTCTGTGGCTGCTCGGATGCAGATTGCTAAGGGTTCCAGAGCCAGGATAAATAAGAAGGGAGACAGTGGGCATCCTTGTTTCGTGCCTCTTTGGATAGCTATAGTATTAGAATCCATATTATTAGTTCTGCATCTTGCTGAGGCTTGGGAGTATATTTGTTTGAGGATTTGTAGGAAGTTGGGGCCAAATTTCATGTTAGTTAGTACTGCTAATATGTATTTCCACTCTAAGCAATCAAAGGCTTTGAGGATGTCTAAGGACATAATTGTCAATGGGAGTTTCGTTGCCTTGCTGTGTTCGATCAGGTTCAGTAGTTTCCTGATGGGGTCTGTTATATTGCGGCCAGGGACAAAGCCAGTCTGGTCTGGGGCTATTAACTTGTGTAGGAAGATTTTTAGGCGGTTGGCCAAGATTGATGTGAATATCTTGTAGTCTTGGTTTATTAATGAGATTGGGCGGTATGATTCTACTTTGAGGCTGTCTTTTAGTGGTTTTGGGATGGAGACTATTTTGGAGTGGGTCCAGGTTTTGGGGATGGGACCCCCTTTTATGATGTCGTTGAATAGGCGGGTCATGTAAGGCATCAAGGGTTCTTTGAATTTCCTATAGAATTCTGCTGTGAAGCCGTCTGGGCCTGGGGCTTTGTGTGGTTTCAGATTTTTGAGGACCGCATCTATTTCCTCTGGGGTGATAGGGCTGTCCATGAATTCCTGTTCCTCATCAGTTAGGGTAGGCATGGTCAGTCCTGCTAGAAATTTTTTTATTTCCCTCTCTGGTGGGTTATGGGAGGTGTATAGGTTGGAGTAGAATTCTGCAAATTCTGAGATTATTTCTTTGGGGGAGAATGTTATGTTGCCGTCTTTTTTGGTGATGCAGTGTATTCTTGTTTTGAGTGTTTTTTTCCTACATCTATTTGCTAGTAATCTGGAGTTTTTCCCTCCGTATTCATAGAAACGTTGTTTAGAGTATAGAATGTTGATCATTGTTTTGTTGATTTCTAAGGAGTCTAGTTCTCTCCTTTTTTGTTCTATAAGTTTGAGGAGTTTTTTAGATCCTGTTTGTAGCGTGATGAGAGGACTGTGATGTCTTGTTCTATTTTGCTAATTTTTGAGGTGGTTTGTTTTTTAAGGAATGTTTTCTCTTTTATGCAAGCTCCTCTGGTGACCGCTTTCATTGCGTCCCATAGGAGGGGGGTTGTTATATTGTCTACATCGTTTTCCTCGAAGTAGTTTTGGAGGGTTTTTGTGAGACTCTCTCTAATTTGTTTGTTTGTAGTTAGGATGGGACTGAAGGACCATGATGGGGTGGTTTGTGTTCCTTCTCCTATTTTAACGATGACTTCTACTGGGGCGTGATCTGTGATTTTAATGTTACCTATGTTTGTTGATTCCACTGAGGGGATCAGACCCTGTGTGAGTAGAATGCTGTCCAGTCTGGACACTGTATCATGGCGTCCCGATTGGAATGTATGGCTGATGTCTCCCGGGTTTTGCTCACCCCAAATGTCGTAGAGACCCCTGTTTTTTAGCAATTTTAGTAATTTGTAAGAGTTCCTAGTTGTTGGAGGTTTCCTTCGGAGGAAGGTTGCCCATGGGGTTGTAGGGTGGATATCTTTCAGGGATATACCTTTCATATTTAGATTGAGGTCCCCTCCTAGGATTGCTTCCCCTTCAGAAAAGGAGAGTAATTTGTTTAGTGTCTTCTGGAAGAATTCTAATTGTTTCACGTTTGGGGCATATATGGAGCCGATTGTCAGTTTGATTTTGCCGTCTAGTGTCCCTTTAGCGAAAATGAATCTGCCTTTTTTGTCCTTGAGGACTGTTGTGGCAGTGAAGTTCAGGTCTCTACTAAGTATTATGGCTACACCACGTGCTTTCCCTGAGCCTCGTGCGACCCACTGTTGACTGAAGCGGGGGTCGCTCAGGAGTTTGCTGCCTTTGGGTGGGTTGTGTATTTCTTGTAGGAAGGTGATGTGTGGTTTCATGGTGTTTATGTATGAGGTGATGCGTTTTCTTTTGATGGGGTTTCCCAGCCCCCTCACATTTAATGTGATTGCTTTTAGGTTAGCCATCTTGCTTATCTATTATGTGGGGCGATTCCCTGCCAACCCGTTCGGGTTGTCTTGTGTCTCTCTCTTCGTGTTGTTTAAAGAACCAGTGGGGTTGCGCTGACCTAGGGTGTGGTGGGTGGGGGGCTAGTGGGATTAGAGTAAGATTTGGGTTAAAGAGTAGGGGGTAAGTTGTGGAGAGTTTCCTATATGTAGTCATATAGGTGTTTGTTTGGGGTATTTTGGGCCAACTGGCATTTAGCCGGTTGGTCCTAGGTCTCAGCTGGTGTGGAGGGCCGTGTTCAAGGGCAGGCCATCCCCCATGTTGTTTGCGATGGGGGGTGATCAGCGAGACAGTGTGAAGTGACTTTGTAACGTCGCTGTCAAGTATAAGGTTCATAAGCAATGTTGCCAATGTTTTGAGCAACATTGTTGGTGTGTTGGGGTGGGGATGTGGGTGCTGGTACGCTCTGGTGCCACCATAGTGCTGGTTGGGTATCAGATTTTAGCCTGATTGTGGGTTGTGTTATTAAGGTTGGAGTTGTTTTTCCTTAGTATGGAGTATGGGGATGTTGAAGGTGTGGGTGATGGGGAATGTGGTTGAGGTCGTCTGGACTGGTGTTGGGGTGGGGATTTCTGTGGGGGTGCGGGGCTGGGGGGGATGTTGATGGTGTTAACTAAATCTATGTTTTGGGGGGGAGAGAGGGGGAAGAATCACCAGTCCTTCAGTTTGTGGTTTTTCCCTGGTTGCTTCATTCAGCTGGGGTTGTTGTTGTTGTTGTTGTAGGGTTGTCCATCTGCGATGAATTGGTTTGGTTAATCTTGGTCTGGTTTCTTGTGTCGTATGGCCGGCGGGACGGTTCTGAGCGTGATGCTTGTCTGTATTGGTTTGCATTGTTGTGCCGCTTCTGTTGTTTCTTTTTCTTCTGTACCGTCGTCCAGTTGTTTGCTGTTGTTTCCTCGTGGTTGGGGCTGTCACTTGGTGGGTTTGTCGGTTGCCATTCTGGTGGGAGGTCGAGTTCAAGGTTCTTTAGTAGTTGCAGGGCCTCAGGTATGTTGGTAGCCATATGTTGTGTTGTATTGGTTGTTACAATGAAGCGGAAGGGGAAGCCCCATCGGTATTTGATCCCTGCTTGTTGGAGACGCTGGGTGCATGGGCGCAGGCTTTTCCTCCGGTTTAGGGTATCCTGAGATAGGTCCTGTAGGGCCAGAATGGGGGTTTCTCCATATCGAAGGTTGGTTAAGTTTCTGATGTTGTTCCATACCTCTTCCTTCTTTTTGTAGCGTGTGAAGCATACAATGATGTCTCTTGGGGGGGCGCTGGGTTTTGGCATAGGTTTTAGGGCTCTGTGAGCCCTCTCCAAGTCATCTGCCTCAAGTTTCAGGCTTGGGGTTGTGTTTTTCAGCCAGCGTATAATTAGGTCTGCTGGGCTTTTCTCCTCTGTTTTTTCAGGAAAGTTGCGGAAGCGGATGTTACAACATCTATTGCGGTCTTCAAGGTCGGCTTGCTTAATTTTCATCTCTCTGTGTTCTGCTTCCATTTGGTTTACCAGTTCGTCCAGTTTCTTGTTCACACGTGCATTCTCCTCCCGGTATTGCTCTATTATTCTTTCTTGCATTTGGTTCTTGTTCTCTAGAGCTTCCACTTTGGAGGTTAGATTGTTGATTAGTACCTGCATGGGAGCCATTGTGGCCTTCAGTGTTTCTTCTAATCGTGCTTCTAATCTTGCTTCCATTTCCCTCAGGTCTCGTTTCGTTACTGGGCGGTCATCATCTTGATGGGGAGTTACCATCTTAGCATTGTTTGCCATCTCCCTGGTTGGTGTCATCTCAGGCTCCCTAATGGTTTTGGTTTGAGGTTGGCTTGGCATCCTCTTGGAGTAGAGCGGTGGTTAGGAGTTGTGGCAGTGGTGGTTCCTGGGTATTGTTGGGTTGCTGAGCTGATCAGGTGTTGCTGGCTGGTGGCTTGTGCAGAGCGGTTGGATTAGGTGGTCATTTGTGTCACTTCTAGCCTGTGTTTTAAGAACTTCTGTAGGGCTTCTGTAGTTGCCTCAGCGGTGCCGCCAAAGCGGGGGGGGCAGGTAAGAAGATGAGTAGACTAACGGACAGACAGTTCATATAAAGGGAGGGGGTCAGCAGGTAGAGATGCAAAAGATTAGGGGGTGGGGCCAGGGGAAATATTTGTTTCGGAGGGGGTTGTATATACCCCAAAGGGGTACTGTACTGGGGTTCAGTTAAGGTGGAAGTTGGGGTTGGGAGTGGACTCAGAAGCAGAGACAGACAAATAGGCTATATGTAAAGGGTGGAGGGAGTAAAAGGAAGAAGAAGAAAGAAGAAGGGGGGAGCCGGGGGGAGAGGAGAGATTGGAGTATAAGAGAAGAGAGAGAGAGACAAAAAGAGAGTTGAAAGAGAGAGGAGAGATAGTACAGTAATATCAGCGGTAATAGATTGCAGCAATAGTTTTAGCTATAGTATGAGGGGCGCAAAGTGTGATACAGTGATATGAATGTGTGTATGTGTTTCCTTTAGGGGAAGGGGAGGGGGGAGGGAGAAAGGGAGGAGGGAGAGAAAAGGAGAGGAGGAGGGGGAATGGTGGGAAAAGGAAGGAGAAAAAAAGAGAGGGGAGAGGGAGGGAGGGTGAACTGTGGCAATGGTATGGGGGAAAGTCTTATTTTGAAAGAGGGATGGGGGGAGAGGGCTCCCCCCTCAAAAACAATCTGACGAACAGGCTAAAAAAAGGGGGGGTTGATTTTTTAAAGTAAAGGGGATAGAAAACAAAATTGGGGATGGAAAGTGAAAGGTGGGATAGAAGGAAAAAGTAAGGAGGGGTGAAGAGAGAGAGAGGGGAGAGAAAAAAGGAAGAGAAAAATAAAAGGGGAGAGTTGAGGGGGAGAGTATCAATAGCAATAGTAGTGATATGGAGAAAATTTTTGTTTTAAAAGAGAGTGGTGGTCGTAGCAGGGGGGCGAAGGATTCCCCCCTCAAGAAGAAGCTGACAATTAGAATAGAAAGGGCTCTAAAAGGGGGGGGGAATTGTGTGTGTGTGTTGTTGTTGGTTTTTTTAAAAAAAACTATTTCCCCCTAATTATTATTATTATCTTTTGTTTGTAAATAATAATAATAATTAAAATGGTACGGGTAGAAGATAAAAATGAGAATTAAAGGTTTAAAAAATGTGTTTTTGTGTGTGTATATATATATATATATAAAGTTAATTTATTTTAAAAAATGAGTAAGGTACGAAGAGGATAGGTAAAAGAGAGTGGAAAGTCTGGGGCGAAGTAGCAGTCCCAGGAAATGACCTGTGTTGTTTCAGGGCTCTTTTCTGGGTACTGCCATTTTAATTCTTAAGAGGGGAGTTTGAGGTGAAAATAAAATGAGATTTAAGTTGGGGTGTGTGTGTGGAAAAGGGTGTCTTTAAATAGTGTAGAAAAGGTAGAAACAACAATAAAAATTCAAGTAAAGGGTGGCTGCAGCAGCAGTGGCCCCTCTTTTAAAAAGAAGAATGATAAAAGTAGGTATATGGGAGGGGGATAAAAAAGATTTTAAAATTTTTTTAAAAAAAGGGAGAGAGGGGGAGGAGGAAGGGGTTAACAAAAAGGGGGTTAAAAAAAAGAGAAAGGGGGAAAAAAGGGTAGTTTCTTCCTTTCTGTGATCTCCTTTGTCATGCGGCTTTTCGCTATTTTCCTTGCCGCTGGAGCTCCGGTCGGGCTTAGCCGCGTGTTTTTTCGGAGCCTCTTTTTCCTTCCCGGTGCTCACCTACCTCTCCTCTTTTTTCCCGTCGGCAGAGATGGGGGCAGCAGCGGTAAAGTTGGGGCTCCTTTTTCTGTCTTTCTTTTTCTTCCTCTCTCCCCCTTTCTTTCTCCCTCTTTGCTTTAGCTCCACTGTTCTCCTGGTTTTGGAGCTCCTCTGGGCTGTTGGGGGGGGTCGGGTGCCTTTCTGGCTCAATCTCAGTCCTGGGGGGGGGGTGTTTTGGCTCCTTTGATAGACTCCCGGGCACCCCCGATTCCTCTCCGCTGGCGGTGCTGGCGGCAGCAGTCTTGGGAGCCCGGGAATCGGCCAGACAGCCTTTTACTCTGGCTGGCTTCAGGAGCTCTTTTCTGCTGTTGCAGCCGCTATGCTGCCTCGCCGGAAGTCTTGTGCATTATTTGTTGATGGCAAAATTTTGTATTTTTCATGAGCAAAACCCTTCTAAATTCAAGCACACCAACTCAGACATGTCATGCACAGAAGGTTGACCACAGCTGAGTGCAGCTCTCTGTCTGGAAAAGGATAGCTACCCTTGGCTTAAATCATGGTAGATTATTGTAACTGTAGTTTAAAAATAAATTATTAAAGCTTGCTGGGTGTTTTTTGTTTTTTTTTTAATGAGTGGGCCTTGTAGGTCTAAATTATAAAAACAGATGTGATGGGGAAAAAATGTTCCTCAGCTGTATCACTTCAGGCAGTATGTGGGAAAATAACTCAACTGAGTGGATGGGATCCCTGCATATGAAGAACTATCATAATCTTAATCCTGACATCCAGGGCTTTTTTTCAGCTGGAATTTGCCAGAACTCAATTCCATCACCTCTCAGGTGGGCGCCATTGCCATAATAAGAGAACAAGAGAGGCATGCATGGTGAGATCTAGAAAAATAGCGCCGCTGACATCTATGGTTCTGCGTGCTGTGAATTTGTTTTATTGGGAGTATTTGTTTTATTGGGAGTATTTGTTTTATTTATTTGTTTTATTGGGAGTCATGCAATCCCCTAGCTAAAGTCAAAAGTGATACAACCCAGGGATGGTTTTACCAATACATCTGTGTTACTTCTGGGCCTGGCATGCAAAAAATTTGCCTTATGCTTTGCCCCGGCTGTCCTCAAGTAGAGATGGGAAGGCCTGGGAAAAACCCAGAAGAACTGGGGGGAAAACAGGTTTTTTTCTGCCTCCCCCCTCCGGCTTCAAAATTTCTGGAAATTTTACATCTTTAGTCTTGCTGCAGTTGGTGTACATGTGGGTAGCAGCCCGTTTGCAGGGCAAGGAGCAACAGCCCCTCTTGGGCTTAGCTTCCAGCAGTTCCAACTGCAAGGAAGCTCATAGGGCTGGAGCACTGGCCTGAGGGGGCTGGCAATGCCCTTTTTCTACCCCGAAGTGCCATCCTCAAAGGGACAACACAAAATTATTCCCTGTGCCTTGCATTTTCCATTGTATTCTTCATATCTGCAATCCAGGCCTTAAGTGGGTTGTGAAGTTTTCCCAGTTGGTTCATATGTCAAGAGTAGTGACTGAAGAAATGTCATTTTGTAATGTTTTACTGCAATGTACTTCTAAGTTAGCCTACCTACCTTTATCAGAACATTGGGAGATTTGATCATGTTCAAGTCCCTGTATTTTTCTATAGTGCAGCTAAGATCAGTTTCTGGGGGATAATTTAGAGTGAGAAAGTAAGTGTTAAAACTTTCCCCAGCACCACTGCTCCAATTGTATTCAGGCTTGCAACTATTTTACTTTATAGTAAAACAAGGCAATGCCAAAGTATGGGGCAATATTATCACAGGGCTCACTAAGAACTTAATACCAATCTTTGAATACTTTTCTTGAAATTTTGCTATATTGCTGCTTTCTAGGAGAAGGTGGGGGAATGACAATATAAATTTAATATGTTCCATTGTAATAAAAATGAAACTTCTGGGTCACTTGGAAGTCTCAAAGGTTTTTATTACTCAAATAAAAGGCTTACATGGCTGGTTACTTGTGCAGCCCAACAGGCAGGATCCCTTGTCCTCTGGCACACCCCTCCCCCTTCTTACCTAGTATGGAGCCAGGCAGGTACATATATCAACACCCTTTGGGCAAGAAAATTTCCCTCCCAAATGAGCATTTTCTTCCTCCCCATCTCTCATATATGCTGCTACAGAAAGTACAGCAGATTTTTATGTGCTCAGCAGTTGGCCCAATAGCATATTGGTGAGAAAGCAAGAGTTGTTGCAGTGTGCGCTTTTTAGATATTTGTGCATCTGAAACAAAATATCAAAGCAATGTACTCTTTCTCCCCTGCAACTGTGGGCGAGAGCTTACCCTCCATCCACATGCACAGATGGGAGATTGAGTCTTCAGGAAGGTAGCAATTCAGTAGTTTTATGGTTTCCTAAACAGAGTTACCTCCCCAATTCTCCCCTCTCCCGTGTTGCAAATTTGGGGGCGTAAAATCATGTTCCTATTGAATGATGGCTAAAACTGGCCTTGTCTGTCAAATGTTTCAAATAGCTTGATAGCATCCGTTCATGAGTTATTCACCACCAACAGCATATAGATCAATATGGCTAACTTGACCCGACAATCCATCACCCCCTTTCCACACACGCAAACAAATCTTACTGCAGTTTATCAAAGGCAATCAACCATGCCCTGCCCGCTCTTCTCTCACTGCCAACATAAACCAGCAAAGGAACAGAAAGAACCTGCCCAAGTGAGGCTGACACAAAAACCTCACATACACCAATTTTGGGGGAAAAAAGGGGGGAAATAACATGCACATTTACCACCCCCTCTCCCCACTACCCTCTCTTTCCACCTCCCCCCCCCCATGGAATGGAATTTGTGCATATGAAGCTCACACATTCCCCAGACTCTTCTGTTTTCTTTTACTCACCACGTTATGCTTCTGCAATTCGTTCAGGCACCAGTTTGGAGTGAATTGGACAGCATTGGGTTTGGGGGTGACAGCTATGACCCCAGGTTTGAGTAGCAATTGCTCAGTTGGTGGGGTGCTGCAAAAGACTGCAAAAGTCTTGGTTTTGGGGTGATAGCTGTGACCCCAGGTTTGAGTATGTTGTAAGCCAGAAAATAGCTTATCTCCTGAGTTTACGCCAATAAAACTCAGAAATGTGAGGAGTTAGGAGTCCAATGTTTATTGCAAAGCTTACAAAAGTCGGATCATTCCACAAATCTGCAACCCCGCCCAGTGGTCCAGGCAGTGGTATTTATAAAATTTCAAACAAAGCATTTCAATTTCCACCAAACATACATCATTACCTCATTTCATGTTTAACACACATGCACAACAGGCACTGGTAATTTCTGCTGATTATGCTCTGATTCCTATCGGGTTCTATTACATTGTATTAGTGTGCATGTTGGGAACCTATATTACGTGTAGCCATTTGCACCATGTAGCAACTTATGTTCTAGCTTTGAGCTGTATCTTTGTGATTCACATGTTAGCTGTATTTCTGCCCCAATTTTGGGGGTGGGGGGCAACTTGCAAAATCATCAGTTTCATAAAGTAACAGGCAACCACAACATCTCTATTGGAAGCACTCAAGGATTTACAGGGGTACACAATATCACATTTATTGTGGCCCTTTGGGCCACTGCCACAAGTAGAATTTGCTCAATTCTATTCTGTGGTGGGGTGCTGTAAAACAGGGGTTGGCAAACTAAGGCCCGGGGGCTGGATGCAGCCCCCCAGGCTCGTAAATCTCCGTGTGCTGCGGATGCCTCGCCGTGTGGGGACTGACTTCCGCAATGCTGGCGCGGCTTCGGATTGGCTGCTCGTCCACAAGGCCGGTGAGCGTGCACAGTGCGTCCTCCTTCAGGTCCGGAGGCAGCAGCGGGACTGGCTTGCCGGATATTTATATTTTCAAAATATAGTCCGGCCCCCCACCAGGCCTGAGGGCCAGTGGACCGGCCCCCTGATGGAAAAGTTTGCTGACCCCTGCTGTAAAACGTCGTGTTTTCGCGGCAAAATTGTTGCCACACTTTGGAGTGAATTACACAATGTTAGGCCTTGGGATGATAGTTTGACCCCAGGTTTAATTAAGAATTTCTCAGCCGGTGGGACACTTCGAAACGCGCAGTTTTCGCAGCAAAAGGCTGAAAACAACTGCAGCAGTTTGGCACCGGTTTGGAGCGGATAAATAAATAAATGAATGAAAAATAAAAAGCCCGTCAAATTAAACAAATAAATAAAAGCGCCCCTCAAATTTAATAGTAAATAAATAAAGCGCCCGTCAATTTTATTACACAAATATAAATAAATTTAAATTAAATTAAATTAAAGCGCCCCTCCAATTAAAGAAGCGAATGTAAACAAGGAAACAAGGTGGCGCGACTCTCCACTTTGCGTGGCTCTACGTGGCCGGAGTTTCGGTCGCGCCGGGAAAAGGCGTCACTGGTCACGTGAGCGGCGGCGGCGAGTGCGGGGGGGCCGCCTCCTCCTCCTCCTTCTCCGGGCGCCGCCTCCGCCAGCATGGGAAG
This sequence comes from Podarcis raffonei, assembly GCF_027172205.1. Taxonomy (NCBI): domain Eukaryota; kingdom Metazoa; phylum Chordata; class Lepidosauria; order Squamata; family Lacertidae; genus Podarcis; species Podarcis raffonei. The sequence continues at coordinate 1,561,513 of NC_070611.1, forward strand.
TGAGTCGGCGGGCCGGGAGGGAGCGGGCCGGGGGCCGGAGGGGGGCGTCCTGGCCGGCGGCTTCTGGTCCTGCGCGGCTGCCTCGGAGGCGGGCGGGGGAGGGAGGGGGCAGCGGCGGGGCGAGAGGAGCCCCTTCTGGGCCCCCAGCCCCCCCCCCCCCGCGCAGGGCTCCGAAGTGGAAATGCAAAAAGGGCCAAAGGGGAAACGGCAGCATTTGCTTTAACGGGGCAAGAATGAGCGCGGCAACAGTCTGGAGCCTCGTGGAGTTGGAAGGGACCCCAGGGGGCATCTAATCCAGCCCCCCCAGCCCCCGCCCCCGCAATGCAGGAATCTCAGCTAAATCATGCTTGACAGGAGGACATTTAGCCTCTGCTCAGAAATCTCCAAGGAAGAAGAGTCAACCACCACTTCTGAAAGTCTGCTCCACCGACCAACAGCTCTTGCTGCCAGAAAATTCTTCTTGATGTTTAGTCAGAATCTCTTCTTGTAACTTGAATCTATTGTTTTGGATTCTAGACTCGAGTCTGGAGCAAGAGAAAACAAGCTTGCTCCATCTTCCATGTGACAGCCCTTTAGATATTTGAAGATGCATATCATATACGATACATTGTGAAACACCCTGAGATCTATGGCTATAGGGTGGTGTACAAATTTAATAAATTATCTTCTTCATAAGCATCTCAAGTGGAAAGGAAATGTTTTAGCTCAGAAATCATTTTGAACCATCTTGCAAATTGTGATGTTAATCTTACAGATTGTGATGTTTCAATTATTTCATATTATTTATTTCTTAAAATTTATACAAGGCTTGATTCTGAACAACCTCTAAGCAGTTTACAAAAAGAATTAAATAAAATCATTGGTAAAAACAGCTGAAAATGACTAAAATATTACAAAAAATTAAAATCAGTGCTAAACTAATAACAGGTTAAAACACAACAATGTCCTACATATCTAGGTAGGCTTATATAAACAAAAATGTTTTAGCAGGCACTGAAAAGAGTACAATGAAGTCATTTGCCTGATGTTAAGAGACAGGGAGTGTCAAAGTTTTGGTGCTGCCACACTAAAAGATTGTTTCTTATAAATGCAGAACAAATACTATTATGTGGCAGCAGTAACAGTACAAGTTCTGCAGATTGAAGTGATGAAGTGGGCATATTTTGGGTCAGGTGATTTATCCGGTAAAGTGATGCCAAGTTGTTCAGGGCTTTATATGCTAACAGTAACACCTTGAACTTGGCCTGGTAGCAAACTGGCAACTAGTGGAGATCTCTGAGTTACAGGTGTTCCATGCTGATGGGGTCTCTCTCCTGTCAGCAGTAGTACTGCAATATTCTGTACTGACTGCAGCTTCCAGATCAAGCGCAAGGCAAGCCCCACATAAAGCGCCTTGCAGTAATCCAGTCTTGATGTAACCAGTGCATGAATTGCTGTGGCTGATCTTTCCTGGTCCAGGAATGATCCTACCAGTCAATGCTAGTAAAAAATGCTTCTAGCCACAGAGGCCAGTGACAAAGATGGATCCAGAAGCACACACACACCCCCCCCACTGTGAACCTGCTCCTAGGAGAGGGCAGCCCCATCCAGGGTAGACAATGGAGTACTTTCTCAATCAGATGTTTTGAACTACAACTCCCATCAGCTGATGGTAGTACAAAACAACTACAGGGCACCAGGCTGTCAAAAGCTGCTCCCCTTTGCTTAGATCAGGGGTGGGAAACTGGATCCAGCTCAGAAGACGGATGGATCCTTACCTCCCTCATCCCAACTTTGGGAGATGAGAAAGATTAGGTCACTCTTAAATCCTTTTGAGTTCAATGGGGGAGAGTTAAGTATATGCTTAATTCTCCCACTGTGACCAGCAGCCTGTTCCTGTGTGTGTTTGTTTGGAAGTAAGTTATATTGCATTCAGTTAAATGCATTCACAAATTAGCATACAAAGGATTTGAGTTTTCACTTTTTAAAAAGTGTGTAACCTAGTTTGTGGCCAAAGTTCTATTTCACTAATATATAAGATAGAGCTGATGAAAATAGGGATTCTATCCCATCCCATCCCCCCATCAAACCAGGGCATATATTTGCAGTCAGGAACATACACTAGTATGAGAAATTGAAATGTTTTCTTGGACTGGTCAAAACCTACATTCTGCTGTTTTAATATTTCTCTTCTTTAACAGTCAAATTTCTAGAAGTTATTAAGCCATTCTGTGCTGTTCTTCCGGAAATCCAGAAGCCAGAAAGAAAAGTAAGTGCACATCATGGTGTCTCTTATTTGTGCAATGTTGATTAAATGCATTTTGAATTAACACAGTGGGGTTTCTTTGAGTAAACATGCTTGAGATCATGTAGTTTCTTTAGGCTATGTACTACCTATTTAGGTTTTTCTGGCTCTTCGGAATACTGTATACAGGCCTTTAGTTTGCTTGACATTGTGACAAAGTTTGTATTTGGGGATGCAAGTTGTGTTCTTCAAAAATCTAAATGTGTAAAAATCCCTCTATGTTGAAGTGATTGTTTAGGTGCTGACATGTTCCATTGATGTAGCCCTATGTTTACTTTGGTCTAGTTACACGGAGCACAATCTAGCAAACATTGGTCACAACCAACAGAGCAGTCCCAACCCACAGGCCTCCGTACTGGAGGTGGTTGGGATGAGGTTGAGGTGTCTCTCTTCCAAACCCTACTCAGCTCTGCCAGGTAGGGAGCACTGCTCCCAAACAGATACAATACCCCTGCTCTAGCCAGGGTGGGGAGAGAAGCCACTCTGTGGGCACAAGCTACAGGGTCCTGAGCTGGACTTGCTGTTGTCCCGTGACTACAATGGGCTTCTTCCGAGCCTCTTCACTGTGCCATTTTGGGACCTGGTATGTCAAAGAAGCATTTATTCCTGTTCTCACATTCCACTTTCATTGGCATGAGTGGCAGGACTGTGGATGCCCCCCTGGCTCTGTCACACCATCAAGCCTCATCATAGCTGACTTGATGGTTTTAATTACAGCTGAGAGTAGCCCCATTGAACTTAATGGGCACGACTTCTGAGTAGATATGCCTACCTAGATTGCAGTGCCTCGCCCAATGAGTCCAGTGGAATAAGCATTTTACTTTTCCCCTTAAGTAAGAACTTAAGGGTCAGATGTATTGTTGTTGTACAACAGGACGTGCAAACCGTTAGTGCTTCCTGTTCCTTTGCCACTTTGGAAGGACAGACATTGTCTCTCCTCAGGATTGGAGATATGCAAGTTAGCTCCCATGTCAGAGCTTGTACATACCTTCTGGACTGGTGAAATGTGAATACTGTATACCCCTGATAGCATAGCCTTGTAATCAAGCCCATGGAGCTTACTAAGCCACAGAACATATGGACCTACCTCTTGGGGGCTGGCAGAGGACAGATGGAGAGCTGTGTCCTTCTGTGCTGGACAGACATATGGAGGGACTACCCTGGTTACTTGCATGCTAGTTTCTAAATACAAGTCTGCCTTAAATTGCCAGTTAGGGCTGCTTTATTGTATGTTCGCTATACTATTGGCCTGCCCGTTATACTATTGGCCTGCCAGACTTCTCTTTTTCCCTTTTTCTTTGTTTTTCATTGTGTTCTGCAGATTCAGTTCAGAGAAAAGGTTTTATGGACAGCTATCACCCTCTTCATTTTTCTAGTATGCTGCCAGGTAAGTATCAATGTGGTAATAACTGGCACACACGGCTGGAGACAGTAAGGGTTATTGCCATGCAGAAAAAAAGTCCCAGAAGTAAAGCACCCTCTTAGAAACAACCAACAATTCACATTTTAAAAGAAAAGAAAAAAGCTCAGTGAATTATTCACACAAAGAATTATGATATTGGCTTGAAAATAACCTGGGGCTTTTAACATTCTTTCTGTTGGGGCTGTTTCAGGTCACAATCCTGTATCCTCTTACTTGGGAGTAAGTCCTATTAAGCTCACCTGAGTAGACATGTATAGGTTTACATTGTTTTCAAGCTTTAACCAGCAACCATATGCTTGAGAAAGTCTTGAAGTAAACTGCTGATTATTGCAGTATTATATTTGTCTGTGCTCAACAAATGGATGATGGGTGGGGGTGTGGGGGGAGGGGATTCCCTCATTTATATATTTTAAGTGTAATGTTGCTATGAATCTTGCAGATACCATTGTTTGGAATAATGTCCTCCGACTCCGCAGATCCTTTCTACTGGATGAGAGTCATTCTCGCATCAAACAGAGGTCAGGGTCCTAATCATCTCTCCTGCTGTCTTTTCTCTGGCTTTGGTTTACCGTCTGGAGATGGCTCATGGTGCACATACCGTATTTTTCCATGTATTGGATGAGGTTTTCTGACTCAAAAATCATGTCAAAAAGCCAGGGTCGTCCAATACACGGATAGTGGCATGGTGGGGGGGGGGGGGGGAGAGAAGCGGTGCGCCACCAGCCAGCTCTTTGGCAGGAGCGCAAATTCACCCGATGCTGCTGCACATGGGAAGCGCTCCCTGGATTGTTTCCCACACGTGGCGGCATCGGGGGAGGTTGCGCTCCTGCAAACCGGATGGCTGGAGGGAGCGCAACTTCCCCCGCTGCCACTTCCCATGGGAAACGATCTAGGGAGTGTTTCCTGTCTGCGGCTGCGTGGGGGGAGAGGCTCAACAACTTTGGGCCATCTCCCCTCATTTTCTTAAAATTTAGTCCTCCATAATGGGGGGGTCCCTTATACAAGGGGGCGTCTTATAGATGGAGAAGTATGGTAGTTGGGGTCACATTAATGAGAATGTGCAATTGACAAGTGCTCTTTTTATCTTGAAATTACAATTTGCATTGGTCTTTGGTACTGAGAAGCTAAATAGTAAGTTTTGTTAGAGTTTGGAAAGTACTTGATGGGTTTCAAAATTACTGTATTTTGGTATGTGAATAATTTTTACCTATATTTTGCAAAATGTTTTTCTCCCTATCACTGCAGATCTCTTGGATACATGGTCAGCAGCTAATTTTACTTGGAAGACCACATGCTATAGCGCGTGCACACACAGAGTGCTTTTTTCTAAAAAAATGTTCAGGGGTTTTCTCATTTTCCTACTCATTTTGAAATGCTGCCCCTCAATGAGGCCAAACTTAGATTTACAAAATGTTTAGGGGTATGTGTACCCCTGTGTCCCCCCAGGAAAAAGCACAGTGTGTACGTATGTATGTATGTATACCATCAGTGCAGGTCTCTTGGAGACAGGGTCAGCAGCTAGTTTTACTTGGAAGACCACTTGGGGGGGGACATTCTCTTTTCTCTGTTTCTCCAAGTGGGCTCTTGCAAATCCAGTAGCCAATGAAGCCACCTGCTGAACCTGTCAACTGGGTGTGTGGATGTGACTTATATTTCTGAAAGTGCCACATCTGACTCCCATTTCTTGTGTAAGATTTCTGATTTTAACTATGTAGTGCAGAGCAAGGAATTCTCAAAATGAGGCCATGGAGAGAAAGAGATTATCCAGCCCATTCCAGATAATACGAGCCATGCTAAAGACACTGTACAGTTGAATCTTGATATTGTCTAGGAGACCTGGAGGGAAGGTATTTATTTCTAATTTGTACTAAATTAGTGTGCTCTCTTGTGCCTTTAAGAGCAGCTAATGTTGTTTGTGGAAATACTCTTCCACCCTCAATACTGTATAATACTGCAAGCACTCTGGATGCAGTGTTTAAAGCCCAGCATTATGGTTAGGTATGTGACCAATTAGATTTGAAAGACAATGCTAGTGGGGAAATATGCAGTGAACTGAGACTTTGGAGTATTTAAGGAATTGTAAGAAGTCTTTGTATTAGTTTACCCTATTGTGAAGAGTATCTTCTCCTTTGCAGGCACCTTGATGGAGCTAGGCATCTCTCCCATTGTGACATCTGGTTTAATTATGCAGCTACTGGCTGGAGCCAAGATCATTGAAGTTGGTGACACACCAAAAGACAGAGCCCTTTTCAATGGCGCTCAGAAGTGTGAGTATTGATATCTTTGCCATAATGGAAACTTCCTCTTTTCATAGCTAATGCTCTATTGAATTGTAGTAACCATTTTGATGAATTTGTTGTTGTTTGCTTTATTTATATGTGATTGTGTCTGATAGTATAGTGATTGTAATGTTTGTTGATTTCAGTGCTTTTGTGATTATTTTGAGCCGCTTTGCATTCAACATTTATTGTTGGAAAAGCAGAATAGACAGTTTAAATCAAAATCAAATCAAACTTTACTTATGTCTGTTAGGTCATACAAGCAGGGAATACCTGCCTCTTTTGTTGTTGTTTCAGTGTTTGGAATGATAATTACTATTGGGCAAGCAATTGTGTATGTCATGACTGGGATGTATGGAGATCCTGCAGAAATGGGGGCTGGAATTTGTCTCCTAATTATAATTCAGGTACGCCTTCTGAATACTCTAAGTATAGTTAATAATTCTTTGTAACTGGTTCTTATTGTTAATTTTAATATTTCTTGTAAACCACTTAGAGCTTTTATTACAATGAAGTGGTATATAAATTTTGTTAAATAAAAAAATATTTTTTCATTATTAAAAATAAATTCAAATCAACTATAGGTCCCTCAATCAGTATACTAATAAAGGGAAACAAAACTTCCTTAAAAGTTCTAATTTATTTTGTACCTTCTCTCAGATCACTCACCAAGGTGCTGTACCAGCTAGATAATATTCTATAATTATTTTCTTTGTGCTATTAAGGGGATTTGACCAAGACATATGTAAAAACAAAATGTCAAATATTTTCAGATATAAGATCTTTTTAAAAAAAAAACAACAACTACTTGCACTTCCCAATGAACAACCAGGAGTCAATTAACTATCTTTATTTTTGATAATACACCATTCTTTGTTTTGACAGTGCTTATTAGCGCCTCTGATTTTGGTACTATTCTTGTTGGTGAGATTTTCTTTCAAGCATCTATGCTATGAATTGCAGCATACATTTTAGTGATGATTCCAGAGGTTTTTGTTACTTCCTTTACTCAACTGGAATGACAGAAGGAGGAACTGCAACTCTGATAGCAAATGTGGCCCACTTTTGAACAACGCAAATCAGATATTAAACCACTTTTGTGGATCTTTTGGTGTTTTTCACCCACAGTTGTTTGTTGCTGGCTTGATAGTGCTGCTACTAGATGAGCTCTTGCAGAAAGGTTATGGCTTGGGCTCTGGGATTTCCCTCTTTATTGCTACCAACATCTGTGAAACCATTGTCTGGAAGGCTTTCAGTCCTACAACTATTAACACTGGCAGAGGTATAGTACACTTTGAAAATCTGACCTTTTGACCAAATGCATGCTTGTCAGCTGCTTTCTTTAGGTTAATATAGTGAGTGGCCATGGATGTCGGAGTGGATGAGATCTGCTGATGGGGAACTAAATGAAGACATGGCATAGTGAAGGCACAAGCTTTGCACCAAATGAACTTTTATAAGATGTGATATTATAATAATCTCTTCATAACCACAAACAGCGAAATGTCCCAGATCACTGGCTCCCAGTTGGTGGCCTGCGGACCCCAGGGGGTCCATGTAACACACCCAGGAGGTCTGTGGCACATACCCACCCAGCTGCCCAGGACACCCCGTTTTGGGGTACTGTGTTCTCGCACAGGTTGCCTGACACATGCAGGAGCCCAGAAGATGCGTGACCCAGTTTTGCTCTGGGACATGTTGGAGGATATGGTGGCACCATGCACATAACAAAAACTACCACAGAGATACCAACATTTTTAAAAGTAGGGGGTCCATGGCTTGGCTTTTGAAAAGTGAGGTCCCCAGCACTTAGCTAATTGGGAAGTGCTGTCTTAGGTCACTGTGCATGCTTTATTTTCTGCTGCAAAAGGATAAGGAGGCAGCAGGTTTTTGATTATTATTTTTTGCAGGGCGGGAGGCAAAATTGATCTGGGTTTCTTAACAGACTCTGGCAGACTCGCTGTCCAGAAGGCTGTCTCATTGTGCTAGCCATGTCATCACATCATGTCAGAGCAGAAGGTTGCTATGCATGTGTGGTGAGGCCTCCTACCAAAGTGAAACTTCTGGAGCTTCCCAGAGTCTGGAACAAAATTCCTTTTGTGATTTATGATCTGTTCATTTATGTAATATATGCTGAATGGAAATACTGTGGCACAGTTGCTGTTTTCTGATGAAAGAATAATCCCGTAGTTGGGGTATCTTGGTTGCTGTGCCAAAAGTCTGCCTGGAAATCTGCAGTACAGAAATGTTAACTTTATTTGTTTTAGCCTCTCCAGCTTCAGCTGCAGAGTCGCGGCCTACCTGTAGAGAAGCAGTGCCCTTTTTGTGCTGAGAGGTTAGCATCTAGCATAACTTTTAAATCCAAAGGGGCAATCCTATCATCACTTGTGCCTAGGTAAGTCCCGCTGACCTCAGTGGGAATCATAAACAATTAATTCAATGCAGGATTGCAACCCAGATTCTGTAACTGTTCCCTCTCTCTGAGCGAGTTTCTCCCTTCTGATTTCTGAATTTTTTATTTCCTTGGATTTGCTTCTGCTACTGTGCCACACTATTTCATCTTCTGCTTATCTGCATTTTCTCTCTAACACTTCTGTTTTCCAGACAACTGATAGCTGAGGGACACTATTTTTGTTACTGGAAGGAGGGGGGATATTCCATTCTTGCACACCAAGAGGTTTACTTCTGGTGTGTGCAAAAGGAAGAGTTATCTGAGCTCAGAGAAGCCCTGAGTCACTCTTCTGAGCATGCCTCCTAATTAGGCAGTCACGTAAATGAGCAAATTGCACCCAGTGCTTAGATGCAGCAGAGTTATTTACCCCTGTTGGAGGTTGACTGGAAGAAGGCAACACCAGAAAAGTGAATTATGCAGAAGAGACTTAATTAACGGAGGCATTGTTAGTGGGTGGTTCCCTGGACTGGATGGAAGCAAGGCTGCCTGCTCTTGATGGGGTTGCACTCCCTCTGAAGGAGCAGGTACACAGGTTGGGGGCACTCTTGGATTCTCTGCAGTCACTTGAGGCTCAGGTGACCTCAGTGGCCCGGAGTGCCTTCCGTCAGCTTTGGTTGGTGGTCCAGCTATGCCCCTATCTGGACAGGGATAGCCTAACTTCTGTTTTCTGTACTCTGGTAACCTCTTGGTTAGATTACTGCACAGTGTTATATGTGGTGCTGCCTGTGAGGACAGTTTAGAAATGTCAGCTGGTGTGGAATTTGGCAGCCAGGTTGCTCACAGGTACAAGAGAGGTTCGGCATATTACACTGATCCTGGCCCGACTGCAGTTGCTGCCAATTAGTTTCTGGGCCTAATTCAAAGTGCTGGTTTTGACCTATAAAGCCACAAATGGCTGAGGACTGCAATACCTCAAGGACTGCTTCTCCCCATATGAACTGACCCAAACCCTGTAATCATTATCTGGGGCCCTTCTTTGTATGCCTCCTCCTTGAGAGGTCCAGAGGGTGGCAACATGGGAACGGGCCTTCTCTGCAGTGGCTGCCCATCTATGGAACGTCTCTTTAGGCGCCAGGCAAAAGCATACCTCTTCTCTCAGGCCTTCAGCTAATTAAACAATCTATGGTCTTTTAAAGAGGGGGCCATATATATATTGCAAACTGCCCTGTGATCCTCAGATGAAGGGCTTTATAGAAATGTAATAAATATTATTATTTTTAAATGCATCACCCTAATAATTCTTTTGGGGCAAATATTTTGTAAATTATGACTTTACACTATCACAATTCAGACATTGTTAATTTGCTTATTAATCTGAGCTCTCAACAATCTTTTTGGTCACAAAAACAAGCTAGGAAGTCTTCCATTAGTCATGTTTCCCATTTTGATTGAATTATAAATTATGGGGAATAAATTTGGAATAGGCTAGAATATTACACTATCATTTGAAGTTTGCTTAATACCTTACCTTTACTTGGAGCTCTTAATCACAGCTTCCTGGCTCAGAGGAAACAGGAAGCTAGAATTAATGGGAAACTTCCTGGGAATTTTTTGCTTGGCCAAAGTGAGGAGCCAAAAGGCTGCATGCATGGCCAGACATCTTGTTCATACCTCAGCTAAGTAAGTCAAGATACAGTTGTCCAAATCTAGTCATGAGTTGTTGTAACTTTTTGGATTACAACACCCAAATTCTATAAAACAAAAGCATGATGTTCTGCATTAAAAAACAGAAATGTGTTGTAATGTTTGAGGTTTTTGTAATACCTGCAGAAGTTCAACACAATTTATTTTATTTGTATGCAGTCCTTTTTAGCATTCTGTTCCTTGTAAGATTTCATTCCTTGCAGTTTTTTCTCTGTGTTAATTCCATTTCCATCTTTTATTAAAAATAATCTTGTTTATCACCTGGTGAAATTTATCACCAGGCTTGTACTGTCTATATCTCACAGGGGTTACTGTTTATTATTTTTGGTACACACAGGAACTGAATTTGAAGGTGCCGTCATTGCGTTGTTCCACCTTTTGGCTACACGAACCGACAAAGTCCGTGCTTTACGGGAGGCTTTCTACCGCCAGAACTTGCCTAATCTTATGAATCTGATTGCTACAGTATTTGTGTTTGCTGTAGTTATATATTTTCAGGTAGGTGAAGTCTTCTGCGTACATCTTACTACAGAACTATTATTTTTCCCTCACAGAAGGAATCGTGGTCTAAGCATCCTAAACAGCCCTAAAGGATCTGTGAATAGCTCACCAGGCACCAGAACGTTCACTGTAGCATTTGTGTCAGGAGGAAGGCCACATTTCAACTTTGCAAACAACTTTTGTTAGGATAATTTTTATTCTAAATTAGTTTGAGAAAATACAGTGGTTAAGTACTTAATTTGTTCCGGAGGTCCGTTCTTAACCTGAAACTGTTCTTAACCTGAAGCACTACTTTAGCTAATGGGGCCTCCTGCTGCTGCTGCGCCGCCGGAGCCCGATTTCTGTTCTCATCCTAAAGCGAAGTTCTTAATGTGAGGTAATATTTCTGGGTTAGTGGAGTCTGTAACCTGAAGCGTATGTAACCCGAGGTACCACTGCAATAAATTTATCTGGCATAAAATAAACAAGACTGTGTTCTTTTGGGTAAAATGAACAAATGCTGCAATCCTTTCCAGCAGCCAAGGCCCCTATGAGGCTGCAACACTGCCTGGGTGTTTCTGCAAGGCTGTGCTCTCACACTGCTCTGTGGCATTGCAGGCTAGCCTACTGTTGCTTCTCCTCCCATCTCTCTCCCACTTTTCTAGTATTCCAATTCCTGCTGTTTCCTCAGGCAGTAAGCCTTATGAAACATATTAAACAAATTTGCAGATGACACCAAACTGGGAGGGGTGGCTAACACCCCAGAGGACAGGATCACACTTCAAAACGACCTTGACAGATTAGAGAACTGGGCCAAAACAAACAAGATGAATTTTAACAGGGAGAAATGTAAAGTATTGCACGTGGGCAAAAAAAATGAGAGGCACAAATACAAGATGGGTGACACCTGGCTTGAGAGCAGTACATGTGAAAAGGATCTAGGAGTCTTGGTTGACCACAAACTTGACATGAGCCAACAGTGTGACGCGGCAGCTAAAAAAGCCAATGCAATTCTGGGCTGCATCAATAGGAGTATAGCATCTAGATCAAGGGAAGTAATAGTGCCACTGTATTCTGCTCTGGTCAGACCTCACCTGGAGTACTGTGTCCAGTTCTGGGCACCACAGTTCAAGAAGGACACTGACAAACTGGAACGTGTCCAGAGGAGGGCAACCAAAATGGTCAAAGGTCTGGAAATGATGCCTTATGAGGAACGGCTAAGGGAGCTGGGCATGTTTAGCCTGGAGAAGAGGAGGTTAAGGGGTGATATGATAGCCATGTTCAAATATATAAAAGGATGTCACATAGAGGAGGGAGAAAGGTTGTTTTCTGCTGCTCCAGAGAAGCGGACACGGAGCAATGGATCCAAATTGCAGGAAAGAAGATTCCACCTAAACATTCGGAAGAACTTCCTGACAGTAAGAGCTGTTCGACAGTGGAATTTGCTGCCAAGGAGTGTGGTGGAGTCTCCTTCTTTGGAGGTCTTTAAGCAGAGGCTTGACAACCATATGTCAGGAGTGCTCTGATGGTGTTTCCTGCTTGGCAGGGGGTTGGACTCGATGGCCCTTGTGGTCTCTTCCAACTCTATGATTCTATGATTCTGGAACACTTCCGACAGATGGCATCTCTGAATCGACACTTGGCACGGGAATGGTTGCCTCCGCAGCCGGCACATTCTGATTGGCCCTTGGACTTCTGTTGGAACTTCCTGCGCTCCCGCTTTGTCTGGTGCACGTCATCGTCTTCACTGGAGGATGCCTCATCACTGCTGGCCTCTTCATGATGCACTGGAACTGGCTTCCTAGCAAGACACGGGTTGATGGCCTTGCGGATCTCCTGGGCAGAGCGTTCGGCAGCTTCCGAGGCCACGACCTCCTCAGTGGCCTTCTGCAGCGTGAGGTCTGGCTTGGTGAGGAGACGCCGTTGCAGACGGATGTCCCGGACCCCGCAGACGATTCGATCCATCAGGGCATCGTCTAAGTCTTGGAACTTGCAGTGTATTGAAGCCTGTCAGAGGGCGGTGGTGTAGTTGTTGATTGACTCCCCCTCTGCCTGGTTCCGGTGGTAAAACGCATGGCGGGCAGCAATCTTGGACGGCTTTGGTGCGTAGTGGTTGCGGAGCTTCTCTTGGATCGTGTCCCACGGTGTTGCCTGGACTGCTTCAGGCGCAACCAATGCTCGCGCCGTCTCAAACACCTCAGGCCCACAGAGGCTGAGGAATAGGCCCCGCTTCCGCTCCTTTGATACTTCTGTCAGCTCGTTGGCTTGGAGGTAGCAGTCGAACCGAGCGAGGTAGGAGTCCCATGATTCAGAGGCTGGCGCAAACGGCGGTAGAGGCACAAGTGAAGCCATGATTCCAATCGACTATATGGAAATGGCTGAGATGACTGGCAGAATCCGAGACCAGGGAGAAGAGTTGGTGGAAGAAGATTGGAGGAAATTTAAAATTTATTTACAGAAGCAGTGTAAAATGTATGAATGTTGATGACATTGAAATGAAATGAAGGGGTTTTAGTGACGAGAGTAAAAGTTTGAAATTATAAATTTGGGAGGTAGGATACTTAAGGACAAAGTGGTAGGATATGAATTTGCTGAACCAACTGTCAAAAAGGGATACAAAAAAGGGAGACGTGAGGAAGTCAGGAAAATAAGTTAATCAATGTTGAATAATTAGAAAAGAGTGATTTGTGTTTTTTCTTATTTTACTTTTGTGTGTTGACTGGTGTTTTTTTTTCTTCTTTTCTTTTTTAGGTTAATTGTTTGTATTTTATGTATTGTGAAATCTTGGTTTTGTGCTTTTATTGTCCTTTGTTTGGTGATGTCTCTCCTTATTGTTAAACTTAATAAAATATTATTATAAAAAAAAAAAAAGAAGAAGAAGGCATGATTCCGATGCCGGCGTGGAGGGCAATGGATGGAACACCGTGTTCTAGCCAGAACAGTCAGCTCTGAATTGGTTCTGTTCAGTGATTTCGCTCAGTGATTCAGCTCTGCTCAGAGGGTGACCGCATCTGGCTGTGCTCTGATGTCCATCGATCCCATCCTCGTCTCCAGTGTTAAGTTGTGGGCGAACATATCAGACGACACAGCGATTCTTCAAACAGCTCTTGTTTATTCAGAGGCCAGAACAGAACTGAACTGAAGGGCTCAGTCAGCCTGCTTATATAGAGCTCCAGAACAACGTAACTGTAGCAACTTTCTAAAACTATCCAATCACTGAATGTCACTTTCGATCCTTCATTTGCATACAAGCTATCCAATCACTGAACGTCACTTTCGATCCTTCATTTGCATAACTACAGTATCCCCCTGCTGGCCCAGGGTGAGAACTTCAGTACATAACAGTTGATATATCTATTTATAAGGATCTTCAAGTGCTGCAACTCTTCATTCTACCCTGAGACATTTTTGAAAATTGGATACTGAATTTAGTACTCTATTTCCTGGACAATTAAGTGGTAATTCTTATGGATATATTGTTTCTGACTCTTTCTTAAGGTAGATATTTGTTATATATGAATATCAACATAGAATTTGGGTTTTATGTTAAACTGCATATGTGTATAAAGTAAACAGGTCAAAAGAAGGGGGTGTAGTGGGAAAGCACAGAAACTGTTACTGTTTACTGAGAACTTACATGGAATGGTCTTGAAACTGATAAGGTGGTGGTGAAAACTGGCTGTTTTGAGAACAACGGAAAGACGAAAATATGACAATGATTAAACAGTCAGAGTTGAGTTTGGGCAGAAGGGCCCAAGTACAGGACCCAGGGGATAAATTTCAATTTGAATAGGTGAATCTTTTTTCTGAATTGAAAAAAGAATTTATGAGAGAGATGAAGGAAATTATGGCTAAAATAACAGATGAGTTTACAACCTGAATGGATCGAAGCATTAAAAGGGTAACAGAATCAATTGAACTAATAGAGTCTTGGACAGGGAGAACTGAGGAAGGGGGTGTTCCTAGGCAAAAGTTGGAGAGGAAGCCTGAAAACTGGGGAAAATTATTGATATGAAAAAACTACAAAAGGGTAGATTTGGAATACCTTCAGATGTCTTCTAAAAGTCAGATAGTTATTTCCTTGGCATCTGATAGGAGGGCGTTCCACAGGGCGGGCACTACCACCGAGAAGGCCCTCTGCCTGGTTCCCTGTAACCTCACTTCTCGCAGCGAGGGAACCATCAGAAGGCCCTCGGCGCTGGACCTCAGTGTCCGGGCGGAACGATGGGGTGGAGACGCTCCTTCAGGTACACTGCGCCGAGGCTGTTGAGGGCTTTAAAGATCAGCACCAACACTTTCATTTGGAGTGGTGTTACAGTAGTTAACACCGGTGACTGTTTTCTTTTGGATACTGTAGCTTTGCTTTGTAACTGTCTCTAAAATAGAGTGCAGCTTGATTTGACCCAGATGATGGTTTGAAGGTTCATGACCCACTCCTAAGTGCTAAAGCTAAGCAGGTTTGGCCCTGTTGGATGGGAGGCTGCTCTGAACTCCTTGTATAATTATAAAATGTGTCGGTGTTGGAAATAACAGAATTGTGTGATGGCTAGCTTTGTTGCTAGATTCTGAAAATGTGAGGAACCCCCTGCTGAAGCAAACCACAAGGTTCCATCTAGTCCATGTTGCTTCCATGCACCCCAGTAACATCTGGCTACAGAGTGTGAAGATGACACTCTTCCTTCATTGTGTGTTCTCTGGTGTCTAGCTTTCATTAATCTTTCTAATCTCCCTTTAAAGCCATCTGAGCCACTGGGTATCAGACATCCTGTGGAAGTCAGTTTCGTAAAAGTTAAATATGCTTTGTGTGAATGAGTACTTCCTCTTTGTGTGTCTGAACCTACTGCTGATCCATTTCATTTGAAGTTCCACTGTTTACTAGGAGAATGCAGAGGGAGAGGAGGGTCCGGATCTGAAGAGCTGTTGTCAGTATACTGGGTGCTTGGGCATACCTAGTGGGACTTGATTTAAAACAGAAGTGGGGTCTGGTGCCATGCCACAAACAACTTTTGAGAACTTTCCTTTATTCAAAAGCTGGTTCTGATTGAGATTGAGCATGGGGAAAGAGGCATGGGGCAGGCAGAAGAGTCCTTGTATGTAGCGGCTGAGCTGGGAGGATTCTTGATTATGACAGTGCAAAAGGGCAGAAAGAAAGGAGAGGCACAATTGTGCATCTAGAGAAGCAAGAGAGCTTAAGAAAAGACAGCGGAGATTTGAAATGTGGAGTGGTCTGGATGGGGAAGGGATGGAGGACTCAGACAAGGAGTATGGAGGGTGAAAGAGTGGCCACAGAGAAGTTCTGCTCATGACAATTAATTGCAGAGCAGAGGAATTGTATATTGCTATGAAAAAACTAGGCAAAACCTTTGCTTCTGGCATCTAGACTTCAATGTGCAGGCATGACCTGATAAATCCTTGGACTCAGGATCACAGATGGCCAGTTCTGGTTAATTGTAACAGAAATGCAAATAATCCAGTCCAAAGTTCCAAGCCACTTAACAATTTCTGTGACTTCTTAGTGAATGCATTTCTGATTTTCTTATAGCTTAGTGATTAACTTTTCTTTTTTCCTCCCCAAGGGATTTCGTGTTGATCTCCCAATCAAGTCTGCTCGATATCGCGGACAATACAGTAGCTATCCTATCAAACTCTTTTACACCTCCAACATTCCCATCATTCTTCAGTCTGCCTTAGTTTCCAACCTCTATGTTATTTCTCAAATGCTGTCTGTGCGGTTCAGTGGCAACTTCTTGGTAAACTTACTTGGGCAGTGGGCGGTAAGTATTCACCCATTCCTAGAATGCTGCCTTTACAAGTAGCAGTAAGTTAGCTTTTGATCTGCAAAGGGCACTCATGTTGCTGGTGTGTTTACTGTTTCCTCTCCAGGACGTCACTGGTGGTGGTCCAGCACGTGCCTACCCTGTTGGAGGCCTCTGCTATTACCTCTCGCCTCCAGAATCCATGGGTGCTATATTTGAGGATCCTGTCCATGTAATTGTTTATATCATATTTATGTTGGGTTCCTGTGCATTTTTCTCCAAGACGTGGATTGAAGTGTCAGGATCATCTGCAAAAGATGTAGGTATTTTTCATGACTGTTCTCTAAACCTTTGCTGCTGTTCTTCGCACAAGGCTAGTTTCTAATTATCAGAACACTGCAGCCACCTGATACACATGTGTTTCTGCAGGTTGCCAAGCAACTGAAAGAACAGCAAATGGTGATGAGAGGCCACAGGGATACATCCATGGTTCATGAATTAAACAGGTAAGAGTTGCTGTGAATTTCCAGTTTACCCACTAAGGAGTAAGATCATGGAACCCAACAGGTCTTGCTTCTGAGTAAGCATGTTTAAGCTTGGACTATATGTTGGGGGCAGAACACAGATGCATTCCAGCTCAATCCTGCTGCCTCTCTACCTGCCCCTTGTTGCTGCAGTCACAATCATAAAGAAATATTGGACTTTGTGGGTAGAAATGATTCAAACTCAGGCTGTTATTAACTAGTCTACAGCTTTTTCAGCCTCTCTGGTGAATCAAGAGGTGTTTTTATTTTCATGAGTCTAGTTTAACTTAATGGGGGTTAGGATTGAAGCCATAATGACTTACCTGTGCAGAAGAATGAGTTCAGCCTGCTAGGCCCACATTAAAAGTGATTTCCTCCCACAGGTACATCCCCACAGCAGCTGCATTTGGAGGCTTGTGCATCGGCGCCCTCTCTGTCTTAGCGGACTTCCTTGGTGCCATTGGCTCAGGCACTGGCATTCTACTTGCTGTCACCATTATTTATCAATATTTTGAGATATTTGTCAAAGAACAGGCAGAGGTTGGAGGGGTGGGTGCTTTATTTTTCTAAATGTTGAGATACCATGTGACGTGTAAGAAAGGAACTCCTGTATTTTGATGACATGCAGTCTTTTATTCCAGTAATGCCAGTCCCGCCCTCACCCCCGTTCCAAGTGCTACTTGCCATATTTCTCATAATAGGTATTGCACAATGCCTGTGTGCAGCTTCTATTCCAGCTGCCTTAAGAATAAAGAGTTTACATGGGTTAAAAATACAAAAAAAACTCCATTGTTGCCTGTGATGCTGGAAAATAGTGCATCTGCCTTCCTGTGGAAATAGTCAAAAGATGCCCATTTTGCTAGTAGAGAACACTTTGGACACTCCATCACAAGGCTTGAATGTAGCTGCACACACTGGCAAAAGGGAACCACAACAATAGAGTTCCATGTGGCCACATGTGAGAATCCCTGAGCTTTTTAAAAAAAGTACATGCAATTTCCCCCCTGAAATATATATTTACATGAATTCCTTTTGATATACAACTTAAAGAAATGTGACCTGTTGCATACCCCAACTCTCCTGGTGTGTGGTCAGTGTCTGATGCCTTTGCCATGTTCCCTTGCAAGCACCATGCTTTGAAGCCAGGAGGGTGTGTGTGAGAATTTTAACCATCGCACTTGCAAATTTGGGATCTGTGAAGTCACATGGGAGGAGTAAGGTTGGAAGTCCTTATCCAAGATTCCCAGCAGCCAGTAGCAGCCTTCTAAGTGCTGCTTTGCCTTATTATAGACCCATGTGTTCTTTGAAGCAGGGGGAATCGATACTGTTGAAACTTCTCCCCTTCTTCTTCCAAAGCCCTAGGTCTTAAAGCAGAGGAAATTAACAAGTCATGCTGAAAAAGAAATCATTGTGCTTCTTGGCAGCAGTGTAAGCAGTGTAAACAGACAATAAACTTATTTAATTAAAATGTTGCTTTATATGTTGTGTAAGATGCTTTACTTACTAGACTTTCAACTCTCCCATTAAACTCAAGGGACTTAACATTGGCTGGATGAAAATACTTTTACTAGAGCCTGTAAGGTGGGCCAGTGTTACCTCTCATTTGGGATTTATAAAAACTGTGGCTAAGAGAAATTAGCTTGTTGAAGACAGCCTTCTTCCCCTTCTACACTAGAGATTTATGGGCTCTGGTACTTGTTCTTACTATGTGCAAATTGCTTTACCATGATTTTTATTTTGTTAAACCAGTTGGTGTGCCCCCAAGCCAAGAATTGATTTTGCTACTCTCAAGGTGTGTAAAATTACATTTGGTGTTGCCACAGCCTTCTCACCTTCTGTTTAGTCCATAAAAGTTTTTAACAGCAGAGTTCTACTATCCTGGTTTGTAACAGTGCAGTATCTATGGCATGGGAGTCTCTGTGAAGTAATGAGGAATGAGTCCTGTACGCTTCCACTGCCATTCAGCTTTTCTGGACTTGTAGCAGAGTAAACACAGTGTGTGCTCTTGTGTGTGAGCATGCAGAAAACAGTCTGTACGCGGCTTCTCTAATCTAAGAAGCTTTATGTACAGCAGCAACAATAAATCAACACCTTCGGGAGACAACATCTTGTCTCCAGTCTCGGACAAAACCGAAAGCAGACTGAACACAAAGAACAGATCCCCGGATGGAGACCACCCCAGTGGGCAGGATGCAGACTCTGAGCTGTTTATAAGCTCTGATTCTCCTCAGACCCCTCTCGTCCTGCACTGCTGGGGGAATGCAAGCAACATCACTTACCCCAAAAGCAACTCTGCACAGAACTCACTGTGTCTTTGTAAGCTCAAAGGTTTAGTAAACCCATCTGCCAGATTCTGCTGGCTTGGACAGTACTTCAGCTTCAGCAAGCCTGTCTGGACACTCTGACACACATTTTGGAAATGTATGTCTAAATGTTTGGTTCTGGACTTGAACTGTCCAGACTCTGCCAACTTCAGATAGAGTTGATTGTCTTCCCAGTGATGGGCAAACAACAATCCCCACAGATTTCTTGGACCAAACAAGTGTAAAACTCTAGTTCCCTGCAGAGTTCTGACAACTCACTGAACAATGAGTAGAGGAAGGCACAATGAGACTTTGCTTTCGGGACTTCCACCGAACTAGAGATTTCCCAAACTTTATTACCATTCCAGACACAGACTTCCTGTCTTCCAGATTTGCCCAGTAGGTGAGCTGTGCTTCACCCTCAGCTGACAGCTTGAGGCAGAAATCTTTGGTATCCTGCAGGTATCGTAGCACCCTCTTGATACCATTCCAGGCACTCACATTTGGCTTTGTAGCCTCCCTGCTGAGCAGATTCACAGCAAACGCTATGTCAGGTCTGCTCCACTGGGAGAGATACAACAGACTACCCAGAGCTGACTGAAAGATCTCAGTGTTTTTGAACTCAGCATGTTCCCCAAGCTTACTGTCTTTCACGTAGCTTGTCTCCATGGGTGTTCTGACCCCTGCACATTCAGACATTTTGAACTTCTCAAGCAACTGCTCAATCTTGCCTTTCTGAGAGAAGCTTTCGTCCTGGGTTCTATCAACCTGGACGCCTAGGTAAATTTTCACTGGACCTAGGTTTTTGAGCTGGAAACATTTCCCAAACTCTTTGGCAAAACCTTGAACCCGTTTCTCAGTCCTGGCCACGTAGATTATGTCATCTACAAACACCGATACTAGCTCCTGTGACTCTCCTGACCCTTTCAGGTACAGGCAGCTGTCAGCAAGACTCCTCTTGAAACCCATGCCCTGCAAGGCTTCATTCAGACACAAGTTACAGTTCCTGGCCGATTGTTTCAGGCTGCAAATGGATTTGTGGAGCTTCCACACTGCATCTGGCCTATTGCCCTCAAACCCTGGAGGGAGCATGTACAGATCCTCCTTTAGGTCTGAGTTCAAATAGGTTACATCCACATCAAAGTGATGCACCTGATGACCTCTCTGTGCGGCAACGGCTAAGAGCATATGCAGAGTTTCACTTCTGGAAGTAGGAGCATACACTTCAGGGTAATGCAGCCCCTTCCGCTGCGTGAAACCTCTGGCTACTAGCCTAGCCTTGTACAGTGGTACCTTGGGTTACATATGCTTCAGGTTACATACACTTCAGGTTACAGACTCCACTAACCCAGAAATAGTGCTTCAGGTTAAGAACTTTGTTTCAGGATGAGAACAGAAATCGTGCTCTGGCGGTGCGGCAGCAGCGGGAGGCCCCATTAGCTAAAGTGGTGCTTCAGGTTAAGAACAGTTTCAGGTTAAGAACGGAGCTCCAGAACGAATTAAGTACTTAACCTGAGGTACCACTGTACTGTGGTTCTCCAGTTGCTGTGGGTTTAAGACGGTAAACCCAATGGCTGCTCACGGCCTGCTTGCCGCGTCGTGATAGAGAACACACCTAGAGACTCCATTGAGCTCAGCTGTTTATTCATTGCCATTCTTGCCATTTCCTGGCTTCTGCTTCAGGCAATTTCTGAACCTCCTCAAAGCTGGTTCACATTGAGCCAAACCAACCCACAAGCTAGTGACATCAAACCTTTCAAGTGGTTTTCCCTTTGTAGCGCGAGCTGACCGTCTGAGCACTACTTCAGTTGCCCCCTCTGACCCACTAGGGCCAGCTAGTGTGTCCTTGCCCTCAGAGGACTGCCCTTCTGACTTACTGTGCCTTCTGGACTCAGCTGAACCTGTGGGCAATGAAGGTGCACTCCTTTGCTCTAGCTTAACAGCTTTAGGATATGCCCTTTCCTGTTCCTGCCCTTGGTCAGGGACCTGATCCTCAACAGCAGGATCAGTTTCTGTCTCTTCCTCCTCAGCAGAGTCAAGCAGACTCTGAAAGAATGTCTGGATTTCCATGGATGCGTGTCCACCCACTTTGCTCACAGAACTCAGCACTCCTGCTGACTAGAATCCTAGACTGATTGCCTTCTGGATAAGCAAACCTCCACCCCTTGGTCCCCGGCTCATACCCACAAAAGATCATTCTTTGGGACCTAGGGCAACCCTTTATGCGTTTGGCTTTTGGCACAAGGACCCAAGCTGTGATGGCCTGGGAATCCGATTCAGAGGCTGAACCGGAGGAATCCCAGCCTGCACAGGAGTCCCCGCCTCCAGGGCCGGCTGAGCTGGGGCAGGACCTTGATTCTGAAGCGCCTACACCTGTGCCGGATCCTCAGGAGCAGGCAACAGGTGAATCCACTCTGGCTCCGGAGGTGGTTGAGGACTCAGTGCCTACAGGTGAGTCTCCCCCTGGGTCCAGTAACCCTTCAGCCTCTCCTGAACTGCAGAGGCTCAGGGCAGAGAGGCGAAGGGAACTGGTTTCTCCCAGGAGGAGTACTCGCCTTAAGACCAGGAGAGGCGGGTCTCCTGGGGGCCGGGACCGCCCCTGGCCTCAGAGAAGATAAAGGCCAGTCAGCCCGGTCCCAGGTTGCGGGAGCAACGTCATCGAAGAGCTGTTTTGGCTAGCATCCAGTCCTGTTCCCCCAGAGTTCCTGTCCTTGCCCGGCTTCTCGCTGTGGACCCTGCTTCGCCCGTGGAGGACTGTCTGCTGACCCTCAACTCAGGTCCTGGACCTCGCCCCATGGTAACCTCCCCCCTGGACCAGCACACAAGCCTTGCATCCAAACACACGGAAGAAATGCACCTTGGGCTTCTTACCATGAAGCAGAAAATAGGGCGTGTCCCCTACTACAGAACTGTATGAGCAGTTCAAAGTGAAGCTCGTGACTTTCCACGCTTCCGCCCAAAAGTGCTGGCTTCTGTTGCCTCCTGCAGCATTCAGTTCCGACATTTTGCCACCCCATTCTCCTGAGGAGAATGCGCAACTGTCAACCTGTGGCGTATCCCTTTCTGGTGGAAGAAGTTCTGCAGCACCAACCTGGTGATCTGATTGAAAGCTTCGGACCCTCAGTGAGAACTGTAGTTCAACTGCAGGGATCCAGTCTTTCACCAAGGCAGCAGCCTCTCCTTTGTGCTGTAGAGTGAACACCCACCCATTTTGGGGAAAATCATCTACCAGAGATAACACAAATTTGGCCCCACCCAGACTGGCAACTTGCATAGGACCGGAAAGGTCTGCATGAACTAGCTCAAAAGGTTTTGTGGTTACCCTGTCAGACCTAGGATAAGTGCATGTTTGAACCTTAGCTTCCTTGCAGGCCCTGCAATCCAGGTATTTGGCACATGCCTTCATCTTGCACCCCTCAGTGCAACCTGGGATCTTCACATACCCCCAGTTGACGTGTGACATTCTTCGGTGCCACAGATGATGGCACCCATCGTGGACAGGAATATTAGCACACTGCGCTTGTACTGGCTCAGTGGGACCTTTACCTGCAATAGGTGTTTCCAGAACAAAAAGCCTGTTTTTGCATTCAACACTGACCAGTTGTCGCCCACCTCTGGAAATAGAACATTATCCTCAAAACACACTTTGAAACCATCATTGACGAGAAGAAACAGATAGCAAACAGCACTGTATCTTTGGCATGATGTAGGCCTCAATCTCCACCTGCAAAAAAGAAGCATAAACAGAGCCAGACACAATTGACGTTTGGAACTATCTGCAAGAGTCACACTTTGTCCTGTCGTCACAGCCCTGCAGTTCCTCAAAAGACCAGCAGAGGGCATTAGATGGTGACTGGCACCACTGTTAATCATCTAGCTCAGCACGTGGCCTTGGTCGCAGTTTTTCACTGTTGCCATAGAAGCAGCCAGGTGGTGTTGTGACGACGTTTCTGTCAGTTCTCTTGGGGCCTCTCTGAGCCTTCCCATGCTTGGCAGCGCCTCTAATCTGGTTGCCCTGGGAAACAGCCTTGGAGGCTTCCTGTGGCTCCACTGGGCACTGTCTGACCAGATGGGAATCCGAGCCACAACGAAAACGAGAAAAAAGCTTTCACTGTTTCTTCACTTCTCCCTGCACCCCCACTCCTGGATGCAGGACAGCCTGAGCCTGCTCGCCCTCCATCTTCTCCCGGCGTTGCTCCTCATCACACAGCCTCCCTGAGATAAACTCTAGCGTCAGCTGCTCCACTGGCATGGCTTCCAGGGTCAAACACAAATGCTCATAGTATTTGTCCAAAGAACTCAGAAGAATATAAACTCTTCTTCCGAAAGGGCCACATTGAGCTGCCGCAGCCTACTGAACACAGCCAGCATATTCGTAATGTGGTCTCTAACAGGTTCTCCAGGACGTAGTTTCATCTCAAAAAGACTCGTCACATGAATCTTGGCTCCTGCTGTAGTGCATAGGTGCACTCTCTCCAGAGCCTGCCAGACCTCTTGGCTGGTCCCTAGCCCGTCAACATGGGGCAATTGGGAAGAAACCAAACAGAGCACCAGAAGGCCCATAGTTCTCTGGTCTCTCCTCAATGCAGCAGCGGCTGTTACTCTTGCAGCTGCAGCTGTAGCTGACCTGCCGGTGCAGGAACTGGGGCGT
The DNA here is from genome assembly GCF_027172205.1 of Podarcis raffonei. Lineage (NCBI taxonomy): Eukaryota > Metazoa > Chordata > Lepidosauria > Squamata > Lacertidae > Podarcis > Podarcis raffonei. The sequence goes on from NC_070611.1 coordinate 1,585,309, forward strand.
TCTGCATACATTCCCAGAGCCCCTTGCCTGTAAGCCAGGCCCTGACTCTTCAGGACCAATCCTCCCTGTTGTGCCCATTGAGCCTCTCAAATGGGACACTGAAGGTCTCCTGAGCCTCTGCCATCTTCTCCGGGGCTTAGCCTACTCACTCTCCTGCCAGCTGGTCCTTGAAGAGGCGATCTCCACAGCGAGGTCCTCCTTCACCAGCGAGTTCCAATGCCTTGCCTTAAGCACACAGAATGGCAGGATCCCTAGCTGGACTTTGCAGCTCTTCTCACACAGACACAGCACAGGCGTGGCTGAAAACCTCCATAACCTGGAAGGCTAGCACCCATAACCTGTGAAGTAATGAGGAATGAGTCTGGTTCGCTTCCACTGCCATTCAGCTTTTCTGGACTTATAGCAGAGTAAACACAGCGTGTGCTCTTGTGTGTGAGCATGCAGAAAACAGTCTGCACGCGGCTTCTCCTCTAATCTAAGAAGCTTTGTTTATGTACAGCAGCAACAATAAATCAACACCTTCGGGAGACAGCATCTTGTCTCCAGTCTCAGACAAAACCGAAAGCAGACTGAACACAAAGAACAGATCCCCAGACATATTCTGAGCTGCTTAACCCTATAAGCTCTGATTCTCCTCACAGTCTCCTGTATCCTTACTGGCAGCACTACAGCTTGCAGCAGGGCACTCAAAATGCCCCTTGCCACTCTGCGTTTATTTAAAACATTTATACCATATGTCTTGCTGTATTAAAAAAAATCCACCCCAACAAAAAATAAAAAACAAGCTAAAAACTCTAGACTATTACAAGCAACAGTCAATGTGAGAAAATGCCCACACTGACTCAAAAGCTTGACTCTTGAGATAGTGCCACAAAGACATCTCTGTGGACAGTATTCAAAAACAAAGCTGCTACCACAATAGACATCTTCTCCCTGGTAAGCACCTGCCTAACTTCTGAAGTGACTGTAACAAAGATCTCCTCAGATACGTGGTAGACCATATGATCTTGTCACACAGTGCATGTACATTGTTAATCCCAAGTTGTGAGACAGCTCTCCCTGATACATTGGGCAAAAGACAGAAGGCAAGATGGACTGGGACAATCTTTATAGACAGCTGCATCCCTGTCTTGGAGGAGGATGCTATCTTTATGCACATACCATAGTGTGTGTTCCTGATAATTTAAGAGAAGTACCATAGACTGATGGGATGAGTTTAATGTTTCTATTAAATGAGTGGAGTCCGGCTGTTACTTGGATTCTAGCATGAGTACAGAATGTAGAAGTAGACAGAGTGTAATTTCAGTCCAGATCTAATTACTAAATGTTGCAGTTGCCGATCAGGCAAGCTATTGGGTTAAAGCTGCCAAAGCAAGATGTTTATCTAGTCCCCAAATAAGGTTCAAAAGCTTGTACTGTATTCTCTTGAATAAGTGGACTTTCCCATTCGCACCATATACTTAAGACACACACTGCTTAAATGTAGCTATGACTGGGTTGTTGATATCACACAGTACTCAACTTTTTATACTGCTTGAGAATATTCAATGCCTATGTAAAAACCCTTGCAGCATCCTCACAAGGTTAGGACAGCATTATTTTCCAACAGGAGAGTGAAAGTGTTCATGGAAGAATTTGGATTTGAAATAGGGAGTTTTAGTTTCACAGAATGCAATCTTAGTCCCACTTAGGAGTAATCACCGCTGAATTAAATGGGACTTAATTATGAGTAGTTAGGATTGCAGCGTTGGTCTCGTGTAACAAGCACATAAGCTCTCTGCCTTTGAAAAGGGCAGCTCTTAAAAAAATATAAATTCATTTTCAAAAGCTGCATTATGAATATTAATATCTGTGGGTGGCGATGTGGTCTAACCACTGAGCCTAGGGCTTGCTGACCAGGTCGGCAGTTCAAATCCCTGCGACGGAGTGAGCTCCCGTTGCTCGGTGCCTGCTCCTGCCAACCTAGCAGTTTGAAAGCATGTCAAAGTGCAAGTAGATAAATAGGTACCGCTGCGGTAGGAAGGTAAACGGCATTTCTGTGTGCTCTGGCACTCGTCATGGTCCTCTGTGTGCCAGTAGTGGTTTAGTCCTGCTGGCCACATGACCCAGAAAGCTGTCTGTGGACAAACACCAGTTCCCTCAGCCTGAAAGCAAGATGAACACCACAACCCCATAGTTGCCTTTGACTAGACCAGGGGTCCTTTACCTTTTTTACCTTTTTTAAAATATCCGATACAATAAAAGACTCTCTTACAAATATATTCTGCTAATGTAAAAAGTTAACTAAAGCTATTCGTAATGATTCTCTGCTTGGTTTAATACCAAATATGTTGCTAAAATTTTTATACTAGACATAAATATTAAATTACTGACTAGACAAAATGTTAGTTTAGTCAGTAAACTATTCAGTATTGGCCTGAATATAAGCTCCACCTTTAAAATTCAGGGAACGGGGGGAGAAAAAAAGACAATACCTGAATATAAGCCGCTCCCTTAAAATTCCACAGGCACTCACACTCAAATTCCATTTTACCATATGTCTGTTTCAGCAGCAATATCGTAAAAGCCCATTTTTGTAAAGTTGCAAATTTAAGACGCACTTTTAACTTCTCACAGTCAGAATTTTGGGGAAAAATTGATGCTTATATTTAGGCCAATATGGTATTTATGTTTAGTACAAATAGGCAAGCAATATTACTTCCTCCAGTGATAATATTGATCAGAAATGTGCAGCCTTCATCTACCAGATATGGAAGCGTGTTACTTTTCTTATCCATACCTTAGAATTACTGGACATGAAATCTAGGCTAGTAGCTTTGAAACGGAAGTTCTCCTTGTTCTGTAACCACTCAGGACACCTTTGATGAAACCCTGCAATTTGAAGCTAATTATCAAATGCATGCAGCTGCTTCAGGAAAGCATTTACAGTGGTACCTCGGGTTACATATGCTTCAGGTTACAGACTCCGCTAACCCAGAAATAATGCTTCAGGTTAAGAACTTTGCTTCAGGATGAGAACAGAAATCATGCTCCGGCGGCGCAGCAGCAGGCCCCATTAGCTAAAGTGGTACCTCAGGTTAAGAACAGTTTCAGGTTAAGAACGGACCTCCGGAACGAATTAAGTTCTTAACCCGAGGTACCACTGTACATTGTTTTCCTATTTCCATCTAAGGCCCTTGGCTTAGGGAGAAAAAACAAGTAATACCTGATTTACAAATAAGCCAGATTCCAGCCCCTCACAAAGCCAGTCTTTCTGCTCACACTAATTTCAGGGCTCAGAATTTCTAAGGCAGTAGAAGAAGAACAATACCCTGTCAGAAGGCAGTAAGAGATTTATTTTTCTCAGGAAATCTCCAGTTAATTGGATACAGAAATTGAATTAAGTGAAATTGTTTCTTTCTTTTCAACAAACAGGCCAGTTAAGACTGCTATAAACTGTCCTCTCTTTTTTTATAAAAAGCTTACTGTTTCATTCGGCTTGTTGACTGTCACAGGAAAGAAATGCTGCCTTAGCTCAATGGAGGAACATCCTTCCAAACAACTAAGCAGTCTTAGAATTTCATAAATGGCACTTGGAATGGCTGATCTGTTGCGTGCCTCAGTGCCAAGGCATAAGCATATACTTTTGCATCGACTATCATGTGCTCCTCTGACACCAGCTCTGGAAAAAATAAATATTTTGTTAAAGTAGTATAAGCAAGACTGGTTTAATCCCAATGTTCCAAGTCACACATATGTTGAGGAAACGAGTATTGTTAGAATAAAAGAATAGAATCGTAGAGTTGGACGGAACCACAAGGGTTCCTACAATGCCAGAATCTTCTGCCCCATGTGGGGCTTCAGACCCAAGACCCTGAGATCACGTCTTAGGCTGTACTGACTGAGCTAATTGTTTTACACTCTGCTTTCAGGCCACAAAACTTTGCATTGTATGCACTTAACATTGTTGAAACTACTGTATCTGAGTTCAACTTGGTTTTACGCGAACCTTCTGCAATGTGGTAGTTGCGAAAAAGCAAATCTGCAAAAATAATCATATGCTCTTCTCATGGGTGGTCTGCCAGAAAGTGAGTGGAGCAGCCTTGGCCATTGCTTCCCACACCCCCTGGCAGACCACACACGGAGCATTCAGGACATAACGACAACAACTGTGTACTACCCTGCACTCAGAGCCAGGATTTGGTAACCAAGGCCATGCTGTCCAACCAACTGCCCAATCAACAAAGTTTTCTGGGTGGTTCTCACCAAGTTCAATCAACAACAACAATAAATAATCAACTCTCTCTGAATTGTGTGATCTTAAATTGTCAGGAGAATATTACCATAGTCTCAAACATTTTGGCTCTCAAATGCCACAAACCTGGAAGCGACTGTCCCGGTCTGCAAACTGTTTTTGGAAGCCTAAAGTCCGACGGGGCTTCCGCAGATTCCGATTGGCTGCAGGAGCCGTGCTTTGCTTTCCAAACGTTTTGGAAGTCGAACAGACTTCTGGAACAAATTCCGATCGACTTCCAAGGTACAATTGTACTTAAATTTTACCAAGATGTTTGGTCTTAAAGTCATATAAAACTGAGTAAGATGACCACTAGAACAGCGATACAGAGGAGAGTGCACACTCCCCCCTCCACTGTTATAAGGCAGAACAGCGTAATACAGCTCTTGGGCTGTACCTCTTAATGCTGCAGAAGAAGGAAAACCAAGTCTGATTGCACCCTAGATTTTTAAAAATCCACCATGCCTTTCCCCTGATTTTCCATATCAGGGACGAGGAATCTCAGGCCTGCCGTGAGAATCAAATGCTGACCTCCAGGCCTCCCTAGCTGGCCTTTGGGATGCATCCCCTCCATCATGAATTTGGAAAATCCTTGACCTCCAGTACCAACTCTTGCTTGCCTGGCTGGAGGTCAGAGAAGAGTGTGTGTAGAATCCAGCCTGCAGTACAGTGGTAACATTTACAGTCATTTCATCACCCTCTTTTGTGAGGTTGCCCAAAAAGAAATGTGGCTCTCAAGCCAAAAGGTTTCCCACCCCTCTTCCAGAAGCAGGAAGACTTTGCTGTTTTGTTTTACAGCTGGCAGAGCAGCCAGACATCCCATCCCCAGCCTCAAGAGTTCAGCCATATCATTCTATTGATGATGCAGTTTGGCTCTAAAATCCTTGAGGTTGTTTCTTTTTTAAAGGAACTATAGTGGTTTGGAGGAAAAACAGCAGAGGGAAACACAGGAGAGAACAGCCCTTTGCAAAACACTTGATCTAATGCTTAAAATTCCTTTTTAAACTCAGGCCTCTTTTTAAAAAATACGGCCAATGACTAAACCACTCTCACACACAGTCTTTTTTTTACCTCTCAGGGTTTTCAGTTACCTCCTCCACTCTTCTCCTTTTGACCCCCCCCCCCATATTGTATATTTTATGTATTTTATTTGTTCCTGTCCGTCTTGCTTCTTTCCCCCCCTTCAGTTTTGCTATGCTCACAAGCAGGTCTGTTCTTCTTGCCAGTGATGCAGCTAATAGGTGCAGTTCCACAGGGACATGAAATCCTGCCTCAATCATCTACTTCACAAGGATGTATGAATGAAATAACGGTTTGCTGTGGTATTTTGGAGGGTAATATGTAGGTGTAGCTAAGCATCCCTGCTCAGAAGACTGATGCCAGGTAGTGAAATAGGTCACCTATTGGGAATCTTCCCTGGCATTCAAGAAAAATATGCTTCATTCTCAGAAAATCCTTTTAGAAGGCCCTGACTTTGCAAACTCTGCCACCATTTCAATTTTCATGAATCTTTTCTTCAGTGATGGTACTTACCCTCAATTCTCTGCAATAAATCATTCTTTGGTAGTGTAACAACTTCTACAAATTCTGAGGGAGGGGAAAGAAAGAAAATTACGCATTACATAATTTCTACTCTATTCCACAAGGTGACTCCCCTTTTAGTCTAAAGCTGAAAATAAGATGAGTTTCACATATACTGAAACTTATAAGGAAAGCCAGTGAGCTACAACCAGCCCTATTCATGTTATGCTGACATGACTATGCCTCCTATTCACAGTACTTCGCTCCTCCACCCAAGGCCAGCTGTTTCTGCAAAAAACTGCTTACTCCCCCTAGTGTTGAGTAATGGTGGGCAGAGGTAGACAGTGGCAAGTGTTTGGGTCACCAGGAATCAGAAAGAGGTGTTCTATTGCCAATATTGAAGGCAGTTATTCTATGATACACATGAACTAGGATTTGGAGGACTAGATTAGTCAGAGGCGTCACCAGTTTCTGACTCCTCAGTTAAAATGAGATCACAACATTGCAGTTGAGGTCTGTTGATTTTTACCTGCGAAAACACTATCCTAGAAATAATGGAAACTTTAGTTCTGAGGGGTGGACCTGTGGCCCTCTAGGTGTTATCAGACTACATCTCCCATCATCCCTGACCATTGGCCATGAGGGCTGGTATGCACTGTAGTCCAATAATAATTGGAGGGTCATAGGTTTCCTCATCTCTTCCCTAGTTCAAAACTTAGTTGCATGAAGTATGGGACTGGATCCAAATAAAAGTCTTTCTGCTCATGGAATGTGTCTCCCACTTACAGAATAACAATAACATCATCATCATCATTATTACTATTATTGTTTCTTAGTCACTTCATAAAAAAGTCTCAAAGCAACTTAACAACAAAAGGGCTATTTTGCACCTCTACCTTCAGGGTTATGCAATAAAAGTGAAGGTAAATCCAAAAAACTTGCACAAATGGAAGCATGAGAACTTATAGCAGTGTGTAATGAACTCTTACACAAGTGGAATTATGCAAATATATCTGTCACCTCAGAAGTGGTAATAGCAAGATCACCTATTCGTCCACACTAGGAGACAGTGGGTAATTTCTCTGGAAAAGATCTCGGTGCTTTTCAAGCTTTTCCTAAGGCAGTGTAAAGTCTGGGAGATTCCTCCATACTCTACAAAGCCAAAGATCTATACACTGAGCTTTGTGTAATGTCAAACCCATGTCCTCCCCTGCCACCGCAGAGTGAAAAAGAGGCAAGGGCTTGTCTGTACAATCCCATCAACTCTCCTAGGTGTCTCCAAAGCTCTGTGTGACATCACAGACAAGAAGAGCAGCGGTGCAAAAGTTTGGGTCGACTACTCAGGCTGTGTCAACCCATTTGGAGAACAGTGCTAGTGTCTTGCTTTCTTTCCACTCAGTTTTTTCGATCCAACCCATTGTTCCCAACTTTTCTTTTTAAGGAAATTGATTTTGGATCCCTTTCCTGCAGATCATGCTAAATGGGATTAACTTCTTTTAATACCCCAGTGAAGTCTACATTTTAAAAATTCTATACTACTCAATGTGTTACTGAAAAAAGTTAGGGTGACCCAGAAAGAAATAGCTATTGAACTTAAAAGACAAAAGGGCTTTATTGAGCCAAAACTACACTGGAATATTCAGAAGTATCTAGCATACTTATCTGTGATGCCAGCCATAGTGAACTTAAGCAGACAACGTACCTCCTTCCTCTGCATATACAAAACAAAGCATAAACACAATGGGAATTAAGGTTTGTGACTCTAGATACTTCTGTTTTTCACTCTGATATCAGACTTCCTTGCTGAACAATTTATCCACAATATTATTGAAACATAGTCCTATATAGCTGCTAATGCTCCTGAATGGAGCAGCACAGGATCAGGGTTGGATCCAGTAGTCCTGCTGTTGCATGGTACAGTCCCTGCATATCCAGTGCAAACATGTGCAAAGGCTCCCTACGTGCAGATGTTTGTGCTGCACACATGGAGGGTGGGAAGTGGTACTCAGCATGCATGACATCATGAGCAAGGCTTCTTGGTGTGGCTCCAGTGCTGCTCTACTTCTTAAGCCTAAATCCACTTATCTGAATTGTCTCTCTAAATGCTCCAGGACACTTGGACACTTTTCTGTCTCTAGCAACCCCACACAGCTCAACCCTTCAGTTTCGCCTCTTCCTAAACAGCCTTGCCACAATGCCTGCCACCACATTTACTTATATTAACATTCCCCTGGCTCAGAACACCCAAGATACCTCCACTTCTGCCCCCAAAGGCTCCTCTCTTCAATCTCCACAGCTTCCTACCAGATAAACTGTAGCTGCTTCCCTCAGACCAAGGAAGCCCCCTGCCCTGGAACCCCACATACTGAACCCTTCTTCCCATGCAGCTAAAGGGGGGGTGAGACTAAGGGGGAGGCAGACTCTTAATATCTATTGCACCTTCTTGAATTTAGGCTTATGCAGCTCCCAGACAGTTGAAGAGCTACCATGCTACTTTGTTTCTTATCTTATCTGTATTTCTGTACAGTGGTACCTCGGGTTACAGACTCTGCTATCCCTGAAATAGTACCTCGGGTTAAGCACTTTGCTTCAGAATGAGAACAGAAATCGTGTGGTGGTGACGCGGCGGCAGCGGGAGGCCCCATTAGCTAAAGTGGTACCTCAGGTTAAGAACAGTTTCGGGTTAAGAACGGACCTCCAGAACGAATTAAGTTCTTAGCCCGAGGTACCACTGTATTTGTGCCAAGCAGTGGAGGAACTCTGAAGGGCAAACTTCAGTCTGCAGAGCCTGGAGATCCTTTTTTAAAATGTGTTAATCATACTATATATGCCTTTAAAGTGGAGCAGTAGTCACACTGTGCAAGCCTCACTTGCATCCTGTAAATAGGACAGTCCACAAAAATGCTACTACAGCATTTCCCGTAAAGCACACAATGACTCCTGCTTTCTGGCTATTAGGTATAACATTGACAACTCTTATATTGAGGATTTATGTTTGGCTCCTTGCAGAAAGACACCAACATGAACAGAAATTTCACTTTGAATATATGTGTAAAAATACAGGGTGTTTCAAATAGGGCACTGAAAATGTTTTGATACAAGAATAAGATAAGATTATAACAAGTGGTGGACTCACCTGGTTTTTGTTTGGGCTTCAGATTGGCAGGAATATCTCCATTAATGGTGACTGTTGCAATGTGTGATGCACAGTTAGTCAATCCAGGATCCAAGCACAAAGCTACAGAAAGCATCATTCTTCAGTTATTCGTCTGACATGCTAATAAATACACATTTGTTCTCAAAGACACAGAAGGAATATCACAGAATCTGCTCCTAATTAAGAACTAGATAAACAACTCTAATGTGCCACCGAAGACTAGGGACCACTGTGCATACACTCAGATCCTCTAGTTCCAGCAAGCCAGAGAAATACGTGGAATTCAGAAACTAGATAGCCAAGCATTTTACAACAACCAGTTGTTGGTGGGATCCATCTGTCTTGAGAGACAATGTGTGTGCCTCTGGGGGTAGGCAAACCGCTACATTAGCAGCACTCAAGTGACCTCTCTGGGGAGCAAGCCTGGGTAGTGTGTCTGGAGGCCCTGGGCTGCCCAGATAACAAGACTCCCATCTCAGCCTCACTGATATGGTTCAAAGGAAAGCGGAGCAATACATTTGGCACCAGCTTGGCTGCAGGAGTTGCCAGGAGGAGGCAGACAAGGCACCATCCAACCATCTTAGGGACTCTGCTCCAAATTTGTGTAGGATTTACACCTTAGCCCTTCCTTCTCCCCAAAATATCCTGCAAGGCAGCAGAGGTTTAGGATCAGTTTTCCTTCTCCTAGATGGGCTCAGTTTGGGGAAAGTACTTCATTTCATCTGTCTTGAGCTTCTAACCACTTAGCTTTATTGAATGATCCTGGGCTCTGGTATGAGAGGAGGGGGGAATAAACTTTCTCCCTATCCACTTTCCCCACATAATGTTCCTCATGTCCCTCCCTTCTCCCTTTTTCTCAGCTGAAAAGCCCCAAATGTTGCAAGTGTTCTGACCAGTTACATCAGCACCTTCATAGGTATGCCCAGAGTTTGCTAGGGCATGCCTCTTTGCACTGGTGAAATGTTCCAGCATGCATTTATTAGAAAATAATTAGACAGCATTTATGGTATGGCAGTTATGTTTGATATTTCCAACTGCAAGCCCTTTGAGCATTCCAAAGTGCTCCATAAAAGGACATGCATCAACATTTTCCATCCAAACAGTCAAGACAAAATACAGAAGTTACCTGGAGAGCATTCAAGGATCTCCCCTTTATATCCTGTTTCTTCCTCCAGCTCACGTAAAGCAGCACTTTCTGGGGTTTCATTGCTATCAATTAGACCTGTGATGTAAAGGTTGAATTGTAACTAAGATCAGCAATGGTAAATGGACTTTTTTTTTGGGGGGGTGATGACATTGGCATGGCTAGGAAGAAAGCACAAGACAGTGGCAAGATAAATGTTCTAATTCATGGATGGGGAATCTGGAGCCCTCAAAATTTTGTTACAACTCCCATATGCCCCAGCCAAAGTGACTGACAATCAGGGATGATGAGAGCTGGCATACAACATCTAGAGGCCCACAGGTTCTCCCTATCACTACTCTAATTATTAAAATGCATTATAGGTAAAGGTAAAGGGACCCCTGACCATTAGGTCCAGTCGTGACCGACTCTGGGATTGTGACGCTCATCTCGCTTTATTGGCTGAGGGAGCCGGCGTACAGCTTCTGGGTCATGTGGCCAGCATGACTAAGCCGCTTCTGGCAAACCAGAGCAGCGCACGGAAATGCCATTTACCTTCCCGCCGGAGCGGTACCTATTTATCTACTTGCACTTTGACGTGCTTTCGAACTGCTAGGTGGGGAGGAGCAGGGACTGAGCAACGGGAGCTCACACCGTCGCGGGGATTCAAACCGCCAACCTTTGGATCAGCAAGTCCTAGGCTCTGTGGTTTAGCCCACAGCGCCACCCGCGTCCCTAAATGCATTATACATATGCATTAAAAAGCCAATCTCCTCATAATGATACCAGCAAGATTCTTCACAGGATGGGGCACACAAGTTGTGAAGAGTACAGACTACGGGGGCATGTTTAGAATCCTGAGGCTCCATACCAGACTAGATCTGTAGGACAAATGCATGTATCTTACACAATACTTGGCCTGTTTGCCAAAAAGAAGTGTGAAGGGGAGGCAAGTGAAAGCTGACCTTCCCTCTCAACATTCCTTGCTGCTCTCAACTGTTTTAAGCAATTACTTCCTAGTCTGGCTCTTGTTACATGCACAGCCCATTTCTGTCCCTATCAATTTGACATGGGTTCATTTGTAAGTGTCTTCCATCCACTTTCCACATTCATCTCTGATTTTCTTTTTTAAAAAACTTGTATATAAGAACATATTTAAATGTATTTTTCCTCAATGAATGCCTTTCTGAATGCACTTTATCCTAAAATACACATTTTTACACATTGATTCCCCCCCCAACAAAAAAAATGTATTGCAAAGTTCAGAGAAGTGCAAGATCAAAAGGATAATTGTGTTTTAATCTATGTCTTAGTCAGGAAGGTGTAAAATAGGCCTGCTGACTTAAAAGGGCACACCAAACAAAGTTCTCCTCCATTCCTAGTTACAAGGCATTAATTCTGATAAAATCAGAAATAGTAATGTGCAGATATGTCCAGGGTGCAATACCACTGAAAGAATTTATCCTAAGGCGTTTGCAACACAGGACTTGTGGCCTATTTCCAAACATATAAGCATCCCAAGAAACAGCTAGTGCCTCTCTCACAATGGCAAGAGCCTTACCTTAAAATTAACAAGGAAGCTGAGGTGAACCACCTACCTGCAGGGAATTCCAAGCAGTAGTTTCCCATGGGAGGCCTAAATTGCTTCACTAGGACAACACAGTCATAGTGAAGAGTTCTTTGCAACACTGGAATAACAGCAACACCTGCCAATACAGAGAAGGAACTTGCAAAAACATGGCTGCACTGAAACAGACAAAGATCAGTAACTCACTCAAGGTATCTCATGTAGTGTACTTGATGGTTGTGTCCATGTTATCAGTTTCAGAGTAATGGTTTTCACACTTTCTCCCTTGAGGGAACAATTTCAGTATCTACTTGGAAGCCCTGAATGTTGCAGAGGATTCTGGAAGATGATTTAGGGCATATCCTCAGTTCACATAAGGTGCTTGGTTTGACCTGTTGGGTCATACCATCCACATAGATGAATGGAGAAGATAACCATCCAACACTCCACTGCAGCTGCCAATCATAGGGGAAGATTGGAATAGGTGGCAAGCTGTCCATCAGAGAAGCCAGTCTGCCATTCCTGATTATAGCCCTGAAGAAGCTTTTAATGAACACCAGGATTCTCCAGAACACAACTGGAAACAAACATTAGTTTAGGAAATTCATATGGCTCCTTTTTCAAACCATCTTAACAGTGCTGCTGTGGCCTACTATCCAGAAGTATCCAAGCGGGAACTAGACCACACTGTTTTGCATCTTCCTTTCCACGCTCTGATGATAAAAGGTGGGGAAGGGAAGACTGGCAGGTCACTTAGCTTTGAGGGCATGCCTGGGGGCCTGTTCACACATACAGCCACTATTATGAACCACTAGCTACTGAATGAAAATGGAAACCATCATTATAATTATTATAAATTTCAACGACGATAAAATACTTGCCTGAAATTTGGTGAAGGACCAATAATCTCAACAATCAATATTCCCATGTATATTGGTGTTCTCTCATGTATGTCCCCAGCTTATCTAACATTGGGAGACTCTCAGCAGCCAGTGAAGTAACAGGTGTTTTGTGTTTGTCAATGTAAAGACTTGCTCACCATCAGCAGAAACCCCCTCTTTTCTGGTAGTACGCTTCACAGATTCCCATACTCTATTAAACAGAAAGGAGGAGATGGGAAGAAGATAGATGTCAATGTAAACATGTTGGTTCCCAAAATGAGATGTTAATCATTATTACTGTTATAATACCTCACTCTACATCCTAAGGCACTTCAAGAATGGAGTTCTTGCTGATGTCACAGAGAAATTTTTTCCTTCATGACAAAAATCTCTCAAAGCATAATCAAGGCTGAGTATATGCTTAAAAAATGTTAAAATGTTAAAAAATAATAATCAAAGGTATGCACCAAGTGACTCTAACAAATGCAGAATTCTGCAGCTGGAATAAATTATGCAAACAAATGTGACCTCTTTTTTGGCCAATCGATGCAGCATTTCTTCCCAGTGTTGCATAGTTCATTCTGCTTTCACTAGTCACAGGAAGAAGCTCCAGATCATAAGTCCTGACCTCTGAGCACTAGAAATATTGAGCAACCTCGGCTCTTACTTTCTCTCCCCCCCCCCATAATTTTTAATGAAACTTTGTCATCATACAATAAAAAACAAATCTAAATAAAAATAATAAGAGCAAAGAAAATACAAATCCCTCTCTCAAAAGTAGATCTTAATCCTTGTCTCACAAAGGGGGCCCTCCCAGCTCTCAGCTAGGAACTTCCAATATACATGAGGCATTGCTAAAAACTTTCAGGAAAACTTATGCAAATAGATGAGAAACTTTCTTCTTTCTTTTTAATGAAAGACAAGATTCTCAAGTAGATTACTTTTACTTTTCACGACTGGACCTAATAGTCAGGGGTCCCTTTACCTTAGAACACTATTTAAAACCCCATGGTTTAGAAAACAGCTAATAGGTAAAAATGATTACCTTGTTTGACCTTCAGGGTCAATGTAAGTTGTCTGCTCAAGCTTCACCCATTTTCTTTCTGCAATCGTCTTGAGGGGGAAAAAAATCGCTTAAAACATTTTAAAAACTTAAGAAAAGCCTGCTGGGTCCGGCTAATGGCCCATCTAAGTCTAGCAGCCTGTTCTCACAGTGGCCAATCAGATGCCCATGGAAAATTAGCAAGCAGGATTCAAGCTTTTCCAAAACTGCTGCAAACTGGGTTGACCATCTTTATTGACCTATCTACTACGACCCCTTTATTTTCACCACAATGATGATGATTTGGAACAACTATGAAAACTGCCTCCACTGTGGTTACAGCTAATATGGAAAACTGAAGTCATCATCAGCATTCTCTTTCAGTTCAGTAATGGCAGGATTTTACTCATAGATGAAGGAAGACAATAGTTTTGCTGTTTTGCCATTTCCAAAATGGTAGGCATTACCAAAGTATTTGCATTACATTAAATGAATGAAGAACTATTTGCTGTGAACACAGAGATGTGTGCAAGTTCAAAGTAAAGGGAGCCCTCTATAATTTTCTCATGTGCTCTTGGAAAAGGATCATATGCCCTGAACAGGAAGCAATCTTTACGAACATTAACTATTGAGGGCATTTTAAAAAACGGCCTGAATCAACAATATATGGAATAATTTGGCACTGTTCTTTTTACAACATGGTCATTTTCTACAGAGAGTACTAGAATTTCAATCAAAGGCAAGGGAAAAATCCTCAAGTGAACCAAATACAGAATTGCTTACTATGGCAGGGATAGGAAACCTCTGACCTTGCAGATTCTGCTGCATTACAGCACCCACCATTCCTGGCCACTGGCTGTGCTAGCTGAGGCTGATGGTAGTTGGATTCCAACACAGGTCACCCACCACTACACTATGAAATGGTGAAATGGACTTGCATTTTCTCTCAAAGCAAAGGTTGCCCAACAAAGGCGGAATGGTATGAAACCAAATTCAAGAGTACTCTGCTCTTAATTCACACTGTGATGAGACTGAAACACCGGATCTGTGTGACCTAAACAGCAGCAGTCCCTTCAAGATGCCCAAATTATTTTAATTTTGTTTTTTGCTTATTGCACACCACACTCAATGAACAAATGGCCACCACCTTTGTGAGCTTTCACTTGTTATCTCTAGTTGTTAGCAAACAGTGCTGGATGAGCTGGATTTCAGTCTGATCCAGCAAGGTGGTTCTTACATTCTTGTTGGAGAGAAGATTTTTAGTACTAGTCCTATTAGAAGAATGTGTGGGAGAAGAGAAGTGAAGAGTGAGACAGAATGGTGGGTAGAATCAAGGTGAGTGGCAAATAAGGAGTGTTAGTTAAGAATGACAGTTGGAGGAGTCAGGTGAAAAGGACCTGAAACAAAGGCTGATAGTGGAGCAGGGAGTCTGATATGTTGGGTCGGTGCATTAGGCAGAAACATTATTTCCTATTTATTGTAGAGTTCACCAACATGATGGCCTGTAGATGCTGAACTACAGTTCCCATCACCCCTCAACACTGGCCATGCTGGGTAGGGCTGATAGGAGTTGTAGTCCAACAATATCAGGTCACCATCAAGTTGGCTACCCCTTCCACCGAATGACTTTTCTAGATAACTACAATAGTTGGTTCAAATACTTGATGAATTGTGGTCTGGTTGAATTCCACCTCATGTTCTTGCTTTTATCTGCACAGATGAAGATACTTAGGAAAGTCCTACTGTTCTGCACTTCAGTGGGTGTTGACAGAAGTGTATTTTGGATAATTTTATGGTGAGTGTGAACCTGAGTTACTAGACACCTAGTTACTTTGGCTTACCCAGTGACCCATAGAAGCCAGGGCTTTATTGTAGGACCCCAAGGACATCACACTAATGCTTTATCTATTGACAGAGCAGGTGTGGAATGGAAGGAAGCCATTGAGCCACAGCAATCCTTCATGACTTTAGAATGAGACACTGCAGTTAGGAAGGGAAAAAAAGAGAAAAGAAGACAACAATAACAAGGAACAGCAGGAATCAAAAAGAGAGGCAACAGGAAAAGGCAAGTAAGTAGGAGCGCAGGGCTACAATCCTATGCACACTTACCTGGGAGTAAGTCCCACTGAATGTACTAGGACTAAATTCCAGGTAAACATACCTATGACTGTATGGTTAAGTATCAATAACTGTGGTTATAGGTACATTCAGAGGTGCAAATGAAAGGCATATAAGCAACACCATGAGAAAAGAGCTATTGAGCTGATTTCATAAGTAACAGGAGGCTATGCTGAACTCAGAAATCAGGTTTTGTGGAAATTAAGTTTATTTTAAAATGGTTTAGATCTGTGGACTCTCCAGAGAACTGTTGCCTAGAATGTAGTAAATAACAACAACTTAATCACTAAGTGGGAGAAAAAACATAAAATTCCTCTTCTGCCATGGTCACACTTGACACACTCACACCAGACCTGTAATGACTGAGCAATTGTTTGAAATGTTACACAACGTTACACAAAAGATATGAAGGACTAGAGAGAGATTTATTGTGACCCCCTACACTGTTGTGACACAAACTTAAATCATTACCCCAACTACTCACAGCAACCCACGGGCATGTGATTGATAGGCGGAAAGAGGTAGGTAAACTGGACATTACGTGGGCCATCAAATGTAGCAGGACTGAAGTGGCAAAAATGCACCAGGCAAGCAAGAGGTCAAGAAGATCAATTAAGAGGAAGCTAAGCATGAAAAATATTACAGATTATTAACAAGTCCCTCTAATGGACACAGGATTTCTGCACACTGAGGCAGTCCCATCTTACTAGACACATCAAGAAGTCAGGTGGATGTTACGTGAGGAGCTCCATGAACCCTGCTCTTGATTCTTGAGAATCAATAGAAATTTGATTACCAACGCACAACTCACTTAATATAACACAAATGTCTTCAGAGCAATTAAGGTCATGTTGAAGAGCATTAGATTGCCATTAATTTCAATGGGACAGTGTGATGCATGTTTGCTCAAAAGCAAGCTGGGCTGTGTTCAGTACAACTTGTTCCCTATGCTTGTAACCCACCCTTGAACCATTTGGTGAATAACGGAATATAAGTATAAAAGAAAATTAAAAATATGAATTGATTGATTGAATGTGGTTATGTTTATAACTGCAGTGCAGACATACACTATAAGGACTTTGATGCATATGCTTTCTTATTTCTAACTCATCTCATAACAGCTTCCAAACTTTTGGTACCTAGCACAGAATAACCTCCCAAAGCAAAACAGCTATCCTGACAAAAGGTTGGAATTGCAAGATCTCTGGATGATAGGAAATGGTCTTGCTAAGTCATATAGAGGTGCTGCTTTCCCATTATCACAGTAGGATACATAGCATTTGCATACAATATTATGCAATACTAAGCCCAGTATTTGATCACAATAACTAAGTTACTTCAAAATAACATGCCAAAAAGCAAACAAACATTGCATACCTCTTCTTTAACTATAGATTCTTGGGTGGTTTTCCGAGCTTCAGCAGATGCTTCCTTTTCCATTTTCAGTGATGTTGGTCTGTCACCTCAAGCACAAAGTCCACCTAACTACAAACCAGAGTCAATATTTGCCCTCAGGATCAAGTCAGACCATTCATTCTTTTCATTCTAAATTAACAAGTCAACCCTGCAGCAAATATAAACACAAAATGTAGACTCCAGATCAGACAAGTAACATACTGGCTAACTAGAGACTGGTTATTCATTGGTGAAAGAATCTGCCTTCATCTCAATGGAACATAAGGTCAACAGGATGTTGCCTCAGTATCCAAACCAGATGAGAAGACAATCCAGGTCACAATTAAGATTAAAAATGAGGATTGCAATATTTATTCTAGCAACTGAGTAATACTTTAAAAACCTTTTAATTGCTTGTTTTAAAATGTGCTCCCTAAAGTAGCAGGACATATATTCTAAATTTAATATAACTATGCAGATTTAACCAATTAATTGTTTAAATTTAAGATTCTTTTAATTGTAGCTCTCTCTTCCAATACTAAATGTCCTATGATTTACCTAATTTATCTAATTTGACATAAATTAAGGTTGTGTGCATACCATACATTTAAAGCACTTTACTTGTCCCCAAAGAATCCTGGGCACTATAGTTTATGAAGTGTGTGTTGGGAATCATAGCTCTGTCAGGGGTAAATTACAGTCCCCAGGATTATTTGGAAGCAGTCATCTGCTTTAAACGTATGATGTGCATGCAGCCTGGTGCTGCCAGGGCAGATCACAGTGTAATGAGAAACAAAAAGGTTAATAATAATAATAATAATAATAATAATAATAATATAAAGCATATAAACTAGTATAGCAAATTAAAGCAAAAAAACTAAAGCAGCAACAAATAAAATAAAATTGTCCACATTACCAAAGAAAAGATATTAAGAGAGTTTAATAAATTTATAATCTAGCATTGGAAAAACTGGTATTTTAAAAACCTACCTGGGCAATGCAAAGCTGTTATTTACAGATTGCCCCACCCCTCACTGAGAATTAATTCTATACTTTTGAAGTACCTGACTACTTTGTTACTTATATTATGATGATTAATGGGTACAAATTATGGTAGCAAGATGACTTTGATACTGTCAAAAGTATCATATACAGTAGTTGAAAGAATATAAACAACCAACATAGGACACACATGGAGGGGAGCTCCAAATCCAGGAAGACAGTGGAGCTAACGCAGAGAGGGAGAAAAAGAAAAGGGGGAAAGAAGAAGAAAAAGAAAGAAAAAGGAGCCCTAACTTTACTTTACCGCTGCTGCCCCCATCTCTGCCGACAAAGAAGAGGGGAGGTAGTTGAGCACGGGAAGGCAAAAGAGGCTCCGAAAAAACACGTGGCTGAGCCTACCCCTCCATGCAAAGCCGCATGACAAAGGAGATCGCAGAAAGGAAGAAACTACCCCCTTCTTTTCTCCTTTCTTTTTTTTTTAAAAAATCTTTTTTTAACCCCTTCCTACCCCTCTCCCTTCCCCCCTTTTTTAAAAGAAATTCTTTTTTATTCCCCCCCCCCATATACCTACTTTTATCATTTTTCTTTTTAAAAGAGGGGCCACTGCTGCTGCAGCCACCCTTTATTTGAATCTTTATTTTTATTGCTATCTTTTCTACACACTATTTAAAGACACACTTCTCCACACACACACACCCTCAATTTAAACCTCATTTTATTTTCACCTCAAACTCCCCTCTTAAGAATTAAAATGGCAGTACCCAGAAAACAGCCCTGAACCATCACAGGCCATTTCCTGGGACTGCCACTTCGCCCCAGACTTTCCACTCTCTTTTACCTATCCTCTTTTACCTATACTTTACTCATTTTTTTTAAAATAAAAAGCTCTATCTATCTATCTATCTATCTAAAGACAACACCCCTTTTTTTTACCTTTAATTCTCATTTTTATCTTTTATCCGTACATTTTAAATTACTTTTTTACAAACAAAAAATAATAACAATAATTAGGGGGAAATATTATTATTTATTTTATTTTTATTTTTTTTAAAAAACCACACATTCCCCCCCCCCTTTTAAAGCCCTTTCTTTTCTATTTGTTGGCTTGTTCTTGAGGGGGGAATCTTTCGCCCCCAGCTACGACCACCACTCTCTTTTAAAACAAAAATTTCCTCTATATCACTGCTATTGTTATTGATACTCTCCCCCTCAACTCCCCCCCTTTTTATTTCTCTCTCCCTTTTTGCTCTCCCCTCTCTCTCTTCACCCCTCCTCATTTTTTCCCTTTATCCCACCTTTCATTTTCCACCCCCAATTTTGTTTTCTATCCCTTTTATTTTTTTAAATCAACCCCCCCTTTTTAGCCTGTCCGTCAGTTTGTTTTTGAGAGGGGAGCCCTTTCCCCCCACCCCCTCTTTTAAAATAAGACTTTCCCCCATACCATTGCAGCAGCTCACCCTCCCTTCTCTCCCCCTCCCTTTTCTTCTCCTTCCCTCTCCCACCCTTCCCCCTCCTCCTCTCCTTTTCCCTCCCTCCTCCCTCTCTCCATCCCCCCCTTCCCCTAAAGGAAACACATACACACATTCATATCACCCTATCATAATTTGCCCCCCCTCATACTATAGCTAAAACTACTGCTGCAAACTAATACCGCTGATATTACTGTACTATCTCCCCTCTCTCTTTCAACTCTCTTTTTGTCTCTCTCTCTCTCTCTCTCTCTTCTCTTTTACTCCAATCTCCCCCCGCCTCCCCCCTTCTTCTTTCTTTCTTCTTCTTCTTCCCTTTTCTCCCTCCACCTTTTACATATAGCCTATTTGTCTGTCTCTGTTTCTAAGCGCACTCCCAACCCCAATTTCCACCTTAACTGGACCCCAGTACCCCTTTTGGGTATATACAACCCCCTCCTAAACAGATATTTCCCCTGGCCCCACCCCTCTAATCTCTTGCATCTCTACCTGCTAACCCCCCTCCCTTTATATGAACTGTCTGTCCGTTAGTCTACCCATCTCTGCTTACCTGCCCTCCCCCCCAGCCTCGGTGGCATCGCTGAGGCAACTAGAGAAAACCCAAGAGAAGTTCTTAAAACACAGGCTAGAAGTGACACAAATGACCACCTAATCCAAACGCTCTGTAAAAGCCACCAGCCAAAGCCTGATCAGCTCAGCAACCCAACAATACTCAGGAATCACCACTGCCACAACTCCTAACCACCACACGCCCTACCCCAAGTGGACGCCAAGCCAACCTCAAACCAAAACTATCAGGGAGACTGAGATGACACCAACCAGGGAGATGGCAAACAATGCTAAGATGGTAACTCCCCTTCAAGATGATGACCACCCAATAACGAAACGAGATCTGAGGGAAATGGAAGCAAGATTAGAAGCACGATTAGAAGAAACACTGAAGGCCACAATGGCTCCCATGCAGGTACTAATCAACAACCTAACCTCCAAAGTGGAAGCTCTAGAGAACAAAAACCAAATGCAAGAAAGAATAATAGAGCAATACCAGGAGGAGAACGCATGTGTGAACAAGAAACTGGACGAACTGGTAAACCAAATGGAAGCAGAACACAGAGAGATGAAAATTAAGCAAGCCGACCTTGAAGACCACAATAGACGTTGTAACATCCGCTTCCGCAACTTTCCTGAAAAAACAGAGGAGAAAAGCCCAGCAGACCTAATTATACGCTGGCTGAAAAACACAATCCCAAGCCTGAAACTTGAGGCAGATGACTTGGAGAGGGCTCACAGAGCCCTAAAACCTATGCCAAAACCCAGCGCCCCCCCAAGAGACATCATTGTATGCTTCACACGCTACAAAAAGAAGGAAGAGGTATGGAACAACATCAGAAACTTAACCAACCTTCGATATGGAGAAACCCCCATTCTGGCCCTACAGGACCTATCTCAGGATACCCTAAACCGGAGGAAAAGCCTGCGCCCATGCACCCAGCGTCTCCAACAAGCAGGGATCAAATACCGATGGGGCTTCCCCTTCCGCCTCATTGTAACAACCAATACAACACAACACATGGCTACCAACATACCTGAGGCCCTGCAACTACTAAAGAACCTTGAACTCGACCTCCTGCCGGAATGGGAACCGACAAACCCACCAAGTGACAGCCCCAACCACGAGGAAACAACAGCAAACAACTGGACGACGGTACAGAAGAAAAAGAAACAACAGAAGCGGCACAACAACGCAAACCAATACAGACAAGCATCATGCTCAGAACCGTCCCGCCGGCCATACGACACAAGAAACCAGAGCAAGATCAACCAAACCAATTCATCACAGATGGACAACCCTACAACAACAACAACCGCAGCTGAATGAAGCAACCAGGAAAAAACCATAAACTGAAGGACTGGTGATTCCCCCCCCCGTTCCCCCTCTCTCTCTCCCCAAAAACATAGATTTAGTTAACACCATCAACATCCCCCCCAGCCCCGCACCCCCACAGAAATCCCCACCCCAACACCAGTCCAGACGACCTCAACCACACTCCCCATCACCCACAACTTCAACACCCTCATACTCCATACTAAGGAAAAACAACTCCAACCTTAATAACACATCCCACAATCAGGCTAAAATCTAATACCCAACCAGCACTATGGTGGCACCAGAGCGTACCAGCACCCACATCCCCACCCCAACACACCAACAATGTTGCTCATAACATTGGCAACATTGCTTAGGAACCTTATACTTGACAGCGACGTTACAAAGTCACTTCACACTGTCTCGCTGATCACCCCCCATCGCAAACAACAGGGGGGATGGCCTGCCCTTGAACACGGCCCTCCACACCAGCTGAGACCTAGGACCAACCGGCTAAATGCCAGATGGCCTAAAATACCCCAAACAAACACCTATATGACTACATATAGGAAACTCCCTACAACTTACCCCCTACTCTTTAACCCAAATCTCACTCTAATCCAGGGGTGTCAAACTCAAATTCATCGGGGGGCCGCATCAGCAGTTTGGTCACCCTCAAAGGGCTGGTTGTTCAGGCAGCCGTTGGATCTGTCACATCACAGGATGGCATGCGCTCAATATAAAAACAAGTGGAGGTTTCCTGAATGCATGTAAAGTGGAGGTTTCCTGTGTAGAACGGCTGGCGCCGCTAGAGGACAGGCGTTCTCTGGCTTGTAGGCTGCCGTGCATGCGCTGAAGAGGCGGCTTTCTTGTGTCAAAAAAAAGGGGGGGCTACACGGGCCACATGGCGAGGTCTGGCGGGCCGGATTCGGCCCGCAGGCCTTGTGTTTGACACCCGTGCTCTAATCCCACTAGCCCCCCACCCACCACACCCTAGGTCAGCGCAACCCCACTGGTTCTTTAAACAACACGAAGAGAGAGACACAAGACAACCCGAACGGGTTGGCAGGGAATCGCCCCACATAATAGATAAGCAAGATGGCTAACCTAAAAGCAATCACATTAAATGTGAGTGGGCTGGGAAACCCCATCAAAAGAAAACGCATCACCTCATACATAAACACCATGAAACCACACATCACCTTCCTACAAGAAATACACAACCCACCCAAAGGCAGCAAACTCCTGAGCGACCCCCGCTTCAGTCAACAGTGGGTCGCACAAGGCTCAGGGAAAGCTCGTGGTGTAGCCATAATACTCAGTAGAGACCTGAACTTCACTGCCACAACAGTCCTCAAGGACAAAAAAGGCAGATTCATTTTCGCTAAAGGGATAGTAGATGGCAAAATCAAACTGACAATCGGCTCCATATATGCCCCAAACACGAAACAATTAGAATTCTTCCAGAAGACACTAAACAAATTCCTCTCCTTCTCTGAAGGGGAAGCAATCCTAGGAGGGGACCTCAATCTAAATATGAAAGGTTTATCCCTCAAAGATATCCACCCCACAACCCCATGGGCAACCTTCCTCCGAAGGAAACCCCCAACAACTAGGAACTCTTACAAGTTACTAAAAATGCTAAAAAACAGGGGTCTCTACGACATTTGGGGTGAGCAAAACCATACCAGACATCAGCCATACATTCAGACATCAACCAGACATCAGCCATACATTCCAATCGGGACGTCATGATACAGTGTCCAGACTGGACAGCATTCTACTCACTGGACGTCATGATACAGTGTCCAGACTGGACAGCATTCTACTCACACAGGGTCTGATCCCCTCAGTGGAATCAACAAACATAGGTAACATTAAAATCACAGATCACGCCCCAGTAGAAGTCATCGTTAAAATAGGAGAAGGAACACAAACCACCCCATCATGGTCCTTCAGTCCCATCCTAACTACAAACAAACAAATTAGAGAGAGTCTCACAAAAACCCTCCAAAACTACTTCAAGGAAAACGATGTAAACAATATAACAACCCCCCTCCTATGGGACGCAATGAAAGCGGTCACCAGAGGAGCTTGCATAAAAGAGAAAACATTCCTTAAAAAACAAACCTCCTCAAAAATTAGCAAAATAGAACAAGACATCACAGTCCTCTCATCACGCTACAAACAAACAGGATCTAAAAAACTCCTCAAACTTATAGAACAAAAAAGGAGAGAACTAGACTCCCTAGAAATTAACAAAACAATGATCAACATTCTATACTCTAAACAACGTTTCTACGAATATGGAGGGAAAAACTCCAGATTACTAGCAAATAGATGTAGGAAAAAAGCACTCAAAACAAGAATACACTGCATCACCAAAAAAGACGGCAACATAACATTCTCCCCCGAAGAAATAACCTCAGAATTTGCAGAATTCTACTCCAATCTATACACCTCCCATAACCCACCAGAGAAGGAAATCAGAACATTTCTAGCAGGACTGACCATGCCTACCCTAACTGATGAGGAACAGGAATTCATGGACAGCCCTATCACCCCAGAGGAAATAGATGCGGTCCTCAAAAACCTGAAACCACACAAAGCCCCAGGCCCAGATGGCTTCACAGCAGAATTCTATAGGAAATTCAAAGAACCCTTGATGCCCTGCATGACCCGCATATTCAACGACAGCATAAAAGGGGGCCCCATCCCCAAAACCTGGACCCACTCCAAAATAGTCTCCATCCCAAAACCACTAAAAGATAGCCTCAAAGTAGAATCATACCGCCCAATCTCATTAATAAACCAAGACTACAAGATATTCACATCAATCTTGGCCAACCGCCTAAAAATCTTCCTACACAAGTTAATAGCCCCAGACCAGACTGGCTTTGTCCCTGGCCGCAATATAACAGACCCCATCAGGAAACTACTGAACCTGATCGAACACAGCAAGGCAACCAAACTCCCATTGACAATTATGTCCCTAGACATCCTCAAAGCCTTTGATTGCTTGGAGTGGAAATACATATTAGCAGTACTAACTAACATGAAATTTGGCCCCAACTTCCTACAAATCGTCAAACAAATATACTCCCAAGCCTCAGCAAAATGCAGAACTAACAATATGTATTCTAATACTATAGCTATCCAAAGAGGCACGAAACAAGGATGCCCACTGTCTCCCTTCTTATTTATCCTGGCTCTGGAACCCTTAGCAATCTGCATCCGAGCAGCCACAGACATCAAGGGAGTGGAAATAAAAGGCAGAACCTATAAATTAGGGCTCTTTGCAGATGACCTAATGGTCACAACACCAGACCCCATAAGCACAGCAACCTCCCTAATCAGAGAACTCAACACATTTGCAATGGTGTCGGGCCTACAGGTAAATTTTACAAAGTCAGAAGCTATGTGCTTCAACACCCCTCCTCACACCCAAAAAGAACTCATGAAGGTCACCAAAATAAAACTTTGCCACACAAAGTTCAGATACCTAGGGGTACAAATAACCAGAAACCTCAATAAATTGTACCTCCACAACTACAAGCCCCTGTGGCGACAAATTAACAAAGACCTAAAGAGATGGAATAACATGAATTTCACTCTCTCAGACAAAATAGCCATGAACAAAATGATCACACTCCCAAAACTAACCTACCTATTCCAAACCCTCCCAACCTGGATCCCCTCAACCCAACTTCACAGTTGGCAGAGAAAACTACACTCTTTCATCTTCTCACATAAAAAACCAAGAATAAGCCCCAAATACCTGCACCTCCCCACCTCAGAAGGAAGATGGGGAATCCCCAACATAGAAGCCTATTACAATGCCAACCAAATACGCCATATAATCCCATATATACTAGAAGATGAGACAAAACAATGGGTACACCTAGAGAGGGACACAATTGAAAACACCTGCACCACAACATGCCCACTCCTCCCAAACAAACTAAAGAAAATTCCCACAACACTTAACAGGTACACACAGACCATGCTCAAAGCATGGAAAACACAAATAGGCAAACTATCCCCAACCCCATCCCCACTAATCCCCCTGGCGTACCACCCATTATTCCACCATGCAGCACAAAACCTCCAGATAAAAACCTGGCGAACCAAAGGCTTGTATTGCCTAATAGACTTTTATAAAAATAACAAACCCTTGTCAACACAAGAAATACAAGACAAACTAGAAGACACCCAAATGACCTGGTTAACACAACACCAACTACATGCCCTCTTAAACAATCCAACAGTAAAATCAGCAGCAACTAGGCCCCTGACAACCTTTGAAAACCTCCTCCTAACAACAAAGGGAAACGGTAAAGGGACGGTATCCGCAATATACAAAATACTACTCCAAAACCCCGCAAATCCCCTAGACGCAATCAAAAAACAATGGGAGAATGACATAGGCTATGAGATTAACCCCACTCAATGGACCAGAATGTGGTCTAAACCCCCCTTTAAATCCATATCAACGAAAAGAAAAGAACTCACACTGAAACTCACCTACAGGTGGTACCTAACACCAAGGAAACTAGCGCTAATACACCCAGGAACCTCACCAAAATGCTGGAGAGGGTGCACCTCCACAGGCACATACCTCCGCATGTGGTGGGAGTGTCCCAAAATTCAACTATTCTGGACAACAGCCATACAAGAAATATGTAAAATAACTAAGCAAGTAATAGACATCACCCCAGAATTGGCCCTACTAAACATCTTCCAAGACAACAATGCCCATTTACACCACAAAGAACTCATAACCCACCTGCTCTCAGCAGCCAGAAACACCATAACCAGACACTGGAGAGACCTGTCAGGAGTAAGCATGGACCAATGGTACCAAATAGTATGGGAAACAGCCCTACTAGAAAAATTAACTAATAAACTGAAACTGACACGGGGACAAACAGAAGAAGACGCTTTCACCCCGGTATGGCTCCCCTTTATCACATACACAACCCAACAGGACAATGACAATAATCCACCAACAGCATACAAATCAATATGGCTAACCTGATCCAAAACACACACCCACCTCACTCACACACGAAAACAAAGATCACCACAGCCAATCACAAGCAAACAATCACACCCTAGGCCAACCCCAACCTCTCTCACCACCAAAGGAACACAAGTGAACAACACAAGCAACGCTGACACCAAACTCTACATACATTAAACATAATAGAAACACCGCCACCCGACCCCACCCCATCCATCTTCCCTCTCTCCACCCCCCCTTTTCTTTTTTCTTTCTTTTTTCTTCTCCCCCTAATGCCTCAACAAATGAAACGGATTTGTAAAAATGTTACATGGAAGAAGAAGAAAAAATACGAGGCACTACACTTCTGTAAAACAAGAAAATCCTTAACAAAAAATATTTAAAAAAAAATAAACAACCAACATAGCTGAAGAGATTCAAGCATGAGAACATAGTATTGCACCATGACATAATTTTTAAATATGATTTCTGATTGCAACAACCATAATAATATATGCCAACTGGTACTGGAGTATCAATTTAAGCACCAAAATTAAGTGAATTTTATGAAAAATTGTGATACAAGAAAGTAAAGAAAGATAAAAGAAAGTAAAGAATTAAATTAATATGAGTGAAACCTCTCTGAAAACAAGTGGGGTTGCTTTATACAGTACTGAAATTTTAGAAGCCCCTCACAAAATTAGTTGCAACTTTAAAATGCAAGACACAGAGTGCCCCTTTGTACTGTAGCCTACAGTGTAATGACCTAGAACAAACAAAGTGAATTCCTGCATATTTTTACAGCCCCAAAGCATCAGGATAATTCCAAATGCAGTTATTAAACAGGTATTAAAGCTGCAATAACAGTATTCCCCCACTGAAGCAATCATAATTAAGGGAATTAACATAAATAGACAATGGGCTACATAGAGATCTGTTGGAATTTACAGGGAGTGAACCTTGATTGAAACCAATGGAAGAAGTAAGAAGCCAAATTAAGGATTGGTTATAGTATCATCAAATATATGATATGTTTAAATTAGATTTTTTTAAAAAATGGGTGTGATAGGAATGTTGAGGTCTTAGATATATGGTAATGTTCATAAGTGTACCAACCAAGCACGTACAAAGATCAGCACAGGAAGACCGACCTGAAACCATTTTGATTCCCAAACTGAGCAAATGATTTCTCTGCAAGGTCAAAGTGGGAAACCTCCCCATTGTCTCTTTCCTCACAAATCCTGTTTTAAGGACACATTTAAGATATGAATAGGGTGTGAGCCTGTGACATGGCCCAGGAACTAAGTATTTATCATTACAAAAGACTGGCCAGGCTCTCCAGGCAATCCAATCAAGTAACCTGCCAGACAGGAGATAAACAATGACAGGAGGAAAACAACATTCAAATTTCTGTTTTAGACCGCCTTTTCTGTGATGTAGGTATGATGTAGCTGAGGGGTGGTCTTAGGTTACACCCCTTCTGTGATGTGTGTAAGATGTTTCTGGGGGTGGTCTTGATCTACATGGTGGCAATTTCAAATAAGGGCTTGTGCGCCATTGTTCTGGGTTCCTCCTCCTTTCCTGCGGGTGAGGGGAGCACCCTGTGGCAACAGATCAATAAAGATCAAGCTTACTAGCTGCTTTGCTTCTCAATATTCTCTGGTTGGCCTGTTATTTTCTCCTACCAATAGGGAACCTACGTAAGGACTCTATACGGGCTCTTGGACACCCCATAAGGGGAAAGGGCAATTTTTGTTTACAACAGAGGGTTTCCAGATCAAAGCTCAGAGTCTGAAAGAGAATGATTATGGAATAGGGATAAATTATTGTCAAAAATGTATAACTTATTATTAGAATGGGAAATGAAAGACAAGTTAGTCAAAGCTTCAATGACACACTGGGCAATGGATATAGGGCAGGAGTAGGCAACCTAAGGCCCGAAGGCCCAATGGCCTTCTAAATCCGTCCTGCGGACGGTCCAGGAATCAGCATATTTTTACATGAGTAGAATGTGTGCTTTTACTTAAAATGCATCTCTGGGTTATTTGTGGCGTATAGGAATTCGTTCATCCCCCCACCCAAAAAAATATTCCGGCCCACCACATGGTTTGAGGGACGGTGGACCGGCCCATGGCTGAAAAAGGTTGCTGACCTCTGATATAGGGCATAACATAGACCTAAACCTCTGGGAGAAATCTGGAAGTGATTTGAAATGTACTGCATGTTATGCTTCGAGAATTACGGTATATGAAAATGATGCATAGATAGTATTTAACCCTGAGTAGGTTGCCAACCTAGCAGTTCGAAAGCACATCAAAGTACAAGTAGATAAATAGGTACCGCTCCGGCGGGAAGGTAAACAGTGTTTTCGTGCGCTGCTCTGGTTTGCCAGAAGCAGCTTAGTCATGCTGGCCACATGACCTGGAAGCTGTACACTGGCTCCCCCGGCCAATAAAGTGAGATGAGCACTGCAACCCCAGAGTTGGTCACGACTGCACCTAATGGTCAGAGGCCCCTTTACCTTAGGTTGGTCAATATGTACAAAGTTGGATCAGATCTGTGTTGGAAATTCAGAGAAACAAAAGGAACATTTTTTCACATGTGGTGGACATGTAAAAAGGCTAAAGGCTATTGGGAAATTATCTACAATGAGTTAAAAAAAATGTTTAAAACAACATTCCGCGAAAAAAAATGAGGTCTTTTTGTTGGGAATACTTCAGTCTGAAGTTCCCAGTTGTCAGAAAAAAAATATTTATGTACGCAACCATGGCGGCTCGAATTTTGCTAGCCCCAAAATGGAAAGTGAGAAAGATCCCTAGTAAGGAAGATTGTCAACTTAAGATGATAGAATTTGCGGATGCAGCAGCAGTAACCTTTTTTGGAACATTTTTGCTGAATATTTAGAAAATAATAGTGTACAATTTAAAATGCTGGTAGCATTTAGATAAAGTCAACAGTATGGTAAATATCTGAAGGATGTAAAATGGAGAAACGACTAGATTGGCTATAGTAAAATATGCAGGAATGATAGATAAGTAAAATGAACTATGAAATGGGAAGGAGGGAAGTCAATTGTTACATGGTATTATGTAAAATGTTTATTTTGAGATGTATAAACTGAAAAATTAATAAAATTTGTTATAATATATATATAAAGCTGCAATCTTAGTTCTGCTTTTTTTAATCCCCCCACATAATATAAATTTATTTCAAAATATACAAATATACAAATAATACATAAATAACAAACACATACAATTGATAACTTCTATATGAATCAAATAACAAAATCAAATATCCAAAAATACCCTTCCATTTCTACATATATTCAAGAAAAGAAAAAAGGAAACAAAAAAGAAAAAGACAACACTAAAACAATGACAAGAGCCCACATTTTCTTAAAAAAATTAAAACAAAACACAAACACACACACACACAAAAATAACACAACATATCTTTTGTTAGATACTATTTAATACGATTCAATCCCGTATTAGTATTTCTCATAAATACCTTTCATATGCATTGAATTTCTTTATGTATTTACTTGTTATGGACTTCCATCCACCTCAAAACGGTTCATTTTTTCTTACTAAAATCTTTCCTGTGTTTAATGTTTCCTCGTCATCTTGGTATGAGGAAACAATATATCCCTATTGTTACAGAAATTACAGGGGGGTTTACGGAGTTATTCCATACACAACCAAATCTTAGATATGGCACCTTGTTTTGATAAATAATTGTTGAAGCATTCCCACCCCTTTTTAACGTTTTCTGATGACTTATTGATTCCGTCATTTTACAAGTTCCAAATACTCGCAGAGTTTTAATTGCCATTCCTCTCTAGATGGAATGTGCTTGCTCTTCCAATACTTTGCCATTACTGTAGTACTCTTGCTGCAGTTGCTGCATAGAGAAATGTTCTTCTTCTTTCATTTGGAATGTCATGTAAGAATACCTAGTAGGAATGCATCTGGATTTTTTTCTTAAATGTAAATTTTAATATTTTGTTCATCTCCTCATAGACCGTGTCCCAGAATTTTTAAAATTCTGGGCACATCCACCACACGTGGGGAAAAGTTCCTTCATGAGATTTGCATCTCCAACATTATTGTAACTTTTATTTATTTTAGCCAATTTTGTAGGGGTTAAATACCATCTAAACTGCATTTTCATAAAGTTTTCTTTGATTAAGTAACATGCTGTAAATTTTAGGTTTCTTTTCCACAACTCCCATTTTTGTAATTCTATGGGATGTCCTAAATCTTGTGCCCACTTTATCATTACTTTTTTATTTCTCCGTCCTTAAAATTCCAAACTAGAATTAACTTATACATTTTTTATAATGTATTCTTATAATGTAACAGTTCCTTCTCTAGTGCTGAAATTTTGTTTTCAAATCCGTTCTTTTTTATGTTTGTCAAAAATTGCATTTATTTGATGGTATTGTAGGTAGGTAATTCCTATGAGTGCAGAGGGGGAAAACGTTGTGGTGCATCTGCAGCAGCACAAGTGAATGCCTTCATCTGCCACAGCTGCAACAAAGCATGTCTCTTCCGTATTGGTCTCTACAGCCACAGCGGGCTCGGTTAATTCTTCAGCGGTTTGACTTTGCCCCCGATGGTGCACTCTTCCAATGTCTCTCGAGACAGATGGGTGCCAACCAGATGTGCAAATACGTCCTTCTCAATATAGCTTTAGAGGAAGTTGCCCTGCAAGCCACTGGGGGCATTTGCAGCATTTATTTTCCAGGGGAAGCGAGTCATCCCTCCTGTGGTGCCCATTCCAAAGGAGGCCTAGTCAGTCCTCCTGGGTGGTGAACACGGGGACGCATCCAGACCCACAGGCAGCGCTCGCTCAGAGCTGATCTGCGGGGCTGGCGGCCCCTCGGCGACCCCCGGGGCGAGGCCAGACCCGCTCTCTCCCGGCGCCTTCGGGGCTGCCGATGCCTCAGGAGGAGACCACAGAAAGGGAACAGCGACAGACCCGCCTGGAGGGATCCTGGCCGAAGGCCCGGGAAGGAGGCTCGCGAGGGGACCCGGCTGGCCCGCCAGTGCTTCAGTTTTTCAACGGGGAGCCTAATCGCCCCCGCAGACTGTGCTGTTTCCTCCTGAGGAGCAGCGAGGGGCTCCCGCTTGGCGCTCATAACTGGGGGGGCGGGGCGATTCAGCTCTGCAGTCCGTGTGGCAGAACCGTAGGGCGGGAAGGAGGCCTCGAGGGTCATCTAGCCCACCCCCCACCCCCGCCAAGGGAGAGGGAAAAAGAGTCGGCCTGGCGCGCGCCTCGAGCTCTCCTCGCCCTCACCTCAGAGCCCGCCGGGCGGGGGAAGCGCCTCCTCCAATCCCGCGCTTCTGACTGGCTGGCGCGCGGCGCCGGGGGAGCAGCACGTCGGCCGGGCGCGCCTGGCGGCTCCACCAATGAGCTCCGCGCTTCTACGGCGCCGCGAGGCAGGAGTCCAAAGGAGGGTAAAGGCTACGCAGGCGCACTCGGAGCCTCCGGCGCTGCTCTTTGGTCTTGCGCTCGGAGGGCCCCGAGATGTAACCGGGAGACTCGCACTCGGTGAAGCAGCTTCGGGTTCACTTTGGAAGAGGGCTCCCTCTACAGTTAACCATGGGAAGCGCAGGATTTCAGTTTGGCTTTGACTGCCTGCTCAACCCGTCCTTCCCCCACTTCGTGCTCTCCCTCATTCGGGTCTTGCGTAGTGCTTGGAAAACTTTTTGTTCAGGTTTTTTTTAAAAAAAAACAAGCCCATTTAACACACGGCGTCTGTGTCAGTAAGCGCTCAAGGCTTCTCCGTGACTGCAGCAGTGAGCTCCCCGCTGGAGCGGCTCCGCATTCCAACGCGAACATAAGAAGAGCCCCGCTGGATCCGGCCAGTTGCCCACCTAGCCCAGGATCCTGTTCTGACAGCAGCCAAGCAGATGCCTCTTGTGGGGAAGCAGGACAAGAGCACAAGAGCGCCTCTCCTCTCCTGGGGTTTCCAGCAATGGCCGCCCCCCTTCATTGCGGCAGCAGTGGGGAGGCTGTTGCAGGGCTCCAACACCAGCGCTTGCCTGGGGAGCAGGGTGCCGGGCGCCGGTGCCAGCCGCCCCCATCCCTCATCCAGGGCAGTAGTGCTGGGAGGCGGGCACACTGTGCACTCGGAACCCAGCGTTGGTGCCGGCTTGGGGAGCGGGATACCGAGTGCCAGTGCCACCCCCAACCCACTGGTTGGTTTGAGCATCAGGGTGATTAGGGCACCCCAAAAAAAGTCAGCGCTGGCCAAGGGAGCAGCTTATATCTGGGTATTGTATTTTTTCCCCTTGAATTTTAAAGGTGCAGCTTATTTGGGGGTGCAACGTATATTCAGGCCATTGCAGTATCTCCATGCATAACTCCTAACTCCAATCCTTAAAAGCCCTAACCCATAACACTGGACTTGTCTTTTAAACTATCAGTTGAGGGAGAGACGGGGCCCACTCATTTGCAAATGAGATTTGCTGTTGATCAATACCCAGAGGCTACTGGCTCACGCAGGAGACTAAATCTTGGCTTAAATTGCTTTTGACACAAGCTGATTCTTGAGGGTTAGAAGTGTACAATACACAGCTCAAATTCACATATGGGTCTAGCATAGCTTTAACACTCAACGCCTTAATTAAATCCTGTTAACTAGCTTGATCTAGAATTTAGGATGTCTTCTAATTCATAACACTAGATGACTATGTGCCGTGGGGAAAAACTGCTTCCTTTAGTCTGTCCTAAATCTTACAACTGGGTCTGTACCTGCCTCACATCCACAGCTGGCTAAGGATATTTTAGCACCTGAGGTGAACCACAAAATGGTGTCTTCCCCCACCAGGGAAGAAGAATGGAGTGAAGATCTACATCAAGAACAATGGGGGGGGTGAAGGGTCAAATCAACCATCATGTTGATGGCTTTTCAGCCGATTCCCTGGTGGCCTGCTGGAATGTGGAATTAACCAGGGTTATTGACCGTCTGGCTCCGAAGCGCCCTCTCTGGTTGTATGGAGCCCAGACAGCCCTGTGGTTTTCCCCAGAGCTGAGGGTGATGAAACAATTGCTGAGACGGCTAGAGCACTGGTGGTGGAAAACTTATTCTGAATTGGACCAGACACAGGTTTGAGCTCAACGTCAAGCCTACCAAGTGGTGATAGCAACAGCAAAGAGGACCTTCTTCACCGCCTCTATTGCATCTGCAGAAAACAGCAGCAGGAGACTCTTTCAGGTGGCTCGCAATTTAATGGAACCACCTTTGCCACTGGGGCCTGGTAAGGACCCCAAGATCTCCTGCAACAATTTTGCAGGTTTTTTTCAGATAAAGTCGGTTGGATTCAGAAAGAGGTAGACTCCACCATGGGAGCAGGGTCATGTCTAGAGTCCTGTCTAGTCAAGGGTCAATTTCAATCTGTTACCTCCAAGGACATGGACAGGCTCCTTGGACAAGTAAAACCAACCACCTGTCTCCTTGATCCTTGTCCATCCTGGCTTATAAAAGAGAGCCAGGAAGGGCTGGGTGACGGTATCTGTAGGGTGGTGAATGCTTCCCTCTGTGAGGGAGCCTTCCCAGACCTGCTGAAAGAGGTGGTTATTAAACCGCTTCTTTTAAAAAAATAATTTGAACTATCACCCAGTCTTAAATCTTCCATTCTTGGGCAAGGTGATTGAGCAGGTGGTTGCTGAACAACTCCAGGCATGCCTGGAGGATGCGGACCATTTGGATCCCTTCCAATCAGGATTCAGGCCCCATCATGGGACTGAAACTGCCTTGGTCGCGCTGGGCTATGATCTCCAGCGGGCTAGGGACAAGGGTGAAAGCTGTTTCCTAGTTCTGCTGGATCTCTCAGCAGCCTTTGATACCATCAACCATGACATCCTTCTGGACTGTCTAGAGAAGCTGGGAGCACTGTTACACAGTGGTTCAGTTCCTTCCTCCTGGGCTGTGTCCACATAGTGGTGCTGGGGGATGAGTCTTCAGACCCCTGGGCTCTCACTTGTGGGGTGCCTCAGGGTTCCATCCTCTACTCCATGCTTTTTAACACCTATATGAAGCCAAAGTGTTGGCGCTGACCTTTAAAGCCCTAAACAGCCTTGGCCCTGTATACCTGAAGGAGCGTCTCCACCCACATCGTTCAGCCCGGACACTGAGGTCCAGCTCCGAGGACCTTCGGGCAGTTCCCTCCCTGCGAGAAGTGAGGTTACAGGGAACCAGCCAGAGGACCTTCTCAGTGGTGGTGCCCACCCTGTGGAACTCTCCCGTCAGATGTCAAGGAAATAAAGAACTATCAGACTTTTAGAAGACATTTGAAGGCAGCCCTGTTTAGGGAAGTTTTTAATGTCTGATGTTTTCGTGTGTTTTAAATATTCTGTTAGGAGCTGCCCAGAGTGGCTGGGGAGGCCTGGCCAGATGGGCAGGCTATAAGTAATAAATTATTTTTTTGTTATTATATTATAACCTTACTCAATGGGTGAAGTGGGAATCAAAGGTCGACTCTGAATCACACCAGGCAGGTGCGGAGCCCCGTCCTTGGCAAGGGTGGGAGGAGACCAGCCGTGGCTCCTCTTCCCCAAGGGGCAGGATTGGGGAGGCTCTTCGCAGGAGGAGCAGCCAGGCTCCCGGCAGTGGCGCTGCCCCGGGGATCGAAGAGCCGCCGCTCGCTTCAATTCTGAATGTCTCTGCTGCTTTCTAAATGCAGCTCTTTCCTTTCCAGACTGAAAGCAAGAACTATCGCGAATCTACGCTCTGTATATCTCTATTAGTAACCCGGGAACGCAGTTCCTTCCCGCCTCCGCCCGCCACTTCCAATTCCTGACATTGATTGGATCAGCGATAATATTTGCCAAAGAGCTGGTCCAACCAGAGTCGGCTTTGATGACCAGCTTTGATGACCAGCTTTGTGACGATTGGTTCTCTCTCTCGCCTGCCTGGCCTCCTAGGCTGAAGGCAAGCGGGCGGGCGGCGCCAGCCAAGCTGCCTTTCATTGAGCCACCGAGACGCTTGTATGGCAGTGGCCCAATCGGAGTAAGGCTTGGAGTCCCGCCCCGCCTGTTGATTGGCTTGTCAGCCTGTCCGGAGGTCAGGAAGATGGAGCGAGGCTCTGGAGGAGGCGGAAGGGGCCGCAGATGAGAAAAGCAGAGGGGGCTTAAGGAGGAAGCCCGGCGGCAGGTGGGTTCGGCTACCAGGAAGGAGGCAAAGCGATCGGAACGGTAGAAACTACCAATGAATGAGTAGTGACATAGCGCTTCGTGTTTCATTTGTTTATAAATATTTTAAGATGCTAATGACGTCAGTGCCCCTGAGGAAGCGCGCTTCGGGTCGCCCTCGTTGGCCCCTCGCGGTGCGGGTCGCTCTCCGCTGCTTCGCTCCTGGTAGTAGTTCTGTTCCAGCTGTTCACTGGAAGAATTATGTCACTAAGAATTAGTTTCTCAGGTTTCATTTCTCCTTCCTCGCAGTTCGTTTTCCTTTCTTGTTATGCCTTTTAGACTCGAGGCCCGAGGGCAGGGCCGCCAAGCAGAATTAAACAAATAACGCTTTCAATAGCTCTCATGATGAAAATGGTGATTAACTTTTTAAATTGGGTGGAGGAGGACGTGCAGATGGCGAGAGGATAATTTCTTGGCTTTGTGAGGGTGCTTTGCTGAAGCTTTGGGAATTATGGTACCTTCTTTCCTTTCTTTTAGATCTCAAACCAGCCTTGCCCTCAACAAAGGAGCGTCCAGGCAAAGGGATGAAGAAGGAGCAAGTGCTGAACTGTCAATTCTCATGCTGGTACCCTCATTTCAAGAGTCAGACCATCCGCAGGTGAGCCAGAATCCTTTGAGGCAAGGGCTTTCTTGAATTGCCTAGGAATGAAGAAAGGTATTCAACTTCCCCATCCTCTGTCTAGTCATTCAAATCAAGATATCCGTGACCAATATTTAGAACACAATATGCATTTTTTAATGTCAGCCTCCACATAGGTAGAAGTGATGGCCCCACCCCAAGGCTCCCACACAAATAAGGACCTGTTAATTAGGGTTGTTTTGTTTTGTTTTCTGTTAATGCATTTCCTATGAATATTTGCTCATTCCACATTCACAGTACAGATTTGAAAGGGGGTGGGTGGGTGGACTGCCACTCATTAGTGACTGTGGAAATTGCTGGCCTTAGCTTGTGATCGCCCATATCATGTTGTTTGTCCATGCAAATGTATTGCAGAAAGTAAAAGCCGTTCACTGGGACAACAAATATATTGGTGAATCTCCTTGACCGCAAATAGCAAATGACTGTATTGCCAGCCTGTTTGGAGTTACCAAGTTCAGTGGCTCATGGGACTGGGAACTCTAGTATGTAGTGACATAAAACTAAAATATTTGAGACAGTGTTCTTCAAGTTTAAAGACAAAATACTATTGTAATGAGTTTATATGAGTTTTGCTTCTTTAATAAAGTCTTTGTACATTTTTCCCTCACTCACTTCTCTGCCTTTTATTTTTTATTCTTGGATGAAAAAGAGATTTTCTTCCTTTTAAAAAATGTGTATATTAAGATGATATGGTCAATATTATTAAATCACTTTAGTGACAACATCTATATGGAACATAGATAACTGGTATTTCTTACGTCTTCAGTTTTTCATGTTGTCCTAAATTAGTTTTTTTTTTAATCAATTCAGTATCATACTGCCACTGCCTCAGAATGTAAAAGATTATTTGCTGGATGACGGAACCTTGGTGGTTTCAGGAAGGTAAGAAATTATTTGTATTTTAAAGATAATTATAAATTATTGCTCTGGCGTTTCACTGATACTTCAAAGAAATTGCCTCAGTCATTTTTTTCTCTCCTGTCTTGTGTGGTGGGCATGGCTTTAAAGTCAGAGTAAATTGATTCATATGTTTAATCTAGTGTTAAAACAAAGGTAGAATAATGGCTCTCATAGTAGTCTTTAGCTCTGGCTGCAAGTGTGGCTACAGCATGCAATTAGAAACCATAGATGTGACCTCAATACATTTATTGTGTCCAAAGTTTTTAAAGTTATTGGTGTGAGTATTGGGTCTGAGGGATGCTTGACCTTTGTTGTTGTCTGCAAGGTCTGTGACTGAAAGTATCCTATCTAAATCTGAAAAGTCATAGGAGTGAGTGCATTATGGGACAACTTTTAAGGGTGGTGGTAGTGGTTATCTAAAAAGTGTCTTCGTTCTCTTATAAAGTGTTCCTGATTTGCAGCCCTTTCTTTTTTTAAAAAAAATATTTTTTATTAATTTTTAGCATATAAAATTTTAAAGACATACCACACAAGTTATTACACACATATCCTTGTTTGGACTTCCTTCAGCACCTCTGATAATCCTCCGTCTTAATTATTTCTCCTGCAATTCTTAACTTAATATTGCCTTTACATTTTCTAACCAATCATTTCTTCCTTTCCATTTTTACAATATTTCTTAAATTACTCCTCACAGAACTTCTTGTAATCCTACAAACGTAATCTGATCGTCACAAATACTTTTCAAATACTCCATAAATTTAGTCCAGTCTTCGGTAAACCTCTGATCCCGCTGGTCTTGGATCCTTCCTGTTAGCTTGTCTAATTCTGCGTAGTCGATTTGCAGCCCTTTTCTATCCATACAAGCAATGGAGCAAATTGACTCTTTTCACATATACAAACCAAAGATAAAGTCTGGATTGTTGTATCAAAAGTTACTGGTGGCCAAATGTGAGAAGCCATGGCATAAATTAAAATGACTTGTTGGTTGGGGAAATGGCTACTTGATTTTGGAGCTTCTGTGTTTAGTTTATGTGGCATATGGCTCGGGGCTTACATTTTGCATTTCTAAAGCTCCAGTCACCTTAAATTAGCGCATTCTGCAGAAGTAAAACCTTATCAACTTGTTAGGCTATTTCAAGTTCTGTACCCTTGTGACTTGAAATTAATAGGTTTCCGTTTTCCTGCTTCTATTCTAGGGAAGATCCGCCAACATGTTCCCAAGAAGATAATGATGGGGAAGAGGCAGAGGAAATACAGGTTTGTACAAACTGTGATATACTCAAGCTCTGTATACTGATATTTCTGTGTCACCCACAGGTACCGTTACCAGCTTATAACCCAAAGTTTCCCCTTGTACTTTTTAAAAGTTGGCTATTGAATTGGAAAACAAAGCAATATCTTATTCTCTAGCCTGCTTCCTCACCCACTACACACCCAGTCCCTTTTTATGTGCTTTTACTTGCTATGCAGTGCAAATGGAATTCTTATTTCTATCTTCATGTTGAAACCTGCCTTTCCCATCCACTGTAGGATAGTTTTACGCAGTGCTGCCAACTTGAATAAAATATTGGGGTGTTGGGCAAGTAAGCCCTGCCCTGCATAATCCATCACATGATGTGGTGCATGGACACCATTTGAACAGCAATTCCCATCAACTTCGGGGGGCTCAAATATTTTATTGAAGGGGCAAAGACCCCTCAACCCCTAGGAGTTTGCTCCTATGGCTTTGGGATAGCTGCAAACATACTTTTCAGAGTCTGTGCCATGAGCTGCTCAGGCACACTTCACAAGTTGTTATCATTCATTCAGTGTCACCAAAGCTCACAGAGGTGAGGAGATCTACAGCAGCAAGAGAAAAGGAAATCCTCCAAATAGAGAGCTTTGATGAGGTAGATTTCCTACCACAACCTCAATTTTAGCAAAATATTCCTGTCTGGAGGTCACATGTAACCCCAAACTGCTTCTTGAGGTCAGTGGATGGAAACTTCAGCTAAACCTTGGGAGTAAAGGTTGTTCAACAGTGGAATAGACTGACTCAGGAGAGGGAGTGTCTTCTCCCTGGACAACAGCCTATCAGAGATGCGGTAGTGGTGCCCTACATTGCACATAATGCAGTGAACAGGGAGGTGAGACTGAATGACTCCAAGGTCCCTTCTGCCCCCCCCAATGATCTGAATGGACCTAATACAAAACATGCCCAGATTTATGTATTTATTTATTTCAAACTCTTTTCTTTCTTCAGTGGTCTGATGATGAGAATACTACAACACTTACGGTAAGGCCCTTTTTTTCTTTAATTTTTTTTGTCCCAGTGAATGGTCTGAAGGCATTTGAGTCCACCATCTTCCTGAATTTAAGCAGTTCTGGTGCTGATTTTAGTGCCTAGATGAGTGATGACTTGGAAACCACAGCCTTGGGTTTCGTTGCTGAAAAAAGGCAGGATATGAATCTGCATATTGTACTAGTTCAGGGATTGTCTAATCAGATACAGCTGAGCTGCTGGGAAAATATGTATACTGAAGGGTTAATTGTATTTGCCATTAGTACTAACTTTTATCTGACCAGAGTTGCATAAGAACTCTTTTCATTAGGTTAAAAATTGAACTAAACTCTACTTGTTCCCAAAAAAGCCAATGGCTCGACATGGTAGTCCATTTAAAACTAAATAAAAATGTAAAAATAAAGTGTGTACAACCTTATTAATCAAATTAAATAGCATTGTATTTAAAACATAATGATAACTTTGCTTACATAAAGTGGTTGAAAATATATTTTTGAGAAATAACTGATTTGGGTCAAGTTCTGCATCAACAATCAGACCA
Source organism: Podarcis raffonei (assembly GCF_027172205.1). Classification (NCBI taxonomy): domain Eukaryota; kingdom Metazoa; phylum Chordata; class Lepidosauria; order Squamata; family Lacertidae; genus Podarcis; species Podarcis raffonei. The sequence continues at coordinate 1,625,295 of NC_070611.1, forward strand.
AATAAGAACATAAGAAGAGCCTGCTGATGAGGCCAGTGGCCCACCCAGTCCAGCATCCTGTTCTCACAGGAGCCAACCAGACGACTGGGGGAAACCTGCAGGCAGGATTCGGGCGCAAGAGCAACTCTCCCCTCCTGTAGTTTCCAGCAACTGGGATTCAGAAACATTGCTGCCTCTGACTGTGTAGGTAGAACCAGACTAGTAGCCATTGATAGTCTTTACCTCCATGAATTTCTTCTAGTCACTATCTTGTGTCTTTTCCAGTCAACCCCCCCCTTTTTTTTTTTCTTTAGCTATGAACAAGCAGTATTTTCTACAAAATGGATAAGGCCTCATACACACACGTTGTTGCTGAGGCAATTTCATCCAATAAAAGTATGAATTCCATGAGAGAACTAGGACATACAGTTATCAATACTGCATTCTTAAGCATCTCCATGTGCCATGTGGCAGGTGACTTTCAGCTCACTGAAATTTTGGAAGGAAACTTTCCAGTTTTTCTTGTTCTGTCTGAGCTCCTTGCTCAACACCTTCATCCCACTTGCTCTTACAGCCATCTTGACAAGCATAACAGCAGGGCCAGACCTGGAGAAGTACCGTATTTACTCAATGGTAATGCACACCTTTTTTGGCCAAATTATGTCGTGAAAATTAGAGTGTGCGTTAGATTTAATGCCGCATTTACATTCACCAGCAAATACTTTTTTTGTTTCACGGTTTTGAAAATTGAGGTGCACATTAGATTCAATGGAGCATTAGATTGCAAAAATATGGAAGGATTGGGGCCTCAGTGATGAGTAATAATAAATAATAATAATAAATTTTATTTATATCCCACCCTCCCCAGCCGAAGCCGGGCTCAGGGCGGCTAACAACAATCAAATAATCAAACAATCAAATAATCCAACATTCTAAAAACATTTCATTATAAAAATTAATTAAAATCAAATTAATGGCAACCGTTAAGCAAAATTCTGTGCAGGTTGCCAGAGGAGGGAGTCAGGCTGGGCCCTGACCAAAGGCCTGGTGGAACAACTCTGTCTTGCAGGCCCTGCGGAAAGATGTCAGGTCCCGCAGAAGTGAGGAAGTGGGGACTGCCTTTCCCCCCTGCTCCAGAGCCAGTGGAAGTGAGTTTGGATGCATAGAAAGTCAAGAGAAATTTGTTGGTCTTCCCCCCGCTCCTATCCCCTGGTAGTTCCCTCCATTTTGTGTCTCTGAACATAGCCAACAGACAATGTGGGGTAAATAAAATTTACAGCACTTTTGCATAATTACCATTATCCTTCATTGCCTCATATGAATAGTTTGATTTCAGTTATTACTATTACTGCCTACATTCTGCATAATAATAAATAAATGCTGAAGTGTTTGGGTTGTAGATGATTTCAAAATCAACAAGCAGGAGGGAATCTAGATCAATGAAAACTGAAGGGAAGGGGAAAGTGATGAAATCTTATTGTTTATCAAACCTGTGCTCTGAAACTAAACAGTGGATGACATTTGTAAATACTGGCTTTAACATGACAACTTCAATGGTAAGTCGTTTATCACCGTCTATGAATATCTTCATATTCCCAAAACAATTTATTCCATTTGATGAAGAGAAAGAAAATAAAAAATGCAAGAGAGCCCACAAAGATCTCTAAATCTGTTCAACCCAGGACACATTTTGTTTTTCACAAGCTTCTCATTTTGTTGTTGTTTGTCTAGGCACCAGAATTCCCTGAGTTTGCACTTAAAGTTGAAGAAGCAATTGGCTCACTGGGAGGCAGTGTCTTTCCTAAGCTTAACTGGAGTGCTCCAAGGGTGAGAACATGAATTAAATCCTAAATCAGATGATTTAATGATATTTTTTAAAAAAAATAAAGGATAGCTATTTCTTTGAGCTATTTGGGAAGTGAAAAAAATAATTACACTGAAAAGAGCTAGTGGAGATAGCACAGCAGTGCTTAAGAGCAGCTTGGGAAAGGGAGGATGGCCACAGGATGTAATAAAATTGTCTCTCACGCAGCATTTTCTGCTGACGTTTATGTATCGCATTTGAGTCCTATCCTTTACTGAAGAAGCTTAGGGTGGAGCACATGGAGCAATCATGTTTTAATCTTCACAAACACAGTGAAGTACTCTGGGCAAAAAAATGGTCTCTTATCCAAGGCATGCTAGTATTCCTTGGCGCCAAAGAAGGATCTGAATCTAGATTTCCCACATCAGAATTCAGTATTCTACCCAGACTAGCTTTGATGCCACCGTGCAAGGTTTGGTTAAAATGTGCTTAAAATAAAGTTTGTTTTTTAATTTTTAGGATGCTTACTGGATAGCATTGAATAGTTCACTGAAATGCAAATGTCTCAGTGACATCTTCCTACTTTTCAAGAGTTCAGACTTCATTACTCGAGATTTCACTCAACCGTAAGTTTTAAAAAGATTAGCTACGGTATCAGTGTGTGGTGTGGTGTTGCTGAGTTTTCAGACACCCCGACCTCAACTGTTCCCAGTTCTGAAATCTTGGATCTTTGGATCTTCAATTTGTTCTTGTCCATGAGCAGAGATGCTTTGTCAGACTATTCTGCTGTTTATCCTACTTCAACTTTGCTTTCTCTGAGTTTATTGTTCATTAATCTATCTTCTGCATTGTCTCAATACTGGAATTTAATCATAACTTCAAGGAAGATTGGTTTGTTAAATGCAGCAAGAGATGAAAAGCTCTGTGCACAATGCCTTTCTTTTCCTAATGCTGTCTTGGTTACTGTTATGTATTCAGTGTTTGCCTGAGCTTGAGTCGTGTCTAAGGATTTTGAGCCCCTGTTCTGATTCGATACATGATATCCAGTCACAGAACACTTCAGGATTTGGGCTTCGGCCTTTGGCCCTTAAACTCTGACTTATGATTTGCATCTTGGAAGTTTAGACAGCCAATCACGTTGGGAGTGGGAGTGCACGGTAAGTGCTCCAGATCTTCAGATTAGGGGAGTTAGCACAGTTCTCGACTTTTAGATTTTTTTCTGAAATCTGCTACACATATATCTTAGCTGAAGGTTGAATCCAGTGCTGCGTGAACCAAGTTGCACATGCTCTGTAGGGCTTCCCATTTCTCTCTGCCTGCCCCCCAAATCTGCTCCCCGCAACCCTCTGGAGCAGTTTTGAAGGTGCGTTGTTGAGGAGTTGAGGGTCCGGGGAGGGGAGGGAAAAGTTCTGCTGCACAAGCAGAAGTTGGCTATGAGAGTGGAACAGCCTTATACACAGTCCTGAATGCTATTCTCTGCGTCAGGGTCATGCCAGTCATAGTCCTCCATAAAGGGAACTATTAAGGGACAGAATGTAGGATCTTTTTTCATGACATTTCCAAATTTGCATGAATATACCTAGTCAGGATCTTAAGTTAACAGCCCTGCTGAACCACAAGACCTGTCTTCATTAATTAAGATATTGATTAAGCTTCAACACCCCTGACAAGAGAAAATGAGAAATGTTACTGTTGTTCGGAAGGAAAATGCTGAACAAGTGGAAATTGGGTACATTTATATATCCTGTTAATTTGAATCGGCTTATAGATTTATTTTATTTATTTATTTCTCACTCTTTTTAAGCAGCACTTAGTCTCTGTTTAGTAACATGGAGAAAGTTCTATAATTTAACTGCTCCAAAGAAACATAATACTAATGGAAAACATATGATGATGATTTTATATTCCTACCCTGCATAATAAATGGCAAGGGCTTATTAAAAAACAAGTTACCATTTTCTGAGAATTACTGGACTAGAAATAGAATCTTTTGCCATTGTTACTGAGCTATATTGTCTGGTCTTAAGGGTGCATATTCCTGAGTCTCCTAGATACACAGATCCCACACTGGTGTAACAAAATCATAGAATTGTAGAGTTGGAAGGGACCCCAAGGATCATCCAGTGCAACCCCCTGCAATGCAGGAATCTCAGCTAAAGTATCTGTGGCAAGTATCAGTTGAGCCTTTATCTTACTTAGAAGCTCAACTCCAAGTGGAGAACACAACAGTGAAGCCATGCTCTGACGAGGTGCCTTGAATTCTCCTCTATACACAGACACATGTAATTGTAAAGGTTATACAGACCTTGCTATCTGGAACTGAAATCCAGACCACAAAAGGGGAAAGGATACAGCTTGGCTTTATTTGATAATGCAGTAACTACAAGTGCATATTCCACAAGGTCTTGGTACAATAACTTTGCCATCCAGGTGTCAGGGAAGAGTTAGAGTTAGAAGATTCCAGTTTCCCAGAGGGAGAAAGCATTCCCCAAGGGGGGGAGGAGAGCAGTGAATTGAAGAGAAGAGAGCAACAGGAAAAACAGGGAGGGACCGGCTGTTCACAGGAAAGGCCAGGGTTCAGTTCTAGCTCAGATTCGGAGGAGGGGAGATACAGGCCAGCTCTAGCCAGGAGGTTAGAAAAAAGAGCGGGAAAGCGAAGGGAAAGGCGCCTTCGCCATTTTGAGGGTGGCTGGTCATGGAGAAGCAGAGCTCAGAAGGTATCTGAAAGAAGTGACTCTGAGGAATAATATTTAAGAACTGTTTATAAGAATGTTTTGTTAATACGCAATAAAAAGTTTTATAAAAGAACAAGAAGCATTTGTGTGGTGATCTGAAGAGGACAACGACCAGTCCTGACACCAGGCTCCATGACAATAAATGTGCCCACGAGGCTCCAGCAACAACAGGGCATCATTGCTAAACAACAGTGTCTCACTGTGTACTCTGGACATTTCAGGTGAAGGGTATGGCCAGCCCTTCTGACCTTAGATGGAAGCAAGACTTTTTGACGGGCCCAGAGTGAGGCTTCATTGATGGAACAGGCAGACCTAATGGGTGTGTGCTGGAACTGGTGCATGAGGAAGTGAAGCTACGACAGTACGTTCTGTGAGCCCTTCATGGTCGTGTCCATGGCCCCCTCCTAATGTTACCAGTTGTCACGTTCTGTATAACTTGTTTCCTTGCATCACCTCTGCTGCTGCAGGTGTTCATCTCCACGCAAACTCTGAACTGTTGACTTCTTGCCACATGGTGTGCGTAAACAGCTTTTGCTAGGCAATGCGCTCCTTTCCCACCAGATGCCTGTCTTCTGTGAAGAGCTTGGCCTTCAGCTCCCAGGCCCTGTATTTAGGCCTCAGTTGATCCCACAGACAAGGATTCATGGGGGAACGCAAGAGCTTAAAGCAGTTGGTCTGAGATGCTGGTTTGGGGTTCAGGTGTGACACGCCAGTCTCTCGGGGTCCACAGCCTGCTCTTCGCCAGATGAGGGTCTTGTTTCACCTGGGAGAGGTGAGCAGCCTGCTCAATACTGTCTTCATAATTGAGTGAGATAAACTAACATTGTTTTCAACCTCTGGCTATCCTCTGCTCAGAAAAAAGTTCTGATAGTTGACCATCCTCAAACCGTTTTAAATGTTTCCCAGGTAACAAACAAACAAAACTTTCATATTAAGAGGCTCATTTGTTTTGACAAAGACATTGGTTCACACAATCCAGAACTGTTCTCAGAATTAGAATCTTGGATAACTGAGGGAACTTGCATTCAACTGTGAAGAGAAAAATTCTTTCCCAGTAGGTTTCTCTGCAGCCTGTTTTGCCCAGAGGGGTTTTGGGGTGCCCAGCAGACATACTAAAGCTGGGTATGGATGGACTGCACATCTGCTAAACATCCAAAAGAGGGCAATGTTTAGCTGAAACAGAATGTCGTTTGTCCTAATGTTCTCAGGATTTCAGCAGATTTGACAAACTTTGTTTTCCTTGGAGAACAGCTTGTGGTGGGCAGTTCAAATTTAGTTCTGTCATCTTTGCATTTTTTTGGGGGGGGGCTACAAATCTTTTTGCTATCCCAAGGGTGTCTGAAAGCATATAATGCAGCAGCCTTGATGATACTGTGCCGATCTCAGCCTGGTACCCAGTGTTTGGATGGGAGGCCACTTGAGAACCCAAATGTATTTATGTCTTCTTCAGTGGAGGTTTTGGAGCAGAGGTTGGCTGACAATCTGTCTTGGATGCTTTAGTTCAGAGGTTGGCAACCTAAGGCCCATGGGCCGCAAGCAGCCCGTGAGGGTTGCTTAACTAGCCCATGAGCTGCCCCCGAACCAAGCCGCCCACTCGGTGAGTCCCCATGTGCTGCGCAGTGCAGGGACTCTCTTCCGCGGCTCCGGAAATCACTTCTGCGCAGGACGTGATTTCTGGCGTTGCACTGCGCCGGTCCGGCCCATGGAGGATCTCCGTGGGAGTGATCCGGCCCATGCCCGGTAAGCCTTTCCGACCCCTGCTTTAGTTGAAGTTCCTGCATTGTGGGGGGTGGGGACTAGGAGGCCCTCAGGATCCCTTCCAGCTCTAAGATGCTATGATTCTATTTGCAGAACAGAGACGTGATGATTAAGCTGATAATTTTCAAACATAGTATTATATCGTCAATGAAAACAAGAGTTTGAGATGGAGTTGGTTTATTTTCTGCATGTTAGCTATCCCAAGTCCCCAATCCATGTTCTGCACTAAGCTGGTATTCTGTGTATATCATCAGTCTGTGCTGTTCACAAAATGTCACTCTGTTTGCAAATAACGATATTGGTATAGTCATGCAGTACTTAAAACTGGCATTTAAGGGTTGTCAGCAGAACAGACTTCTAATATGCATGGGTGGAAGTCTAATCACACAATGTTGGATTCCACCCTAATTTTTTCTCATGTAATTTATTTTAAGAGTGACCAGATTTAATGAAGTATTTACAATTACCATAAAGATATAAAGAAAATGCATAATTGTTGGCAGTCACGGAACTTCCTATGTTCCCACTGAGATGATTGCTACTTGCCAGATGTAGGAACAGAATTGAGACCTAAGTAGATTACCAGCTTTCTCAAGAATAATTATTAAGAAAGTAGAGAACCCACAAGAAATAGAAAATAGGATTGTTCAAAAGATAGAAGGAACAATATAAAGACTGGCTCAAGATAACTTGACCTGGAGTTACTTCAGTTACTTTAAAAGCACAACTTCCTATTCCTCTGGAACACAGAGATGTTTGAAAAGTTCCTGTGTTTAATGGATGGGTATTTGGTGACTCTCGCAGTCATCTGTATTTCTTTCCTGTGTGAATTTTCAGTATCCCTGTCGACACACCTCTGCTTCTGTTATGTGACTGCTCTTTGTTAAACAGTTCTAAGTTATTTCAAACTTCTGAGGTACCCAACTTGGCATAAAATACTAGAGGGATGCTGCTGCTTGTGAAATATGAGTGGGCAGTTTCTGGGAACAAGGGCTGGGCATCTATAGGAACTGACTGGGTAAAATCAATGTAGCTTTCTACTGGATGTCTTGATTCCTCAGCTTTTCAAGCACCTGCCTGATAAAATTATGCCTTGAAACAGGCTCTTTTGTTAAAAGCCACAACTCCTGTGTGTTTGGATTGCACACACACAGTGTCCTGTTTAACAGAATTGCACAGTGTAATCTCTTTTGTGTGAACAAAGGGATGTTCTGGGCTTGTAAACAATGACAGACTTTTCCAGTATATGTAAAGCTGCATATAATTAAATTGAGCATGTTCCAGTTTGTGTGTGTGGTTATTAATAGTGTTTATTTCTTCCATGCAACAATTCCTCCATACCCTTCAATACAACATTTAGGTCTTTCAGGGGGATTCCACTCTGTATTTTTTGGCTGGAAGTACCTGATGCCACCCTGGGCTCCTCTGTGAGGAATGTATAACAAACAAACAAACATATAAATAATGCTGCTAAAAGCAAGATGGATTTAGCTCTGTAAGTTGCCTCAATAAGAGGCTATTTTAGAACAGGCCATGCACTCTGGCCACCTCCATGGGGAAAAGCAAAGTATGTGTAATAAATACAAATAAGTAAGTAAAAGCTTGACTTTAAAACTGATTAGAAACCATTTTGACCTTAATAAATAAGTCTTCTGTAGATGGAGAATAATGTCTGTAGCATCTAACACAATCAGGTGGCGCCTGTGATATCTTCAGCAGCCCCAGTCTTCACACCCCTCAGATTAGCAGGCTGCCTTGGTAGGGAAAGGATAGAAGAAGGCACTGTGTTCTACACACTCCCAAGTAATGTTTGCTCCTGGAGGCGCATCTCCTTGAGTTCTAACCTTTCTGCTTACAAGACATAACTAATTTTTTTTTCTTTTTTAATGAGTTGATGATAGGAGGAGAGCCTAATGCTGTTTTCCATATCTTGATTTTACTTCTTGATTTTTAACATGCTCCAGAATGCCATTGGCAAAGTTTTCATGTCAAATGTTTATAGTTCTTAGTCTCAAAGCAAATTAGTGCACCTGCTTTCCTTTTCCAGATTTATCCATTGTAATGATGATTCTCCTGACCCCAATTTGCAATATGAGGTAAGCGAAAACTGTTTTTCTAGACTGTTGTGTGTGTTCTTACACAGAGAGCTTAATAAGACAGCTTAATAGTTGCTTTGAAACTTACCAGAGCTTGTTTTGAACCGGGATTCCTGCATCGAATGTAATACTAAGCCTGAAATACTTAGTAAAAATGACACTAAATTCTGCTGAGAGAGTTTATCCACATAGCCCTAAACCATGTTTTAGTTATGCAAACATGAGCAAAAGCTTTACCTCCATGTTAGCCTTTCCCTCTTTGTTTAAAAGAAAGCAATGTACCTAGGGCTCTATTAATCAGATTAACACTGAGGACAGTGCAAATTTCTTGGTGTTTACCTCAAATGAATTCTCTCTGTTTAAGTAATTGACTCTTGTTGCTTTGGCAGAGTTTGAACTTTTTATAAAGGGTTTGTGGGGGGGGGGTTGGCAGATGTTTGTTCCTAGAGGGGGGCAAGGAGGGAGTGCAGAAACGCCTCTTGCAAAAATGCTCGTTTATGTTGGCCTTGCTATTCATCAGAAAAGCAGCTGCTGAGAACAATTGGGGTGTCACCTTTGGGCCTTGTTTGTGAACTTTTGCCATTATCTGGCTGGCTGTTATTGAACACTGAATGCTGAATTAGATGGACCTTTGGCTGGTCCCTGCAAGTCAAATCTTACCTTCTTAATGGAGGCCAAAGAAAGATTTGCATATTAGTTAAGTGATTCTCACAGATAAAGAAATGTGACAAAAATCTCACTTGAGCAGCGTTTTAACTACTTGGCTTGTTTGCAGAGATAATTGTGCATACAAAGACAGTCTTCTTTCTTCCAGTGACTATAAATTTCTAATTACTGCTGATGTTGACAGTGTTTTTTTTTTTTGCTAATTGATAGTTATCAAGATTTTTTCATGATTTTGTTTTTCTGCTATAGCTTGTTCTCCGAAAATGGTGTGAATTGATTCCTGGGGCAGAATTCAGGTGCTTTGTGAAGGAAAACAAGCTTATAGGTGAGGTTGTGAGTTATGGCTCTTCTCTGCTGTTTTTAAGACTCACATTTACGTGTTTTCACAGTGGGTGTTGTGCCTTTTTTATGCAAGAATATATGGTTTGATCTGGCTACAATTCCTATTTTGTTGGTTGTTGTTGCTCCTAATTGATCATAGTGAGCTGCTTTTCAATAGACGTTGTATTGCAGGTAGTTCACAACAAAGTATTACAATGAAACAAGCAAAGATACAAATCAACAATACAGTTGTACCTTGGTTGATGAATGCCTTACGAGTCTTAACGTTTTGGCTCCCAAACGCCACAAACCCAGAAGTGAGTGTTCTGGTTTGCAAACGTTCTTTGGAACCCAAATGTCCAACGCAGCTTACGCAGCTTCCAATTGGCTCCTGCAGCCAATCGGAAGCCGTGCCTTGGTTTCCAAACATTTTGAAAGTCGAACGGACTTCTGGAACTGATTGTGTTCGACTTCCAAGGTATCACTGTACATCACTTACTGTAATATCAAATAATGGTATATGATGCTAGTAGAAGATGGTGACAGTTGTTTTAGTCCTGCATTATCTGAGCCATATGAATATGAGTTACCGTATTTTTCGCCCTATAGGACACACTTTTTCCCCTCCAAAAATGAAGGGGAAATGTGTGTGCGTCCTATGAGGCGAATGCAGGCTTCAGTCAGCTCTGCGCGACCCTTTGGAGCCCGGTGGGACTTCGTGCTGGGCTCCGAAGGGTTGCACAGAGCTGCCTGCATTCTGAAGCCTGGGGCGCGCTGAAGAGCGCGCCTGGGCTTCACACAGCTCTCCGCAAGCCTGGGGAGACGGCGCGGCTCCCTAGGCTTGCGGATAGCAGGCTGTTCTGGGGGCTGGGGTCGAGGGAAGCTCGGGCTTCCCCCGCGCCAGCCCTGCGCCTGGGGGGGAAATAATTTTTTTTTTCTTTATTTCCCCCCCTCCATAAAAACTAGGTGCGTCTAATGGGGCGAAAAATACGGTATGTATGTTTTTGTGTCTATTATTAGTGAGTAAAAGACCTTGTCAAGAGTGTTCATAGAATTGTAGAGTTGGAAGGGACCACAAGCACCATCTGGTCGACCCCCGACTGTGCAGGAATCTTGAACCCACGACCCTGAGATTAAGAGTCTCCTGCTCTACTGACTGAGCTGTCCACTTCGAGACATTCTGGTAGACTGACTCTATAACAGTAATTTCCAGGTGACTCATGCAGCTGCTGCCCCAAAGAACTGAATGTTGTCTCTCTGCAACAGGTGTAGCTCTTCATTTCATTTAAATGATTTCCTGGACTGGTTTAGAGCAAGTGCTGCATCCCAATATTTCTCAAGTATAGAGAGATTGTGTTCATCAGGGATGGGAGCCTGTGGCCCTCCAAATGTTGGACCACCGGTTCCCATGGGCCCCTGCTAGCATGGGCAGTGGTCAGTAATTATAGGAGCCACAGTCCAACAACAACTCTTGGTTTGCGGGGAGTACAGGTTCCCCTTTCCTTGGCAACTGGCGAAAGTAAGGGGGAAACAACTGGGCCAGACAGCTAGCCCACTCCCTCCAGGGCAGTACTGTGGCTAGCTTGTTGGGCTTAGTTATGCAAGTCCTTGGTCCCATCAGTGTCTCTGCATCCTAACCAAGCCCATGCAGCTGTTGTTAGGCTTGAAATGAGCTCCTTGGAGAAAAGGTGGGGCACAAATAATTCTGCATTAGCACCACCAATGAACACAACAAACCTTTGTTTAGTTCAGTGCATTTTAACTGTGGAGATTTCCGTTGGGTGGACTTTCACAGGTAGTGTCCCAGAAGGAGATTTTGTCTGCCAAGGATTAGGACTAGCTCAGTTTATTTCACTACTTTGCTGGACTGCTGTTCAGGGGGTCAAGTTATATGGCATAACAATCGCCTCTGCTTTGGTACCACTATCTTATTAAAATATTTTCTGTTTTTGTAAAATAGTTTTGAAATCATGCTGGAATCCAGGTAACTCTGAGGAAGTCACAGTACAAAATACACAATCATTTTAATTTATTTTATTTTAGCAGTAGTTCCAAATGCCATGTTTTATTCCTTCATAAAAAAATATTATTTAAGAAAACCAGCTAACATGGTTGATTGCATCCCATGGAATTTGTTTTCAAAAGGTCTGTCAGAGGCCTTTCTGAATGATTATGTTAGCACAGAGAATGACCAAGCAGCGAGCATTCTTTTGTTTTTTGTCTGTGAAAGAAACATCACAGCAAGCGTATTTCACACAGCTTTGCTTTCTAGTTGAATCATACATTAGCTATGGATGACTGATGTAATTCTCCTGACAGGTATATCTCAGCGAGACTACACTCAATACTACGAGCACATCTCAAAACAAAAAGAAGAGATCTGTAGACTTACACAAGAGTTTTTCAAGAAACACATCCAGTATAAGTTTTTTGATGAAGACTGTAAGTATTCTTTGAGCTAATATTAGAAAGGAACTGGTGCTTTTTGGAGCTAAAAAGTTTTATTTAAAGCTAGGAACACCTGTGGGGTGGAAGCAGAATTCTACGTGCACCCAGAGGTATCTTTTAAAGTTCCACCTGCAGCCATTTACATAGCTGAAGTTGCTTTTTATTCAAATTTGGTTTGCTTCATTTGCCATGTGAGAAGTTTCCCAAGAAGCTCTATAGACTTTGCTTGTTTCACATTGTACAGGTTCTTCTCCCATGTGCTCATGCAGTTTGTCAGAGTGAAATTTATAGCCCTAGATTATTTTATTCAGTTTTTATGAGGTAAAGTTGTTTAAGGACAGAAGTGTTTCCGTCTTTCTTGAATGGAGATGTCTCATTTGTTCTTCAGCTGTAATGAATGCTATTTCATTAAATCCAAACTAAGGCTGAAAAATTGATGCTCTTCACTAAAGAAAAGTAGTGATATTTTAATCACTTAATTTGGAATTGATTTTTGAATTTAGAAAACTATACAAGCGGAACCCTGTGATGTAGGAGAATGTGTGTACAGAAATGCTAATTTTAACCATACTTTGGTGCAAAACAAGCCTCTCAAGGCAGCACACATGTCATAAAGGTAAAGGGACTCCTGACCGTTAGGTCCAGTTGCGAACGACTCTGGGGTTGCAGCGCTCATCTCACTTTAAAGGCTGAGGGAGCCGGGGTTTGTCCGCTTCCACAGACAGTTTTTCCAGGTCATGTGGCCATCATGACTAAACAGCTTCTGGAGAAACCAGAGCAGTGCACGGAAACACCGTTTACCTTCCCGCCGGAGCAGTACCTATTTATCTACTTGCACTTCGTGCTTTTGAACTGCTAGGTTGGCAGGAGCAGGGACCAAGCAACAGGAGCTCACCCCGTTGCGGGGATTTGAACCGCCGACCTTCTGATCGGCAAGTCCTAGGCTCTGTGGTTTAACCCACAGCGCCACCTGCGTCCCTACACATGTCATAGGTATCTGTAAAATACATAAATCCGTTTTAAGCAACCATACTATAAAAATACAGGGAAAATAAACCACACTCAATCCAGCGTGGTTTGTTGGTTGGTTAAGTTGAGGGAGGCTGTTCTACATAGTAGTGTTTGCAACAAGTAATAATCTTTACTTTCAATCACTAAAGCTGTGGGATATGATGAGAATTGCATTCCAATATGTCTAAACAGGAGGTTCTAAGAGAACCTCTGGCTGCCTTGACTGACCTTTAAAACATCCAGAGTTATTGGACTAGGCAAGCACAACAGTTTACAAAGAGTTGTAATTTCATGGGCTGCGCAAGAGAGCGTGGTCTGACTTCAGTCACTTAGACTTTTTCAGATATCCCAAAAATTGACTACACGACTCCCTGTTTTGGGAACAAAATTCCTTGATAATGCTTCAGAGGAAATACTTGGAGGGTCAAGAATGGTCAATGCCCTGAAGCAGTTTCCTGTGCTGAGCCACCCTGCTTTGACAAAGAATGAAAGGAAGCCCTTTACTTATGTAGCAAATGTGTCAGTAACCAGATGATCATAAGTTCACATGGGCTACTACTACAGAGAAATCTAAGCCTTCCCAAATCCAGCTGAGCACAGTGTATTTGAGCACTTACAGCCTAAGCCCATTTAACTCCCACTGATTTCAATGGGTTTTACTCTCAGTTAAGCCTGCGTAGTGTTGCAGCCTTAAGAGTTATGCAGACTCTACTGGGAAGTCCCATTTGAGTTATTTCCCTTAAACCTCTGTAACTAATAAGAATCTTATCACCCATAAATCTGCCTAAAACTTTCCAGACTCATCTGAATCCTTTTTCAGGTGTTATGTTCTTGATCAAAGCAAACACTTAAGGCAGGCGAGGAGGGTTGGTCCTGGGGATGAGTGCACTAGCTCTGCCCCATGTTGGCATTCCAACTGCTTTCCCACTTCTAGACGCCAAAGATCTGAAGCTTGTCAAAGCTCCCCAAACATTTTTTGAACCCTGGAGAACCAGGCTTTTAAACTGCCTAGGGAGCCTCCATGAAACTCCTAGTCCTAGTTTTCTGGGAAGGATGAAGTTCATGGGAAGAGGAGGTGTGCCCTCCTCCTGCTTGGCCCAACACATCTCACTTACCCTTTCACAGCACCGGAAGAATCCATGTTTGTTTCAGTGTGACATAATAAGAGCACCTTCAGTTCTAAGAAGGCCTAAAAGCAAAAAATTTGAAGTGGTTTTCAGGTTTTGCTTAGTAAACCTATTAATCTTGCCTCTTCTCTTCTCTTCTCTTCTCTTCTCTTTCCCTCCCCTCCCCTTTTCTTTTTCCTTCTTTAATCTTTCTAGTTGTGTTTGATATCTACAGGGACAGCATGGTAAGTCAACTCTTTGGTTTGTAATGCTTTATTATTTTTATTCTGTGTAAATTTTTGAGTATGGTCTCCTTGGCAAAGCAGTATTTTATTCTGCTTTTCAAAAAAAAAAGTGATAGTGTACAGTAATAAAACAGTTGCCATGATCTTATGCAGGGTACCCATCAATAAGCATAAATAGTACATATCCAAGTGTGCTTCAGGCACACCGGTTCTGTGAGTTCCCAGTGGGATTTTTCATTTTTTCTTGAAACAATCAATATTGTAGAATTTTTGGTATTTATCTTAAGCAGAAACCTGGTTCCAGTCACCACTGAATTGGAGTGATTTTGCAGTCTTTAATACCATTACCGCCTGGAAATGTGGGTTTTCAACATATTAATGTAGAAATTGCAGTTTGTGTTGCTGCAAGGGAATGAATGGCTGTTTGTTAAATTCTAAAACACAAGCTCTACTTCATCCTTCTCTGTAATACCTTGTTAAGATTTGCTGGTGCCCTATTTGGGGATGGAGACAATATTGGCAGGTCTGCATAATCATAGTCAGCCATTCTATCCTGCACTTCAACTGTTCCAAGCAAATCTACTACGGCATTTAAAGCCCTCCTGGCTCATACCTGCCAGAACGGAAGATGGGGCAGGCAAATTTCTCTTTATTTTTTGATATGCCAGCTCCAGTCTGGTATAGGTGATGGGTCCAATCCCTCTCACAGGATCTACACCACTGGCACCTGCCTCTGTCTCAAAGCACCACAGGGGACTGCTAGCAATGGTTCTTTACTCGTGGGACGATGCTGGAGCCTTTGCTGCAGCGGCTAAAAAGTTCACATTTCACATTAACCATGGATTTTGGTGGACCAGTTTTCTATCAACATGGGATCTATAATGCTGACTTGCTATATAATTAAATGTGGTCAAATTCCACATGTTGTATATGTCTGTAATGGCAGGGCAAGTTCATCTTCTATGGGAGTGGGCAGTGGCTTCTTTCTCATGCTTAAAATCAATATGGCATTAAGTAATGTGTGATGTATTTATGTAAAACAAAATAGTATCTGTATCTGTTACTTGGGTATACCTTGGGAGTGTGAGAATTGTCATTTGCTCAGAGAGCCTGTCTTCTGAGAGTCACACTTGCGGTTTCACAATGCTGGAAGCTGCCCAGTAATTAAGTGTTTTGAGCAGTAGGTTAGGACCTTACTGGATCCAATGGCAAAATAAAAGGATAAGCAGGATATATGAAACAGCCTAATGTGCAAAACACATGGTATGGCTTTGGGGGCCTTTTTAAAAATAAAGTATTGTCAACTGCATCTCCAGACTATTAATGGCTACTAGTCATGATCGCTGAGCTGCTTCCAGGATCTGGGCATCATGGCTCTGCAGGGGACAGCAGCAGGAGAGGCCTATGGCCCTCATGTCATGTTTGTGCTTCATGCGAAAATCTGGTTGGCTACTGGAGGGAAACAGGATGCTGAGCTAGATAAATGTTCTGGTAAGCCTGGCTCTCTAAAGCAGGCATAGGCAAACTCGGCCCTCCAGATGTTTTGGGACTACAACTCCCATCATCCCTAGCTAACAGGACCAGTGGTCAGGGATGATGGGAGTTGTAGTACCAAAACAACTGGAGGGCCGAGTTTGCCTATGCCTGTTCTAAAGTGTGTGCGTGCTTGTTTCTGTTTGTGTCTGTGTGTTTGTCCAGTACAGGGGTCCCCAAACTTTTTAAACGGGGCCGGTTCACTGTCCCTCAGACACTGTTGGGGGCTGGACTATAATTTGAAAAAAATATGAATGAATTCCTATGCACACTGCACATATTTTATTTGTAGTGCACAAAAAACCAGGAAAAACAATACAATATTTAAAATGAAGAACGATTTTAATCAACATAAACTTATAAGTATTTCAATGGGAAGTATGGACCTGCTTTTGGCTAATGAGATGGTCAATATCGCTAATCCTCATTCCTACAACCCAGCCTACACATGGATCTCCCTCACCCGCATGGCCCAGTCTACATGCAGGCCTTCCATGCCACCATCCCCACAACCCAGCTTATACACGTCTCCCTAACCCCCATCCACGACCCCCAGCTTGCACGCCTGTCCTCCAACCCCAAATCCCCATGCGCTAGCCTGCCCGCGCACGTTTCCCTACCCCCGATCCCCATGGTGCAGCCTGTCTGCGTGTCGCCCATCCTCATGACTCACTGCGGGGGCAAATGCAGGGCCACCCCTCCTCTGGAAGGCACAGTCGACAAAGACAGCATTCTTGCCCATGCAGAATATATTTGCACCTTCGGCATGTGCGGAGGAACAAGGTGAGCTTGCGGAGAGGGCAGCACCTCCTTGGATGGGCTGGATCTGACCATCACTGCCTTGCCTGCGCACGCCTCTCCCTCACTTCCTTTCCAGGGCATGGCCACCTGTCCTATAGCATGGGAATGCAGCTGACTGCAAAAGGATTCCCCCGCCCTGCCCGTTCTCCCTTGAATCTCCCCCACCTCACCACCCCCGCTTCCTGACCTGGTTTTCTGGTGATTGGGGGCCCCAGGCAAGGCAGCAAGGCAATTGGAGGTGGGCCCACTCCTCACTGAGCAAGTCTACTGACCCCTTCCCTCTGCTTGTTGCTTTCCGCCTCGCCCCCTTCATAGCGTCCGCAAGCAGGCTGGACAATTAGGTGTTAGTGGGTGGGGAAGTCTATAAGGCAGCCGGAGGTGAAACAGAATGGGATCGTGTCCATTTCAGCTCCCCGAGAGCTCAGTCTCTTGCTGGCGCTGCACAGCACGCACCCCTGCGCCCGCCCATATTCCCAGCCTGGCTGCTGATCCGTGTCAGGTCAGAAACTGATTAGCTGCTCTCCCTGTGCAAAGGTCACAGGGGGCAGGGTTTCTGTTGAGGCAGGTGATGAGCTGTGGGAGGAGCTTATCAGAGCTTGCAGGGCAGCAGCTGCAGAAGGAACAAAAAGGGTTTTCTTGTGTGTGTGTTTCTTTGTGGCTGATTAGCTGCTCTCCCTGTGCAAAGGTCACAGGGGGCAGGGTTTCTGTTGAGGGATGTGATTAGCTGTGGGAGGAGCTTATCAGAGCTTTCAGGGCATCGGCGTGCGCCTAGCGGCGTGCGCAGTTTTATCCATCTTTTAGATTTAGGGGAGCTAGTCTCAAACGTTTGTTGGGGGAGACCTAGGTTTTTTTGGGGGGGGAGTTATTTGTCCTGTCTTCACGCTTTTTATGATGGAGGACCGCTGTAGCCACCCCCAACGACAGGTTCTCTGTGGGCCTGACAAGATGTCTCGGGAAGTGTGCTGTCTCCCCGGGGCTAAGATCCAAGATGTAACTGAACGACTGCAAGGAATCATAAAACCCACTGACAAATACCCCTTCCTCTTGGTTCATGTGGGAACCAATGACACTGCAAGCAATAGCCTCCAGAAGATCAAAAGAGACTACGAGGCTCTGGGCAGGAAATTGAAGCAATTAAATGCACAAATTGTCATCTCATCTGTCCTCCCAGTTGAACGACGTGGCCCAGGGAGAGAGGGAAAAATAGCGGAAGTGAACAGCTGGCTTCGCAAATGGTGTAAACAGGAACGGTTTGGATTATTAGATCACGGACTGCAGTTTCTTGAAGATGGACTTCTGGCAAGCGATGGGCTGCACCTCACAACAACCGTTTTTGCCAAAAATCTCAGAAACCTCATCAGGAGGGCTTTAAACTGACTAATGTGGGGGAGGGAGACAGTGCTCCTGAAGGTAGGAGTCTATCAATTGATGAAGATGATCATCTAAATGTCATAGACCAAATGGAGCAAACAGCACGCAGACCTAGTGGTGGTGGGGGGAAATCCTTAAATAAGAGAAGCGGGGGAATGATGAATGGACTTCAATGTCTACACTAATGCACAAAGCATGGGAAATATACAAGATGAGCTTGAGCTCTTGGTACAGCAAACTAAATATGACATAATAGGCATCACTGAAACCTGGTGGGATAAGTCCCACGATTGGAATGTAATAATGGAGGGATACAATCTATTTCAGAGAAACAGACCAGACAAGAAAGGAGGAGGAGTGGCGTTATATGTCAGGGATGTGTATACCTGTGAAGAGACCCAAGATTTAGAACCTCAAAGCCAAAGTGAGAGCATTTGGGTCAAAATTAAGGGAGAGAAGAATAACAGTGACCTCATTGTGGGAGTTTACTATAGATCCCCAAGCCAAACGGAGGACATAGATGATGCCTTCCTGTAACAGATGGCCAAGCATGCAAAAGGAAGGGAGATAGTAGTAATGGGGGACTTCAATTACCCGGATATTTGTTGGATGTCAAACTCAGCCAAGAGCATAAGGTCAAACAGATTCCTCACTGGCCTTGCAGACAACTTCATTGTCCAGAAAGTGGGAGAAGCAACAAGAGGAACAGCCATTTTAGATCTGGTCCTAACCAATGTTGATGACCTGGTTAGTGGGGTAGAAGTGGAAGGATCATTAGGCGCAAGTGATCATGCTCTTCTGAAGTTTACTATACAGCGGAAAGGAGCAGCCAAGCATACTAGGACTCAATTTCTTGACTTTAAGAAAGCCGACTTCATAAAACTTAGGGAAGTGCTGGGTGAGATCCCATGGACAGTAATACTAAAAGGAAAGGGAGTTCATGATGGCTGGGAGTTTGTTAAGAGGGAGATAGTAAAAGCACAACTTCAGGCAATACCAATGAGACGGAAACATGGAAGGTGCCTAGAGAAGCCAGGGTGGCTATCTAAAGAACTTTTAACTGAGTTAAGATTAAAAAAGGATGTGTACAAAAAATGGAAAAGGGGGGAAACCACCAAAGAGGAATTCAAACAAATAGCCAGCACGTGTAGACACAAATTCAGAAAAGCTAAAGCACAGAATGAACTCAGGCTTGCTAGAGAGGTTAAAAGCAACAAAAAAGGCTTTTATGGGTATGTTCGTAGCAAAAGGAAGGACAAAGAAACAGTGGGGTCACTCAGAGGAGAAGATGGTGAAATGCAAACAGGGGACACAGAAAGGGCTGAACTCCTCAATGCCTTCTTTGCTTCAGTCTTCTCCGATAAAGAAAACAATGCCCGACCTGAAGAATTTGGAGCAAATGATTCAGCAGAGGAAACACGGCCCAGAATAACTAAGGAGATAGTACAAGAATACTTGGCTAGTCTAGATGTATTCAAGTCTCCAGGGCCAGATGAACTGCATCCAAGAGTATTAAAAGAACTGGCAGATGTGATCTCAGAACCACTGGCAGTCATCTTTGAGCATTCCTGGAGAACAGGCGAAGTCCCGGCAGACTGGAGGAGGGCAAATGTTGTCCCTATTTTCAAAAAGGGGAAAAGAGAGGACCCAAATAATTACCGCCCAGTCAGTCTGACATCAATACCAGGGAAGATTCTGGAGCAGATCATTAAGCAAACAGTCTGTGAGCACCTAGAACGGAATGCTGTGATCACCAATAGTCAGCATGGATTTCTGAAAAATAAGTCATGTCAGACTAACCTGATCTCATTTTTTGACAGAATTACAAGCCTGGTAGATGAAGGGAACGCAGTGGATGTAGCCTACCTTGATTTCAGCAAGGCATTTGACAAGGTGCCCCATGATATTCTTGTAAAGAAGCTGGTAAAATGCGGTCTTGACTATGCTACCACTCAGTGGATTTGTAAATGGCTGACTGACCGAACCCAAAGGGTGCTCATCAATGGTTCCTCTTCATCCTGGAGAAGAGTGACTAGTGGGGTGCCACAGGGTTCTGTCTTGGGCCCGGTCTTATTCAACATCTTTATCAATGACTTGGATGATGGACTCAAGGGCATCCTGATCAAATTTGCAGATGACACCAAACTGGGAGGGGTGGCTAACACCCCAGAGGACAGGATCAAACTTCAAAACGACCTTGACAGATTAGAGAACTGGGCCAAAACAAACAAGATGAATTTTAACAGGGAGAAATGTAAAGTATTGCACTTGGGCAAAAAAAATGAGAGGAACAAATACAAGATGGGTGACACCCGGCTTGAGAGCAGTACATGTGAAAAGGATCTAGGAGTCTTGGTTGACCACAAACTTGACATGAGCCAACAGTGTGACGCGGCAGCTAAAAAAGCCAATGCAATTCTGGGCTGCATCAATAGGAGTATAGCATCTAGATCAAGGGAAGTAATAGTGCCACTGTATTCTGCTCTGGTCAGACCTCACCTGGAGTACTGTGTCCAGTTCTGGGCACCACAGTTCAAGAAGGACACTGACAAACTGGAACGTGTCCAGAGGAGGGCAACCAAAATGGTCAAAGGCCTGGAAACGATGCCTTATGAGGAACGGCTAAGGGAGCTGGGCATGTTTAGCCTGGGGAAGAGGAGGTTAAGGGGTGATATGATAGCCATGTTCAAATATATAAAAGGATGTCACACAGAGGAGGGAGAAAGGTTGTTTTCTGCTGCTCCAGAGAAGCGGACACGGAGCAATGGATCCAAACTGCAGGAAAGAAGATTCCACCTAAACATTAGGAAGAACTTCCTGACAGTAAGAGCTGTTTGACAGTGGAATTTGCTGCCAAGGAGTGTGGTGGAGTCTCCTTCTTTGGAGGTCTTTAAGCAGAGGCTTGACAACCATATGTCAGGAGTGCTCTGATGGTGTTTCCTGCTTGGCAGGGGGTTGGACTCGATGGCCCTTGTGGTCTCTTCCAACTCTATGATTCTATGATTCTATGATTCTAAAACTGTGGAATGAAAGTATAAAATTTACGGCATGTACTGCGTTAAAGGAAAATGCTATGAAAATGATTTATAGATGGTACATCACACCTGTGAAACTGGCAAAAATGTATAAAACATGTAATAAGTGTTGGAAATGTAAAGAAAAAGCAGGAACAATTTATCATATGTGGTGGGATTGTAAGAAGGTGAAGGGCTTCTGGGAAATGATATATAATGAGATGAAAAAGATGTTGAAATATACGTTTGTTAAGAAACCAGATGCTTTTCTTCTAGGAATAGTAGGAAATGAAATAAATAGAATGGACCGTAAACTTTTCCAATATGCTGTAACAGCAGCGAGAATATTATTGGCCCAAAAATGGAAACAGGAACAACTGCCGACGCTCGAAAAATGGAGAATGAAACTGATGGAGTATGCTGAACTGGACAAACTAACAGGAAAGATCAGATATATATGAGATCAAAAGTTCATTGAAGACTGGGGAAAATTTTCAGACTATCTGAAATGTGTATGTGATGAGCAAATAACGCTAGTGGGATTTCAAGAAGTTCTGTAAATGATAAGAGGACTATTGTATTGATGAAAACTAAGTGTGTGAAGGTTTATAAAATGCAATATAAAATTAGGAAATGTGTATTTAAAAATTTGAATAATGAATGGATGATTGTGAGAGAGGTTGAAGGAAGTCTAAAAGAGAAAATATGGGATAAATTTAGATTGAATACTATAAATGTATGTTGGAAAATTTAATTTAAAAATTTAATAATAAAAAAAACATATTGCTAGATGATGATGATGATAAAAATAAAAATATAATTTATCTTCCTCAGCCACTCTGGGCAGCTCCCAACAGAAAATAAAAAACACAATAAAACATCAAACATTAAAAACTTCCCTAAACAGGGTTGCCTTCAGATGTCTTCTAAAAGTCAGATAGTTGTTTATTTCCTTGACATCTGATGGGAGGGCTTTCCACAGGGTGGGCGCCACTACCAAGAAGGCCCTCTGCCTAGTTCTCTGTAACCTCACTTCTCGCAGGGAGGGAACCGCCAGAAGGCCCTCAGAGCTGGATCTCAATGTCCGGGCTGAACGATGGGGGTGGAGACACCCCTTCAGGTATACTGGGCCAAGGCCATTTAGGGTTTTAAAGGTCAGCACCAACACTTTGAATTGTGCTCGGAAACGTACTGGGAGCCAATGTTGGTATTCAGGACCGGTGTCATATGGTCTCGATGGCCACTCCCAGTTACCAGTCTAGCTGCAGCATTCTGGATTAGTGGTAGTTTCTGAGTCACCTTCAAAGGTGGCCCCATGTAGAGCACATTGCAGTAGTCCAAGCAGGAGATAACTAGAGCACCACTATGGCGAGACAGTTTGTGGGCACGTCAGGTCTCAGCCTGCGTACCGGACTGAGCTGGTAGACACAGAATTGACGTGTGCCTCCATTGACAGCTGTGAGTCCAAAATGACTCCTGGGCTGTGCACCTGGTCCTTCAAGGGCACAGTTACCCCATTGAGGACCAGGGAGTCCCCCACACCTGCCCGCCCCATCACCCGAAAACAGGACTTCTGTCTTGTCAGGATTCAACCTCAATCTGTTAGCTGCCATCTATTCTCCAACCACCTCCAGACACTCACTCAGGACCTTCAGAGCCTTCACTGGTTCTGATTTAAATGAGAGGTTGAGCTGGGTATCATCTGCATACTGATGAACTTTCAGCCCAACCCCCAACCCCCCTCTTTCAGTGGGTCTGGGAAGGCTCCCTCACAGAGGGATGCATTCACCACCCCACAGAGTCCATCACCCAGTACTTCTCAGCTTGCTTTTATGAGCCAGGATGGGCAAGGATCAAGGAGACAGGTGGTTGGTTTCACTCGTCCAAGCAGCCTGTCCACATCCTCGGAGGTAACAGATTGGAATTGATCCCATGCAACTTGACTAGACAGGACTCTAGCACTCTCCCGCCCTCGCCCTCCAGGAGAACATCTGTCGTGACCTGAAGCAGCTTGGCCAGGGAATCCTTTGTGCAGCGTGGAGGTTGGTACACCAAAAGGAATCCTGTACTGCCCCTATTGCCCAACTTCCAGAACATGCACTAAGAAAACTGGGTCTTCCCAAAAGGGTGCCTGGTGTAAGCTAATGACTTCCTAAAAATCACTGCAACCCCCCCTCCCCACCCACATGACCTGTGCAGAAGAGAAACCTGGTGGACATGCAGCGGCAAGAACAGGCCCATCTACTTCATTCAACCAAATCTCTGTTACACATGTCATGTCAAGTCCTCCATCCACGATAAAGTCATGGATGGCAGTGGTCTTGTGAATCATTGACCTGGCATTGCACAGCAGCAACTTCAGGTCATGTGGGTCTCCCTTGCTGATTCCAATATCCTTCTGGTCAAGACCAGACCCGGAGGCAGGGATAGTCCTCCAATAACGACTAAACCTGCCTCCTCGGTAATGACATGGTCTGGTCCTGGCGTAACTCCTCCTATTCGTGATCACTGAGATCAGGTGTCCCAGTGCATCCCACCCCACGTTGAACCTGCCCCAGTCATTCTGTTGGCTGGGGCCCACTTCCAGGCAGCCCTGACCCTCTCCCTTCAAGAACCAAATTTGTTGATGTTGTTTAGTCATGTCCGACTCTTCGTGATCCCCTGGACCAGAGCACGCCAGGCCTTCCTGTCTTCCACTGCTTCCCGCAGTTTGGTCAAACTCATGTTCGTACCTTCGAGAACACTGTCCAACCATCTGGTCCTCGTCCCCTTCTCCTTGTGCCCTCAATCTTTCCCAACATCAGGGTCTTTTCCTTCTTTTTTTAAAAAATATTTTTTATTAAATTTTCCATTTTAACAATCCAATCAAATCACATTAAGTATTCCAAATTATACAAATACATATCATATAGTCCAAATATTCTGCCAAATTATAATTTTTTTGGGGGGGGGGCTTCCCATGCTTCAAGTTCAGTGGGGTTTTAATCATCTTATGTTTCTACTGCCTTGAGTTTCCAATAGTTCCTTCTTTAAATCTTCCTGTTGTTATCCTTCCTTCCCAACATCAGGGTCTTTTCCAGGGACCAAATATAAACTATATAAAACGATAGAAACTAATTTTAAAAAAAACCAAAACAAAACACAATTCACAGTTATACTGAAAATTAAACTAATCCCCAGCCCCAACTAATCGTTTAATTCACCCCAACATAGCAAAAACCAGACCATAAAACTGTAATTTAAAATGCCACAAATTACAAACTATTTTAAAACATTTTAAAACATTTAAAAGCATTTTTGACATTTGCCTCAACCCCAGAGTTGTTCCAGTGAGTCTGGGCTGTTCAGCACTCTCAGCCGGGCAATCTTGCTGAACCTTGTTTGTTTGTTCTGAAGTATTGGCAATCGTTCAAGGCCACCAAAGGAATGTTCCAAAGGAAGGTACGGATAGGAATTGGAGAAACATTGTGGTTGGAACTGTAGAACTTCCTTGTCCATTCAACATCTCTGTAAGTGATCTTTGATACTGGAGCTTCCATCTGCCTGAGACTGATGCTCTTTTGTGTGGCTTCCGCCCCTTAGAATCCTGAGCATCCCAGTTTTCATTTAAAAGGAAGAAATCTGTTCTGGCAGCAGAGATAAGTTTAAATGATGTGTGCTGGCAAAACTTTGGCATAGTCATGAACACTGGGAAGAGTGACCTGCCTACCCACGTTCTAAATGATGTAGAAATCTTCCTGCCAAAGCCTCTAAAATGGTTTAGACGGGCAAACTGCATACAGCTGTTTTAACACTTTGGACTTCATCAAGCTGAAGACGGAGACCTTTCACACCAAAGGGTCAAAATTTGCTAGCCGCTGATTCTTTTTGTGACCAAATTGGTTTTATCTTTTCTTTAAATTGTTTTTATTAAGGATTTTCTTGGGTTACAATAGTACGAACATTGTCTCTACTTTCATATCATAAAGTCCTTTCTATTGATCAGTTATGTTTGATGTGAGACTTTAATGTTGTATACAGTATAAGGCGAGGGGGGGGAGCGGAGGGAGAAGCAGGCAGTAGTCTGCATGGTGAAAGTGTGAGGTTTTTGTGTCAGCATCACATGGGTAGGCTTTCTTTCTATTCATGTATTTGTTTTCTTTGGCGTAAGAAAGGTTGGGGCCTGTGATTGCTTGCTTTCAGCTGACTGCAGTGAGATTTGTTTGCATGTGTGAGGGGCAGGAGGAGTTGTTGTGTCAAGGTAGCCATGTCAATCTGTATGGCTGTATGGTGGGTTGTTGTCTTGTTGGGCTGTGTATGTAATAAAGGAGAGCCACATCCTCTTTTATTTGTCCTCGTGTTAGTTTCAGTTTGTGGGTTAGCTTTATCTTGTTTCACCAGTACAACAGGGATCCAAAATGTGGACTTTGCCTGATTTATTTAAGTGACAGCACCCTTTCACGTCTAGTACATGCATGCATGGAAAGACTGCAAAAGACAGTGGCTTGCCGTTTTGTGATATAGGCAAGAATTGTCTTGCTAGATCAGGCTGAAGCCACAATATTCTGCCTCCAGCAGTGTCCAGTCAGATACTTTAAGAACAGGGGCAGCCAGGGTAGTGCCCTCAGGATTTTGTGGCCTGCAGCTCCCATTCGCCTCTGCCAGCATGCTAAATGGTCAGTCGTGGTAGGAGTTGAAGTCCACAACGTTTGGAAGTGTGGAAGTTCTCTTAATAAGCCTGGCTCACAGGTAGCAGCCACCCCTCACTGTTTGGTATTAGCACCAGCTATCCAGATGCTATTTAGCTGTCATGGCTCATAGACACCAATAGGTCAATCTTCCATAAGTCAACCTCCACATATGTTTTAATTGTTAATGTGTGGTTTCCTGACCTCCTTAACCAGCCTTGCTTCCACCCCACCAGATCAGATAGCCATTGTGTTAATGAACTGAACCCCACATGAAAATTAGCGAAAGCATGTGGGTCAACATTCCATTTAAAAGGCTTTCTTCATGTTGTCCTATATAAATAGATTTATATTTTGCTTCTGCCATTTTTCTTCTGCAGGGTAGAGTGTGGTTAATTGATTTTAATCCATTTGGCGAGGTAACAGATTCTCTACTATTTATGTGGGAGGAGCTGAGGTCTGGAAATGGTTTGAAAGATGACGAGAGTGAAGGTGGAGCCATGGAACAGGTAACAGATGGGGGGGAACACATGGAATGTGACTGGAAATATAATTAAGCGGGTCTTCCTGGCTTCTGTATATGTACCTGGATGCAAGGATTCATTATGCTGTGTTCATATATCTGTGGAAGATATTGTATCTTGTTTAAATGAATACATGGACTTTCCATTGATTTTGAACTGCAGAGATAATAAGTGCTACTGGGCAGAGTCTGTTTTCTGCTCATAGGTTTGCTTTTCAAAGTGATTCATCTATCCGCAAGCATCCTCTGGCAGGGCCATCTTGCTGCATTACCAGTTCCGGGTGTATGCGCTGATGGGTCTGTTGTTGTTTAGTCGTGTCCGACTCTTCGTGACCCCATGGACCAGAGCACACCAGGCACTCCTGTCTTCCACTGCCTCCCGTAGTTTGGTCAAACTCATGCTGGTAGTTTTGAGAGCACTATCCAACCATCTCGTCCTCTGTCCCTTCTCCTTGGGCCCTCCATCTCTCCCAACATCAGGTTCTTTTCCAGGGAGTCTTTTCATCTCATGAGGTGGCCAAAGTCTTGGAGTCTCAGCTTCAGGATCTGTCCTTCCAGTGAGCACTCAGGGCTGATTTCCTTAAGAATGGATAGATCTTCTTGCAGTCCATGGGACTCTCAAGAGTCTCCTCCAGCACCATAATTCAAAAGCATCAGTTCTTCGGCAATTAGCCTTCTTTATGGTCCAGCTCTCACTTCCATACATCACCACTGGGAAAACCATAGCTTTAACTCTACGGACCTTTGTCGGCAAGGTGATATCTCTGCTTTTTAAGATGCTGTCTAGGTTTGTCATTGCTTTTCTCCCAAGAAGCAGGCGTCTTTTAATTTCGTGGCTGCTGTCACCATCTGCAGTGATCATGGAGCCCAAGAAAGTAAAATCTCTCACTGCCTCCATTTCTTCCCCTTCTATTTGCCAGGAGGTGATGGGACCAGTGGCCATGATCTTGGTTTTTTTTTATGTTGAGCTTCAGACCATATTTTGCGCTCTCCTCTTTCACCCTCATTAAAAGGTTTTTTTAATTCCTCCTCACTTTCTGCCATCAAGGTTGTGTCATTTGCATATCTGAGGTTGTTGATATTTCTTCTGGCAATGTTATTTCCGGCTAAGGATTCATCCAGCCCAGCCTTTCGCATGATGAATTCTGCATACTAGTTAAGTAAGCAGGGAGACAATATACAGCCTTGTCGTACTCCTTTCCCATTTTTGAACCAATCAGTTGTTCCATATCCAGTTCTAACTGTAGTTTCTTGTCCCACATAGAGCTTTCTCAGGAGACAGATGAGGTGATCATGCACTCCCATTTTTTAAAGAACTTGCCATAGTTTGCTGTGGTCGACACAGTCAAAGGCTTTTGCCTAGTCAATGAAGCAGAAGTAGATGTCTTTCTGGAACTCTCTAGCTTTCTCCATAATCCAGCGCATGTGTGCAATTTGGTCTCTGGTTCCTCTGCCCCTTCTAAATCCAGCTTGCACTTCTGGCAGTTCTCGGTCCACATACTGCTTAAGCCTGCCTTGTAGAATTTTAAGCATAACCTTGCTAGCATGTGAAATGAGTGCAATTGTGCGGTAGTTGGAGCATTCTTTGGCACTGCCCTTCTTTGGCATTGGGATGTAGACTGATCTTCTCCAATCCTCTGGCCACTGCTGAGTTTTCCAAACCTGCTGGCATATTGAGTGTAGCACCTTAACAGCATCATCTTTTAAAATTTTAAATAGTTCAGCTGGAATATCATCACTTCCACTGGCCTTGTTATTTGCAGTGCTTTCTAAGGCCCATTGGCCTCACTCTCCAGGATGTCTGGCTCAAGGTCAGCAACCACACCACCTGGGGTGTACGAGCCATCCATATCTTTCTGGTATAATTTCTCTGTGTATTCTTGCCACCTCTTCTTGATGTCTTCTGCTTCTGTTAGGTCCTTACCACTTTTGTCCTTTATTATGGTAATCTTTGTATGAAATGTTCCTTTCATATCTCCAATTTTTTTGAACAGATCTCTGGTTCTTCCCATTCTGTTGTTTTCCTCTATTTCTTTGCATTGCTTGTTTAAGAAGGCCTTCTTGTGTCTCCTTGCTATTTTTTGGAAATCTGCATTCAATTTCCTGTATCTTTCACTATCTCCCTCGCTTTTTGCTTGCCTTCTCTCCCCCGCCATTTGTAAGGCCTCGTTGGACAGCCACTTTGCTTTCTTGCATTTCCTTTTCATTGGGATGGTTTTCGTTGCTGCCTCCTGTATAATGTTGTGAGCCTCCATCCATAGTTCTTCAGGCACCCTGTCCACCAAATCTAAATCCTTAAACCTGTTCCTCACTTCCACAGTGTATTCATAAGGGATTTGATTTAGCTTGTATCTTACCGGCCCAGTGGTTTTTCCTACTTTCTTCAGTTTAAGCTTGAATTTTGCTATAAGAAGCTGATGATCTGAGCCACAGTCAGCTCCAGGTCTTGTTTTTGCTGACTGTATAGAGCTTCTCCATCTTTGGCTGCAGAGAATATAATCAATCTGATTTCGATGCTGCCCATCTGGTGGTGTCCATGTGTAGAGTCGTCTTTTGTGTGGTTGGAAAAGTGTGTTTGTGATGACCAGCTTGTTCTCTTGACAGAATTCTATTAGCCTTTGCCCTGCTTCGTTTTGATCCCCAAGGCCAAACTTGCCAGTTGTTCCTTTTATCTCTTGACTCCCTACTTTAGCATTCCAATCCCCTATAACGAGAAGAACATCCTTCTTTGGTGTCACTTCTATAAGGTGTTGTAAGTCTTCGTAGAATTGGTCAATTTCAGTTTCTTCAGCACCAGTTGTTGGTGCATAAACTTTGATTACTGTGATATTAAAAGGTCTGCCTTGGATTCATATCGAGATCATTCTATCATTTTTGAGATTGCATCCCAGTACAGCTTTCGCCACTCTTTTGTTGACTATGAGGGCCACTCCATTTCTTTTACGGGATTCTTGCCCGCAGTAGTAGATATGATGGTCATCCGAACTGAATTCGCCCATTCCTGTTTATTTCAGTTCACTGATGCCCAGGATGTCAATATTTATTCTTGCCACCTTATTTTTGACCACATCCAACTTACCCAGGTTCATGGTTCTTACATTCCAGGTTCCTATGCAATATTTTTCTTTACAGCATTGGACTTTCCTTTCACTTCCAGGCATATCCACAACTGAGCGTCCTTTCGGCTTTGGCCCAGCCGCTTCATCAGCTCTGAATCTACTTGTACTTGTCCTCCGCTCTTCCTCAGTAGCATGTTGGACTTCTTCCGACCTGAGGGGCTCATTTTCCAGCGTCATAACTTTATATGCCTGTTGTCTTTGTCCATGGAGTTTTCTTGGCAGGGATACTGGAGTGGCTTGCCGGTTCCTCCTCCAGGTGGATCACGTTTGGTCAAAACTCTCCACTATGACCTGTCCATCTTGGGTGGCCCTGCACGGCATAGCTCATAGCTTCTCCGAGTTATTCTAGCCCCTTCACCACGGCAAGGCAGTGATCCATGAAGGGGGCTCATGGGACTACTGATTCGTTAATGTAGAGATGTAGAGATGGCCCACTTCCCTTGGTATCCAAGAAATGGAAATCTATTTGTATTCTGATGTCTACTCAGCAGTAAGGGTGTCAATTAATGGGGTGCATGCACATACAAAATCTAAAGGTCCAAGTATTGTTAGTGTGTTATATCTGTGTGTCTACCTACATTTAAAAAAAAAATCCTTGCAAATGAAGCTGATCTTTTTTTGCCACTTCTTCATTCACAATTTAGTAGGTTCACTTCCAGCCAAATAAAATGGGCCCTTGATCTTTCATTCCCACTGCTACATTTTGAGCAGCTGGAGTTGTGAGGGAGTATCTTTCATAAATTTCCTTTTTGAACTTCTGCATATACTGGTGTTCTGGACTTCAGGGAGCTGGAAATGAAAGGCAAGATTAATCTGAAGAAGGCCTTCCTGGTGACAGCTCTGCTTTCCAAGTTGCTCGTCAACCTGAGCTTTTTTGCACTTTCCAGGCAAAACAAAAGCCTCTACATGTAACATCAGTCTTCAACCTTTATGCATGAACTTTCTCACTGTACATTTAACAGTCTTCTGTTTCTTAGTGGATGCTTCTTTTATAATATCAGGTCTTCTAACTGAACTGTTGATATTTCCAGTTCCATTTTATTTTATCAGTATTTGAGAGCTTATGTAGCAAGAGTACTGATTCCCACTAATAGCAAAAAGGGGCAACTGAAGGCCCCTAGGCCAAGACCACCTTCACCCAGCTTGCCAAACAAAGGGCAACAGAGGCTGTGGAGGCAGCTGCATTTATGTAATAGAACCTGCCAGCAGGCCACCTCAGTGAACTCCATTCTTCCAATGGCCCTCCTGGAAATTCAGTTGTTTTTGTCCTTCAGAAATGTCTAACTCTTCTACAATATTTTGAGGCTTTTTCCTAATACAATGTACATTTGGAAAATACAATTTAAAATGTGTATTAAAAAGCCATTGATAAAGTAGAAATACCAAGTGAGTGATCCTTTCCAATGTGATCCTTTTGAGGCTTTTTTGGGGGGGGGGTGTCAAATATTTGAAATATACTGCGCTAATTAGGTACACACAATGGTGATTTCAAATTGACATCTCTTGCTTATTGCCTCCTCTTATTAGGACTATCCATCATTCCGTTGTACAAACAGCAACCTTACTGTTCAACCTAGCCCGTATCTCAGCTACAGGCTGCCCAAAGATTTTGTAGACCTTTCCACTGGGGAAGATGTTCACAAATTAATTGACCTGCTCAAACTGGTAAGTATGTTTCCTAACTGAGGAGCATATCTTTAAGTTTCTAAGGTAACTGCAAACAGGCACTTATTTGGTTCAAAGGTTAGTTCACATCTGTATGTGTCATTTTATTTCTCATGATGGTCTCCTTCCCACCTGATGAGCTGGGAGGACAGACTCTTGTAAAGCTTGTCATATTAGATAATACAGTGGTTTTGTTGGTGGAGGTTGATCTGTTGAGGTTATTTGTAGACTAATTTCCACATGGTGCTCAGTGATCAAGTGATGTGAGACTCAATCAAAATTGTTTTCAGCTCTTTTATTTTTTACAGCACCGTATTGGCCCGAATATAAGATGCACGTGCAAATAAGCCACACCTTTAAAATTCAAGGCTTATTTGCGGGTGCAGCCTGCCTCCTGGCACTCCAGGCACAACCTCCCCAAGCTGGACCCGGGGGAGGCTTGGGAGTAGTGGGCGGGTGGGCTGCGCGCCACTGCCACGCACTCCCGGGCTGCTCTCGGGGTGGGGGGCATGTGGTAAGGTCACGAATATAAGCCGCACTTTAACTTTTCACAGCCCGAATTTGGGAAAAAAGTGCGGCTTATATTTGGACCAATAAGGTATATCAGTTTCTAGGTGAATTTTTATATTTCATCATATATTTGGTAAACTCTTACAGGGTCTCTCTGTTTTCATTTAGATTCTGCCTTTCCTGGTCTTTTTAGTACTGGTTGCTTGGTGTAATAAGGGACAAGAGTCATTTTGTGTAGAGGGAAGAATTTTGGCAAGCCCAACTTCTCCAACCCAGTTGCTGCAGTCATGTTGGGTGCCTTGACATTTTAAATTTAAGTTCACAATCCAAAAGTAGATCCTAAGCTCTGGACAGACTTTATTTTTATCTCTCCAGCACTTTTAACTGAATTGTGCCATCCAGTGTTTCCAAACTTTTTTTAAAAAAAACCATGATGATCAGGAAAAATGACAAATGCAAATATTTAGTCACTATATACCATCTTTGTATATAGGAGTCATATAGGTTTTAGTAGCCCATTTCAATAAAGGGATACATATTTAGTACCCACAATTTGCTGGCTTTTTTGTAGCCAGGAATGGAGTCTTTAAATGCCTACTTAAATGATTATGAATATATTAAGGCTACATTTCAGAGCAACAGATCTGAAGTAGTGTTCATTAAGCTGCTGCAAAGGCACATTTCCTTACATAAGGAGGGCCTTACTGGACAGAGTCAAGCCCATCACATCCAGCATTCTGTTTCCTCCTGTGTCTGGCTGGAGGCCTTTGCAAGGTCACAAGCGTAGTTTGAAAGGGACAGCCCTCCCCTCTTGATTGTCTCCAGCCTCAAGTATATGTCTCAGCATCTGGAGGTTCTGTTTACTACAATGTCTAAAAACAGTTGACAGACTTAACCTCTTTGTCAGTTCCTTTTTTTTTTGTGGCCATTGTTTCATAAAGTGACGGAGAATTCCATAACTATTGCCAATCTATTTATTTGGATAGTCCTGAATTTTGAGATGTGGGACCCCTGGATCGTCGTAGTACATGTGAAAAGAATCTGGGGGTCTTAGTAGAACACAAGCTTAACCTGAGTCAGCAGTGTGATGCGGCAGCAAAAAAGCGAGGGCTATTTTTGTTTGTTTGTTTGTTTGTTTATTAGATTTCTATACCGCCCTTCCTCATAAGATCTCAGGGTGGTTCACAGAAGAAAATTAAGGATAAAATCAAGTAAATAAGTAAAACAAAACATAGAATCGTAGAGTTGGAAGGGACCCCAAAGGGCATCTAGTCCAACCCCCTGCAATGCAGGAATTTCAGCTAAAGCTCCCAAGACATATGGCTATCCAGCCACTGTTTAAAAAGCTCCAAGGAAGGAGAATCCACGATCTCTGGAGGGAGACCGTTCCACTGTCAAACAGCTCTTACTGTCAGAAAGTTCTTCCTGATGTTGAGTCAGATTCTCCTTCCTTGTAACTTGAAGCCATGGGCAGGAGAAAACAAGCTTGTTCCCTCTTCCATGTGACAGCCCTTGAGATACTTCGAATACATATTACAGGGAGTAGTTTTTTGTCTGATACAGACTGAGATGCTGAAAATGACATTTCTCCTGTTGTTTTTGTTTTTATGAGGTTAAAAAGGAGGGAGGAGCTTATCAGAGCTTGCAGGGCAGTGGCTGAAGAAGGTGCAAAAAGGGTTTTCTTGTGTGTGTGTTTCTTTGTGGCTGATTAGCTGCTCTCCCTGTGCAAAGGTCAGAGGGGGCAGGGCTTCTGTTGAGGCAGGTGATTAGCTGTGGGAGGAGCTTATCAGAGCTTGTAGGGCAGCGGCTGAAGAAGGTGCAAAAAGGGTTTTCTTGTGTGTGTGTGTTTCTTGTGGCTGATTAGCTGCTCTCCCTGTGCAAAGGTCAGAGGGGGCAGGGCTTCTGTTGAGGCAGGTGATTAGCTGTGGGAGGAGCTTATCAGAGCTTGCAGGGCAGCAGCTGAAGAAGGAGCAAAAAGGGTTTTCTTGTGTGTGCGCAGTTTGATCCATCTTTTAGATTTAGGGGAGCTAGTCTCAAACGTTTGTTGGGGAAACCTAGGTTTTTTTGGGGGGGGAGTTATTTGTCCTGTCTTCACGCTTTTTATGATGGAGGACCGCTGTAGTCACCCCCAACGACACGTTCTCAAGATGGAGGGGGAGGGAACAGCTGCAGTCGCCTGCGGTTCCTGCGCAATGTTTGCCATCTTGCCAAAGGTTGCAGGCAGCTTTACCTGCAGCAATTGCATGTTGATTGCCCTCTTAAAAGACAAAGTCCAGCAACTGGAGGAACGTGTAGCTACGCTCCAAAGAATTAGAGAGCTGGAGCTCTTCTTGGAAGCAACAGAGCACACCGTCTCCACCAAGGAGGAGACAGGGGATTCCCCTGAGAAGGAGGCTAGTTCACCAACACAGGAGCCAGATATATGGAGAAACGTGACTCAAAGAAGTAGGAGGCCCAGGGTTTGCTCTGATTGTTTAGAAATACACAATTGCTTTGAGGTCCTCTCACCTAGCATGGAAGACGAAGAGCAGACTCCATTTGAGGATCTCTCCCTCATTACAGTCGTTCAGGTATATGAAGACGAGCAGCAAAGTCAGTCCTCAGGGAATGTGCAGGCGACCTTGGAACGGACAGCTCACGGAAGAACCCCGACCAAACCTAAGAGGAGGCGTGTAGTGGTGATAGGGGATTCCCTACTGAGGGGAACAGAAGCAGTGATCTGTGGGCCTGACAAGATGTCTCGGGAAGTGTGCTGTCTCCCCGGGGCTAAGATCCAAGATGTAACTGAACGACTGCAAGGAATCATAAAACCCACTGACAAATACCCCTTCCTCTTGGTTCATGTGGGAACCAATGACACTGCAAGCAATAGCCCTCAGAAGATCAAAAGAGACTACGAGGCTCTGGGCAGGAAATTGAAGCAATTAAATGCACAAATTGTCATCTCATCTGTCCTCCCAGTTGAACGACGTGGCCCAGGGAGAGAGGGAAAAATAGCGGAAGTGAACAGCTGGCTTCGCAAATGGTGTAAACAGGAACGGTTTGGATTATTAGATCACGGACTGCAGTTTCTTGAAGATGGACTTCTGGCAAGCGATGGGCTGCACCTCACAATGGTTGGGAGGAATGTTTTTGCCAAAAATCTCAGAAACCTCATCAGGAGGGCTTTAAACTGACTAATGTGGGGGAGGGAGACAGTGCTCCTGAAGGTAGGAGTCTATCAATTGATGAAGATGATCATCCAAATGTCATAGACCAAATGGAGCAAACAGCACGCAGACCTAGGGGTGGGAGGAAAAAATCCTTAAATAAGAGACACGGGGGAATGATTAATGGACTTCAATGTCTGTACACTAATGCGCAAAGATGGGAAATAAACAAGATGAGCTTGAGCTCTTGGTACAGCAAACTAAATATGACATAATAGGCATCACTGAAACCTGGTGGGATAAGTCCCACGATTGGAATGTAACAATGGAGGGATACAATCTATTTCAGAGAAACAGACCAGACAAGAAAGGAGGAGGAGTGGCGTTATATGCCAGAGATGTGTATACCTGTGAAGAGATCCAAGATTTAGAACCTCAAAGCCAAAGTGAGAGCATTTTGGTCAAAATTAAGGGAGAGAAGAATAACAGTGACCTCATTGTGGGAGTTTACTATAGATCCCCAAGCCAAACGGAGGACATAGATGATGCCTTCCTGGAACAGATGGCCAAGCATGCAAAAGGAAGGGAGATAGTAGTAATGGGGGACTTCAATTACCCGGATATTTGTTGGATGTCAAACTCAGCCAAGAGCATAAGGTCAAACAGATTCCTCACTGGCCTTGCAGACAACTTCATTGTCCAGAAAGTGGGAGAAGCAACAAGAGGAACAGCCATTTTAGATCTGGTCCTAACCAATGTTGATGACCTGGTTAGTGGGGTAGAAGTGGAAGGATCATTAGGCGCAAGTGATCATGCTCTTCTGAAGTTTACTATACAGCGGAAAGGAGCAGCCAAGCATACTAGGACTCAATTTCTTGACTTTAAGAAAGCCGACTTCATAAAACTTAGGGAAGTGCTGGGTGAGATCCCATGGACAGTAATACTAAAAGGAAAGGGAGTTCATGATGGCTGGGAGTTTGTTAAGAGGGAGATAGTAAAAGCACAACTTCAGGCAATACCAATGAGACGGAAACATGGAAGGTACCTAAAGAAGCCAGGGTGGCTATCTAAAGAACTTTTAACTGAGTTAAGATTAAAAAAGGATGTGTACAAAAAATGGAAAAGGGGGGAAACCACCAAAGAGGAATTCAAACAAATAGCCAGCACGTGTAGACACAAATTCAGAAAAGCTAAAGCACAGAATGAACTCAGGCTTGCTAGAGAGGTTAAAAGCAACAAAAAAGGCTTTTATGGGTATGTTCGTAGCAAAAGGAAGGACAAAGAAACAGTGGGGTCACTCAGAGGAGAAGATGGTGAAATGCAAACAGGGGACACAGAAAAGGCTGAACTCCTCAATGCCTTCTTTGCTTCAGTCTTCTCCGATAAAGAAAACAATGCCCGACCTGAAGAATTTGGAGCAAATGATTCACCAGAGGAAACACAGCCCAGAATAACTAAGGAGATAGTACAAGAATACTTGGCTAGTTTAGATGTATTCAAGTCTCCAGGGCCAGATGAACTGCATCCAAGAGTATTAAAAGAACTGGCAGATGTGATCTCAGAACCACTGGCAGTCATCTTTGAGAATTCCTGGAGAACAGGCGAAGTCCCGGCAGACTGGAGGAGGGCAAATGTTGTCCCTATTTTCAAAAAGGGGAAAAGAGAGGACCCAAATAATTACCGCCCAGTCAGTCTGACATCAATACCAGGGAAGATTCTGGAGCAGATCATTAAGCAAACAGTCTGTGAGCACCTAGAAAGGAATGCTGTGATCACCAATAGTCAGCATGGATTTCTGAAAAATAAGTCATGTCAGACTAACCTGATCTCGTTTTTTGACAGAATTACAAGCCCGGTAGATGAAGGGAACACAGTGGATGTAGCCTACCTTGATTTCAGCAAGGCATTTGACAAGGTGCCCCATGATATTCTTGTAAAGAAGCTGGTAAAATGCGATCTTGACTATGCTACCACTCAGTGGATTTGTAACTGGCTGACTGACCGAACCCAAAGGGTGCTCATCAATGGTTCCTCTTCATCCTGGAGAAGAGTGACTAGTGGGGTGCCACAGGGTTCTGTCTTGGGCCCGGTCTTATTCAACATCTTTATCAACGACTTGGATGATGGACTCAAGGGCATCCTGATCAAATTTGCAGATGACACCAAACTGGGAGGGGTGGCTAACACCCCAGAGGACAGGATCAAACTTCAAAATGACCTTGACAGATTAGAGAACTGGGCCAAAACAAGATGAATTTTAACAGGGAGAAATTTAAAGTATTGCACTTGGGGGGGGAAATGAGAGGCACAAATACAAGATGGGTGACACCTGGCTTGAGAGCACTACATGTGAAAAGGATCTAGGAGTCTTGGTTGACCACAAACTTGACATGAGCCAACAGTGTGACGCGGCAGCTAAAAAAGCCAATGCAATTCTGGGCTGCATCAATAGGAGTATAGCATCTAGATCAAGGGAAGTAATAGTGCCACTGTATTCTGCTCTGGTCAGACCTCACCTGGAGTACTGTGTCCAGTTCTGGGCACCACAGTTCAAGAAGGACACTGAGAAACTGGAACGTGTCCAGAGGAGGGCAACCAAAATGGTCAAAGGTCTGGAAATGATGCCTTATGAGGAACGGCTAAGGGAGCTGGGCATGTTTAGCCTGGAGAAGAGGAGGTTAAGGGGTGATATGATAGCCATGTTCAAATATATAAAAGGATGTCACATAGAGGAGGGAGAAGCGGACACGGAGCAATGGATCCAAACTACAAGAAAGAAGCTTCCACCTAAGCATTAGGAAGAACTACCTGACAGTAAGAGCTGTTCGACAGTGGAATTTGCTGCCAAGGAGTGTGGTGGAGTCTCCTTCTTTGGAGGTCTTTAAGCAGAGGCTTGACAACCATATGTCAGGAGTGCTCTGATGGTGTTTCCTGCTTGGCAGGGGGTTGGACTCGATGGCCCTTGTGGTCTCTTCCAACTCTATGATTCTATGAAAAACTTTTTACTCTTCCCTACCACTTTCTCCCCTTGTACAGCATTGTTACTTCATGGCTGCGAATAAAAAAGTAGAAACTATATTACTTAATCACATTAGAGAAACACTTTAGATTTTCCTTAGAGGTGAATGTGATTTGAAGGAGGGTTCACCTACTTTTGCCTCTTCAAGGGAGATAATATGGGAATATAATTTGATTGTTTCCCAAAAAAACCCATTTATAAGCTGTCTTTCCAGGGGCAAGTTGGGAGAATGTATGTGTGTATATGCTTAAGTAGGGTTGCCATATTTCAAGGGCAATCTCCTGATAGCCCCTTTGCCACTGCCGAGCCCAAGTTGCTTATGCCTGATCCTGAACCAGAGCTGCCCACACACTTCTTTTTTTAAAAAACCCCAAATCCAAGACATTTGCTTTAAAATGTAAAATTCTCCCCAGGTGGGCATGTAGGATCCCCCAAAGAGGACATGTCTGGGAATTCCTGGATGCATGGAAACCCTATGCTTAAGTTTTCCTCAAACTACTTTCAAGTCTCAAAAACTACTTTGTGCTTCTGTGCTTAGAATGACTGCAAGCCTAGTCTGGCTATTTGGTAACTAGTTTCCAGCTTTTCTCAGCAAATTAGGCATATTGATCACACAGTGGAAGACATTGAGGTTTTCATTTTAAATCAGTCGATTTCCTGCCATTTTAACAAGGTTAATCATATCACTCCTCAGGCAGAAGGAAAAGGCTAAATAACAATTGGCAACAGCATTGAGTGAAATCTTATCAAAAGCATTTCATTGAGTGCTTTCTTGTTGTTCAGTCGATGGTGGTTGCAGGTGGAGGTGGGGGGATATTAGCTAATCCAAAAGAAATTTATCCATCTGAAGTATTGTTCCAAAAGAACATCCATTTACTTAAGGTTGTATATTTTGTACTGTACACTTGTTAAATCTAGTCTTGATCTAATAACAGGACATGCCTTCAGGCTTTACAGAAGATCTCTTAGTGGTAGAACACAGGGTTTAGCTTAAAAGCCTCCCATGTGTCAGCCTAAGATCATGAAAGATCATGAAATCTTTAGTTCCAAAGCTTGTGAAGGTAGCTTGTGGGGTTATCAAAAAAGCTGCAAGCTTCCCTGCTGATCTTTCCCCCCAGTGCTTTCATAAGAGTTGAAAGGACTGGAGCTGAGTTACAAAGTGACCTTTGTTATTAAGGTCACATTATGAAAATTGTGACAGGCCATTACATGCAACGGCTGGATTAACCCAACAAGCCCATTGATGCATTAGCAATCTCAACTGAACTATTCATTATGTCCCTGCAGAATATGCTGTGGGGGCTGGCGGGGGTGGAGAGAGTGGGTCACTAAACAGCATGTGCATTTA
This sequence comes from Podarcis raffonei, assembly GCF_027172205.1. NCBI lineage: Eukaryota > Metazoa > Chordata > Lepidosauria > Squamata > Lacertidae > Podarcis > Podarcis raffonei. The sequence goes on from NC_070611.1 coordinate 1,664,183, forward strand.
ATGATGCACCCATCAGTTCAGGAAGAAGAAGAAGAGAGTGTTAGATTGAGCATGGAAGAGCTTCAAGTGTGATGTCACTTAACCAGGAAGTCATTATTATTAGTGTTCTATTCCCCTGCAGTTCCCTGCTTTAAATGAGAGGTCTTTATTTAGTCTTTTTAAAAAAGTCCTTTGATGTTAGTTCTTTCTGATAATTGATTCTCCTCTCTTGAATTATGTAGATTTTAGTGAGCATTGCTAATATTGAATTATGCAAAAAATTTAAAAGTAACGTGTCCAAATACTCCTGTCTCTGTGGCTGTAGAAGGGGGATGGGAAACCTTCCCCCACCCCTCTAGAGAGCTGTGCTCCTTTGGGGGCCACATGCTGGTGGTGGGCAGGATCAGAACCAAAAGTGGACAGGCCATTCCCTCCTTCAGCCCCGCCTCTTTTCCTTAGCCTTTTCCTCCCTGCCCAGGCAGGCAGCCAGGGGAAGGGGCATCTTGCTCTTGCCCAAGGGCTCGGCTGCAGAGGCTCTTTTGCTCTCCTTCCATCTGTTTCAGCTCTCCTGCCCTCTTCTCTCCCTCGGGGAATATAGGCAGTGGGAAATGTGTTGCATTTGTTCAATTGCATGGCTGTCTCCTCTGGAAAATAGTTGTAGCATTGAATTCAATATAATTTCATTTTCTTGGTTATCCTAACAGAAACGAAATCAGCAAGATGATGAAGAATCATGAAACGTGGGACGAAATTGGAAAAAGAAACAAGGCCACAACTTCATGGGGAAAGATAGCATTTTTGACACCACAAGCTCTGAGAACATAGCTCTTTAATATTATTCCCACAACCCCGTGATCATTCTGATCTTGTGTGGGCACTTCATTGAATAAATCTGTTTTAAGCTGACTTTGCAGTATTACAAGGGAGACAGCTGGTTCTTGCTTAACACTGCTGGGTCTCCCCTTTCTCTTGATGACAACTTTTTATTTCACAACTCGCTACAACCAAGAGAACTGTTGTTGTTGTTTTTTGCTGTAGTGCTATCCTCTAAAACTATTTATGCAGTGGTACCTTGGTTTAAGAACAGCTTAGTTTATGAACAACTTGGATTAAGAATGCTGCAAACCCAGAAGTAGGTTTGTGAACTTTGCCTTGGAATAAGAACATGCTTTGCTTCCTGTTGAGTGTGTTCCATTTGCAAACTGAGTTTCCCGCTGCTATGGGAAAGCACACCTTGGTTTAAGAACGCTTTGGTTTAAGAACGGACTTCCAGAACGGATTAAGTTCGCAAACCAAGGTACCACTGTATTCTAGTTTATTGGCCACTTGTTCATAAAAATATCTAAGCAGTGAACAAAATATATAACAAATACATAAAAATCATCATAAATACAATGTGTAAAACCCCTTCATTATAACAGTGCTACAAGCAAAACAAATAATATGTCAGTTGACAAAAGGTTTCAGCAGGCATCTGAAATAGAAAAAGTGCCTGGCTAATTGTCAGTGGAGCCATGTTCTACTAAGCTGGCATGATCACAGTGAAAGCCCTGTTGTTGGTAGCTTCATGCCTTAGAAATGGGCACTGCCAGCAACTCCCATTTGTTGAATGTTCAAATCAGGCCTAAGGCCTAGGGGGGCAAGGTGATCTTGAAGGTAACCTGTTCCTAAGTGGTTCAGGGTTTTATAAACTAAAATTAACACCTCTATACTGGGACTGGTAGCACACACAGGCAGACCTTCTGAATACGAAACTGGCAGCCACTGTAGCAATGTTCTGACCTTAAGTCTCAAAGAGTTTTCCTGTTTGCCCGGAAGGTGGCTAGAGCAGAGGGCTCCTCTGACTTGGGAGATGGGAAGCGAGCAAACCCATTGACCTGAGAGGGAGTTTCTCCCGTAAGTAGTTTGCTGCCTTTGGTGTGAGTCAGCTCTGCTTTCTTCCCACTAGCCCAGGCCTGCTGCTTTTGGCCCTTGCAGCAGGGCCGTGGTTCACCAAGATGAGGTTTTTTCCCTTTCCACTTCGGTGGCTGGTGAGGAGAGTTTCCAGTTGTGGAAATAAATGGAAATATTTTTTTTTTCTTCATATGTGTCCTGTCCTTCAGAACAGTCTGGCCTTTTTTGGCCAAAGGGCCACATTCACCCAGAGCCAAGCTTCTGGGGGCAGCAGAGCAGCAGTGTCTGTGGTCAAAGGTATGTGCACCCACTCTCCACCCAACCTCAGACACACCACACCCCCTGCCCACGGCTGATCCGGCAGATTAGCTGAAGAAAAGGGGCCATTTCCCCCTCAAATGACTGGCCTGGGACCAGCAAGGGGATTATTTGCATCTTTATCAGGGTGCTGGATTCCACCCACCCCAGCCCTGGCTCTACATTATTATTTTGCCGCCACCACCACAAAAATGGTGGTGGTGGGGAAATCGTTGTTGGAGTGTGTGTGTGTGTGTGTGTGTGTGTGTGAGAGAGAGAGAGAGAGAGAGAGAGAGAGAGAGAGAGAGAATCAGGCCCTGAACTGAGGGAATTGTAGCGCTGGAAGGGACCCTGAGGGTCATCTAATCCAACCTCCTGCAGTGTAGGCATAGGCAGCTGTCCCATACAGGGATCAAACCCGCAACCTTGGTGTTATCAGCACCATGCTCTAACCAGCCGAGCTGTCCAGGCTGTCCAGATCACCACCCTTGGCATATGCTCTTCTAGGGTGGCTCACCACAGTAAAAGCAACACAAAACATTGAAACAGCAATAAGCAAATAATGAAGTAAAATGAAGGACACAGTAAAAGCATTATCAGCTTAAGAATGTAAAAATGTATGAAAACGTAGGTCCTGAGCAAGCTTCCCTGAGGAGGGGATGCCAGAGGCCACAGCTGAGAAGGGCCTCTTGCTGGTTGCCACCCACTTTGCCCCAGAAGGGGGGGAGCAGCCAGGCCATGTGATGTGAGTGGAGAGGCAGGCAGTCCCTTCGGGCACCTTGGTTTGAGCTGCATAGGGCTCTATTGCTACACCTGACATGTGTCTGCTTTTTCATGTGACTGTCAAAATAAAACAGTAAATTCTGTGGAAACAGCTTTGTTTTATAGAGCTTTTCTTGATACCAGTTATTTTGGCACAGCCATTTCATATCTGGAAAAATAGCAGATTCAGTGTTTAGTCATACCTCACCACTTCCCTTTCAATTTTGAGTGAGCTTTTGCAGGAGGTGGGGAGGGCTTGTAATAATGTTGTTGTTGTTGTTTAGTCGTGTCCAACTCTTCGTGACCCCCTGGACCGGAGCACGCCAGGCACACCTGTCTTCCACTGCCTCCTGCAGTTTGGTCAAACTCACGTTGGTAGCTTTGAGAACACTGTCCAACCATCTCGTCCTCTGTCGTACCCTTCTCCTTATATCCTCAATCTTTCCCAACATCAGGGTCTTTTCCAGGGAGTCTTTTCATCTCATGAGGTGGCCAAAGTCGTGGAGCCTCAGCTTCAGGATCTGTCCTTCCAGTGAGCACTCAGGGCTGATTTCCTTCAGAATGGAGAGGTTTGATCTTCTTGCAGTCCATGGGACTCTCAAGAGTCTCCTCCAGCACCAGAATTCAAAAGCATCCATTCTTCGGCGATCAGCCTTCTTTATGGTCCAGCTCTCACTTCCACACATCACTACTGGGAAAACTAGAACTTGAACTATACGGACCTTTGTTGGCAAGGTGATGTCATAGAATCATAGAATCATAGAATCATAGAATCATAGAGTTGGAAGAGACCACAAGGGCCATCGAGTCCAACCCCCTGCCAAGCAGGAAACACCATCAGAGCACTCCTGACATATGGTTGTCAAGCCTCTGCTTAAAGACCTCCAAAGAAGGAGACTCCACCACACTCCTTGGCAGCAAATTCCACTGTCGAACAGCTCTTACTGTCAGGAAGTTCTTCCTAATGTTTAGGTGGAATCTTCTTTCTTGTAGTTTGGATCCATTGCTCCGTGTCCGCTTCTCTGGAGCAGCAGAAAACAACCTTTCTCCCTCCTCTATGTGACATCCTTTTATATATTTGAACATGGCTATCATATCACCCCTTAACCTCCTCTTCTCCAGGCTAAACATGCCCAGCTCCCTTAGCCGTTCCTCATAAGGCATCGTTTCCAGGCCTTTGACCATTTTGGTTGCCCTCCTCTGGACACGTTCCAGTTTGTCAATGTCCTTCTTGAACTGTGGTGCCCAGAACTGGACACAGTACTCCAGGTGAGGTCTGACCAGAGCAGAATACAGTGGCACTATTACTTCCCTTGATCTAGATGCTATACTCCTATTGATGCAGCCCAGAATTGCATTGGCTTTTTTAGCTGCCGCGTCACACTGTTGGCTCATGTCAAGTTTGTGGTCAACCAAGACTCCTAGATCCTTTTCACATGTAGTGCTCTCAAGCCAGGTGTCACCCATCTTGTATTTGTGCCTCTCATTTTTTTTGCCCAAGTGCAATACTTTACATTTCTCCCTGTTAAAATTCATCTTGTTTGTTTTGGCCCAGTTCTCTAATCTGTCAAGGTCGTTTTGAAGTGTGATCCTGTCCTCTGGGGTGTTAGCCACCCCTCCCAGTTTGGTGTCATCTGCAAATTTGATCAGGATGCCCTTGAGTCCATCATCCAAGTCGTTGATAAAGATGTTGAATAAGACCGGGCCCAAGACAGAACCCTGTGGCACCCCACTAGTCACTCTTCTCCAGGATGAAGAGGAACCATTGATGAGCACCCTTTGGGTTCGGTCAGTCAGCCAGTTACAAATCCACTGAGTGGTAGCATAGTCAAGACCGCATTTTACCAGCTTCTTTACAAGAATATCATGGGGCACCTTGTCAAATGCCTTGCTGAAATCAAGGTAGGCTACATCCACTGCGTTCCCTTCATCTACCAGGCTTGTAATTCTGTCAAAAAACGAGATCAGGTTAGTCTGACATGACTTATTTTTCAGAAATCCATGCTGACTATTGGTGATCACAGCATTCCTTTCTAGGTGCTCACAGACTGTTTGCTTAATGATCTGCTCCAGAATCTTCCCTGGTATTGATGTCAGACTGACTGGGCGGTAATTATTTGGGTCCTCTCTTTTCCCCTTTTTGAAAATAGGGACAACATTTGCCCTCCTCCAGTCTGCCGGGACTTCGCCTGTTCTCCAGGAATTCTCAAAGATGACTGCCAGTGGTTCTGAAATCACATCTGCCAGTTCTTTTAATACTCTTGGATGCAGTTCATCTGGCCCTGGAGACTTGAATACATCTAGACTAGCCAAGTATTCTTGTACTATCTCCTTAGTTATTCTGGGCTGTGTTTCCTCTGCTGAATCCTTTGCTCCAAATTCTTCAGGTCGGGCATTGTTTTCTTTATCGGAGAAGACTGAGGCAAAGAAGGCATTGAGGAGTTCAGCCCTTTCTGTGTCCCCTGTTTGCATTTCACCATCTTCTCCTCTGAGTGACCCCACTGTTTCTTTGTTCTTCCTTTTGCTACGAACATACCCATAAAAGCCTTTTTTGTTGCTTTTAACCTCTCTAGCAAGCCTGAGTTCATTCTGTGCTTTAGCTTCTCTGACTTTGTGTCTACACGTGTTGGCTATTTGTTTGAATTCCTCTTTGGTGGTTTCCCCCCTTTTCCATTTTTTGTACACATCCTTTTTTAATCTTAACTCAGTTAAAAGTTCTTTAGATAGCCACCCTGGCTTCTTTAGGCATGTCTCTGCCTAGGTTTGTCATTGCTTTTCTCCCAAGAAGCAGGCGTCTTTTAATTTCGTGGCTGCTGTCACCATCTGCAGTGATCATGGAGCCCAAGAAAGTAAAATCTCTCACTGCCTCCATTTCTTCCCCTTCTATTTGCCAGGAGGTGATGGGACCAGTGGCCATGATCTTTGTTTTTTTGATGTTGAGCTTCAGACCATATTTTGCACTCTCCTCTTTCACCCTCATTAAAAGGTTCTTTAATTCCTCCTCACTTTCTGCCATCAAGGTTGTGTCATTTGCATATCTGAGGTTGTTGATATTTCTTCTGGCAATCTTAATTCCAGCTTGGGATTCATCCAGCCCAGCCTTTCGCATGATGAATTCAGCATATAAGTTAAATAAGCAGGGAGACAATATACAGCCTTGTCATACTCCTTTCCCAATTTTGAACCAATCAGTTGTTCCATATCCAGTTCTAACTGTAGCTCCTTGTACCACATAGAGATTTCTCAGGATACAGATGAGGTGATCAGGCACTCCCATTTTTTTAAGAATTTGCCATAGTTTGCTGTGGTTGACACAGTCAACCACAATCTTGTAATAATAATAAACAATTTTAAGTTGGCAAGAAACCTGCAGCTTTTGTGAAGTTGTGCTTATAGACCAGGAGTCACAAACCAGAGCTGCTGTAGCAGCTCTAGCTCCTGCCCCTTATGGGATGCTCACTTCCTAAGCTTAGAGATAAGAGACCTGGAGACAAATACTGCTGTGGCAATGGAACCAGCTGACACTCTATGTCAGCTGACCTTTGCTGGTTTCCCAAAATGACAGTGCCAGTGCAGTCCACTTATAAACCCTTCAGGGTAATGGCAAAGCTTTAGGTGTCTGCTCCTTAGGAGACTGATAGCCTTTCTCTCTGAACCAGGGACTCAGCTATACAGCTGCAAAGAAAAAAAATTAAGTGTGTTTTAAGTGCAATAAGCAATTTGACACTAGATGGCGATGGTGAGCCTTATGGAAAATTCAATGTATTTTTAAAAATGCTTTTAAAAAAGCATTTTCAAAACGGTTTTTATATGTTTGTAGATTCCACCCAGTTAGGTGGGTTTCCTTGTCAGTAGGTTGATCTAGTTGGTGGAAGTGGATCCAAGCAATCTGCCACACCTGTGGTTTTCAACCTGGGATCGGCTTCAAAGACTCTGTCGCCAGTGCCATGCTCTGTAAAGTCCTGGGGCTTTTGCACATGATCAGTTTTAGAGAATCCTTATTAGCATGCTTTTCTGCTTTTGCTGCCACCCCACCCAAGCATCTAGCACAGTTATCTGCACATGCCAACATTTTTGTTTGACTTTTAAACAATGATTGGCAGGTACCGATGGACTACTCACCTTTGCTACAGCGACATGTCAGTCCCGCCTGAAGCTTGAAATTATATATCACTTACAGGAGAAGCTTCTGTGGGTGCATGTAATCTCCTTCTGCCATTCAAAATATTCTGCTTGAGGTGGCAGAGAAAAGGAACTGCAAAATGTCAGCTGGGACCCAACAGGTATGTCTAGAATATCCAGGATTACTGAGCACTATCACAATACAGAGTCACAAAATCAATGTGATTTTGAGCACTTGTACCGAAAGTAAAATATGTTGTTGCCATTTCCATCTTATCTGGCTTGGCTTGAACTGGAGCGTCTCTTTTTTTGTAATGTTTTTCAGCTGTAACACAAAAGCCTGGGCCTGTAGCTCTGCTCTGCTCTGCGTAGACCCCTTGACATGGCCCTGAATCCGTCATGTCCATTAATTTCAGAGGGTCTATTCTGAGTATGACTATCACTGAATACAATCTCTGGCGGTTGTAATTTCTTCTGTCTCTGCAATGAATCTTCAACATCAAGAGATTGAAATAGTCTCAGGTTGGTGCAGATGTAATAATTAGTTTCTCTTAGCAACCCTTTGTTTTGCCTTCCTGATCAACAGGAGATTAAATGGGCATTGGAGGTGTTCATGGTATCATGCAGATCATTTTATTTCTCCCTGCAATGCTACATACTAAGGGGGAAACCTCAGCTTCATCTGACACATCCCATCATGCAACCCACAGGATTATCTGCTGCTGATCTGTGTGGACACTAAGAGGTTAACAAATCTGGCAGCTTCCAAATGGAGAACTGCCCTTGAAAAGTTGGCAGCCGCTGTTCAAACTCAAAGGACACCAAGGAAAGCTTTGCCCTCCTCCGCTACCTTATCCCTAACCCAACTTCATGCCATGCCTTCACTTCCCTAGAAAAACGGCCTTTCCCTGCCTTGCCCAACTCTCCCTGCCTCCTTTGCTCTTTTCTCCAAATACATCACGTTACTTTTCCCCATAGGGCAAGTGGCAGCCATTTACTTTCAAAGGAAAACATGAAGGAAAGTACTGGGCAACAGCAGTGGGAGAGAAGAGCTAAACCCTCTTCCGTTCTTTGGGCTCCATGCCTCAAGCCCATTGTGAGCACAGGAGCCTCCTGCATTCTGTCGCTCAGTCGCCTTTCCGGTGGGATGCAATGTTGGGCAAGTAGGACAGAATGTTCAGAGCTGGCTTTTCCATTTACAGATTTTCTGCTCAGTTCTGAACCAGCTGGGGCATGTTCAAGACACTTGTTTTTATAGTGTTTGGATTGACACACACATGCTCACTGTGTTGTTCTATACAAATTATATGTATAAATTCTGTATATGTGTAATCTAAGATGACCAAACTTCTTTGGCAAGGTGTGCCACAAATCAGATCCAAAGGATGAAATGATGGTCCAACTCTGCAGCAGGGCCCCTTCCCATCTTGCTCGGTTTCTTCCCTTAGTTTACTGAGTGGCAGTGATGATGGCAGCACAACGTAGCACAAGAGAAGCAGAAATGGAGGCCTGACTGTATGCCAGCCTTCTGTAACCTGGTGACCTCCAGGTAGCAGACCTCCAACTCCCATCAGCCCCTGTCAAAGAAGATGGGAGTTGGAATCCAGCAACATAGTTTGGGCATCAATTGAGGAAGGTTTCTGTGTGTCATGGCCTAGCCCTCAGGCCTTTGTCCCACAAATCCATGCTCCATGTGCCGTTTTGTGGTACTGGCATCAGCTCATGGCTAAAAGACTTGGCAATCAATTGAGCAAGCCCTCCTCTCCAGGTTAGGCTAGGAGAGACACTTTCCCTGCGTCAGTGTCAGGAGTGCTGGGCTAGAGGGACCAAAGGTCTTCCTCCTCCTTTCTTTTTTTCCACCAGTGTTCAGGCCACACTACCACCTTTGCACAACTTTCAACAATATCTTTCCTCCTACATAGATCATATCTGAAGCCAGGACTTTTTCTTTTTCTTTTATTTTCAGGAAACTGAAAATAGTTGAGGGGAGATTCACTAACTGAGCTCTACCATGCTGAAAAACAGGATATAAAATGTTTTGCTTTGAACTACTTTTTCCGTGTTGTTTAGAACTCTTGGGGCAGGAGAAATGTTCCAGCTACACAGCTGAACACTATTTATTTTTCCCTATAGCAATTCTAGGTGGGTTGACGCTGGTGCCCTTTGATGTATGTTTCCAATGATCAAGATCAACTAACTCTAAGCTTTGAGTTTAATTTTTTGTAAAATCAATTACATTACTCGGAAGCATAAATCAAGATAATTCTTAATTATTACCTCTGGCAAATGGCTGCAGAGTCAGTTTATAAATCATGTTCTTTTGCCATGGAAGTCTACTTTATTATTAAACGTTGAAGTACTTTTTCATTATTTTTTCCATGGCTCTGTATACGGGAGATGCACAAAAGGGTAGGTAGCCTAAGGGGCCTGAAACAAGAGGGATGAGAGATGTAATGACTTCATGCCTTTGGAAGCCTTTTCTTAAAAAAAAAAAAAAGCAAACGGCAGCCTGGGAATAAATTAACTAGTGCATGTCACACATCTGCTTTTTGCTATGTGCTTTTTGAATGGCAATCGGATAAATATTACAAGTTTTCCCTCTTTCAAACTTGCTCAAGATCATTTGAGATGTATACTTGATTGGACCACTGCAGCCCCAAGTAGTCACCTGATTGTTGATTTAGTCCTTAAATCATGACTTTGTCAGTCTGTATTTCCTCAAATCCCTGGGATCCACCAATGAGTGTGAAATTTAAACTGCGTGCTCTGATTTTGGCCCTCACTGCCCTCCAGATGATGTTGGACAACAACTCCTATAATCTCTGGCCAGGGGCCATGGTAAGTGGGGCGATGGAAGTTGGAATCCCATCAATATCTAGATTGATACAGATCTCCCACCCCTGACTTAACACATTTTAACAACTGATCCTGAGTATGCACTCTTACTCTTCCTAAAGAAGTGCTTTTCTGGATTTGACCGGCCTTCATGGCAAGGATTTCAGCAGCTAGCAGATTCTAGATCAGGGGTCAGCAACCTTTTTCAGCCGTGGGCCGGTCCACCGTTCCTCAGACCTTGTGGGGGGGCTGGACGATATTTTGAAAAAAATAACGAACGATTCCTATGCCCCACAAATAACCAGGAGATGCATGTTAAATAAAAGGACACATTCTACTCATGTAAAAACACGCTGACCGTCCGCTGGCCGGACTGAGAAGGTGATTGGGCTGGATCTGGCCCCTGGGCCTTAGTTTGCCTACCCATGTTCTAGATGGTCCACAGTCCTCTGGGCAGGCACAGGTCACCAAGGGCCCATGCTTCATCCCCTTTGAAAAGTTAAGAGGGACATATGTGTTTCATCTGTGATTATCAAAGCCTTGTGACTGCAAAAATTAACCAAAGTATTTAAGTTACAGCCCATGGATTTATTCATGTTTCTATGTGAGTCTCCCAAAGATTATTAGGGAAGGCAGCCAACAGGTGATTGCTAACATGTTCTTTCTCAAAGAGGCAGTTTCAGATGCTGTCAGAGGTCTGGAGTGTTATGTAGCTGGGACACCTCTAAACTATAGTAGTGCAGAATTGCAAAAAAGCCATCAGCTCTAGAGGGACTTCACTCGTTGCCCAGGCTCCATTTAAAATTATATCCCATTGCTTCACCCATGCATTTATGCGCAGAGGTTTGGGAATGCTTCAAAGTTTGGAAGACTTTCTACAAGGCTTAGTGATCAGCTTATTAAATTAGAGTAACTTAGCTGCATACCATTTACAAAAATGTCCATGCATAGATAGTTTAATTAGAATTAAAGATAATCATTTCTGTTCAAAGTGTGCCTGTTTATCTGGACTGTTGTCATGCTTTTTCTTCCTGTAATACATTATCAGTTTGCTGGGAGATTAACTCAGGAGCTTAAAAACTATCTTAAACAAAGAACATTGTTTGGGGTCCGTGTTTCAGTTTCCAGAAGTTGTCTGATATGTGGGAAGTGGGTAAGATTCACAGTAAGCTTTAAGGCCTGCTAATAAATCTCATTCAATATTATATGGCAATAAAGCAATACATTTTAAATCATTTGTTGAGGTTACTTTCTATAGCTCTCAATGACAAGGGAGGATTTTTGATTACATATGATGGGGAACACTGAAGAGGCTACTGGTTTTCCAGTAAATGGCACCTCTGTTCTTTTTCAACTGGAAAAACTACAGAGGATTAGCAGAGTTGTGTGGATTAATTGTTCCACCTGAACTTGGCCTCCCACCCTGGAAAGAAGAGGAAGAGGAAAAGGAAAAAGTGTTTGAATTCAGGCAGAGTGAAGATGGAGGGATATTTGAGGGCTAAATTGTGCTATTAATGACATTCTTGAATGGAAACGGATGCAATACAAATTTACAAAATTTCAGTTATTATGAGAAAGTGGAGGTTTATCACACAACAATGTATTTAAAAATGAAAGTACCGTATTTTAAAAGATGGATGATTTAACTGAATGACAAAAATAGGCTTTCAGAAGGTGGCAATGTTTTGTTTTTTGCCTTTTCCCAGCTCTGATTTCAATGCACCCCATACATACTATTTAAATTTAAATTAAAAATTCAGTACCCTCCATCAGATGATAAGAGTGCTGTATTCTGGAGTTTGAGTTAAGTTTGCCACAGTAATTTGAATAAGTCCAATACAAGTCCTATACAATGTACAGCAGAATGTTTTGAACAAGATCCACCCAAAATTCCTGAAGTATTAATATGTTTCAAAACACATATGATGACTGTAAGAAGGGGAGAGCATTTTATTCCACACCAGCCAACTCTTTCAGACCCAAAACCAAGACATGCATCTTCTGTGTTTGCACTCCCTGGTGAGTCATGGGGCACATGACCCGCTCTCCTCCCTCCCCCCAAAGCACAAGATCATGGCCCTGAAAAGGCATTTTTTCCAGGGTGAGAGCACAGTGTGAGAGTGTGAGATTGAGGCACCCAAAATGGTCACTGATCTCGCGTGAAAAAATGGGATCTCCAATTTTTTCTGGGGCACTTGGCAGCTATGTAAGGGTCAGTTCAGGATTGAATGAAAGACAATAGCCTATAGAGTATGGGACTAAGTTGGGGGCATTCTGTAACTATAAAGTTCATGTTACAATGAAATCATGTCTCCAGTACTATTATATTTTATTTGTTCATCTTAAAACTTACTAAATCCTAATTAACGGAACGGCCTTGTCATTATAGCCCCTGATACACATAGCCTTGCCTGTTCTTTCATTTCCTCCCCAAGGTTCATTTCCACCCTTTAAATGTTTTCTTGGTTAATTCATGCCGGTGGCTAATTAGGAAGAACAATTTGTCTACGAAGGTCATATTTCCATGTGAAAAGACATTACTATTAAAGTGTAAATGCCAAAGAAAGAACTCTCATGCTGGCTCTGAACAATTTGTGATCAAGATAACTAGAATTAGATTGACTAATTTTCACTTTGTGGAAATTGCATGGGGTGTCATCTGTCAGGTAGTTCTTTGTTCAAGCACTTCTGAAATCAATAGGAGCTGCACCAGGACACTCCTGGTCTCTTTGTTTTTAGTGGATCTTGTACAAGAGAACTTTACAGTGGGGTTGTGCCCATAAACTGATAAGAACATGACAGCACAATTTGTGATTTGCTTTGCCAAACACAGCTCTCAGCAACAATGTATGGGAGTTCATTGGGAGCTTGATGAAACTAGTTTTGTTTCCTGTCTGGAAGTATCAGAATCAAGGAGTTTCTTAAGCATCTAGCACGCCACAATACCTGGCTAGGCGGTTACTTTTGACTGTCATTGTCACAAATAGTGCTTCTCTCCTTTTGTATTCCTTTATTTTTGAATGCCTAATGCTCTTTCATGCAATTTATTTCACCCATAAGATGACCTGAATCCTTTTATTATAGTGCTACAAGTCAGGGGTTGGGAACACCCTGAGCTCCCTTCTCCTCCTGCAGGCTGCTTTGACTGAGCCATCAGGCCATGCACCTCTCAATCACCTGACACCAGGTGACCAAACTTTTAACCCCTCGTCCAAAACTATAGATCCCAAGGTTCCTGGGGAACAAGGAATGCCTGTTACCTCACTTTATTTGCATTTACATAGTGGGTACAAGCCCTGAGAAGGCACGGCAGAAACTAATTTCAACACAGAATACAGGTAAAATGCTCATTCTTACCTTTAAAGCACATTTGAAACACCTTTTACTCCTCAAAGAATAAGGGGCACTGTAGTTTATTAAGGGTTTCTGGGAACTGTAAGTCTCTGAGAGGTAAACTTGTTGTTTAGTCGTGTCCGACTCTTCGTGACCCCATGGACCAGAGCAGTGCCCATAATTCTTTGAGGAGAGTGTTTGAAAGTTTCCTCAGGAGTGTTTGAAAGCTCCAGTGTGCTCACAGCCATCAACTAACTGGTTGACTGTGGGATGCAGCAGATGACAACACACTATTTCTAAGGTAAAAAAAGAAAGAAAAAGATCATGTGTCGGTACACTTGTGCATAGTTTATTGGGGCTTTCACATACCAATAGGATGAGATCAAAATCCACTGGATAGTATTCATGAGCTCAATGAATGCCACATCATAACATCTGATCCTTGTGATATTTATCACAATACCTAGGATGGGTGGCTTGAGGTTCTGAAGACATCAGCGCAAGTCAGGATTGGTCTGTATTCTCAAGGGCCACTCTGGTCTCCAGGTTCAGCTGTGGGGCCTAGAAATGTTCTTTTGCAATACAACCTGACTCTTTCACAGGAAGCCAGACTAGAATACATTCAGCATCATCTAGGAATTAAGGCTGTTACGTGTTTAATGGCTAGGATATGGCACACAAATCCTAAAGAGAGATGCTAACACACACAAAACCAAATTTGTTTCTTTAACGTGCATCTGTTTCTCATTTTGGGACTTTGCATGTTACCACTGGCTTGTGAGCACCAGTTAGTCATCCTTTGCTGAATTTACCAGATGCCCCATTGGCACTGGATTTCACTACAATAGTAAAACATGAGGGCAAGTTGAGAAAGAGTAGTGAGAACTGGAAAGACTGTATGTTCTGAAGTGCCCTAAATCAATTTTGATAATGGAGCTGATTCTCCAAATCCACAAAGTTTTGCTCAAAGTAATTAAAACCTACTGTTGCCAAACAGCTCCAGGGATACTTACATGCAGGATATGGTTTATGTAAAAGCCTCAATGGTGTATTCGTTTGCCAAAATAATTTTTTTCCTAATGGAAGTCCATAAGACACACTCCTCTGCACCGTTCCTGTTCATGCCTCATCAAATACAGCTATGCCATTATTTCTTACAGGGTTTCAAACATTCCCAGAAAACCTAATAGGGTAGGAAGAACTATGATCCCCTACCAGATTAAAAGCTTTCCTTCTATTTCATATGCTTATTTCTAGTATTTCTGTGTATACCACAGCTGACAAGCACAATTTGTACAGGTTGTTATGATGACTGCTTTGGGAGCCTGGTTGTCCTGGGAAGGGCTGCAGAATAAGCACTGCTAGTCGTCGCTTCACTATGTCAAAGGTACGAGCTGAAAACCCAGAACACTCAGCACACTTGGAAATGGAGAAAAAATAATATTTAGAACAGAGAGGGAACTAACCATTAATTTGGTTCCAAGAGTCTTGTAGAGTGCGGAGCAACCCTTTAAAAAACCAAAACTGACAGTGGGAGTAGATATTTTCCCCCTTGCCTGTTAAAAATTATCAATGAAAAGTCAAATAAAAGCAACAACAGCCCTTTAAAATGCATATAATTATACTAAAGGTAGGACTTGATGTTTTTACATTATAGACACACACTCAAAATGTTTGGATAATTAAAAGAGTTGGGTTATTATAGGTATAAAATAGGACTAAGCTTATGAGGCAAAATCCATAGGTTACCATCTTAGTGCTACCTTATATAGAAGAACATGTCTATTATCTATTTTTATGACCCAAACATACCCTGCAACAGACTTGCAAAGCTTGTTTTATTTATATATATATATATATAACACACACAGAGAGAGAGATTCCATTTCTCTGCAGAATTCTGCCTGCCTGCCTGCTTTCTGGTTCTGCACATTTCTGTTGTCCTGGAGAACGTGCAGCATTTCACCTTGAGGACTCCTGCCCCCTAGGAATTCCACTGGTGAATAGTCCTGCTTAAGAAAAGCATCACGGAGGAAAACGGCAAAGACAGGGCTGGCCCTACCTTTAGGCAGAGTGAGGCAGAGGCCTCGGGCCGAGGGTGCTGAGGGACACAGACCTGTTGCTCTCGGGTGCAGTGGAGAACGTTGTTCCATCATTAGCGTTGAGGTAAAATTCAATTGAGTAGTGGAAGGGTGCCTTCTAGTCCCTTGCCTCATACAGAAAAATATTTTGGTTTGACCCTGGGCAAAGGGGTCTGAGGTAAAAGTGGAACTTTATGGGATGGCTGTTGATGTCAAAAAGAACTTGCCTTTTGCCTGAAGCAGGGTGTAAGGGGAAGGATCATGCAGAGTGCTACCTCTCTTGTCCACACAAGCAACATGGTTCAGAAGCAGAAACACTTGCCATCATTATTATATAATATTTTATTTGATTACATTTTCATCTCATGTTTCTTCTGAAATGGGGCACAATGTGCCTTAAAAAAATCACTGCACATAAAACAATTACATAAAGCAGTTATTAATCTGCTTAAAGTTATTCAGCCTAAAATCATAACAGCAGCATACATGATTGAAGCTAGACTCCTTCATGGAAAAAACATCTAATAGTTCAAGACTTTTCCAGTCAGGCTGGTGTTTTGTTCCGCCTCAGCACCTATGCCATTAACCTAATGATGATAAGTAGAAAGTGGGTTAATACAGAGAGTACTCATTTAAGTTCAGATGGACCTGTATCTGGAAGGGAACTGTGTTCTGTTTCACTAAAATTAACATTCCTATGGCTTTTATCTGCCCTGTGAATCCTGGTGCTCCATCATCTGTGAAGGGAAGATAGAAATACTTGTATTTATTTATAGAATTGTCATAGAAAACAGAATGATATGGCCTGTTGAATAGCATAACTCAAGAAATGAAACCGCAAGTTGTGACTAATAATAATAATAATAATAATAATAATAATAATAATAATAATAATAATTTATTATTTGTACCCCGCCCATCTGGCTGGGTTTCCCCAGCCACTCTGGGCGGCTTCCAACAAAGATGAAAGATACACTAAAATGTCACATATTAAAAACTTCCCTGGACAGGGCTGCCTTCAGATGTCTTCTGAATGGCAGGTAGATGTTTATCGCTTTGACATCTGATGGGAGGGCGTTCCACAGGGCAGGCGCCACTACCGAGAAGGCCTTCTGCCTGTTTCCCTGTAACTTGGCCTCTCGCAGTGAGGGAACCGCCAGAAGGCCCTCGGAGCTGGACCTCAGTGTCCGGGCAGAACAATGGGGGAGGAGACGCTCCTTCAGATATACTGGACCGAGGCCGTTTAGAGCTTTAAAGGTCAGCACCAACACTTTGAATTGTGCTCGGAAACGTACTGGGAGCCAATGTAGGTCTTTCAAGACCGGTGTTATATGGTCTCGGCGGCTGCTCCCAGTCACCAGTCTAGCTGCCGCATTCTGGATTAGTTGTAGTTTCCGGGTCACCTTCAAAGGTAGCCCCACGTAGAGCGCATTGCAGTAGTCCAAGCGGGAGATAACCAGAGCATGTACCACTCTGGCGAGACAGTCTGCAGGCAGATAGGGTCTCAGCCTACGTACCAGAGCTGACTAGTTGACTATGTAACCATGGACAAGTATTTTTCTGCCTTAAGGCTTGGGGTTTGTTTTTGTTTTGTTTTTTGCTTGCCGGTCAAACTGAAGTTATATTAACAGCCCATTTTGTCCTCAGTTCTATAGTGAAGATTCCCAAATAATGTTGAAAAATACAGCTCTCTTCATTATACAATTCTTTCAATAGGGAAAACATATTGCCATATTTAAGCCGGTGACAGCGCAGAGCAGAGCAGAGCAGAGCAAAGGAATCCTGGTGTGTGTCAAAGTCACAGGACTCAGATGGGGAGTGAGTCTGTGGATCAGGCGCTGGGTCCCTGTTGCTCCCTGGGCTACTGGCAGTGGCGTGGCGGGAGCTCAGGGTGCCTGGGGCAGGTTCACACGTGCTGGGGGCGGGTGCGCCAGAGGCTGGGGCATGGAAGGTGCAGGAGCCCGCCGACACCCCAGCCCTTGCTACCGCCCCTGCCCTGCCTCGGAGCCAAGCTGTGCTGCCTGCCTGGGCAGGGGGCAGCCTGGGCAGGCGTGAACTGCGCTGGTGCCCCCGTGTGGCCCATCCTGGGGCTCCTCTCCATGCATGTTGGCTCCTCTGATCCCGGGAGAAGAGCACTGGCCCAGGCTGCGCTCGGGGTGCCTGCTTTGCACCCCCTCAAAAATCTGCACCACGGCCCCTCTGGCACCCCCCACGCTACACCCCTGGCTTCTGGGAATGATGGGAATGTACAGTTCACCCATATATTTACCCACATATAAATATAGGCTTCATTACTACTACCACTACTACTACTACTACTATTATTATTATTATTTTGCACCTCCTTGGCCTGGCACCCTGTGGGGGGGAACGGCCCGCACCACCCTAACTCTAGTGCTGCTGTGGGAATAGTTCTGGTGCAAAATAAAAGGAAATTTGTTCACACCTTCCTTGACCATAATGCAACAAGGGCATGTGGTTTACCTTCTAGTAGAGTGTTTGCCCTATGGTAAACTAGTAGAGCATTTGCCCTGCCCCTTTCCAAGACACCTGCCTGCCTTCAGCAGCATTGTAGTGGCAAATTCAGAAATACAGGTGACCCTTTATAATAGTCACAACCCTGCCCCCTCACTGCCACACACCCTTCTAAGATTATACAACCTACAGCCTAAGATTATGCAATTATATTGTAATTATACTGTAAGAGCTGTTTTGACAGTGGAAGGTTGTGGACTCTCCTTCCTTGGAGGTTTGAAATCAGAGTTCAGATGGCCATCTGTCCTGGACACTTTAGCCGAGATTCCTGCATTGCAGGGGGTTGGACTAGATGACCCTTGGTGTTCTTTCTAATGCTACAATTCTATTATTCTATACAATAATAATAATTAGGGATGCATTGCAAGGATAAATGCAGCCCCCCAATGTACTGTCTTTCAGTTAGATCTACTATTTTCTGTGCACAAGTTATCTGGAGTGCTCTAATACCTTCTTCCTTAAGTTTTGTTTCCCTGGAAGTTCCACCTTCTAGATCTCCTTCCAAGAGCCAACTGAGAGGCTGCTTCTGCTTGGAGTTGGGGCCCAAGACTCTGAAGAGAGAAGTGTTGGGTGAGGTGTCTGCGACTGTTGCCATCTTAGGGCCCCTCCAGACGGGAGGTGAGTTTTGATAGTTTTTATTAATAGGTGTAATCTGCAACATGTCGTCCTTATTGCTGAAAGAGGGGAAATTACTATCCATGGCAGGGGAAATCTCCCAAATCCAGATGCAATATCACCATGTTGCATTCTAGTTTGGTACTTTTACGCTGGGGCATCCCTTGGAAATTTGTTTCTGGAAGTATTGTTGACAGAAGTGGATTTCGGGGAGTGCAACTGGTTCGGCTACATCGGGTGCTGAGCCTTGGGCCTCCCACTGGGGCCACCCCACTACAATTCAGAATGAAGTGCAAGAGGCAGAAAGGCGTCTCGCTGCTTGCCCTGAAATCTGAAACCCCAAGATCCACGACTGATGCAGCAGCAGTGTCCAGGAAGATTCAAATTAGAGAGCAGAAGGCAAATGTTTAAAGTAATAATAATCTTATTTTCATACCTTAGGTTTTAAAGATGAAATGATAACTTTGGAGGCTGAATTTGTGATTTAAAAAACCTTTGGAGAGGGCAATAGGAGTCATTTCTGTTATTCTAACCAGCCAGCTGCCTCGTTGAAAAGAAAGAGATTGCCATCCTTTTCTACAGGTTATTTGTCTCATTTCCCAGTTTTGTTACTACAAGTATGAACGTGTAAATGGCTTTGTAATAAATTAGGGTAGCCTTGTGTCCTATTTTACAGAGAACAGTCCTCTATTTGAAGGGCTGTCCACCTAAGTGTGGTTGAAACATAAAGAAGGAAGGGCAGGGAGCCCTGAAATGTCCTATTCACCAGTCATACCTGGTCAGCAGACACAGGTCACCTGGCCACAGTCTTCCCCACTGGCCAAACAAAAGTAGGCAGCTCTTCCTTGGACAGAATATAGGCATCAAAGGAATAGAGCTTGGGTAAGAACCATGTGCCACTGCCTCGATTTCATTGGGTGCAGATTTACTTCAAAGGCATTCTGTAATATGTACTTCAATATTTCCAGAAACAAAGCAAAACAGATACTGTGTCAGTTGAGAGTACTGTTGTGGCACATCTACAAGAAACACCCTTCACACAAATAGTATAATGAACATGAATTATGTCAAGTTCATAAATTAGCTGTTTGCCTATGAGCAGACAAGAAAACATTTGTAAAGTGGCTGGGAGTTGCTTTTTATTTTTATGTTGCTGATGTGCAGCAAATGGCTTGCATAGACTTCCGGGTTGGCGCCTCCGGCAATGGCGAAGCTCCTCCGATCGGGAGGAACTTGCTCCGTGGAAAGCAGGGTCTGACCGCCATGGCGAAGGCGGAGACCCTCTGAAATCACAAGCGGGAGAAGCTTGTGAACTTGGGATTCGGCTGGCACCTTCTGCACCTCCCCTACTCGTGGGAAAACCCTGTTTTGGGGATCCGGAGCGATGTGGGGTGAGTGGCGCGGTGCTTTGAATTGACTGCTTCTTTCACGGAGTGAAGTCGCATTGCTGTTGCCAGAGAGCGCTGACTTTTTCCTGTGGACAATTGGATTTTAAACAACTACCCGTGAGTAGAACGGAAAATTGGATCTTTAAATATACCTTAATTTGGCACCGAAACGGGAAGGTCTTAAACAGGAAGTCCCCCTTCCTCCTTTGTAAATAGATTGAAGCAAAGACGTTACAAGCTAAAGTTTTTGAAAGCTTTTGGCAAAGGATTAAATTTTCATCGGTTAAAACTACAAAACCCCCCTTGGAAGCAGGAGAAGAGGGGGGAAATTTTGGACTTAGCGAGCCTGCAGGAGAGAGTGAAAAACCAAATTACCACTGCTCTGAACCTGGAAAAGGGCTGCCAGAAAGAGTGAAGTTTTGGGAGAGTTCATTGACTGAGAACAGAACATTTTTGACAGCTAGTTAAATAAGAGAAAGATACTGTTTCCATTGTCCTCTTCTGCGTTTAAAAAGGAGGAAAAGTAACTGAAAATTGAAACTATCTTTATGGCTTGAGTTGTGTTTGAAAGGATTGATACAAGTGGAGACTGTTTCCCTCTAGAGGCAGCTTTTGAAACTGTTACAGGAATGTAACTGGGGAATCGCCAGCTGCAAGATAAGAAATTGTGAGAACCAGAGATCATAGAATCATAGAATCATAGAGTTGGAAGAGACCACAAGGGCCATCGAGTCCAACCCCCTGCCAAGCAGGAAACACCATCAGAGCACTCCTGACATATGGTTGTCAAGCCTCTGCTTAAAGACCTCCAAAGAAGGAGACTCCACCACACTCCTTGGCAGCAAATTCCACTGTCGAACAGCTCTTACTGTCAGGAAGTTCTTCCTAATGTTTAGGTGGAATCTTCTTTCCTGCAGTTTGGATCCATTGCTCCGTGTCCGCTTCTCTGGAGCAGCAGAAAACAACCTTTCTCCCTCCTCTATGTGACATCCTTTTATATATTTGAACATGGCTATCATATCACCCCTTAACCTCCTCTTCTCCAGGCTAAACATGCCCAGCTCCCTTAGCCGTTCCTCATAAGGCATCATTTCCAGACCTTTGACCATTTTGGTTGCCCTCCTCTGGACACGTTCCAGTTTGTCAGTGTCCTTCTTGAACTGTGGTGCCCAGAACTGGACACAGTACTCCAGGTGAGGTCTGACCAGAGCAGAATACAGTGGCACTATTACTTCCCTTGATCTAGATGCTATACTCCTATTGATGTAGCCCAGAATTGCATTGGCTTTTTTAGCTGCCGCGTCACACTGTTGGCTCATGTCAAGTTTGTGGTCAACCAAGACTCCTAGATCCTTTTCACATGTACTGCTCTCAAGCCAGGTGTCACCCATCTTGTATTTGTGCCTCTCATTTTTTTTGCCCAAGTGCAATACTTTACATTTCTCCCTGTTAAAATTCATCTTGTTTGTTTTGGCCCAGTTCTCCAATCTGTCAAGGTCGTTTTGAAGTGTGATCCTGTCCTCTGGGGTGTTAGCCACCCCTCCCAGTTTGGTGTCATCTGCAAATTTGATCAGGATGCCCTTGAGTCCATCATCCAAGTTGTTGATAAAGATGTTGAATAAGACCGGGCCCAAGACAGATCCCTGTGGCACCCCACTAGTCACTCTTCTCCAGGATGAAGAGGAACCATTGATGAGCACCCTTTGGGTTCGGTCAGTCAGCCAGTTACAAATCCACTGAGTGGTAGCATAGTCAAGATCGCATTTTACCAGCTTCTTTACAAGAATATCATGGGGCACCTTGTCAAATGCCTTGCTGAAATCAAGGTAGGCTACATCCACTGCGTTCCCTTCATCTACCAGGCTTGTAATTCTGTCAAAAAACGAGATCAGGTTAGTCTGACATGACTTATTTTTCAGAAATCCATGCTGACTATTGGTGATCACAGCATTCCTTTCTAGGTGCTCACAGACTGTTTGCTTAATGATCTGCTCCAGAATCTTCCCTGGTATTGATGTCAGACTGACTGGGCGGTAATTATTTGGGTCCTCTCTTTTCCCCTTTTTGAAAATAGGGACAACATTTGCCCTCCTCCAGTCTACCGGGACTTCGCCTGTTCTCCAGGAATTCTCAAAGATGACTGCCAGTGGTTCTGAGATCACATCTGCCAGTTCTTTTAATACTCTTGGATGCAGTTCATCTGGCCCTGGAGACTTGAATACATCTAAACTAGCCAAGTATTCTTGTACTATCTCCTTAGTTATTCTGGGCCGTGTTTCCTCTGCTGAATCATTTGCTCCAAATTCTTCAGGTTGGGCATTGTTTTCCTTATCGGAGAAGACTGAGGCAAAGAAGGCATTGAGGAGTTCAGCCCTTTCTGTGTCCCCTGTTTGCATTTCACCATCTTCTCCTCTGAGTGACCCCACTGTTTCTTTGTTCTTCCTTTTGCTACAAACATACCCATAAAAGCCTTTTTTGTTGCTTTTAACCTCTCTAGCAAGCCTGAGTTCATTCTGTGCTTTAGCTTTTCTGAATTTGTGTCTACACGTGCTGGCTATTTGTTTGAATTCCTCTTTGGTGGCTTCCCCCCTTTTCCATTTTTTGTACACATCCTTTTTTAATCTTAACTCAGTTAAAAGTTCTTTAGATAGCCACCCTGGCTTCTTTAGGCATCTTCCATGTTTCCGTCTCATTGGTATTGCCTGAAGTTGTGCTTTTACTATCTCCCTCTTAACAAACTCCCAGCCATCATGAACTCCCTTTCCTTTTAGTATTACTGTCCATGGGATCTGACCCAGCACTTCCCTAAGTTTTATGAAGTCGGCTTTCTTAAAGTCAAGAAATTGAGTCCTAGTATGCTTGGCTGCTCCTTTCCGCTGTATAGTAAACTTCAGAAGAGCATGATCACTTGCGCCTAATGATCCTTCCACTTCTACCCCACTAACCAGGTCATCAACATTGGTTAGGACCAGATCTAAAATGGCTGTTCCGCTTGTTGCTTCTCCCACTTTCTGGACAATGAAGTTGTCTGCAAGGCCAGTGAGGAATCTGTTTGACCTTATGCTCTTGGCTGAGTTTGACATCCAACAAATATCCGGGTAATTGAAGTCCCCCATTACTACTATCTCCCTTCCTTTTGCATGCTTGGCCATCTGTTCCAGGAAGGCATCATCTATGTCCTCCGTTTGGCTTGGGGATCTATAGTAAACTCCCACAATGAGGTCACTGTTATTCTTCTCTCCTTTAATTTTGACCCAAATGCTCTCACTTTGGCTTTGAGGTTCTAAATCTTGGGTCTCTTCACAGGTATACACATCCCTGACATATAACACCACTCCTCCTCCTTTCTTGTCTGGTCTGTTTCTCTGAAATAGATTGTATCCCTCCATTATTACATTCCAATCGTGGGACTTATCCCACCAGGTTTCAGTGATTCCTATTATGTCATATTTAGTTTGCTGTACCAAGAGCTCAAGCTCATCTTGTTTATTTCCCATGCTTTGTGCATTAGTGTACAGACATTGAAGTCCATTAATCATTCCCCCGTTTCTCTTATTTAAGGATTTCCCCACCACCACCACTAGGTCTGCGTGCTGTTTGCTCCATTTGGTCTATGACATTTAGATGATCATCTTCATCAATTGACAGACTCCTACCTTCAGGAGCACTGTCTCCCTCCCCCACATTAGTCAGTTTAAAGCCCTCCTGATGAGGTTTCTGAGATTTTTGGCAAAAGCATTCCTCCCAACTGTTGTGAGGTGCAGCCCATCGCTTGCCAGAAGTCCATCTTCAAGAAACTGCAGTCCGTGATCTAAGAATCCAAACCGTTCCTGTTTACACTATTTGCGAAGCCAGCTGTTCACTTCCACTATTTTCCGCTCTCTCCCTGGGCCACGTCGTTCAACTGGGAGGACAGATGAGATGACAATTTGTGCATTTAATTGCTTCAATTTCCTGCCCAGAGCCTCATAGTCTCTTTTGATGTTCTGGAGGCTATTGCTTGCAGTGTCATTGGTTCCCACATGAACCAAGAGGAAGGGGTATTTGTCAGTGGGTTTTATGATTCCTTGCAGTCGTTCAGTTACATCTTGGATCTTAGCCCCGGGGAGACAGCACACTTCCCAAGACATCTTGTCAGGCCCACAGATCACTGCTTCTGTTCCCCTCAGTAGGGAATCCCCTATCACCACTACACGCCTCCTCTTAGGTTTGGTCGGGGTTCTTCCGTGAGCTGTCCGTTCCAAGGTCGCCTGCACATTTCCTGAGGACTGACTTTGCTGCTCGCCTTCATATACCTGATCAACTGTAATGAGGGAGAGATCTTCAAATGGAGTCTGTTCTTCGTCTTCCACGCTAGGGGAGAGGACCTCAAAGTGATTGTGTATTTCTAAGCAATCAGAGCGAACCCTGGGCCTCCTACTTCTTTGAGTCACGTTTCTCCATATATCTGGCTCCTGTGCTGGTGAACTAGCCTCCTTCTCAGGGGAGTCCCCTGTCTCCTCCTTGGTGGAGACGGTGTGCTCTGTTGCTTCCAAGAAGAGCTCCAGCTCTCTAATTCTTTGGAGCGTAGCTACACGTTCCTCCAGTTGCTGGACTTTGTCTTTTAAGAGGGCAATCAACATGCAATTGCTGCAGGTAAAGCTGCCTGCAACCTTTGGCAAGATGGCAAACATTGCGCAGGAACCGCAGGCGACTGCAGCTGTTCCCTCCCCCTCCATCTTGAGAACGTGTCATTGGGGGTGGCTACAGCGGTCCTCCATCATAAAAAGTGTGAAGAAAAAACCTAGGTCTCCCCCAACAAAGGTTTGAGACAAGCTCCCCTAAATCTAAAAGATGGATCAAACTGCGCACGCCGCTGCCCTGCAAGCTCTGATAAGCTCCTCCCACAGCTAATCCCCTGCCTCAACAGAAACCCTGCCCCCTCTGACCTTTGCACAGGGAGAGCAGCTAATCAGCCACAAAGAAACACACACACAAGAAAACTCTTTTGCTCCTTCTTCAGCTGCTTCTTCAGCTGATTGACCTTGGACCATTTAAAATGTTGAGAGGAGAAGCCATTGTGACGGTATTATGTAAGATAAGCTATTCGCTGGAACAGCTTCATAAGAAGACGGATGACATGTCTTTTAAAATTGACAACTTGGAACAAAAAGTGACTAATTGGAGACAAAAAGTGAGCACCAATACAGAAATAATTCAGGACTTGGTACAAGAATTTACTTTGGCAGAACAAATTGTGGAGGAGAAAGAGAAAGCTGTGGTTGTTGAACCTAAAGTAATACAAGCAGGATCCTCAGTCTTACAGAAGCAAATTGAGGACTACAAGTTAAGGCCTTCTATGATTGAATCTAGAAAAAGCCAGATTTTGAGGATTGGATCTTCCTGGACGGAAGAAGGAAAGTTGGAAAGATCCCTCTATGCAGGGATTAACTGACTTTTGGGACATGGACTTGGGTCTGGAGGAGATTTGAGTTCTGGGGGCCTTTGGATTTGGAGGAATTTTGAAACATGTCATGAAACACCTTATAGACCTTAGTATCAACTATGGAAATTTGGCTGACCTGTCCAGAAGGAATAAAAGCATTGTCAGGTTGGAGTCTTCCCGAGATCTGCTATTTGGCATTAAAGAATATGAAGAAGACCTGCAGAAGGGACCTGGAAAAGAGTTAAGAGCTTCGGACATAATATCTCCAGGTTGATGGACTATATGGAATTGACGGAAAGGACTGGCAGAATCCGAAACCAGGGAGAGGAGATGGTGGGAGAAGATTGGAAAATTTAAAGTTTATATATAGAAATACTGTAAAATTAATGAGTGATAGAAAAATGGTGGAACGAAATTTTATGGCCTTAGCAGAAATGTTATAAGGAGTTAAGCATATATAAGTATTTTAGTTTTAATGAAAAATAAGGTTAAAAAATATGTTAATATATTTATAATATGATAGAAAATAGAGAAAGATGGAAAGGATTTGCTGAAACAATTAATAGAAGTCGAATACAAAAAGGGAGGTGAGAGGAAGTCGAGGAAACAAGGGAATGAAAGATAGAGTATGGAAAAGGTGTGATGTATGTTTTTAAATGGTTTTTGTTTTGTTTTGTTTAGGGTTAGGGTGGGTTAGGGTTTTGTTTAGTTTAGTTTAACGTGTTTAGTTTAATGTGTTTAGGTTGTGTTTTGTATTGTTTATATATTGTATTTTTTTTGTTTTTTCTTTTGTTTTTTCTCTCTTGTCTTTTTTCCTTTTCTTTTCCTTTTCTGTAATCTTTAAAAGTAATAAATATTATTTTTTTTAAAAAGCAAATGGCTTGGCTTGCATAGTAGTTGTGTTGGGTACCGGTATGTTGACTTTAATTTGGTTTTTGTTAAAGGGAAAAATAGAATATATGATAAAATAAAAGGAGAATTCCCTGGATGCCTAGATTTAGGTTTGGGGCAAGTACTCATTGGTGAGAGATGCCTAGCAGAGGTTTAAGATCACAAAACATGCAGCAAAGCATGGAAATATAGGCTATCAGACATTTAAAATATCCCCTTCTAAGTTGCTTCCAAAGCTCTCCACTTCCCTCAGCATAGAAAGAGACCACACATTTGGTAAGTTAAAAATTGTTTCCTTGCAAACTCTCCAAAGGTTCGTTTCATGTGCTTTTCCCTACAGCAGCAAGAAAGGATAGGTAGTATAACTTAGGTTACAAAATGGTAAGAGTTTCTAAATTATTTATATAGGAATACAAAGATGGCTTGCTTAAGCCATGCACTCTAAACTTGGACCATCCAGCTCAGACATTCTTATTGGCAGGGTTCACATGGTAGAAGGAAAA
The DNA here is from genome assembly GCF_027172205.1 of Podarcis raffonei. Lineage (NCBI taxonomy): Eukaryota > Metazoa > Chordata > Lepidosauria > Squamata > Lacertidae > Podarcis > Podarcis raffonei. Next base: position 1,690,842 of record NC_070611.1, read on the forward strand.
AAAGAGCAAAGAGTTTGGTAACCTTTCCTCCTAAGGTGAGAGCATATGACCTAGCTGACCTAGCTTAGCCTGGCAGGACAGCTTACTCTATGATCTTAACCCTTTCATGCATTAATTAGAGTTAAGCATGTTGGATATATGTAGCTAATTTATCCCACGAGGTTATATTGTATACCCATCAATAACTTCAGGCTGTGAAATTGATTCTAAATTTGTAAAATAGATAAATTAAATAAAAGTAGCAGGAAGGGTATTTAACAGACTTGTAATGATATAACAAAGACCAACTTTTATGAATCAGCTTAACATATATATATATATATATATATATATATATATATATATTTGAAACCTGAAATTAATTCACCCCTCCAAGTTAAACTTCCCAATGATTTATGTAACAATTTCTGTAGAAGTTATTTAATAAGTTATTTAAGAGTCAATTCATGTCTTACTAGAGAAGAATTTGGATGCCTGTTAGAATTGTAGCAACCGATCTAGAAGTCAGGTCATGCCAAGAATCCTATTAAAATAATGATGCTGTCAATTTTGATAGAATATGGTTGCAGTTCCTTGCAGTGGTCTCTGCAGAGGTTTGGATGTACAAGAAAATCAAAGTCATGTCTCTTGTTGATGTTGAAGCTGACTGGGGGTTTTATACTTACAGTTAACTTAAGTTGAAGTAGTCTTTTTCTGTTTTTTTCACAGTGGAAGAGTTTATATTTTGTGATTTACTTGCAAGTGCATTCTTCTTCTTCTTAATAATAATAATATTATTAATATACCCCCCTATACCCGTGTGTGTGTGTCAGTCTCAGGGCGGTTGGCAGAATAAAATCAAGATATAAAGCCACAATATGGATTTCCAAAATCTTGAAAAGCCAGTTTGTATGATAATTTAGCTATGTAAGCAAAGCACAGCTGCTGAGAAGCAAGAGAAATGTATTGCTATGCTTGGGGGAACAGCAAGGTTGGCAGAAATAAAAAAAATATATTGGGGAGGGTAAACATAAAGGGGTAAACATGCACACCCACCCACACACCAGCTCAACAAGGGCAGAAATTGAACAGTTTATTTGATTGATTGGAACACTTAACAGAAACTCCCCATGTTGCAACATTTTGTCTTGGGTCCTATTTGCCACGTGGAAACTTCTCAAGCAGCCTCCATGGCTGAATTAAAAGTTACATTTTTAAGGCTCCTGCTCCAAAAAGTTAGGCATCTATAACATGCAAATCTTGTTTATCTACCTATCTGCTCGTCAACCTCACCTAAGCCAGTTTCTAACATTCATTCAGCCAGTAATGTGATTAAGAAAGAAACTCCAGGATGGGCTATCCAGATAGGAGAAAGGGCTGGCACATAGCTGTCAACTTACAGATTTGAAAATAAGGGACCAGCAGCCAAAATAAGGGACCTGTAGCCTCACCTGTTCCAGGCACTCCAGTCTTCCTGTCCTCCTGCAGTCTGGTCAAACTCATGCTGGTAGCTTCGAGAACACTGTCCAACCAACTTTGTAACCAGAGGTTCAGCTGAATAGAATCTGAATCACATGCACCACAAGGCCTATGCAGCCTCAACTTAAGATGGCTCCCCGGCCTGGTTTTGCACTGCAAAGTTTGCAGCAGCACGTGCAACAAAATGGCGTCCAGCATTCAAAAAACCCCTCAGCTTGCATTAACTAGCAACACACAAGGCATGCAAGCTCCACCCCCCCAGTCGTTCTTAGATTTCTTATTGGGTGAGCAACACAGCCAAGCAACACAATTGGAGCCTCCCTCCTCCCTGGCCGGCAGGGAGGGAGGGAGAGGAGCTGCTTCCTTTGAAATTTAAGGGACATCATTTAAGGGACATCCATCAATAAGGGACAGCGGTGGGACATGGCGCTGGAATAAGGGACTGTCCCTTCAAATAAGGGACACTTGACAGCTATGGGCTGGCATGCTCTGTGCCACAAGCAGCAGGGAGCAAGTGTCATCTGCACCTCGGTGGTGATCTCAAGCCCATCTCTTCGCTTTCTCTCATATAAATGAATAGTTGTTATTCACTCCTACAAGGACAATTCATACATTGCTATAGTGGGAGCAAGATCTGCCTTCTCTGACAGGAATTCTGCATGAAGTTGCATCTTCCTTTCTTATAATATGCAAAGCTTCCCTCCAAACTAACAAAAGGTAAAAAGAGGAGCCTTTGCTGTAGAGTTTTCCTCCCAGAGAAGCCAGCCAATTCTGGTTTTCTTCACGACAGTATGGTAGTCCTGGGAATGCTACGTTTATAAGGCTTAATTAAAAGGCCTGCTTCCCTCTTTGCTATGCAACAGCGTTAATGTGCAATGTGAGACAATAACCGCATGAGCCAAGTTAATTTCAGCTGTGTTAGAAGCAGAGAAACATTAACTGTTTGGCAAGTGTAGAAGAGGGGAAAAGAGGGAGATGAAGACAATTGTAATTTTAAATTTTGATAGCAGCATTACCAATCACACTATGACAAGCTGACTGTTCTGTTTAAACAAAGAGAGTGATTACTTCACAAGCTAGTGAATTGCTTTCATGGTGCCTCTTAAGTTCTCACCATTAATTCACGCAGTGATTGTATAACTTTGGGGAAGCCCTGTCTTAATTTATTCTGATGTCAAAATGGAATGGTAGTCTTCCATCCAACTGCCACTAATTCAGGTGGACTTGCAGGATCAACATGGGAGTTAGAGCTACCAGCAAAAGAGCCATGGTAGCCTAACACAAGGGCCCTCATCTCCACTGTGAGTTAAACAGGCTGGGAAGCACCCCCTTCATGTCACTTCTAGGCTCCCACTTTGAGAGGCATTTAAGAGCTGCAGCAATTAATTGGAGGGTAGGGAGAAGATATTAGCAAGCTGCCTGCCTGACCAGGCAATTCATCATCATCATCATCATCATCATCATCATCATCATTATCATTACTAAATTTATATACACTGCCCTTCATCCATAGATCTCAGAGTGGTTCACAACATAAAAATATAAAATAAAATAAAATATACAATATAAAAAACAGAAAATATGTAATAAAAACAAGAACAAACCAAACCAAATAAAACCAAAAACCCTGCTTCCCCCACACCCTCCCACAAGCACATTGAAAAAGGTATATAATGTTAATCAAGTCACACCTTCCTCTTCCTTTTACCTCACCTAAAGATCTTGGAGCATGGACAAGAGTTTAGGCAAGTGGTGAGGCAGAGCCTGAGTTAGCAGAATACTTCAGCTCTGTTCAGGCAGACTCTTGACCATGAGAGGGCTGAAAAGGTGGATGGGGCTGGGGGGGCAGGCTAGGCCTTCCCCCACTCTTCCCAGCTGCATGTGTTCCTCTTTAGACCTTTGCAAGGACCTTTGCTTGTTTTAAATCTTCCAACTGATGTGTAAATATGTGGTGAACTGAATTTAGGAATGGAAAAATGAGAAACTGGGAAAAACCAGAATTGACAGATTGACTCATTCCTACTTCCTACTAATCATGCTCTGGAAGTCAAGATCCACTCCCAGGGACGTAGTGTGGGGAGGGCTAGGGGGCTAGAACCCGGGGCGCATGATTTTGAAGGGACATGAACCAGGCACCCCTAGGCAGGGCTTTGCAGCCTTGCTTGCTGCTGGAGGTCTGTGGCATTCGGAGGCTGGCCTAGCCTTGCCACCCCAACCCTGCCCCCTTGTGAATAGCTGCCTGCCAGGGGCGGGAGTGGGTGAGCACCCGCCAAAGGTAGCGTGCGCCACCTGGGCTCTCCCCTGCATGGGCAGGTGGTGCAGCATGGCCCCGTGAACCCTCAGTGCCCTGTGCCTGCCCGGCAGCAGCAAGGGCTGGGCTGGCATGGCAGGTGTCGTTCACCCTCCACTCCCAGCCCAACCCCACTTGCTGCCTGCGCAAATGACCCCCTGGTGCCTGGTGCACCACCACTGCACTCCTTCCCACTCATTCTTCCCTTCTTCAGAGTGTTTGCCTCCTCTCAGCTGTTCCTCATGCTAACCAAGGTTTTGCATTATTTGTGCCCTGACAAACACCATGATCAATGCAAACCAGGATCTATCATAAACCAGTGACTGAAACCACAGTTTGATGTAGAGTTATTAACCATGGTTATAAAGGTTCCTGGTTTTCATTAACCATGTTCTGTGTTGGTATACATGGGAACCAGCAGAGGACCTTCTCGGTAGTGTCGCCCGCCCTGTGGAACACCCTCCCATCAGATGTCAAAGAAATAAACAATTAACTGACTTTTAGAAAACATCTGAAGGCAGCCCTGTTTAGGGAAGCTTTTAATGTTTGATCTTTTATTGTGCTTTTAGTATTCTGTTGGGAGCCACCCAGATTGGCTGAGGAAACCCAGCCAGATGGGAGGGGTAATAATAATAATAATAATAATAATAATAATAATAATAATAATAATAATATTCTTTCCCTGTAATTTTTAATGCAGATAACTAATACATGCTATTTCCACCCAGTATAATTCTTTTTTCCCCACCCAGTATAATTCTAAATAAAATTTAGTTGTATACCAGCCTGGTGCGATGGTCATAGGCAGGACATTTTAAAAAAATAATCCCTTTCCTGAGAAACTTGGTTTTGTACAACAGCTCAGCTGGATTTTCCAGTCAAAGAGGATTAAAGCACTTGTGAGTTCATACTGACTGTAATGACAGTTAGAATCCATTGTGTCACTGATCCACGGCAGGCAGGAGCGTTCCAGGCACTTTTTGTTAAAGTATCAATAACTTCAAAGGGTTCTTATATTAGTAATTATTTTACATACAGGGCTGTGTTAGCACAAAATCTCTATTGGTGCAATGGCAATACTATGTCATTGAATCACTAGGTGAAAATACAAAGCTGTCAGCTGACAAACACTGGAATCTGGACACTTTCCAGAGGTACTTACAACAGTCATAGAATCATAGAATCATAGAGTTGGAAGAGACCACAAGGGCCATCGAGTCCAACCCCCTGCCAAGCAGGAAACACCATCAGAGCACTCCTGACATATGGTTGTCAAGCCTCTGCTTAAAGACCTCCAAAGAAGGAGACTCCACCACACTCCTTGGCAGCAAATTCCACTGTCGAACAGCTCTTACTGTTGAGGCATCTGATCAAGATTTGTATTTTAAAATGAGCTTAAAAAAATATATATATATTTGTAAATGTTTGTATCTCTCATGCCAGGCAGAAACCATACTCTGGCAGCTGGTTATCTTCTTGATCAAGGGCCCCCCTGATCTATAGCAGTGCCTCAGGGTTGTAAAAGGAAATCACAGGCTAGGAGCAAAAGGTCACACTGACCATACAAATTATAGAATAATCAAGTTGCAAAACACAATTAAGAGTTGGTAAATAGTAAGAATTATTGTGCCTCCCATTAGAGACGAGCCACATTTTCATAAGGTTAAAAGGGCAAATAAACAGCAACTGGACTAGGCAAAGCAGCTCTCTGAAACTGCTTTGAATCTTTAGAATTTAGAATTTAGCTTAGCTTTTACTAAGTTCCCTTTCTTCTAAAAAAACTATATATGTTATGAAATATATTGGCTTAAATGTAATTATGCAAAGGATTTAGAAAGTAAGAAATGTTAGATTCTTATTTCATAGAATCATAGAATCATAAAGTTGGAAGAGACCACAAGGGCCATCGAGTCCAAACCCCTGCCGAGCAGGAAACACCATCAGAGCACTCCTGACATATGGTTGTCAGTCTCTGCTTAAAGACCTCCAAAGAAGGAGATCTTTCATAGATGGTGCGTGAGGAGGTAAACCCAAAATATCTGTTTAAGATAAAAATTAGAACCATTAGCCATCTGTTTTGCAGGGAATAGGGCAAGAGGGGCCAAAGGTTATCTGGTAATTAAGGTGCCTGGTCGAGGTAAATGTAAGATATATGACTACTTATTTGCCAATTATAAATAGAAGAAAATATAGCTCTCTGTCTCCCATAAAAGGTAATAGGAAATAGGTGTATCTTTTATGATTGGTTCTAGCAAACAGCCAATAGGAATTTCAACCAGGCTGATTGGACAGAGGCAGCCAAAGGGAGGAGAAAGGGGGCTGGATTGAGGAAATATAAGTGCTGGCCATAATGGCAGGAGGGCAGGCCAGAGCTTGGTAACCATATACCACTGTGCCTCTTATTTATTTGTCCGACAAATAAATTATTATTTTAATTTCTCTATTGCTGCGTTGAATATTTCATTCCAGCTAAGCGTTAACCACAAGCAGGGTGCTACACTGTCAGGAAGTTCTTCCTAATGTTTAGGTGGAATCTTCTTTCTTGTAGTTTGGATCCATTGCTCCGTGTCCGCTTCTCTGGAGCAGCAGAAAACAACCTTTCTCCCTCCTCTATGTGACATCCTTTTATATATTTGAACATGGCTAGCATATCACCCTTTAACCTCCTCTTCTCCAGGCTAAACATGCCCAGCTCCCTTAGCCGTTCCTCATAAGGCATCGTTTCCAGGCCTTTGACCATTTTGGTTGCCCTCCTCTGGACACGTTCCAGTTTGTCAGTGTCCTTCTTGAACTGTGGTGTCCTTCTTGAACAGTCATACCAGTATTGACCAGTGACAATTTTTTTAATGGTGGAGGTTGTCATGACAAACTCAAAACCACACCTTCAAGGATATCTCCTATTCCCCCCCCCCCAAAAAAAAGCCATCTGATGACACTGGGGCACCATCTTTGTACGAATCATGAAAATAGTAAAGATATTGTGATCACCACAATTGAACTCTTCCTCCCTTTGTCATAAGCCTGGTTCCCATGCTGCCTGACAGCACTCACCCATACAGAAACGTCTCGCCATAGGCCTTAGCTTGCCAGAAACACAGATGTGTATCAGGCCATTTCTCATGCAGCTGCTGTTTCTCATTTATCAGACCAGCTGCTAATGGCACCTTTGGCATCTATTGGCCTCCTTCAAAAACATCTCAGTGAGTTTCCTGCGGCCCATCTCATTCCACTGCCTTTCTGTCTGCTGGGTGTGGATTCTCATAAAAGAAGCTTATAGGCTCAGCAGGCCAGTTGGATCCTTTGGAAAGGGACCGGCCTCCTGCATATGCTTCTACGTGAATTCTACGTGAGTTATGGGTTGTGTGCGGCTGCAAAAAATGAGCTCTGTCAAAGCAGAGGTGCAGGTTTCAGGATGGAAAACCCAGAGCTGTAAATTTCTGCTTTGAAAAACAACACTGGTCCCTTGTCATGATCAAAATATAGCAGGTCAGGTGAATCAAGGTGGAGTCAGGCAGAAGTGAAGCCTGAGAGAACTGTGTGGGTCGTGGGCAGAGCCTAGTAGAATCTGGTAGGCCAAGAGGCTGGGATGTTTGCAGAAAGCCAAGTTGTTTTAACATAATATTTTAGTTATAATTTTGGTATGGTATTGTTTTCTTTGTTGTTTACTGTGGGTTGGTTTGTGCAAAGACATTTGAAATGACACTTGTTCATGGATTTATTGATGAACAAATCAATGTATTTGTCATTGTCAGATTGGTTCTGACGTTTACCGGCTTTTTGTGCTCAGTACTGGTAATTTGCCAGAATGCAGACTTGCTGCATGGACTGCTGAAAGGAGTTGGCAATGGCAACCCTTGAGATACCGTGATTATGATGCGCCTCTGGTCTGGCATCCCTGCCCACCCTTAAGAGAGTCTCTTCTCCAGAGAGCGGCTGGAAGTGGGAAGGCAGAAAAAGGCCCTCCTTTCCTCCCACTCTGTAGTTTCAATCTGAAATCTTAGGTGCATAGCTGTCAGCTTTTCCCTTTTCTTGCAAGGAATCCTATTTGGAATAAGGCAATTTCCCTTAAAAAGGGGGAAAGTTGACAGCTATGCTTAGGCGCTGTAGTGCTCCCAGAGCTCAGAAACTGCTCATGCTAATGAAACTCCCTGTTGCAAAATGCTCCTAGAACAATGGGAGTCTTGAACCCTGTGCGGCTCAGCCTGGCGGCTCAGCCTGGTCCCACTTTGCTCCGGTGGGGGTGGGGTCACTCTGGCAGCGGTGCTGGCGAGGGCTGGGCTGAAGGTGTCCACAAGGGTCCTGGCTCTGGCACTACAGATATGGGAGGTTCTTCCGGGAGCTCCTGTTCCTCCATGGTCTCCTGGTTTCCAGCAGCAGTCTCGGAGCCCTGTGCCTGGCCTGGCTCCTTGATGCTTGCTGGGCTCTGGAGTCATGACTACTCTTCCATTCTGCTTGCGCCACTGCCTTGCTCCCGTGACTGAGGGGGCCGGCACTGCGTGACATGCACCAATGACATCAGCACACCGCGTGATGTGCTGACGACGTCAGTCTTGCATATCATGCGACGTGCTAACGTGTTGCGTGCATGCAGCACAGGCTGCATGAGTAAGGTGAGCATGTCATGCAGCTTGCATGCATGGCCGCTGCAGGGTTTTTTTGGGGGGGAGTCCTGCTGCTTGAAAATTTTGTGGGCCCTCGGCCCCCTCCCCCCTGATGGCACCTATGGCCACAGGAGAACCTTTATTAAGTGCTCAGCAGTCAAAGGCTAGGTGGTTTAAAAGAAAACACAACAGTGGAGGGATTTATAATCTAGCCTGTTGAAAAGCTTCATCGGTGTTCTGGCCAACACAGCTACCTTTATTTACAGTGTACTTTTGCATTTAAAAAGATGCACTTTCATACTGTAGAGGGCAGTGTTACACAACAACACAAGGGGGCCAATTATCTTTTTACTATATTAAAGGAGCTCTCTGGTCTAAGAGACAGATAAAAACACCACTGCACAGCCTGCTCCCACAAAAGCTGTAGTTACTGGCACACTAGCAATACAAACTGAAATGGAAGTTTCATCTTACAAATTCACATCTTACAAAAATGAATTCGGATCCTGCAGACTTCAAGCTCACATAGTACTTTTTCTTTTCGTTTTTAACATGGATGCGAATTTTAAGCTTGTTACGTAGGCAGGTTCTTTGTAAGTTTTTTTGCTGTTGTTTTTTTGCTGCAGAATATTCCCTGTGACTCAGATCAAACTGAAGAACTGTCTTCACTATTTACTCTGTTGCTAACCCAAGCTCTGTTTTGAGAGACAACTGGCTGTTTCTCCTCCTCTAACAAACATTGTTCTTTTTCCTCTTAATCCTCTTAATCCCCTAGGTTAGTTTATTGTTGCAGAGCAAGAATGGTTATTGCTTTCTTTGCATGGTGTGCTGGCAAAAGAAGTTCACAGGGTTACATCTCAAGTGGGGCTTGTTCCTCACAGCAGCGCACGACAGGCCAAGAAATCCTGCATGCCATTCCCATGCGCCCCTCACAGACCCTCCAAGTGTCCCTATTTTCCAGGGACAGTCCCAGATTTACAGAAGCTGTCCCAGTTTCTGATTTGATCCTGGAATGTCCCGCTTTTTCTTAGGACATCCCTATTTTCATCAGAGAAATCTTGGAGCGTATGCCCTACCAGCCTCCCAAGATGGTTCCACCCCTTCCACCCCCCCCATGGATTTCTACCTACTTCCTTCATTTTTCCCAGAAAACCCTTTGCCAAAACCCCAAACCTTCTTCCTGTCCCCTTGGTAACCTCTGTTTTACACAGACCTGGGGGGATCTTCTTGAGGTGAGGGTGTCTCTTGTGTCGTAATGACTTACACTGAATTAGCCCTGCCATACCAGTTTGTACAGGCTACACCCAGGAGAACAGCTGCAGCCTGTCCCCCCCCTCAATATAGCAAATATTAGCTGGATTCTGACATTGATTAATTTCTTGGGTTGGGGGGGTTCCCTCTCCCCAAACTTGTAACAGTAAATCGTACATTTATAGCCTAGCCCACTTTTGCCTCTGGCATGTGGTCCCCTGGAAGACGGCCAGGAGGGAATGTGGCCTCTGGCTGGAAGAAACCTGGCCCCCGGTGGTGGGCGTTGCGAGCTGTTCAGGGGCTTGAGCTAAACTGGGTGAAGGTGCCTTACTCACTGGGGTGGGGTGTCACTGGAAGGCGCTGCTGGCCTGCTCTCTGCTGTACTTCAGCATCACCTGTGCAGATACAGGAGGTAGGTACTGGCTCAGCAGGAGTTAGGTAACAAGGCAATGCTCTGATGGGGACCACGCTGCAGGGGGCGCCAAAATTAGTGTCACACAGGGCGCTGCTAAATTTTGAGAGCCCAAAGTCTACCACTGCTATCGTTCTGGCCTGGCTCCATAGTCTGAGTAACTTGATGCTCAGGTAAAGTCTGAATTTATTTTGCACAGCCTAAACCCACTGGCTCCCCAGTCTGCTTGCTTGCTTGCCTGCCTGCAACTCTCCATATCATTGGCCAACTGCCCTCCTCCTTCTTCCAGTACTGACTGGACCTCCTGCCTTGTCTTCGCCTGCTCCATCTCCACCCCACCAGCCCTGATGCACCATCCAGCCAGTTCCATCTCCCACAGCATTCTATAAGAAGCAGGAAGCAAGTACAACTCAGCACAATTGATGCAGTGGATCTAGTACACAGACTTGTTTCAGGATACCCAGAAGACCCTTAGAATGGTGCAGATTGTCTCTGGTCCTCATTCCTCACAATCCTCTCCATTCCTGTATCAACGGGCTCTAAATCACATCTGGTGATAATAGCTGAGGCCTGTGTGGTTGGTTTGACCTTGGCTGCTGAAGTGACCCATTGTGACATTGTTCTAGTGAAGCAGAATTTGTGCTCAATGACAGATTCTTATTACATACAGAGATACATCACACATTTTAAAATCTACACACAAGCCAAATGTTTGTGTTTACGCAACCTGGACCCCTCCTGATTATCTACATGTACGATGAACACTTTTACAAGAGCAAGTATTATTCCCAGCAGGCTGCTGCTCCCGCCTCAGCAGTGCCTATGCTGGCTTGGTCATGTCTGCAGAATGGAAGATGGCAGGATCCCCAAGAACATGATCTACAGAGAGCTGGCTTCAGGCACCAGGCCCATCGGCAGACCAGCTCTGCATTCCAAAGAGACCTACAAACGTGGCATGCAGACAACCACAATCCCCGGAGACTGACAGTCAGGTTGTGCATCCACAGCAGTGACCAGAGGAGGAATGACCGCTGGGAGGAGCCCAGAGAGAAGAAACGTCATGGTGCATCTGCAGCAGCACAACTGGATGCCTGCCTCTGCCCCAGCTGCAACAAAACAGGTCTCTCCCATATCATTCTCTACAGCCACAGAAGGCACTGTCACCTGACAGTTTGACTTCACCCCCAAAGGCACACTCCTCCACTGTCTCCCAAGACAGACAGAGGCCATTGCCATATACTTTAATCTGTCACAACCAGTTAAGTTCAATGGGAATGCCACACTATTCTGTGGAGAGATGTAGCTGTTACAACCACCAGCTTGACCCAATATTAGCAAAGCAAGCAGCATCCTGCATTTGGCAAGTGGGGACAAGTCTGCCTGCTAAGCTGTCTGTCATTTGCAATTGTGTTATGAAGCACAAAAGGTTGTGCTGATGTAACTGACTCCTTGGTGGATAGCATGCTTTTAAAAGGATGTGTCATTCTGCCAAATTCTGCATGACATAACAGCCTTGGACATGCCACTACAAAGTCACTGGGGATGCTGGCTGATGCTGAAGGAATCCATGGAGGCAGCAAACGAAGAGAGCCTATACTTCAGGAGGGGGGAACAACTCTGGTCTGGCATGCTGGATCAAAAAGTGCCCACCACTTATGGACCACTCCTTATAGACTGTCGTGTACACCCACCCGTTAATCACCTGATGACTGCTGGAAAGCTGCAGAACTCGCATTCAAATAGTGCTGAATGCACTCCCCATCATAAAGGAGCTAATGGGAGTGTAGTCATAGCCTGGTGCTCCTGATTGTTCATTTTGAAGTGGTTTTGTTTAAATTAAGCGTTGAATGCAAGCCCCATAGCAAGGATTCAGACATCTTATCAAATCCAGCTTTCTGAGATTCTTCAACTGGAGATGCCAGGATTGAGTTGGGGGCCTTAAACTCAAAGGGCTTTATTTAAAAATATTTATTTCCTACTCCCCGCCCCTAAGGAGATAATAACACTAAACCCCCCCCCACAACCTCCCCATGACAATATAAAACAATAGATGGCACAGCAGCCAAAATATTTCAGTCTATCTGGATTTTCATGGCATGGACCCTGAGAAAGAAATGGAACATTATTTCACAATTCTCCCCAGCCTTGATGCGGTCAGTGCAGCCTTGCTAGGCTTAGGGCTGATTAACACATGCAGGTTCATCATTTGAGGACATCTTGCTCAGTGACCCAGGAGGCTCCTTGATACCTGGTCAGACTATTTGTTCCTCTAGTATTGTCTATTCTGACTGGCAATAGCTCTCCAGGGTCACAGTCAAGAGTTTTCAAATAATTAAACACATCCCTTTAAAAGCAGTGGTGCCACAAAATGACAGGACTTTGCTGCCAGGGCAGGGATTAGCCTTGGTGCTTTTGCCACATTTCTTTTTAAAGGACACCCATACAATTAAGGAGCACCAAGTCTCAACTGGTAAATAAATGAAAACAAAAGAGCAAAACAGGCAATTGCTTGTTGCAGGATACTTGCTCCTGGTCTCTGCATTGCCACGGGCATCGTGGACACTTGCGCGCCCGGCGGCGGGGAGTCCGCCTCGCGCCAAGCCGAAGCAGCATTCTGGAGCTTCACAAGAGAACTGCTGCAAGGAGGAAAGATGGTTGGATCCTTTGTAACAAAGTAGTAGGTTCTGCATAAGTGAGGACGCCCTCCCCAAAATAACATGGGGAGGGGAAGCCCGCCCCTGCCCTCGCCGCCGAGGCTCCATCGGACTGATCTCACTGCCCCGCGGAGGGGAAGGGCGGCCAGGCTCGGCCCTCGGCTCCCTCCGGCGGGGGCGCCCCGTCGCGGCTGGTCGCGCCTCTCCCAAAAGGCCCCGGGACCGCAGCCCCCCCCGCCCCCTTCGATGGGCTTAAATTAACTAACTGCCCGCCTGCAAACCTTGTTGGTAAATTTGCTCTAAACCCTGGAAGCCGTTCTTAATTTTAAAATGTGGAGTTTGCTGTGATTCCTGGGAGATAAAGCAAACAGGTGCTGTCAGTGTGACATTTGAGTATAAAAAAGAATTGCCATTGAAAACCCAGTATGACAGATCAGACTCTGGGGTGAAACGTGCACGTCCCATGACTGAGCCAAGGTAAATGCTGCTTTATTCCGAATCCCAGATGTACAGACGGAGGGGAAGATTCTTTCTCCCAGCTCAAAGGCACTCCACATATTTCTGATTGAGAGCTAAGCACTGGTTGACCAACCTTGCTTGAAACTCCTCCATTTTTAGCAAAGTAGCAGGTTCCGAAATGTTGGCCAGGGAGGGGCTTGGGATGCTGGTGAAAGAGGCCGGAGCAGCCCCTGGAGGGTCAGGGGGGAGCCACGTTAGACTTGGGGGGTCATGTGTGGAAGCCGGCAGCCAAACGTGCGAGGTCTCTGCTGGGATTTAGGCTTCAATCCTATATTTACCTGGGAGAAAGTCCTGCTGAACTCTATAGGGCTTACTACTCATGAAAAAGGACTGCTTTCTTGCAGGCATCTCAGCTCCCCATATGACTTACCTGCCAGAAAGGCAGAGGGCACATTCCCATCACCCCCCATCTTTTCATGGGTCCTACACGTTTCCACCCCTTTTGTGTATGTTGGTGTACACACCAGGGAGGTGTTGACCACAATGATGTGTTTTCATACCTTTGTTATTTTTTAAAAATAAAATATTTATTAAGATTTTCAAGAAGTTACAAAATAGAAAAAAGAAAGAAAAATACAGAAGAAGAAAAAAAAAAGTTAATAAAAACAATTCAGTCATCACATATTTTTCATTTACTTATTTCCCGGACCTCCTCACGCCTTCCTTCTCTGCATTCCAGTTCAAATTATTACCTCAGCAAATCCCTTCTTTAGACATTTTTATAAGAGCCAAATAATTTCATTTCAACATTTTCCTAACATTCATCAATATTATAAAACAATCCTAATGATAAAAATAAAAAAGTAAACAATCCAATCTTCGTCCAGCGTCCCTTCCTCCTGGTCCCGGGTTTTGTCAGTCCTTTTTATCCTATTAATCTAGCACATTAACCTGGCAATCTTATGTCCGAGGCCCTCAAGTCTCTTCCATGTTCCTTCCGCTGCTCTTCTTCATATTTTCCTTTTATTCATGGGAACTCCAGCTTGGTGATGTTTTTGACCCTTTTCAACAAAAAAGTCCCTTTTCCATAGTCCAGACTAGACTCGATGTAGTATTTAAGAACATGTTCCAGATTCCCTTCAAAGTTAAGAGCCCCCACAGCTCCAAACATCTGACGGCCCCTTTCCAGACTCAAAAAGTCCAAATCTCCCTGTATAGGGGGGTCTATCCAACCCCCCATTTCCAAACCAAACCAAATTTTATCTTTCCAAATCTGGTCTTTTCCAAGTTCATTTGTCAAATCCAAAAATTTATATTCCTGCTGGGCCGCAACTCCTTCCGTCTCTGGCACCCAAGATTCAGCAAAATCCTCTTCTCTCAACTGTTCTGTCATGGCACGCTCCTGTTTTAGTTCCTGGGTGGGCTCCATATAGTTTCCCACTACCTGTTCAAAGGTTCTGGCAGCATTAGTCATCAAATCCGTCTTCTGGCTTAACTGGTCCAGTAGGGCATTTATTTTGCAGAAAGCACCCAACAGTGCTTCTGCAGACATTGTCCTGCAAGGTCACTAACCCTTTCCCACAGTTGTAATCAGTAACAGCTGCAAGTTCCCAGGGATTAGTTACAATTTCACAGTTCCCCTCTAGGGGGAAAAGCTTCTGGTTGTTCTTTCTCTTAAAAAACAATAGCAATTTTGTCCATATTTGTTCTTTTAAAATGCAAAAGGAGGCAATGGAATCACTATGTTTCTCTTCTTTTAACTATCTGTCAAAATCATTTGTTTCTGGTCAATGAGCTTCAGACGTCAATTCTGACACCCCGCTCCAGGATCAGGACGGTGGAAAATTACTTTGCTTTAGATTCACTTCTGCAGGTTTAAACAGCTCAAAAAAGAGATCCCCCTTCTTCTCCTGCTACCGAAGGGGGGTTCAGCGATTTTAAATGGTGAAAGTCAATCCTTTGAAAGTGATTTTTAAGGCTCTAGTTTGCTTTGTCTTTGCTTTGTTCTGGCTACAGGGAAACGGAAGGCTGACTTCCTGTTTAAGCCTTTCCGTTTCAGTACCAAATTAAGATGAATTTTTAAGTCCAAATTCCTTTCTATTTTGCCAGTTCTTATTTAAAGTCCAAATATTCAATGTTCCAGTACTCATGGTTAGTTATTTTAGATGCCTAATTGTCCCAGGAAAAAGGCAGCGCTCTCCGGCAACGGCTATGCGGCTACGCTCCGCAGAAAAAGCGATTGACTCACAGCACTGCGCCACTTCCCCCTCTTCGCTTCGGAGCCCGTTTGTGGGTTCCTTTGCGGGTTGGGGGGGCGCTGAGGGTGCCCGCCAAGTCCCACGGTCACAGGCTTCATCCGCCTGTGATTTCCAGAAGGGTCCCCGCTTCGCCGCAGCGGAAAGGACCCGTTTCATGCGGAGCTGGTCCCTCCAGTTCAGAGGGAGTCCGCCATTGCCGATGGCACCACCCCGGAAGTCACACCTTTGTTAGAGACAAACAGCTTAGGGATACAGATGTGAAGCTGGTGTGAGAAGCAACTCATCCAACAGTAATATCTTATAACAAGGTGTGTATGTATTTTGGATAACGGTCATGTGAACACAAAAACTCAACAGTGTACATTAACATTACAGTGTACATTAACCAGGAATGTGAACACAGCCATATAGGCGCTGGACAAAATGAATAATTTGTTCTTAGGGTATTATAGCATCCTAAATGAAAACAACAACATTAATAGCCTATAGAAATTATTAATCCGAATAATAAATTCTTAGCTAGGATGGGGATAATGATACTTGGAAGTCAGGGTGAGAATTGTGCTGAAGAAAAAAGACAAGCGCAGGGAGTTCTATTCAGAGTAGGCTCATTTAAGTTAATGCGGCACAACGGGTCTGGCTGTTAAGCAGGCTGGTGGTTGGAGGCCACCCAGGGATGGCTGTGGGCAGGGGTTGGGCTAGATGACCCTCGAGGTCCCTCC
Source organism: Podarcis raffonei (assembly GCF_027172205.1). NCBI lineage: Eukaryota > Metazoa > Chordata > Lepidosauria > Squamata > Lacertidae > Podarcis > Podarcis raffonei. The sequence goes on from NC_070611.1 coordinate 1,706,947, forward strand.
ATTCTGCGATGAACAGGCTTCTTCCTTCAGTGGGTCCTTAGTGGCAGACCACCCGCATTCATCTGTACCGGGTCAATACTGCATTTCAGGAAATGGCGAGCTCTTTCAAGTTTTCTAACTGCCTCGATTCTGCAATGGCAATGGAACACCTCCTTGCTATCTCTCTCGTTCCGGACGGAGAAGAAGGCTGCAGCTGAAAGCGAAAAGGCGGCGTCCCTGTTGGCACGGCTGACGCTCCTCGGCGAAGCCCCGGCTCGGCTCCGAATCTGCCCCGCGGAGAGAGGCCGGAGCCGGGGGTCGCTGAGCGGCGCCGGCGCCCAGCTTTCGAGGCCGCTCGGCGAGGCCCCTTTCCGGCGCCGGGCGCCCCGCGGCTCCGGCTGGGGCTGGCCATGCAGGGCTGCGCGGGCCGCTCCGCGTCGGACGCGGGGAGAAAGGGGAGCCGAGAAAGGGGCGCGCGGGTCACCGGCGGGCCGCCGTGTCTACACACACACACACACACACACATATAGAATCCTTTTGCTGCAATGCGAATTTGTCTCGAGTCCTTCCGAAGGCGGCGGCGGGAAGGGAAGCCTGGAGGAGGCGCGCGGGGGGGGGCGGCGCGGGGGGCGGCGGCTTGGCTGGCTGCCTCGCTTCCCCGCCCGGCCATTTCCATAACAACCAAGCGCAGCCCAATGTGTCGCCCAAACGCCGCTGCGCCGCGTCCCTCGGGCTGCAAAGTTCCTTCTGGGCTGCGAAAGAGCCGCCAAGCGAGGGGGGGGGCCCGGTAATATAGAGGCCGAGGCGAAGGCGGACCTGGGGAGGCGGGAGCTGGCCTGTCGCGGCTCGGCCGGCCCCTGAGCGCGCTGCTCTGCCCGCTTTCTGGTGGGGCGGCGGGAGGGGAGGCTGCCGAAAAGGGGCCGGGAGGGAGAGCGGAAAGGCGGCGCGGAGGAGGAGAAGCCGCGGCGGCAGCAGCAGCAGCAGCAGCAGCAGGAAGTGGGCGCGCGAGGCAGCGGCGGCGGCGGCGAGCCGAGCGGAGGAGCCGCCGAAGAGAAAGCAAAAGCCGCCCGGGCTGCTGCTCCTCCTGGCCGCGCGCTGCGCCCAGCCATGGCCCGCGAGAACGGCGAGGACGGCTCCTCGTGGAAGAAGCAAGCCGACGACATCAGCAAGATCTTCGAGTTCAAGGAGACCCTGGGCACGTAAGTGGCCGCGCCAGGCAGCGTCCGGGCTGGGCACCGGCGGGGCGGGCGAGGGGGCTCCGGCCCGGCAGCGGCGCAAGGGGGAGCGGGAGTCGGACAGATGCGCAGCTCGCTGCCTTGGGACCAGGAGAGCGCTCCCTTCTCCTCCCTCGGGGCAGAGTCCCTCCTCGCTCCCCGTCTATGTGGAGCGGGAATGCCAGGTTTGCCTGGGACCCCCCGTCCCCGTCCAGGAGCCCCGGGCACCAGGTGCCGGGGCTCAGCGCAGAAGTCCGGGCTGAGCGCGAGAGAGCGAGGAGACGGGGCGCTGCTGGGCATGGGATGGGCATGCGGACAGGGCACATGTGCTGCGGCATTTGGGGGCCGTGCTGGCATGCGCGTGTTTCAGTTTTCAGAGGGCGCCGTGGACATAATTTGACACTTGGGCAGATCCCGTGTTTGCATGTCCGCGCATCCTTGGAGGCTGCTGCATTATAGCCGTGCGAGAGGGAACTTGGGCTGGGCAGCTCTCCCTGGGGAACATAGTTCAGCCAGAGGGTATGAAGCAAAGCAGTGCAGTATTTTAATGTTCACATTTGCAAATGCCAGTATATGAGAAGGCAGGTGTGCTGGTGAAAGTGTGCGCGCATGTGTCGTCTGCTATTGAGATTTTTAAGGTCTTATGAATCCTTGAAAAGGCGCTGTTCAAATACGCCGTGCTTTTTGCATTGCGTAGATCACAAGCTACTTTGAAACAGTGGCAATGATAACTGCCCTTTTCTTTTGGGGGCAAAATGCATGCTGTCATATAGGAATCAGGAGAGTCAGCTGTACATATTAATAGCAATGGAATTTAAAAGGACAGCGTAAATATGGTTTGACTTTTATGCTTTCTTCTAAAGCTGACTGCAGAGTCTATTCATAGAAAGAAGAGCAGAATAATCAGAGTGGATTGGCTGTGGGGTTTTCCCAGTTCATTGGTGTAGCTTAACTGTTGTTGCTAGAGTATGCCCTCCCCCCTCTTTATTTATAGTGCTTGGATACACAGATTAGCAAAACAGATTTTTTTTAAAAAAATTTTTTTGTCTGAATCAACATACTCAAATAGTTTAAAGGAACAAGGTGTGATAGGAAAATAGTTTTCAGTTTAGCAGTTGTTTTTTAAATAAGATGTTCTAGGTGCAGATGGCTGTGTATTGTAGGAAAGGTCAATAGACGGACTGCTATGTAGTTGTTGATTTTAGGTTTGTATACACATCTGGCTCTGCTGTAAGTGCAGCTGCATTTTTAATGCTATGCCTCTTTAGGATAGCTTAGGTGATAATTATTATGGCAGTATTAACTTGTACTACACTTGCTGCACCCTGCCCGTACAATAAAAACCTCACGCTAGCATTGTCATGACATTTCTGTTTCGCTGTATTTCATGGGGGAAGTTTGTTGAAAATGTTACTATCCTGATTTTCTGAACGTGAGTGCAGCAATCGGACATTTAGCATGGAGGTGGTTTATGCAGGTTGGTATTGATTAGGCATTCATAATAGGTAGCAAAACATATATTTCACTTTATGTGTGTGCTGCTCTATGGATATTAGCACTATTTTTTGTCCCTGGGTGTTTGCTAATAACTTGTACTATCAAGACTTTGTATAATAGAAACAAGCCTTTTCTTGTCATGTAATAATTAATATTAGCTAAACTGTGTGGGAGAGCACAGAGTCATCATAAGAGACTCATTTAAGAAGCAGTATAGCAATTATAAAATTTTACCTCTATGCCTATTTAGAAATGCACTCTGCACGAGTTTGGATGCTTGAGATGGTGTAAAAGGTATTTGACTTTGGGGACAATTCCAGCGCTGCCACTGACTAGAATGCCTATCAGTAAATACTGCATAGTGGCGTCATCTTGCCCTGAAGGTGATGCATTGATTCAAATGGTTTCCTGTAGCTTGTGCCAAAGAAAATAATTACGTTTACTACTAGATCACTTGTGCCATTGACTTTTAATTGGTTAGTGTTGTAATTTATGATCTATGACCACAAAGCTATATTTAACTATATAGTTGTCAACTTGGAGGTTTTGTGGTTTTCTTTATTATAAAACACCTGGACTTAATTTTATGCATGAAAGTTAGGACCAGGAAAAGTTTGGTTAAGAATACAACAGGGTTGCCAACATTTTCGCCAATTTCTATTTTAAGCCATTTCATTATGCCCTGGGTTGTGTGCGCTCGTAAAAAAACCCAAAACCAAATTCTGCTCAACACAATCTAACTGCTGTATCAAGGAAAACTGGATTCTGTGACTTGTATAACTTACGCAATTTAAACTTAATTTATTTTACAAGGAATAATGGATTCTGCAATTCCTCCTATTTTGCCTGTTGCACTCTGACTTGGTTTGCCACAGGAAGGAATAAGGAGGTCTTCAGGGAACTGGAATCCTTCCCTGCCATTGGAAGACTTATTCATCCATCCATCTGGCTTATGAGATTTCACCACACTTTTCCTACATGCTTTCAAATATATGCTCACTACTATGAGGGTTAGAGCCTGGTTTTTAAAATGAGAACTGTGACTCTCAGGTTAGATTCTGCACCTAACAAACCCTGTACCTTGGCTGTGCTCCTTGGAATTGTGACACATACACAGGACACCACATTACAATTAAGGCTGCAATCCTAAACTCTTACCTAGAAGTTGTTGTTGTTTAGTCATTTAGTCGTGTCCGACTCTTCGTGATCCCATGGACCAGAGCACGCCAGGCACTCCTGTCTTCCACTGCCTCCCGCAGTTTGGTCAAACTCATATTAGTAGCTTCGAGAACACTGTCCAACCATCTCGTCCTCTGTCGTCCCCTTCTCCTTGTGCCCTCCATCTTTCCCAACATCAGGGTCTTTTCCAGGGAGTCAAGTCTTCTCATGAGATGGCCAAAGTATTGGAGCCTCAGCTTCAGGATCTGTCCTTCCAGTGAGCACGCAGGGTTGATTTCCTTCAGAATGGATAGGTTTGATCTTCTTGCAGCCGATGGGACTCTCAAGAGTCTCCTCCAGCACCATAATTCAAAAGATTCAATTCTTCGGCGATCAGCCTTCCTTATGGTCCAGCTCTCACTTCCATACATCACCACTGGGAAAACCATAGCTATACGGACCTTTGTTGGCAAGCTCATGTCTCTGCTTTTTAAGATGCTGCCTAGGTTTGTCATTGCTTTTCTCCCAAGAAGCAGGCATCTTTTAATTTCGTGGCTGCTGTCACCATCTGCAGTGATCATGGAGCCCAAGAAAGTAAAATCTCTCACTGCCTCCATTTCTTCCCCTTCTATTTGCCAGGAGGTGATGGGACCAGTGGCCATGATCTTCTTTTTTTGATGTTGAGCTTCAAACCATATTTTGCGCTCTCCTCTTTCACCCTCTTTAAAAGGTTCTTTAATTCCTCCTCACTTTCTGCCATCAAGGTTGTGTCATCTGCATATCTGAGGTTGTTGATATTTCTTCCGGCAATCTTAATTCCGGCTTGGAATTCATCCAGCCCAGCCCTGCACAGCATAGTTCATAGCTTCTCTGAGTTATTCAAGCCCCTTCGCCACGGCAAGGCAGTGATCCATGAAGGGGCTTACCTAGAAGTAAGCCCCATTTAATTCTGTGGGATTTACTTCTGAGTAGACATGGTTGGGATTGCACTGTAAGATAGCAATCCCATGCATATTCAGCCCGGATGTGCTTCTGGATAAATATGCATAGCTCTAAAAGCCTGGCTTAGCATTATGGTCCAAACCAGAGGTTGTGGTTTGTTTCACGCCAGACAAACCATGATGATAAGTCAAGGTTTGTTCTTGGCTTGTTAGTAACAGTTTGTTTGAACAAAGCAAACCATGATCCCTTGGTTGGATGTAATACTAACCTAGGATTTTGGCTAATTTCCTTTGCATGCTAGCAGAGAGCAGCCAAACTGCCCAGACAGGTAGGTGCATGGTAAATCATTAATGATAGCATACCATGGCATGAGAAGCGAGCCATTGTCTACCTTTCCCATCTTTATTAATTTTCCAAAATGCTTATGGAATGGGTCAAGTCTGTGTTATTTTTTTCATGTAGTCCTGAGTCATAAGCAGTGTAAAGCTGGATTGATTTACAGTCAGCTGGAATGGTGACTTCATTTTTATGCAGTCATATAAGCTACATGGAAAAAATTGAATTCCTTGGAGCAGCGGTGGAGGAAGCCACTCGGGCATCTCGGGTGGCACGCCATAGGGATGGGGCGAGCCTCCCATACGCAGAGCCTCTGGAGTCTGCCTGCCTCCTCCCACTCAGCCGCCCTACAGCTGGGGGGAGGCAGTGGGCAGACAGTTTGGGCAGCGCAGAGCCACCCAAGCCACCGTGTCTCCCAGGAGAGACATTGCAGGCCCCGTAGTGAGTGCCGCCTGGCATCACCACAGTGGTGACACCCGGGGCGGACCGCCCCCACCGCCCCCCTTCCTCCACCCCTGCCTTGGAGACCTGAACACTTACGTTCTGCTTCCAATTCTCCTGGCTCATATAGAGGAGATAGATAGGCTTTTAAGTGAAAAATAACATGTGTAAGGCCTAGGAGAATGGTTTGATTGAATGCTTTTCAACTGGTGGTACTTGTAAAACCTGACATACTTTGAAGTACCACTGGCTGAAAAGCACTGGTCACGGGAGCTGCTGTAGACATTGTGAGGAAAATGAGCCATGAATGAGTGAGTGAGGCTGAAATTTCATTGGCTTTTGCTGTTCTAAAAGGGCCCTTAGGTTACCAAGACATGCATTTGTGCACAGTGTGTAGCTTGGGCCTGAATGAGAGTATGTGTGTGCCAGAAGCAGCAAAGGTTCCCTGATGTTTCTCCCCACACAACCACTTGAAGCTGGATCTTTTACATCAGAGATGGGGAACCTGTTGCTAAAATACAGCTACAATAATCCCTGACCATTGGCCATGCTGGCTGGAGTCAAACAACATCTGGAGGGCTACAAGTCTTTCAGTTCTATGTCTATTTTTGCTTAGAAAAGTAAGTGCTATTTAATTCAGAGGTTTAGTCCCAAGTAAATATGCAGAAGATTGCAGCCTTGTTGCATACACTTACTTAGGAGTAAGTTCTAGTGAACTTTCAGCCTAATCTTATGCAGAGCTGCACATGCCTAAGGCCACTGATGTAAAAATTCACAAAACAAGTTCCACTACCAAAAAACCTCTATTTGTCATATATTCTGTCATCGTAGCCAATACCAGTACTGATTTCTGACTGCTTATAGCTTCTGATAGGAGAATGCCAAACTGAAATAATTATATATTCTAATCTTGTTTCTGCTGCACCTTTTAAAAGGCTTTGAGCATGTATGTTTTATAGTAGCTACTTTTATAGAATTTACTAATAGCTAAAAGCTTTGTCCATTGTTCCTTAGTCATGTCTATGAGGCAACTAGAAATTAATGCAAATTATTTTGGATAACTCTGGTAATTTTGTTAGTTCAACTACCATGACATAATTTTATAATTTAATTTTGCCCCAATACTGAAACTGAACCATATTCTGCACTGACATGTGTTAGTGAGTGTTGATCATATGACTCATAGGTTTTTGTTTGTTGAAGCAAGCATCCTAACATTAGCTTCTTATGCTACCAGTTCATCATTGTAGTGCACAACTGGGACCATGGGAGGAAGGGTTGAAATAATATTTCTTCTGGTTCCTAGGATGGGGCAAAACTAGGCTTTATTTCACCCGGGTCCAAGACCCAGTTTGCCCCCCAACACGTTCGCATGCACACACACACACAGGCTGGGAGCCTCAATGGCACCCCTCTGGGGGTTTTACCTGGGGCAAAAGCCCTGGCTATCCCCCCCCCCCGTAGCTACGGCTCTGCCTAGGATCTAATAGCACCGTTTTTTAAACTAGTCTTGTGGAAAGCTGGGATAATATTTACATTTCTGGCTCTCACATGCGATTTTTAGGAGTCTGGTTGATGAGGTGTCTGCAGTTGTCCCAACACTGATGGCAAGTGCCCCAGAGACAGGCAAGTTTATGACAGAACAGTGCTTTTTCATGCGTGTCCCATGGCAACCCCGATGCCCCATTCAGGAAAGGGTGCCCCCTTTAGACCATGACACTTGTTCCTCTGTTTCTGACCACCATCAATTCCTAGCAGTGTTTCCCCCCTGGGTGAACTCAAGGGCATGCAGGGCTGGCCTCTTTCCCCACCAAATGTTAAAAGTGTGGCATTCACTATAACAATTTCATGGTGAGTACCAGAACTTTTTGGCTGAGGAGGGGAAAGCACCAGAGGAGCGCTGGAAATAGTGTGTGCGCATGCGCACGGGTGCTCCTCTGACCCGGGAGAGTGTGTGTGTGCACACACCCTGGCCCATCCTCCGATGGACGGAGAGTCAACCGGCCCAGCCTCCGATTAAGGTTGCCGACCTCTGAGTTAGACAAACTGTTGCATCCTCTTGAAAATCTTCAAGGCCTTCTTCAATTTCAAACTGACACAAACATGTTTTGGCAGTGGTTTTTATTTTTTATTTTGTACTAAGCTTACATATTGTAAGGGAGCTTAAGCAAGATGCTCACCAGATAGACATTGAAAAGTAGAGTCTATACATTTCTCTCTCTCTCTCTCTCTCTCTCTCTCTCTCTCTCTCTCTCTCCTTGCATTCCGTTGTATCTATTATCTTCTCATAATTAAAAATGTAATCCCTATTTTATCTTACGTAGAATGTATTTATTTTAAACATTTCAAGGCCATGCTCACTTACATTAACAATCATAAACTGCAATAGCACAGCTCAATAAAACCCTCTCATTTAAAACAGTTGTCTAAAACAATTCACAGGCCAGCAGCACATCATAATAAGCTAGAACTTTAAAAAATGATTGACATAATAACCAAAGAAAATTAAAGGAATTACAGGCCCCTGCAGAGTATATGCTTTCTCAGTTAGGATGTATGAACATCATGGTGGTATATTTTAAAACAGATTTTGATTACAGTTATATTACTCAGAAACAGAGCAAAGATATATGTTTGCTAATTATTATTACTGTTGTAATGTTGTTAAAAGGTAAAGGTAAAGGTACCCCAGTCGTGACCGACTCTGGGGTTGCGTGCTCATCTCGCTTAAGAGGCCGGGAGCCAGCACTGTCCGAAGACACTTCTGGGTCATGTGGCCAGCGTGACGAAGCTGCTCTGGCGAGCCAGCACCAGCACAGCGCACGGAAACGCCGTTTACCTTCCCGCTATAAAGCGGTACCTATTTATCTACTTGCACTTGGGGGTGCTTTCGAACTGCTAGGTGGGCAGGAGCTGGGACCGAGCGACGGGAGCTCACCCCACCGCGGGGATTCGAACCGCCGACCATGCGATTGGCAAGTCCTAGGCGCTGAGGTTTTACCCACAGCGCCACCCGCGTCCCTTTGTAATGTTGTTAATTGTTGCTTTTACTGTATCATTGATGCACAAATCAGTCTGCAAAGCGATAAACATGACAGATGCAGCTCAGGAGATTCTTTTCAAGTCTCCCTTGCTTCATTAAGCTGTTGCAAATAATAACTTTTCAGTTCATGCTTGTTTTCATACTCTTGAAAATGAGTGAAAATTAGGTCCTATTAAGTAGGTCCTCTTAAGTGTTGACTATGACTCTTGGATATGTGAACACCATTACTGGTGGCAAGTTGAGAACCATATTATCTAAGTTTGTAACAACCAGGCAAGCCCAAATGAAACAATTATGATCTTTTGCTTATACATCATTTTCAAGGACAGTGGTAGCAGTGTAAACATGCCCCAGATCCACAGTTCTGTGATGTGTTCTGTGTCATACAAATAAATGCCCAAAGCCAGTGATTTTTTTCTAGGAAAAATGGTGTAGGTACTGCGGACTGTTGAGTACCGCCAGAAAAAAAGCACTGATCCCAAGGTTTGGGACACCAACTGTGCAAATGATGGTGCCTCTTTTCAAAAGGAGAGTCCAGGGAGCATGTCAGTTGCTGGGTCAAGGTCACAGCTGATGCCTAGCCTTGTATCGTAGGGTCTGCTGTGGCTTATAATCTTGTAACCTGTAGCCTGCTGTATGCTGGAACACTACATTGATTTTTGGAATAAACCATTTAAACCTAATAACTGTGACAATAGCTCAAGCCCCGAGTCTAAAAGTGGGAGCTGGAACAATATGTGCTTTTTGCCTTGTTCGAAAGGATGGTTTTATTCTTATGCATTTCTGTGCAAATTTAATCAGTCAGTTGAATGATAATTGACAATGCAATCATTCATGTGCTTACTCAGAAGTAATTTCTACTGTGTTCAGTGGGGCTTTCTCTGGAAAAGTGCATAGATTTGCAGTCTGAGACTCGTACAAGTTTTGTTCTCGTTCCCTTCTCACACGCCACTCGCCCTCGTGGGACAGGGAGCACTGCAGTGTGGCCCTGTCCTGCCATCCAGGTGCATACATGATTATTCAGGCAGGGCAGATCACGTGGCTCTTTTCAACAGACTTCTCACTCCCCTCTCTGGTCAGGGAGTTCCAAGATTGCTACCATAGAAACACAATACTTTCATTTGGCCAGTAATGTAAAGGGAAGATGTAACAGCTGAATAGAGATTCTGACTAGCTTGTTCTCACTATCATTTCTGTCCATTCTCCTAGGAGTGGAAAAACCTTGATTATATTAGGAAATATGTGTGAATTTGAAAACCAAGGAAAATGTCATTATATTTGAAGTGGAAAATTTATTTAGAATGCGGTGCTGTGCTGGTGGGGGGAGTTAAATGTTTCTGAGGGTGCAGTGGCTTGGATCTAAAAGCTACTTTCAGCTGTGCTGTGGGTCATTTGTCCTTTTCCACTTCTCTGTGTGCAGCCCTCCCCCGAAGAGCTGCTTTGGAGGATCCCTTCACCCCCTCCTCTGCTGCAAGAGGGGCACCTGCCTTTGGATCCAAACCTTTATATTCCCAGTGAAGTTATGAACTACAAAATGTGTTTTTCCCTTCTACTTTAGACAAAATAGTTTTTGAGTAGAAAAGTAAAAGAACTCTAAGTAGCCTCTATCTCTGAGAGGCTTAAAGCAGTTTTCACACATCTTTAACATCCTCTTTACTGTTTGTGGCTTTCCTGATCAACTGACTTGAACATATGCCAACATCTACTGCTGCGTTTGCTTGGTGCTGCTGTTGTGGTTTCTTTTTAATTATAGCCCAGGGAAAGTGATGCTCCTTTGATGGATTTAGTGAGGTGGTGAATATGATATGAAGCACTCTTGTTCATGTATTTACATCTGTGAACTTTTCTCCAGGGTAGGGAAGAACCAGACACTTGCCTTTTTGTTGCACAGGTGTGGTGCCAGCCAGGTAGGGTGGTTGCCGGCCTAATAGTAGTTTCTCGTAATTAGCACCTTTCTGAAGAGCAGAGCCATTGGCCTGGACACCTGCTATGGTTGCCCAGGGCAACCCCAAGATTCCCTTGGGGAGCTGGCAGTTCAACCCACATTTACCCCTGCAATTGATTTGGCTCAGTGCCTCCAGCACCTGCAATGACAGGACTGCGGCAGAAGTGAAGAAAAAACACACAATTAAAGTACATCTACTATCATTACTATGAAGAACGCAAAACTCTGCATAGCAAAGACTGGTTGCAAATGCAGGTCACTGCTGCAACAAGGACATGAATCGGGGTGATGGCAATGGGCAAGCTCCACTAGCAGACTAGAGGAGAAAGGTTCCCTCTCAGGTCCACCCCAAAGCCAGTTGCTTCAGCCTGATGGTTCCAGGGATCTGCCTCTCCTCCTGCCATGCAGCGTGGCTGAATGGCAACCAAAACAGCCAATCGGCCAACCCCAGAAAACAAGAGGGGAAGACTCCAGATGCGTCTTAGGCTGCTCCCCCAACCAATGGGTTCAAAGGAGGATCTCAGTAAGTGGGAAACCTGGGGATTTTGCTAAATTGTACCTTACTTGAGACTTCACTATATCAGATGGCTGCAGTGCATTTTTAAGCTTCACCCTCCTGTGGTAATAATTGTTCCATTGCTGAGACAATCATTCTTGGTAGGACTCCTGGGGTTCTTTGCTTTGTCTTGTGAATAATGTCTTCATTATGCATACAAACCAGAAAGCAAAGCAAGTTAAGATATCAAGCTTTTATGTAAACAGACCAAATTATGTTAAGATGAAGTAAATACAGTAACAGAGGAGAGAGAAGGGCTGCATGAATTTTCCATTACATGATCAGTTCATTCTTGCTATTAAAATCCCGCTTCTGAAGGTTTCTTTTTCTGTTTCTTTTTGAGTAAGACTACTGTTGCTCAGTATAGCCAATAAGACAAAGAAGAAAAGCCACTGAAATATCTCAAATTTGTACATAAATAATTCAACATTTCAGTAGTTGAGACAAAATCAACACCATCACTCAAAAGCTTTACAAAACTAGTTCAAAGTATGAGGTGAACCAAAATGTTAATGTTCTTTCCATAAAATACTTTCAAATCCATGTTGGTTTGCTCTATTTCCCACCACCATCAGAGTCCAGCTGGCTAGGACATGATGCAGGGCCTTCTCATTTGTGGCACCTGGAGTATGGCATTCCCTACCATGGGAGGCCTGATTTCTTCCCTTCTCCCCCTTTGAAGGATTTTCAAAGAATTGTGAAGACTTTTTTGATTCATCAATATTTATTCTAATTTTGTTCCCTTCCTGCTGGAAGAGCAACACTAAAACGAATGAGTAGGAAGCTTACAAGCAATGTCACCCTCTAGACAGAGGCAGGTGGTGGATGGTATGGCAGTGACCCATTTGCTGCAAAGGGGAGGCTCCAGTGCTGGAGAGGCACCAAAGGGAGCCCTGGTCGCAGTAAATTCTACCCTCTTAGTCTGGTACATCAGCTGCAGGAATGGCTTTGGTCACTCATGCTCTGGCCATCTCCATACTTGACTATTGCAATGCACTTCATGTGGGGCTGCCTCTGAAGATGGTTTGGAAATACCAATAGTGCAAAATGCAGCAGCCAGGATGCCAGCCGGGGTCAGATGCTACTTTTGTGCCAGCTGCATCTGCTACTGCACCTGTGTATGTTCCAGTTTGCAATCTAAGATCTGCATCTGAGGTCCTACTTGTGTGCCTGCCAGTGAAATTGGTTAGGTTGGTGAGCACATGAAAGAGGACCTCCTTGGTGGTGGTCCTGCAATTGTGGAACTCTCTGTTCATTCAGTTCTGACATTCAAGAAGCCCTTTAAAATCCTATTTATTTATTTACACTCCACCTTTTCCCCTGACAGGGATTCAAGGTGGCTTACAGATAAAAATAAAAACAGCTGAAAATGTAGGGGGAAAATCATTAAAACCAATGAAACACTGATAGAATTAAAACTATATGCATATACTAACAATAAAAACAGCACAATGTCAATCCCCTCATTGTAAGCAGTCGGTTGGCAGGAATAAGAAGTGGGTGGCATAAAAGCTCAGCAACATGGATTTGGTGCAACTAAGGTTTGGGTGTGGAACTGGACAAAATGTGCAAAGCCCTACACATACACTTAGTATTGATATAATGCTTTAAAAATTCAAGGCACTTTGCATGAATAGTTTGTAACCTACACAGCAGCCCTGTCAGTTAGGCCAGTGGCGGAGCTTCATGCTCTGGCACCAGGGGCGGAGAGCAGGCGGGGGTGGGGCTGGCGCATGTTCTGGGGGTGTGACATGCTGCCTGCAGGGGTGGGGTGCGCATTCTGGGGGTGGGGCGGCAGCCGCAACGGAACCCCACTGGGATTGTGCTGCCGGGGGCTGGGTGCTCCCCCGCCCCCTCTTCCTCCGCCAGTGAGTTAGGCCTTATCCCTTGATTGCAGGTGGGGAGGAAAGCTAAGGCTGAGCGAGAAGAGTGCCCAAGGTCGCGCAGTGAGTTTGTGGCAGCAGCAGGAGTTGAACCAAGGACTTCCTCATGGAGAGCTTTGTCCGGCCCTCTTCAAGCACCCTCACTTCCCATTCCTTTCATGAGTTTGAGGTAATATCTGATGAAGGCTGCTTCTCTTAGCCACCATGGTATACCAGGGAGCTCTCAGATATAGAGAGGTTCACACAGATGGCTGAACTTGCTATTCACATCTATTTATTTATTTTAAGAATTTTCATACCACTTAATAATGCCATTTCTGAGCAGAGTATAATAGGGATACAGGAAGACTACCAAAGAGATATAGCACAACATCAGTTAAACTAAGACATTAAATAAGAAAAACATGTGCTGGGATTTTTAAATGAAGTCTTCATCAAGTGCCAGAAGTTCAACAGGGAGGGGACCTGTCTCCTCTTAGCAAAGGTTTGAACACACTTGGATACCAGCTGTGTGTCTGGCCACTAACAGTGATTTCTCTGAAAACCTCAATAATTGAGCAGGGAAGTAGTCCTTAAGATATATTGGACCCAAGTTGTTAAGGGCCTTGTAAATTAATATAAGAGCCTTGAACCTGGCGTGCAGCACATGAGCACCAGTTCAAGCATTTAAGCACTGTGTTATGTGCTGGCATTAGCTTCTCCCAACCTACAGTCTAACTGCAGCATTTTGCACCAGCTGAAGCTTCTGGACCATGTGCAATGGGAGCCCCACAAATTGCAGTAGTAGACTTGAGGTTACCACAGCCTGAATCACCATGGCCAGGCTGCCCCTGTCCAAGAATGGGCATTGTTGGTGTACCAGACATAGCTGTTCGAAGGCACTCCTAGTCACTGAGGCTATTTGAGCCTGTAGTGACAAAGATGGATCTAGGAGCACCCCCAAACTTTCCACCCGTTCCTTCAGAGGGAGTACAACCCCATCCAGAACAAGCAACTGGCCAGTCTTCCAGACATGGGAAACAACTACCACCAGTGCCTCCATCTTCCCAAGGTTCAAGCACAGTTTATTGGCCCTCATCCAGTCTACCGCTGTGCCCAGGCAATATTCCAGAACTTGCACAGCTTCTCCTGACCCAGATGTTATGGAGAAACAGAGCTGTGTGTCATCAGCATGACACTTTGCTCCAAATCTCATCATGACAGCTCCCAACAGCTCAATAGAGATTTAATTTTAATTTTTTAAAAATAATATTTATTAAATTTTCCAGTTTAACAATCCAGTAAAGGCCACATTAAAGACATTTCAAATTATAAAATAATCAAACAGTCCAAATATTAAGCCAAATCATAAAACTTTGTTTGACTTCCCATGCTCTGAGGTTGGAGGATTGCCATCATCTCTCATTTGGACTGCTTTCTTAATTAGTCCAGGTGGTTCCCATAAATCAATCTGATGTTAATGCTTCGTTCATTTTCACAGCCTCTGAGCCTCTGAGTTCGTCCAGCAAGCGAGTTATATCAAAACAGTATATTTCTGTGTGGGTGTTTATTTTCTTGTGTGTCTTTCACTTTCACTTCTTCCTGCCAGTAGTTATCCAATACAACATGTCCCAAAATGGAGGAAATCTGGCTTTCTGCCAGATTTTCCAGCAGATGTCCAAACCTCTTCGTTTCATCTCATACCAGAACAGATAAGCCTGAACTTTGGCTGGAAGCCTCAATTCCCATCTTCCGATCTTAACAGTCCATCAGAATTAATTGCAAATTTGTAAATCTTTCCCACACAGTTAATAATTAGATCAAAATTATGTCAATATTACAGTATAGTACAGTCTCGCTTGCGTATATAATCAATCGGTATTCAGACTTCCCAGGTGGATTTGCCAAGTAAAGTGGCAAACACGCAGTATATAAAAAAGACACAAAGGAGGCTCCCCCCTTCCGTTCTGACATGCCAGTTCCATAGTCTCTCTTCCACTCGAATCCTTTAGCTCCTCAATGGCTGAATCAGTTCGCAGAGTAGTTTATCTCCCCTTACTCAGAACATGTCTGTTAATTAAGTCCGAATTACCATATTAAAAAACAGGAGTTTGTTGGCTCATGGCTGCGACTTTGGAGAGTTGCCAAAGAGATGCACAGTGTTTTCTACCCAGCACCCCCTGGCCCTTCATTCCTACCAGCCCTGGGGGGGTTGATTACCCCCATCTCATCCTCAAAATATCCCATGTGAATGTAATCAACAGCCTTCGCCATGTCAAGCTAAACCGGAAGTGCTCGATATAGATTTTAAACAGCATTCAAGACAAGTTCATGCGCTGCAACACACCATAATGCAAGGACCATGTGACTGAAACACAATTTCCCAGGACTGTTCTCTGGATACAACCTGCTGGTAGTAATGAAGCCACTGCAAAGCAGTGCCCCTGCTACCCATCCTGAAGAGCTGGTCCAGAAGGGTTCCATGCTCAATCATATTAAAAGATGTGATTGTAGGACTTTTTCTTTTTCCTTATTATGTCATCAAAGCCTCAAATCTCTGCAAGTTATTATTCTCATCCTATACTGTGTGCTGTAAGGAGGAGATTGCTTTTTAATGGAGTTGTGTAAAGATACGCCAAGGCTCTTCAAGATGAAAAAATACCATGTCGTGCAACTGTAATTTTGAAGCGCTGGCCATTAATTTTAATTAACTAGCCCCCATATTTATGTCATCATAAACTGTACTGAACAGCAATTCTCTTGCTGAAAGCTATACAAAGGCTCCATCATATAAACACAAATGATAGGAACTTGGAAGAGAGCAGGAATAGTAGATAGACTGTTTAGAAGGACAAAGTGGATCTTACATACCATCACCATGTATCTAATGCTCTCTATTTAATGACCCAGAGTATAACACGAAGTTTTATGCACTTCACATAATCCCATTTGCTGCTATCGTGGCTATCGGCACAATCCCATATATATTTTTGCTCAGTTCTGTGTTCAGTTGAGCTTACTCTCTTGTAGATAAGTTTAAGATTGCCATCTTAATGAATTTTGAGTACTATTCTCCCCCCCCCCCCATTCAGTTCATTCTGTGGAATCAGTGGAGCTCTTTGCTGGATTTCTACATGTCGTTAACATAAAATCAGAAATACTTCTGATTTTCACCAGCTGCAATATAGACTAGCACTGGCATAGCCAGCATGATGCTGTTCAGACGTTGTGAACTGCAGCTGCTCACCAGCATAGCCAATGGTCAGGGATGATGGGAGTTATAGTCCACAACATCTGGAGAGCGCCACATTGCCTACCTAACTTGGCAGTTCCTTTTGTCTCACGACTCAGACGTAGGGACATAGGAAGCTGCCCTTTAATGAGTTGGATCCACTGGTTTATCAAGCTCAGTGTTGTCCACAATGTTGTCTCCTGTACTGAAACAGTCCAGGTTTCCCTGAATGGCCATGAAGAGATGCTTGGTAAATAGTTATATCCTGCTGGATAACTTAAGTAGTGGGACAGTTTCCCTAATTGTCAGTGAAGCTGACCATGTCTGTGTTTATCATAAAATAGCTGGAGATTATAAATCTTCCAGTTTCAAGCTTGCATCAGCATGGCTTTCCTGCTTGTTTTTGCTTCTTCCAAGGATTGCCTCTCTGAAGGATCTGCCTGCAGTACTGCTTTCCTATATTCTGTCAAAATGACAGAATTCTGCTAACGCTTTGTGAGAGAAGTCTGGATGAAGAGGGAGGAAGGTCAAAGCAATTCCAGTGCAATTCCACTAGTGTGCACTTCATTTACTACTCACATATTATGCTTGAACATTTCTCCTTTATACTGTCACCTCCTGTGCTTTTATAACACTAACAAGTTCACTTAGTAATCAAGTGTGACACTAAGTTTTATTTCCAAAATAAAGTTTGCTTATATCTAAAGCAGAATTCCCATAAAAATAAAATGTGAAAGACAGTCATCTTCTCCTTTGGTATTTCTATGGTCTGATCTACAAATGCACATTGTTTCCTTGATGTCTGTAGCATTAAATGATAAGTAGCATGTATGACTTGCTCATTACAGATATAATACCACATATATAATATTAATTTAAAAGGGAGTCGTCCCAAATAATATGGCTCAGTTCAGATGTCATGAACCTAAGTCTCTAAAATGTAGTTTGAAGGTTTTGGAATGTTCCATATGTACTTCCTCCCCATTTATCCTCTCCTTTTGTGTACAGCTTTCCTCTTTCTGTGTTTAGTTAATTTATCTATCTGTGTACCATTTTTATAGACTATTTAATGTGCAAATAAACAATGTATCATAAAGACACTGCAGTCTCCACTGTGCCTCATTCCCAAAAGGAAACATGGACCCTTGGCTGAGCCCTGGAACTCCTGGCATCTCCGCACCACTTGGAGATTGGGGAGGCAGGCAGCGATATTTTCAGCATCGACAGAGTCAGATTAAACTTTCAGCTGCCAGGCATCAGGTGTGGAGAAAACAACCAATGAACTTGCATGTTTTTAGGGAGCCAATTGTCCATATTTTGGGATCTTACAGATGGTTGACAAACATCTGCTTTAATTATTGCAATTCCCAGTTTGGGTGCAAAGGCAGGACATTTATTGAGCCCTTGGGCCCCCACATACATAGCTGAGAACAAAGAAGTGCATGGCAACTGTTAAATCTGACACATCTCTATCATTGTGTCTTAAGCAATTACTCAACTCATTCTCTCATTTGACAAGGGAACCGTGACAAAATCAAAAACTAATTTGCAGAGCAGATAATATAAATACTCTATTTCATTTCCACTGAGTGTCACTTTAATAAAAACCTGACACTTTTAATCACTGGCAATCACAGTTGAATCATTTACTTTCAGTAATATTGCTCATATAAGTCTTATAACAGAGAATAATGCTCTCATTACTAACCCTTTTGTCATTTATCTGTCCCTAGCCAAACGATAATGCAGTTTGGTCCTGAATGAAAGCTGGGTGATTTATTTGTTCAATACCCATGGTTTCTATTTCACCCCCTGATGTATTGGTTTTCGGCCTTTTCTATAAAATATTTTCCTCCCTTTATATTCCGCAAAGTTCTGGGGAGTGTTCTAGGCAGCACATATCCTGCATGAATGACTGAGTGTGCCCTAGAACACACCCAGAACCCTCCTCAATAGTTGTATGGGAAGATAATAATAGTTGGCATTTGTGTAGCACTTTAGAGTGTTTCACAGATATTATCCTGTAATGGTGAAAAGACAAAAATCCTATAAGGCAGGTGAATGTTATTTTCCCTGTATGACAGATGGGGTGGGTGCTGAGGTTGAGAGACAGAGAGAGACTAGGTTGCCTAAGGCCTTCTAGTTACCCCTTCACAATAGAGGTGACAAAGGTCTGTATAGCTAAAGCTATGGTTTTCCCAGTAGTGATGTATGGAAGTGAGAGCTGGACCATAAAGAAGGCTGATTGCCGAAGAATAGATGCTTTTGAATTCTGGTGCTGGAGGAGACTCTTGAGAGTCCCATGGACTGCAAGAAGATCAAACCTCTCCATTCTGAAGGAAATCAACCCTGAGTGCTCACTGGAAGGACAGATTGTGAAGCTGAGGCTTCAAGACTTTGGCCACCTCATGAGAAGAGAAGACTCCCTGGAAAAGACCCTGATGCTGGGAAAGATGGAGGGCACAAGGAGAAGGGGACAACAGAGGACGAGATGGTTGGATAATGTTCTCAAAGCTAGCAGTATGAGTTTGACCAAACTGCGGGAGGCAGTGGAAGACAGGAGTGCCTGGTGTGCTCTGGTCCAGGGGGTCACGAAGAGTCGGACATGACTAAACAACAACAACAGAGATGACATTTGAACCTGAGGCACTTTATACTGTATGTGTTATAAAATTGTGACACGAGATGGCATTGTGGAGTCCCGTTTTTCACCAACGGGATTTCCTTGTATGAAGTTTACAGTGTGTTTAACTGAATCACTTATTTGATGGGTCTAGATCCAGACCAGATATCGTAGCTAATTCTCAACACAATCTTACTTAGGAGGCATGCAAGATAGCAGATGGGTAAGCTGAGCTTGTGGGCAAGTTTGCCCATCATTACAGAGCTTCTGACTGAGGAGACCATGAAAGGCTTTGGGGGAACCCCAAGTTTCCCTGGGACACAACTGGAATTTTTTTGCTCTGGTGTGTTATTTATCGTTTTCTAAGTGAGCATGAACCTTTCGTTCATGAAACCTAAGAACTAATTTTGGAAGAACAACTATGCCAGCCTGTTGTAACAAATAAAGACAGAGCATCAAGCAAAACCTTAAAGGCTATCTAATGTATTACTGTTTGAGCTTTCAAAGGGAGAGCCTATTCCAATATGGCGTAATGTTACCAGATTTTTTCCCCAAGAATTTGGGGACACTTTTTTTTTTTTTGGAAAAAAATTAAGAAGTAGTATCTTCTCTTTTGTGGTCTCCTCTGTCAAGCGGCCTTCATCTGGGCCCTGGCCGACTCTCTTGGAGCGCTAGCCGCCATGGAGTAGGCTCGGGTTGGACCTGGGCTCGGCCACGTGTCCTTGCCCTCCCGGTGCTCTCCTACCTCTCCTCCTCAGTGGCAGCAGCAGCAGCGACGCAGCAAGGTCGGGGCTCCCCTCTTTTTTCTCCTTCCTCTTTCTCTCTCTTCCTTCTCCTCTCCTTCTCCCTGCATCGGCTCTGGAGTTTTCCTGGCCCCGGAGCGCCGCTGGGCAGTCAGCCAGGTAGCTGGGTGCTCTCACTCCCGGCTTGATTTGGGTCACAAGGGGAGGGTGTCAGCAGTTCCCCCAGTTGATGCACCGGGCGTCCCCAATTCCCCCTTGGCAGTGGCGGCGGCAGCGGCAGTCTCAGCAGTCCGGAGCCAGCTTGGTAGCGCAGTTGGCTCTGGCTGGCTTCAGGAGCTGCCCGCTGCTGTTGCGCCCGCCATTTTGCTTCACCGGAAGTCCCCAGATGATGTGTTTTGTGCCGTTGAACCAATCACACAATATTCATTCCCTACTAATAAATCTACAACACTTAAGATATAAATCCAGGGACATTAAATGAAATCCGGGGACATTCCAGGGACGGACTTTGTCCAGGGACAGATTTGTAAATCCGTCCCCAGGAAACAGGGACATCTGGTAAGCATAAATATGGGTACATGGGCCTCCAATGCACTCCACAGGAAGAATGAACTTGCCTGCAAAAAATTCATGCTGCGATGCATTAATTAGTCTTTAAAAGTACCTCAGTACTCTTTCCAAGAAAATGTAAAGAGCTGCACAGAATTAGACCAATAGTACAGTCTCACAATGGCGTGTCATGCAGCAGATGCTTCTGAAGCTTCCCACATGGGACACAGCATCACTCCTTTTCTTCAAAGTGCTGATCACGGCCATGGAAAGCTGGTAAGAGGCCCAGGCCAGATGGAAATGTATGCCCCATTTCAGTAATCTTTACCAAAGGGTCCATCTTTGCCTCTACGTACTGGGAGACTTGGAGTAAGCAACCTCAAAATCGCATGCCCATGCCCACCTGCTCCCCACTCTATTCTGGCCTGGGGCTGATTCACATATTCATGTTCACTAGTTGATTTGTGACTTGACTCATAGCTAACTGCAGTCCAATGAGAAGTTTTAATATCAGGTGATATGAAACTTTCGTCTTGAGATGGCTCATTCACACCTGAAAGTGTTCTCTTGATGCTACAATTAACAAGTGAGGAACGTGCAAAGCATTCTCAAGTTCAGTGGTTTTCAAACTTTTTTCTCTGGGCCATATTTCCAGAATAAAAAATTATTGATAAAAAATAGATTGGGGAATTTTTTTTGAGAGATGTATGGTGAAGTTGACATATTTAATTAGATAAAAATAATTGTTGATTGGAAAAGAGCCAATGTTTTGAATTATTTTTATGTATAGCTGACAGATGAATAATCGGAAGCCCTACCTCCTTTTCTCCCCTTTTTCTTTCTTCTTCCTTTGTTTTTGTTTTTATTTAGATTCGTTTTTGCATATTTTTGTATTAAAGGAAATATACTTTGTAGTTGATCTTTGCATTTCTTTTAAGCTTTAATTTATTTATTTTTAAAAAGGAAAACAAAAAGAAACAACCCCAGCAGTGCTTGATTTATAACATAGAACACAACTATTTTGTCATATGATCATGGGGCATCCAGAAAGTATAAAGCAATGCAGCTACATGAGAAAATGAATAATTCCCAAAATATAATATTGATTGTCTGTGAATCTTCCCACCACACCTGCCACCCTCCTGTCACACCAGTGCCACACCTTTTGAGAGCCACTGCCTCTGTGAAAAGGAAGTATGTGGAGAAAACACAGGGAAATTAAGGTTGCTCCCTCTCGCTGCTTCCCAGGCCCCCTTTCCCCTTTCCCCTTTCCCCCTTGTCCTTCTCACCTCTCTCAGTCCTGGAATGGGCCTCCTTGAAGTGCTATATTGAAATACTATGCCTTTTGTTAAGTGGCTCAGAACTGTGTTAAGTTTGAACAGTTTCACAGGTTGAGGTTTATGCTGTTTACTGGAAAGTGGTTGGAATCTAGTAGGTGAGACACTTTGCTCCAGAATTGTGGGCGATGATCAGTTTGGAAACAAGGAAACATTAGGGGAAGCAAAGTGGATCAAGCGGCAGTGTTTCAATCCCTTTTGGCTACTGGAAGTAATTTTGTAATGTGAAAGAGAAAAACTCATTCTGTGAAAAGGTCTTCAGTTTTTCAAGCTGTCAGTCATTTTGAATAGTGCTGGCAAAGAACTTTTAGGGTGAGGAAAAAAGCAGTGTGAATTCGGTGAGGTAAGTATTGTGTGCTGCTAGGAAATCATTCTGCCATGGCAACCAGTTTGCTTCAGGTCAGATCAGCTGCAAATGTGTAGGTGTTAGTTGTCTTTACTTGTTCTTTTCTGTAACAGACTCCAGAATCCACACCCCATATGCTTTTGGCTGCAGCAGTGTTTAAAATACTCCTATCAACAAGTAACCTATCAAACAACTTTTCATCTCCCTCAGATACTTTATCTGTTCTCTACTAGTCTCTACAGGTATCCAACTGCTCCTCCTATCATCCAGCATTAAAAACAGCTCTCAAGACATACGTTTTGGCAGCTCAGGTGTTTGTGTTACTCAGTTATCAGTGCAAGCGCAAAGCATTATTTAATGTATGCTCCAAAGCTTCTGTTTTATTTCAGTAGGGAATTTTTAATTCTTGCTTTACCGCTTTGGTTTTATTACATTTATATACCATATTTCTTCTAGGGGGCTCAATGTGGAATACCCATTTCATCTTCACTACAACCCTGAGCGGTTGGTGAGACTGAGACGCTTCATTGTTGAGTTGAGATTTGAACTCAGGTCTCCCAAGCTGAGTTGCATTTTAAACTCAGGCCCAACACCCTAAGCACCACTGACTTTCTAGTTGGGTAGGGACTCTACATTTCCTTGGATTCCCCCTCCCCCTGCAAAACCCCCAAACTTCCTCAGAATTGGAAACCTCACGGTTGAGGCAAAGCTGCTCTGTGAGAGATCTGACCACAGGCCCAAATCTTTGTTTATCCCAATGTTTTCCTTGCCATACGGTAGAGCAGGAACACTGCCCCTCTTCTTCCCTGTTTCTATAATGTAGCATATTACAGAATGACTTAAAGGCACAGTGTATGTGACTGTTCCTTCTCAGGAAACAGCTGAGGGTTGGGAGATTGCATGAATTCAGCTGAATACCCTTCTTGGGTATGTGTCACAGGGGTATACGTCTGGCGAAGTAGAGGAGTCCACCAAAGGAAGAGTGTGTAAGAAAGTGAACCAGCCCCTTGTTTAGTTGCCCATAGACTTGTGGCGATGCCTAGTGCCCAGCCATTGTTTCTGGGGCGCAGTGAGGCTCAGCAAAGGAAGTGTTGTTGTTGTTGTTGTTGTAACCTGTGCCTGGTGGGGCTTTTGCTTTTTCACCAAGGAGCAGCAGCGGGTGCAGGGCATGTGTGCACGTGTGTTTGTAGACACCCCTCCCACGCAGCCCAGGACTGTGATGCTGCACAGCCTGCAGGCACAAGAGGCAGTCAGTCACAAGTCTCTTGAAGAGTGTCTCTGGTGGCTACTGGTGTTAAATGTACACCTGTCAATGGTGATTGCATTTGTGAGCTCCTGGATCTGTGACTGAGCTCCAGGTTCCATTTTCCTCATACGTAAGTAGTTTGCTCAGTTTGCTTTCCTCTATCTTTATTTACCTACTTAATTTATCTCATAGCAGAAATGCTCTGGGAAGCCAGTGTGGTGTAGTGATTAGCATGTCAGACTAGGACCTGGGAGATCAGGGTTCAAATCCCCATTCAGTCAGGAAGCTTACTGGGTGACCTTGGGCCAATCGCAGCCTCTCTAGCTACCTCTTTACCTAATGTAGTGTTAGAAGGGGCACCAAGGGTCATCTAGTCCAACCCCCTGTAATGCCTAATCCCTTTCCTGATACAGCTCAGGCACATGCATCCTCTGCTGGCTGAAAAACCAGCCAAGAGGCTCATGGTTGTACTTAAACAGAGGTAGCTGCCAGCAGGCCTGATTGTTCTCTGCCTTTGAGTCAGGCCCACTGCTAAGATATGGGGATTTAACCCTGTTATTCTGATGCACCTTCTCTTGAAAGAATATTAATGCAGCTGACCATATAGGCAAGTGTAGGGGGCAGAATCTGTGTTACAATGCGCTAGGAATTTTCAGCAGCTTTATGTTTATTAAGGTATGTTTAGAAAGTGGTAAGATAAAGAGAGATAGAGAATGAGAGTTGCTTTTAAAAGAAAGAAAGAAAAGGCACAAAATGACTGGTTAGTGCTTACTTAACGCAAGTCCTAAAGGAACTGTTTCAGTGTATGTAGCAGAGTATTCTCTCAGGCAATGCCTGGGCCCCATTGCGGGAAGAGGAAAAATGCAAGTATTTCAGGCTAGTAAAGATGGAGACAACCTGTTTCTCAAATTCTGCTATTTTTATGTTGTTTGCAAGGAAGGTTTGGCAGAGATTAGCAGGATTCAGCCAGTCAGGGGGAGGTAAATCCTGTGACCCATCACTTACACAGGGGATCATCAGTTTTAACCCAGTGTGTTGTGAGATGAGATAATAGGTGTTAATTTTAGTACCCTTTTCAGGGTTTCTTCCAAGAAAGAAGAAAATACCTGCATATTTGGAAGAGAAAAACACACATACACAGTGGCTATGTGTCAGCCACTATGTGTAAGTGGATTATGACTGAGGAGGTTGTCTTTGAGCAGAAAAGGTGCATTCTGAAGAACGACAGGGAGTTTCAGTTTCATGTGCACTAGTTATTATTATGACTAGTAGGTTAACCAAAGTGTGTTTGTCATCTAAGTTCTCTCTTTCTCTGGTTCTTAGGTAGTCAAACACGTGTTTCCTTCATGCTCGGCAGCCTAATGCCTCAGTTTAATTCTTATCTTCCTGTATTGCAAAAGACACATGGATTTGAGATATTGGAAACTGGGTTGAAGCTGAATGCAGATAATCTGTCTTGCTGCATGAAGCATGAGCACTGCAGTTCTGTGAGGACTGCTATAAGATAAAATAATGATATGTGTGTAAGATTTTCAAGTCCCTTAGAGAACAAATACTTTGAAAAGTTGCACTAAAGCTCTATTGGAAGCAAAAATAGCAGGTGACATCTTCAGTCCAATATTCTGTCTGGAAGATCTGCATTTTAACTCCCAAAACATAGACCTACCTCAAGAAGGGGTTCCACAGTTGAAAAAATGGTTTTCTTGGGAAGCAAATGTCTGCCTTCTCATTTTTTTTGCATGACCGTGTCTTTGAAGGGGAGAGAGGAATGATTAACCACCAGTACTTGCCAGTTGTTCCCACTCAAGAGGAACAGTTTCATCTGTTGTTACTTGTCATAGCTAGCTGATAATGCATGATTTAGAAATGCCCATAATTAGTGCAGCATGTAAAAATCTAATATCAGGGGTTCAATAATTTAATTTAAATTTTAGAAATTCTACCCTGCCTTGCTTTCAAGGAACTCAAGGTGGCCTGGCAGGGGGACACCAAAGGGGGTGGCCCTTTAGGGGTGAGACAAGGGCGAGAGCCAGCCCCCCCCCGTGGTAATGTTATTAAGTAATTATTTAAATGCTTTTAGGTGTTTTAAATACCGTATTTTTCGCACCATAGGACACACCGGACAATAGGACGCACCTTGTTTTAGAGGGGGGAGAACAAGAAAAAAAAATTCTCGCCCTCTCTGCCCAGTGCCCCTTCAGCGAAGCGGCAGGCGGCGCTGCACAGAGAGGGGGAGAATTTCCCCCCTCTTGTTTTCCCCCTCTAAAACAAGGTGCCGTTTAAGGTGCGTTCAGACGCCTTCAGGCAGCTACCTTGGAAGCCTGGAGAGCGAGAGGGGTTGGTGCTCACCGACCCCTCTCACTCTCCAGGCTTCAGGTTCCTTTCGACCTGCTCTTTGGGGCTGGCGGGGGGAAGCCCACCACCAGCTCCAAAGAGCAGGTCAGGGAGCAGCGGAAAGGCGCGCGGCTATAGAGGCTCCTGCCATAGCCGCATGTCACCTCTCCAGCCGGGAGAGGGTCGCTGGGGGCTTCTTTAGCCCCGCGCGCGCTCTCCCAGCTGGAGAGGTGGCGCGCGGCTATAGAGGCTCCTGCCATAGCTGCGTGTCACCTCTCCAGCCGGGAGAGAGTCGCGGGGGGCTTCTTTAGCCCCGCGCGTGCTCTCCCGGCTGGAGAGATGGCGCGCGGCTAAAGAGGCTGCTGCAATAGCTGCGTGTCACCTCTCCAGCCGGGAGAGGGTAAGCGGGGCTTCTTTAGCCCCAAGCGCGCTCTCCCGGCTGGAGAGGTGGCGCGCGGCTATAGAGGCTCCTGCCATAGCCCCGCGTCACCTCTCCAGCCAGCAGAGGGTCGCGGGGCTATGCTGTCTTCGCTCCATAGGACGCACACACATTCCCCCTTCATTTTTGAAGGGGAAAAAGTGCATCCTATGGTGCGAAAAATATGGTAGTTTATAATCAGTGGTGTTTTGAATTTTGGCTTTTTTCTCTTTCTTTTTCTTTTTCTTTTCTTGGGGGTCGGATGGACGTTTAGTTGGGGCTGGGGATTGGTTTAATTTTAGTATGATTGTAAATTATTATTATTCGGGGGGGGTTGTTTCCAGGGAGAGGGTCAGGGCTGCCTGGGTGTGGGCCCCAGCCAACAGAATGACTGGGGCAGGTTCCATGGGGGGGTGCACTGGGACACCCGATTTCAGTGATCATGGATAGGAGGAGGAGTTATGCTAAAACCAGACCATTTCATTACCGAGGAGGCAGGTTTAGTTGTTATTTGAGGACTATCCCTACCTCTGGGTCTGGTCTTGACCGGACGGATACTGGAATCAGCAAGGGAGACCCACATGACCTGAAGGTGCTGCTGTGCAATGCCAGGTCAATGATTCACAAGACCACTGCCATCCATGACTTGATCATGGATGGAGGACTTGACCTGGCATGTGTAACAGAGACTTGGTTGGATGAAGCAGATGAGCCTGTTCGTGCCGCTGCTTGTCTACCAGGTTTCTCTTATGCACAGCAACCCAGGCCGTGTGGGTGGGTGGGGGGTTTGGTGTACCGACCTCCCTGCTGCACCAAGGATTCCCTGCCCAAGCTGCTTCAGGTCATGGCAGATGTTCTCCTGGAGACACCTAGTTTGGTTGTCCTAAGGGATTATAACATCCATGCCAACACAACCTTACAAGGGGCTGCTCAGGACTTTGCGGAAAGCATGGCCTCCATGGGGCTGTCCCTGAATAGGTTTAGCCCAACTCATAGCCGCGGACATGCCTTAGACCTGGTGTTCACCTCTATGGATGTGGGTGATCTGACACTAAGTAAAAGTGAAACAAAATAAGTGCCATGATTGGAGCACTTCCTGGTGCAACTAGACTTCTCCGTGACCCTTCTCCTCTGCAGGGAATTGGGGCTGATTCGGATGGCCGCCCCCCCCCTTAATGGATCAAATGGTTTCCAGAGAGTGGTAAGGGATGTTTTCTCCCATGTTGATGGCCTTTCAGCTGATTCCCTGGTGGCCTGCTGGAATGCAGAGTTAACCAGGGCTATTGACTGTCTGGCTCTGAAGTGCCCTCTCCGATTGCATGCAGCCCGGACAGCCCCATGGTTTTCTCCAGGGCTGAGGGTGATGAAACAATTGCTGAGATGGCTAGAGTGCCGGTGGTGGAAAACTCATTTTGAATAGAACTGGACACTGGTTAGAGCTCAGTGTCGAGCCTACCAAGTAGTAATAGCCTTCCCAGACCCACTGGCGGTTATCAAACTGCTTCTTTAAAAAAACTTCTTTGGACCTGGCCAATATGGCCAACTATTGCTCAGCCTCAAATCTTCCATTCTTGGGCAAGGTGATTGAGCAGGTCGTTGCTGGACAACTCCAGACATGCCAGGAGGATGCAAATCATTTGGATTCCTTCTAGTCAGTATTCAGGCCTCATCATGGGACTAAAACAACCTTGGTCACGCTGGTCAATGATCTCCAGCAGGCTAGGTGAAAGCTAGGGTGAAAGCTGTTTCCTAGTTCTGCTGGATCTCTCAGTGGCCTTTGATACCATCAACCATGACATCCTTCTGGACTGCCTAGAGGAGCTGGGAGTTGGGGGCACTGTTATACAGTGGTTCCACTCCTCCTGGGCCATGTCCAGAAAGTGGTGTTGGGGGATGAGTGTTCAGTTGTGGCTCTCACTTGTGGGGTGCCTCAGGGTCCTGTCCTCTCGCCCATGCTTTTCAACATCTATATGAAGTCACTGGGAGAGATCATCAGGGGATTTGGGTTGGGTGTTCATCAGTATGCGAATGATACCCAGCTCTACCTCTCTTTCAAATTAGAACCAGTGAAGGCAGTGAATTGTCCTGTGTGAGTGTCTGGAGGTGGTTGGAGGATGGATGGTGGCTAACAGATTGAGGTTGAATCCTGACAAGACAGAAGTACTATTTTGGGGGGACAGGGGGCAGGCAGGTATGGAGGACTCCCTGGTCCTGAATGGAGTAACTGTGCCCCTGAAGGACCAAGTGCACAGCCTGAGAGTCATTTTGGACTCACAGCTATCCATGGAGGCGCAGGTCAATTCTGTGTCCAGGGCAGCTATCTACCAGCTCCATCTGGTATGCAGGCTGAGACCCTCCCTGCCTGCGGGCTGTCTTGCTAGAGTGCTCCATGCTCTAGTTATCTCCCGCCTGGACTACTGCAATGCACTCTATGTGGGGCTACATTTGAAGGAGAACCGGAAACTACAACTAATCCAGAATGCGGCAGCTAGAGTGGCCACCGAGACCACATAGCACCGGTCCTGAAAACCTACATTGGCTCCCAGTACGTTTCCGAGCACAATTCAAAGTGTTGGTGCTGACCTTTAAAGCCCTAAATGGCCTTGGCCCAGTAGACCTGAAGGCGTGTCTCCACCCCCATCGTTCAGCCCGGACATTGAGATCCAGCTCTGAGGGTCTTCTGGCGGTTCCCTCCGTGCGAGAAGTGAGGTTATAGGGCCTTCTCGGTGGTGGCACCCACCCTTCGGATGTCAAGGAAATAAACAACTACAGTGGTACCTCGGGTTACAGACGCTTCAGGTTACAGACTCCGCTAATCCAGAAATAGTACCTCGGGTTAAAAACTTTGCTTCAGGATGAGAACAGAAATCACGCAGTGGCGACGCGCCGGCAGCAGGAGGCCCCATTAGCTAAAGTGATGCTTCAGGTTAAGAATAGCTTCAGGTTAAGAATGGACCTCCAGAACGAATTAAGTTCTTAACCCAAGGTACCATTGTATCTGACTTTTAGAAGACATCTGAAGGCAGCCCTGTTTAGGAAAGTTTTTAATGTTTGATGTTTTATTGCTTTATTATTATTATTATTATTATTATTATTACTACTTATATTCTGTTTGGAGCCACCCAGAGTGGCTGGAGAAACCCAGTCACATGAGCAGGGTATAAATAAATTATTATTATTATTATTATTATTATTATTATTATTATTATTATTATTATTATTATTATTTGATTGATTATAATGGCACATAACAAGACAGATAATATTCTAGACTAATTCCAGTACAATAAAACAGAAATTCAGCAGTCATTAAAACAAACACAATCTAACCTAGCACAGACATTTTTAAATCAGCCAAGAGCCTTATTAAAAATTCCTTCACCAGACATCTTGTGCATATGACTTTAAAGTCTTTTCCTGGGAGATCTCTAAATGAGGCTCTTGGATAATCATAGAATTGTAGAGTTGGAGGGGACCATGAGGGTCATCTAGTCCAACCCCCTGTAATGCAGGAATTTTTTTGCCCAACTTGGGGCTCAAACACACAACCTTGAGATTAAGAGTCTCATGAGCTATCCTGGAGGCTGAAGAAATACAGTTAAGGGCCCCGGCAGACTTAATTTGCAGAGCATTGCATAAGGTGAATGCCACAACAAGGAGCTTTAGAAGTAGGGGCAAAACAGGAATTACTTTAGTGCTTTGATTATTTTTCTTTGGAAGATCATGCTAACCAGAGGGTATGTTCAGAGCACAGCAATTCCCTTTAAAAAGGCTTCTGAATGATTTATCCCAAATAATGCTATAGTGCTTCTCTTGTAATATACATGTGACATCACTTTCCTGCCCTTCCCTTTGTTAAGCTCAAAGTAGCTTTCATGACGATCCTAACAGTTCCATGCCCTGGGTTCAAAATGCTGTCAAACCATTCTTTAATAGACATAGGATGCCATCCTGTGCACATTTGGTTGGATAGAAGTTCTAATGAAATCAGAAGCGGATCCTTCTGAGCATGCATGCACTGGATCAGAATATTTAAGAATGCCTGGCCAACATGCAGTCAGCTGTGTGGCTGCTGAAGTATTATCATTTGAAAACAAGCAGTTAGACTTCCAGAATGAGACTGAACAGGATTCCCTAGGTTTTCAAATGTGAATTCCACATAGTCCAGCTTGCCTTTTCCCAGTCTCAAGACCCAAATCACCCTTGTGGTATAAAATGAGTTTGAAGGTTAATATTAATGTAGCAGCATCAATGTGTGAAGTGGTTTACAGAGTAACTGAAGTACTCCTTTGCCTTAAAAAAGTCAGGTCCCTGCCCCAAAGAGCTTACAATCAAAATCTTAACAGTAGTGGGAGACAACAGAAAGATGGGAGGGTCTGTTTGGGAGCTGTTATTATAAACCAAGGATTTCCAGATGTGGCCACCTGAAAATTAAAGCATACAAGGCATTTTGAGCTTTTTTATTTTTAAGAAACCAAACAAGTGTTCTATATTTATTGGAAAACGCACTCCTGCTCTTGCTTGCCAAGTCAGAGAGTACCTGTCTATTTTTATTCCTCATCTCATTTTGTGCCTGTCTCTCAGCTTGTCAGATTGCAGCAGTTCTTTCCCAGCTTGGAGGTGAAGAAGTTGCTTTAGAACTTGGATGGCTGTGGGAAGGCCGTTGCACATTGAATTTGTAATGTGGAACTTTGTTCAAGGGATGCTGGCGATGAATGATTCTGGACCTGTCTTTTTCTCCTTTTATGATTCATGGGATTCTCCTCATCAGAATAACCTTTTGGAGATTTTAACCCAAAGCTTCTTCAGTGGCAAAACAGTCTTTCATCATGCAAAAAGAGGATGAAATATCCCAGAACACTCAGCAAAGAAAATGTATGCAGAATGTTTCATAAAGCCCTGAATAAAGCTGGCTTCTTCTTCGTCGTCGTCTTCTTCTTTTGTTAATGCTGCAGGCAGATGGCTGCAGAGAAAAGATACTGTCATGTCAAGTTGAGCTTTATGTCCTCAGTTCACCCCTTCTGTTAGCCAGCCTCTCTAGCGCCCAGTCAGCATTTTCTTCTGGTTTCATGGCAGTTTTCATGTCTATGCCTGGCTTGTGAAAATAAATGGAGAGTGTAGTTTCCCATCATTATCAGTCACAAGTGCAAATATATGTGTTGCTGTGGTTTAAAGTGTGAGTTCAGAAACACTCAGCACTGGTCTAGTTTGGAAGTCAATGCAATTTGTGGTGTTGGCTTTAGCAGATAGGAATGGTGTGTAATACTTCATATCACAATAGCAATGGAGGTGGCATTATTTTTCTTAACTTGCATAAACATACCTCCTGACTACATTGGCAAAATTATAGTCTTTATTTGCTAGGAAAGCTTTGTGGCTTCTCTGGCATTAGAATGAGAGGTTTTGAGCAGTGCAGGTGCTGTCAGCAGAAGTGACGGAGGAGGAAGGGAAAGGAATTTCTTCAAGGAAGGAAGTTACAGAAAGTAAGTGCAAGAATTTACAAGATGCTGGATGCTTGTGGTGAGTAAGAGTTTCCCTTTAAGGGATCCAGCAAGGAAGCATTTATAAATTGGAAAATAGTTCAGTTTTTCTTTGAAGCTTCCCCCATATGCTACATAGCTTCATTGAAATAAATGAAATGAAATTCATGGGAAATTTATGGGAGCATTGACATGCAGGTGACGGACTCTCCCTCCTTGGAGGTTTTTAAGCAGAGGTTGGATAGCCATCTGTCATGTATGATCTAGCTGAGGGTTCCCTTCCATCTACAGTTCTATGATTCTACAATGTGGAAATAGTAAAGCACATCCTTTTCCTCTGGCTGCTCCTCAGCTCTAAACTTTCTGAAGCTGCTTCAGTCTCTTAAAAATGGCTCTGGGGCCATGCATAAGGCTCCAGGACATGGCCTGAAGCCACAGGATGCAGCATGTTTGCTGAGTCTAAACCAGGCTTCCTCAACCTCAGCCCTCCAGATGTTTGGAGACTACAATTCCCATCATCCCTGACCACTGGTCCTGCTAGCTAGGGATCATGGGAGTTGTAGGCCAAAAACAACTTGAGGAAGCCTGGTCTAGACAGATCTGGGTTTTGTTAATCCCTGGTTGAGAGGCCAATTTGGAACCCTGTGTACCTTGTCTTTATTTCCATGATGGAAGAGGGGCAGGATATAAATATAATAGTGTAAATGACCATGTAACATAAAATTAGCCCTTCAGTTTGCCATTATCTAAATATCTGTAAGTTACATAGATAAAAGAATATGCAGATCATGAGATAATAATGATTGCACCATGGGAAGTCCATGAGTTGCAGAATTAATGGGATTGCACTCCCTCATATATCTCCAGGAGTCATATTATTTCTAGACTTAAGACTCTGCTGTAGAGAGAAAGTATTATTTTTAATGTGTATTACTATGGGAGGAAGTCAACATTTTCAATTGGAATTGCAGAGTTAATTCTTTTCCCCCTTTCTCATTAAAGCTCTGCGATTACGGTAATATCTGCCTCTGAGCTTGCCACATTAGAGCATTCAGCATCCATCAAGAAAAAATCTCCAAGTCTAAACAGTTTCATTATGCATACTTATCTGCTTGGAAGGTAAAAGTGGTTTATCTCTTTCCTCTTTGAAGCACGGTGCTGGGCTGACAGATTGTCCTTTGATTTCTTATGAACTGGCAAGAAAAAGAGAATGACTTTGAGCCTTCTCTGGCAATGCACAATAACTACTCAAAACGCTTTTGTATTCTGCAGGATCAGGTAATCAAGGTTGGATAAGCCATGACGCTGAGCATCCACGCACACATTCAGTAAGGACTCCTGGAACAGTCCTTATGTGGCCACTATGCCACTTCAGAATACCAATGCATTTCATTGTTTTTATAAAGATTTCTGTACCCTGCCCTGAGATCTATATGATGCAAGGCGGGCTATGGATATGTTTAAATATAAGTAGAGTAATTGCATGACTAAATGCTTTTAACGCCAAAACTTCCCTGCCTATGGAAAGCTAGTATGCCAGAGGTATGTCCTGATGTCCTAGATTTCTAGGTGCTACATGTTTTTTATATGGAGAGATGCACTCACATTGTTTTTACAGTTGCCCAAGAAAAGCTGTACCACATGCTTTTACTGAACATGTACGTTGGCTTTGAGTGCTCTACAGGGTAGGACCACAGCCAACTGAGTCCCCAACTTTGATGCAATTATCTGTTTCTTTTCTTTCTTTTTTGGTTTCCATTTTTATTGTAAATTTCTGTGCTACATAGAGACATGGTAGGTCAAGCCCTAAATGCAGCAAACAACAAAAATGCAAGTTTCAAACGGAAATGAGAGGTGGAAGGAAAAGCCTGTCACATAAGACAGGCAAATCTTACAACAAAGTACAGGATTACATATACATTTTGGATTACCTCAGTCATGTGAACACAGTTTAACAACTCAGCACTGGAAGGTAGAAAAGCTTCCTATCCAGGAATGTATAGAGGTGTGTTTTAGGGTGCACATTAACACCCACATGAGCTGAATGGAAGTCTTAGCAGGTGCAGGGATTTCATGAAAGACAGGTTGATATGGGAAGAGTTCCATAACAGTAGGAAGTTTTTAAAAAACTGCTGTAGGGTGATGCTCCCTTGAGTACTAACACAAAGATAAAGCACCACGCTATCTACAGGGTGGCAGGGATGTAGAGGCGCCCCTGGGTTATGAAACTTATCTGTGCAAAAATAATTCTTAGCATTTTGTTCTGAGTCAGTGTTTTGCACACTCTGGACATTTTCTGTCCATTGATAAAGTGAAGACTGGCATTTAAGTAAAGGTCTTTTGCCAAAAGGCACTTGAGAATACAAGAAAACTCCACAGGAAATAGGGGGAAATATGCGTTACTTAACACTGCAAGTCCTACAGTAATAACGTTTAGTTGACTGAAGGACCTGCAGGGTTTATGCCCTTTGAGAATGAACCCACTGTTATCCTCAGATTACATAAGAAAAACTCAAGCAGGAAACTTGTGATCAGATTCACCCAGCCATAATCTCATTATAGCAACTGCATGCTGTAGGGAAAAGCCAATGAAACTTGGTTACTCACATATTTTAATAAAGGTGTATTTTGGGACCTAGACAGCATCTTAAAAAGCAGAGACATCACCTTCCCGACAAAAGTCCGTATAGTTAAAGCTATGGTTTTCCCAGGAGTGATGTATGGAAGTGAGAGCTGGACCATAAAGAAGGCTGATCGCCGAAGAATTGATGCTTTTGAATTCTGGTGCTGGAGGAGACTCTTGAGAGTCCCATGGACTGCAAGAAGATCAAACGTATCCATTCTGAAGGAAATCAGCCCTGAGTGCTCACTGGAAGGACAGATCGTGAAGCTGAGGCTCTAGTACTTTGGCCACCTCATGAGAAGAGAGGACTCCCTGGAAAAGACCCTGATGCTGGGAAAGATGGAGGGCACAAGGAGAAGGGGACGACAGAGGACGAGATGGTTGGATAGTGTTCTCGAAGCTACAAACATGAGTCTGACCAAACTGCGGGAGGCAGTGGAAGACAGGAGTGCCTGGCGTGCTCTGGTCCATGGGGTCACGAAGAGTCGGACACGACTAAATGACTAAACAACAACAACAACTTTGCTTAGTCTGTAGCAAGCTTTCTGCTTTTATAGCCCTTGGAAGGCAAGTAAGATGCAAATTCTTGAACGTTTCTTTATGCTGAGGTCTTAGGTCAAACTAACTTTTCCGTTGAGACACAGGCTGGAATCCTAAACACACTTTTCCACTGAATATAGTGGGAGTCACTTCTACATAAAAATATGTAGGGTTGATTTTAATGGTGTTATTTTTAAAAATCCTCAGAATAAATATTTCTTCATGGAATCTGCTCTAACTGATGTGTGCAGTGTCTGAAGCTTTAAAAAATATTTGAAAGTGATCACCCTTAGAAGAATGCACTGCTTATGCCAGCTGAAATACACACAGAGAAATATAGCACTTGCTACTACATTCACTGGAAATTGAGAGGTCATTTTAAATTCCCAGCAATATTTGAAAATCTGGCAAGAGAAAGAGAAAGAATAAGGAGAACAAAATGAGCCCCAAGCAAGAGAATGTTTTAAAACTTATTCTAGGTTTTGCTCCACTTACATATGCTACTGAGAATTTGCAGCTCTGCACTTCCGGTTTAGCGTGATCCCGTCGTAAGCGGGGATTTCTTCCCAGTGGAGAAACCCAGGTTTTTCGGAGGATTTAGGGGTGCCACAGGGTGCAGTGGCCCCCAGAAATAGTACCTGGAGGGTGTCCAGGTACTCAGGTTCCCGCGACAGCCGAAACGCAGACCGTCCGGCCTCCAGGTAACTCCCGACGGGAGCGAAGAGTGCAGTGGGGGGGAGAAGCAGGCTGAAGGGAAGCCATAGCTACCTCCAGAAAACGAAGCCCCAAGCTTGCAGGGGAAGCGCTTAATTCTCGATTCTAAGAAATTCGGTCCTAAATTGATTATAAGGATGCGGATTTAACATCAGGAAGGATCCGGATTCAAAATTGATAAATACGGAGATCAGCTGTCATCTGCAATCAGTTTTAACGCATTCTACAAGCAAGCCGGAGAAAAGGGAAGTGAGTTACCACTCGTGGCTACTGTTTCTTTCCCCCTTTTGACTACTTGAGAAATATCTCTTTGAAAAGAAACAGAGTTTCTGGGAAATGATATATAATGAATTGAAGAAAATGTTGAAATATACATTTGTAAAAAAAAACAGAAGCATATCTGTTAGGAATAATAGGAAGTGAAATAAATAGAAGGGACAATAAACTCTTTCAATACGCAGTAACAGCAGCAAGAATATTAATGGCCCAAAAATGGAAACAGGAAGAAATACCGACACTTGAAGAATGGAGAATGAAACTTATGGACTATGCTGAACTGGACAATCTACCTGGGAAGATTAGATATCAATGAGAACACAAGTTCATCGAAGACTGGGAAAAATTTACTGAATATCTGAAAAGTACATGTGATGAACAAACAACGCTAGTGGGATTTAAAGAGGCTTTGTGAAAGGTAGAGGAATATTTGTTAAACAGAAAGAGGATTGAAAAAGTAATATTAAAATGCAATATTAAACTTAGAAAATGTGTAAAAATGGGAAAATATGGATGTTTGACAGAGAAGCTGATGGAAGTCCAAAAATGGAAATTTGTGAAAATTTGTTTGATGTTGGAATTGATATAATGAAAATTTTTAATAAAAATTATATTTAAAAAGAGAGAATTTGCAGCTCTGTTCTACTACCCTAATAGCAACCCTTCAACTAGCTAGCTGAAAGGAAATCACCAAAGGAAATGTAATTCTAACACACCATGGATGATGTCCCTAGACTGAATTCAAGTAGGCAAATTAAGTTGCTAAAATTGGTAATCCCACTTCCAAGACAATTAGCAATTACAACTATAGACTCCGGTGACCCTCAAAGTCAGATCCATTGAATTCAGCAATACGTACTTCTAAGTAAGTGCACAACACTGCAACTTTATTAGGATTACGGATCCTCTCTCTCCCCCAGACCCTATCCCAAAATGCCAAATATAATACAAGGCTGAAGAAGAAGAAATGTCATCAGCTACATGTGCGTCACAGGCTTCTTCTTCTTCTTCTTCTTCAGCCTTGTATTATATTTGGCTTTCAGGAAACAGCTGTTTCACAAACCAGGCAACCATTCTAGCCATAGCAAATTGGGCTATTTAGCAGCGCAAGATTACTTAATTTTTTGGATTCTGCTATTGGAAATCCAGGTACAAAATGGTCTCATCTTGTCTGGTTTAAAACATGCCAGTAAAATAAAATAAAATAAGCTTCTCCACTGTTCTAATTTCTAAACTGATTGGCTAGTAGGTTTAGTCATTGGATTATATAGTCCAAGCTTTTTTTCTGCACAGGCTCAGGGTTTTCCATCTGTTGTCATGCCCATATCGCCAGTGGCGTAGCGTGGGGGGTGCCAGGGGTGCCAGCCGCACCGGGCGCAACATCTGGGGGGGGGCGCGAGTCCAGAGGGCCCAGCCGCGTCGTGCCCTCGGCCCGCCCCTATTGTCAGAGCGGCCGGCCAGCCTCCGCCTGCTCCTACCTTGCCCACCCGAGGACTGCGGCAGCGCCCGCCCCCGTGGCCACCTACCCCGCCCCGCCTCACCCATTGGCTCGCCTCCCTCGGCCCCGCCTCTCTCCAATGGCCGCGGGGGGTGTCCTGCTCGGCGCCGGCGCCTTTTTTCAGGAGGTAGGGAGGCTGGACGGGGAGGTGGGGTCGGAAGCGGGCAGAGAAGGAGGGGAGCTCGTAGCCAAAAGGGCTGCGCCGGCCGGCAAAGGGCCGGGGAAAGTTTGGAGAGGAGAAACGCACCGTCATGATTTCCCGTGGAAGCGGCAGGATTAGGGATGGCAAAGCGTAATTATGCACGAATTTCGCTGGGTGAGAGCTTCGGGGATCGATCGGTGGAAATGGGAATCAATTGGAATATGAGAAAGAAAGAGAGAGAGGGACCATCATTCATAGGCATAGATTTGTAGGGTTAGGGGGCGCAAATCCACGGGTTAGGGGGCGCAAATTACTTGCCTTGCCCCGGGTGCTGACAACCCACGCTACGCCACTGCATATCGCACAGCCAGATCTCATTCATTG
This sequence comes from Podarcis raffonei, assembly GCF_027172205.1. Lineage (NCBI taxonomy): Eukaryota > Metazoa > Chordata > Lepidosauria > Squamata > Lacertidae > Podarcis > Podarcis raffonei. Next base: position 1,744,405 of record NC_070611.1, read on the forward strand.
ATATTGATGCTTTAAATAGCTCAATTATATACTTATATAATTGTATACAATTAAGAAGAAAAGATGCTGAACTTGATTGTGTCCCCCCCAAAAAAATTAGTCACCCCTTCTCTCTTATCCCTAGGTATTAGAGAGACTTCTGAATTCGACTTTTGCTTACTCTCTTTGCAACACTCATTTGAATATTTCACAAAGGCTCTGCAGGTTGATAAGTAAATTTAATTGGGATCTTTTCCATGTACAAACAACACACACACCTACCTTTGTTTCAAATACAAAGAAACATTTGTTCTAAGTAACAAGAAGGGTCATTTCAGCTGTTTCTTGACGCTATAAAAGCAGCAGCAGAAACCAAAAGTACAAATGAAAACAAAACAGAGAAGCAACATATGAGGCGGGAAGGGAGAAAGAGAAGGTAAATGGATTCTGCCACTCGGTTGCTCCACAGCCTAAAGGAATTAATCTTGCACCTGAAGCCCTGAGTTCCTTGACTAAGCACTTCTCCAATGTAGCACAAATTGCATACAGAAGAGAAATTTTTCAGCCCCTCCATCTGGGTGCATGCCTGATGATACATGGGGCACGGGCGGGGGGGGGGCAGATCCCTGGATTCTAGCCAGTGTGCTCATGAGGCCCTCAATACTTCTTCCATCACAAACACTGCAGATCTATTATTTTGCAAGGGAAATGTTAGAGGTTGCAGTCAGTGGGTGCCACATTAGTCTAGGCATTTTGAAAAGCTATCTTCTACATTGTAATATGTGTAGCATCAACCCAAAAACAAATAGAATGTATTTCTGTTCAGGTCCCCCTTATCTAGTAAGGCAAACGTTAGCATTCCTATGTTAGAGTTGCATGAGCAACTTCTGAAAATTATTATTTATAGAATAAAAAATAAATGCAAAGTACTGTTGAATTCTAAACCATCTCTTTTTTCAAAAGAATTGTGGATGCTGTGTTTTCAGCAATGTAATTTAGACACAGACAATCTAACAGGATTACAAAAATGTTGCAAAGGCATTTGGGTTACAATGTTGACCTAATAAAATGGGGAAGAATATGGAACAAGTTGCCTATTAAACCAACTTCAGCAAGGATTCAAGAAACCACTCTTAGGCTAATGTTTAAAATCACCACTGTGCACTGGTGATTTTTATCATACATTAGCCCCAGTTACTCCTCAAAATGCTGCTGCTGTGAAAGACAAAGAGCCACACATCCCCATTTCTGGTGAGAGTGTCCCCAGTGGCAGCTTTTGTGGAGATGGTGTTTGTATAAATTAATTTAATCACAAAACAAAAATTGATATTATTCCCTTAATTAGCATTTTTAAGGATATGGCATGGGCTGAATGAAGATGGTTTGGATAAATAATTGATTCTATATTTATTGTCCGCTGCTAGGATGCATATTGTAAGAAAATGGAAATGGAGGATTAAATAAGTATTTATGGTTTAGTCAAATCTGGTCCATAGCCATTGCTGAAAAATTGAAAAATACTAGGGAATAAACAAAACAAGATTCAGTTTCAGCTGTGAGACAAACATTTATTTTGTATATAAATGATGATAACAATGTTCAAATGCCTCCTGCAAAATATGATACTATTTGGAATTATTTGTAACTTTTCAGCTTCAAGTTACGTTATCATAAGACTTCGAGGACAATATCCTGCTTTTTTTAAAAAAAGAATATGTTACTACCTTCCAGCATCAATAATAATAGTTATTTTTGCTGGGGATTGTGAATCAAATTACCCAAATTTTTATATATTTTGTGATGTGTGCATGTTTAATTTTAATTTTAGTTCAGTTGTATGTTTTCTTTATTTTTGTATGTTATTGAATTGTATATTCTTGATTAAACAAATACAAACATTAAGAAAGCAATGTAATTTATAGTGCTGCATTATTATTCAGCGAATATGCTTCCCAGTAAACAACCTTAAGCTAAGCCTCAGCAATTAAAATGAGATATTTAGCAGCTTTATTTTAGTATTTGTTTAAACATCCTATTCTGAAAGATAAATTCATGGTCTGCACCTAACATTGACCTGAAAACCTCATCTAGTCCAGCCGCCTGCAATGCAGGAATCTCTGACCTGGGGGTCGAACCAATGTCCCTGTGATCAAGAGTCTGATGCTGTCCTGCCTGAGCTGTCCACAAGATTGCTTGGTATTGACACCTGAGTTCATTATTCCTACATGCCATTTACCGTATTTTTCGCCCTATAGGACGCACTTTTTCCCCCTCCAAAAAAGAAGGGGAAATGTGTGTGCGTCCTACGGGGCGAATACAGGCTTTTGCTGAAGCCTGGTGAGCGATAGGGGTCGGTGCACACTGACCCCTCTCCCTCTCCAGGCTTCAGAAAGCTCTGTGCAGCCCTAGGGAGCCCGGCGTGAAGCTGCGCCGGGCTCTGGAAGATTGCGCAGAGCTGCCTGCGCTCCCGGGCTCAGCGCAGCTCTGTGCAACCCCCTAGAGCCCTGCGCGAAGCCGCACCGAGCTCCCGAAGGTTGCGCAAGCTCCCAGAGCGATGCCGAAGCTGCACGCAGCTTCGGCATCGCTCTGGGACCCGTTCTGGGGGCTGGGGTCGGGGGAAGCTCGGGCTTCCCCCGCCCCCAGCCGCGCAAGCTCCCAAAGCGATGCCGAAGCTGCGCTCATCTTCGGCATTGCTCTGGCTCCCGTTCTGGGGGCTAGGGTTGGGGGAAGCTCGGGCTTCCCCAGCGCCAGCCCCGCGCCTGGGTGTGTGTGGGGAATAAATCCCCCCCTTTATTCCCCCCCCCCAAATCTAGTTGCATCCTATGGGCCGGTGCGTCCTATAGGGCAAAAAAATACGGTAATTTAAAAAAGAAAGGTTTTATTTTTCTCTCTGTGAGTGTGCAAAAGTAAGCTTTGCAGGATCAAGTTACTTACTTGTGTGCACAGAAGGGAGGATTCTTAGGGCAACTGGTTCCTTCCAATTGACTAGATAGGCATGCTACACAGATGTGCCTTTCTTCAATTCCAGTAAATCCTCAAAAGGGTAATGAGTGAAAACATATGAATGACAATCGTAACAATACATAGTAAATATAGGCAGTTCTTTATTCTTACTGATAAGATGGCACGGCTTTTATTTGTGAGCTTCCTCATCTGTGCCAGAATTTAAATATACATGCTACTGGGATGAGTCCTCTGGACACAAACACTGCGGTTCGAGGTTTATTGAGTGGATTGGTTAAGGCAGGGGAGGCTAACCAGATATTGGACTCCAACTTCCCTCAGCCCCGTTTAGCAAGGACTGTAGTTAGCAAAAGTCCACCAGGGAAACTTTGGTGGGAACTTCCAAAGCCATCGGTAGGCAAACTAAGGCTCGGGCGCCGGATGTGGCTCAATCGCCTTCTAAATCCGGTCCGTGGACGGTGCGGGAATCGGCATGTTTTTACATGAGTAGAATGTGTGCTTTTATTTAAAATGCACCTCTGGGTTATTTGTGGGGAATAGGAATTTCTTCATCCCCCCCCCCAGTATAGTCTGCCCCCCAGAAGGTCTGAGGGACAATGGTGAAAAAGTTTGCTGACCCCCTGCTGAAAAAGTTTGCTGACCCCTGAGCCATCAACATGGCCAACCTTGTGCTCAGTGGCAGAATCTCCCCCCTTTCCATGAGAAACCAGATGGCAGTTCAGCCTGAGATCCAGCTTCCCCACTTCCTGTCACCTCTTGCAGGACAGCCATTTCGAGGGTTTCGAGGGACTTCCAGGTTAGCGCCATCGGCTAATGGCGGATTCCCTCCGAGCTCCGGAGGGAATCGGCTCCACAGGATTAGGGTCTTACCGCTGCGGCGACGCGGGGACCCCTGAAAATCACAGGCGGTGAAGCCTGTGAACCTGGTGACTCGGCGGGCACCACTTGCACCCCCCGACCTGCGAAGGAGCCTTTTTAAAGGCTTCGGAATGGGGGACGGGGTGAGTGGCGCGGTGCTGAGAGTCAACTGCTTCTCCTGCGGAGTGAAGCCGCGCTGCCATGGCCGGAGAGTGCTGACTTCTTCTTGTGATTTGGACTTTAAAATAACAACCCGTGAGTACTACGGAAATTAGATTTCTAAGGAAATTTTTCTTTTGTGAATTAGGCACGATCGGGGAAGGCGTAAACAGGAAGTCCGTCTCCCCGTCTTGTAAACAATCTAAAGCAAGGACCTGCTAACTAAGGTCGAGAGAATTCTTTCTTTTATTATTGGGTAAAAGACATTAATTTCACGATTTGGCACTAGAAGAAATTTTACTGGAGGATAAGAGCTAATTTTGGGAGCTGAAGTGCCACCCCCCCCCGGACCCGGGAGTGATCCGCGAGAGAGCCTGTTGAAAAGACATTGAAGAGTTTGACAGCTGTCAAATTAGCTGTCAAGACGGAAAAAGAGAACTTTGTTTCTGCTGCTTCTGCTGGCTATATTTGTTACAATTTGACTATACTTTGTTGAAAATAAGGAAGAACTGATACAGACTAATTTGATTTTTGGATTTGAACTGGAAGGAATACTAAGTAACCAAAATCCCTCTAGAGGGGGTTTTGGGACATTGCGGGAATGGCTGGAGGAGGGAAAATTCAGGCTGAATTGGACAGAGTGTTTCTTCTCTTGGGAAAGTTACAAGGCCAAATTGATGTTTTGGCTACAAATGTTGCAACTCTGGACTTAACAGTAAACAAATCCATTGAATTTGATAGGGAGTTGACTCAGGAAGCCCATGCAGCTGGACAGGAAGAGAAACTTGGGAGTTTTGAGAGTGTGAGGAAAGAGATATATGTTGTTCCTGGGGAAGGGGAAGGAGGAGATGTAATGTTACAGAAAATAAAGGAGGGCCAGAGGCCTGACATGATGGTTACAAGGGAAAATAAGATCTTGATGGTGAAAATTTGGTCTGAATTGGAGACTGAAGAATGGAGAGATCTCCTTATGTGGAGATCGGAAGACCCAAGGATTATAAATTTGAATAGGGTGGAAGTTGGAGCTTTGGGGACATTTGGACTTGAAAGGAGTGAGAAACAAGATTCGGGCTCCACTTTTAAGTGTGGAGGTCTGGCTGGAAGAAACGTGGACCCTATTGGACTAGTGCTTCTCCGAGATTTGGTGCTTAATACCAAGGACTATCAAAAAAACCGGCAGAGAGGAACTGAGAGAGAATTAAGAGCCTCGGACGTGAGATCTCCAGGCTGATAGTAGATTGATTGATGGACGTTTGTTGGGGATTGAAACCGGGAAATGGGGGGTGGAGTTTGGGAATCCAAAGGGTGTATAATTATAATCTGTTTTGTTTTTACTTTTGCTATCTGTCTGAGAATTGAGGAAATCGTGGAAGGGAATTTAGGCCGACTTTAGAAAAAGGTTTTAAGAATAAGCACTGATGTATCACTATTGATGTTTATAAGGCAAAATTGGTTTTTTAAAATGAACTAAATATAAAAAGGTTAAAAATTAGGGATAAGAACTTGTTGAACCAACAATTTGAATTGGAATACAAGAGGGGGAGGTGTGGGGAAGTCAGGGAAATATGTTATTGAAAATAAGGATTGTGAATTCTATGTGTTTTTAAACTTTTTTGTTTTTTGTTTTTTGATTTTTTAATGTATTACAATGGAAAATTTTAATAAATATCTTTTTTAAAAAAAGAAAGAATCTCGGGTTTCACATCCGAAGAGGTTTGTTACAAATGTCAAGAATGCTCAGAAGTTTGCATGTTTTGTTACCTTTCACATAAGATGGACTGCACTGGCATGCGTGAAATCATCCCCTCTTGTGGGATCCTTGCCATAAGTCCATGGACCTAGAAGGAAACAAGTATTTGTGTTGAAAGCTATTCTGCATTGTTACATTGTACTGACATAAAAAGCCTGACACCAGGAATCATCAGCTTGGTCAGAGACAATGATGCTACCTGAGAGATGGAGCTAGCATTTCAAATCTAGTTTACAACAGTCAATTATGTATCACAGCTGCTGTAACTTCATGATTTAACAACCATACAAACTCGCACGCAGCCCATGTTTACTTGAAATTAAAGTGAATTCAGTGCGATTTATTCCAACCTGGTGCCTGTAGGACTGTAGCCTTTTTAGTTAAGTGGAAGCTGCATAAGATGATTTTGATGACAAGGGAATTGTGAGAGACCTGTGTCTTGCTGTCAGATAAACTTAATGTGATTTAACTTAGAAACTATGCTGTGGTTGGTTTGCCCCCCCCCCCTTTTTACTATATTGATTATGTTGTGACTTTCATCAGGGAAAGATTGGAAATGGGCCATGACTTCACGTACTCCTCCTCCCCCCACTCTTCTCACAGAGGGGAGGGAATTCATGACTGAATGGCCCTTGAGCTGCAGTTGTCTGAATGCAGATGGCTACTTCCCTGATGGGGAGAAATCAGCTCTTTAAATTGGGCATGGTTGGGGCTGAATCAGTATTCCAATAACCACTGAGTCTCCCATTTCGTTTTTCATTTCTCTGTCAGGGGAGAGAAGGAAGGAGTGGGTCAGCTTGCAGTCCAGGCCCAGTCTCTCCCCAGGGTCAATTCTGGAATGAAAGCATTGTCCAAACAATTCCTCAGTATCTCAAGGGATTAATTTTGCTTTGCCTCTGAAATATAATTCCTAGTAAACCTCCATGAAGCTCTTCTTCAGGCTTGAAACTCAAATCAAAAGACTTGATGAACACACATTCTTGCTTGGCGTATAATGCCCTCTAGCATGTGTTTACTGATTTGGCCAGAAAACTGAAAGGTATGTATGTATGTATGTATGTATGTATGTATGTATGTACCATATTCCCCCAGGTTCCAAACTGCCCACAAACCCTTCAGTTTCTGCTTCTTCCCCTGCCGAAGGGTTTGATCCTTTTGAAACAGTCAAAATGATAAACCTAACCCCTAAAGATGCAGGTTTCCTCCCCCTGATAGCATGTTGTAGATGGGTTAAGTTGGCTGCCATCTTGAATTCTACCTGTACTGACTGGCAGCTAAGATCAGTATGTGTGTGATAATGTTATATAGTACAAGGGAGGCTGAGGAGAATAGATCTGAAAACATTATACAAGAGCTTGTGGCATGACATCAGTTTCTTTTCTTTTTTTTATATACATGGTTTTGGAATAAGATAGGAGTCCATGTTTATCTGAAAATCTGACTTGTGATCTACGTAACTGAGCTCTATTCCTGGTATAGGGTATATTTTGAGACTAAATGTTATAGATACAACACATCCACAGAAGGCAGAGTAACACTTCTCTGGTGTGAATACATATACAGAGAGAAAGACAACACAACAATATTTGCAGAATCTTCCAGATCAGAATTCCAAATCCAGCTAGGAAAATCCTCCTGGTTGCCTTTTTGATGTTGGAAGTTTCAACTACTTGGATTCCAATGGCATGTGAGCTGGCAAGTTTTTGTGGAACGCTAATCTTGTATTAGAAGGTACTGAAAGGCTAAACTATATTTGTCTCATGATTCTCCAGTGGCAAGCATTGCAGACCTCCTATGGCTGTAGAGGCCATTTGTAAGCTTGAAGTGTGACTAAGATTGAAATGTTCACCAGGAAGTAGCCCATAAAAAACCCTCAGACATGAATTCATTAGGTTCTCTTAGATAAGCCAATGTCTCTCAGAATCACTCAAATATTCAAAACTCAAATATGCAAAACTGACCTACCATACTTAGTTGTTGTAAGGATTAGAAAGGTAATAAATATTAAGCACATGGATTATTAAAAAAGGATTGTACAAATGCTAAATATTATTGTAACACAATGAGCCAGTTCACAAACATGAGCTTGCAGGCCTGTGCTGTTGTGAACAAAGCTATGGTTTGACTAAGTGTTTCACCATGGGACAAAGATACCACTGCTCTAGTAGCTTCTTTTGTAGCTTCCCAACGAACCATCCCTTCGGGAAATAGACTGGACATAGCAGAACATCTAAGGGCACACGACCACAGTGCAACCCTATAACCCTTGACAGCTTCACCTTGTCCTTTTAATTATCCCAGGGATTTGAAACATTTTATATTGTGATGCTAATAAAGGTATTTGATTTGATTTGAAGTGTTTCACCAAGCTGATGGTTTGTATCCCTTCAGACAACCACAAGCCAAGGTTTGTTCTATGTCTGGAGGAGACACACCATGAACTTGGGTTCAGATGACAAGACTAAGTCAACTGTGGGTTAGTTTGCAGCAGCGCAGCAGAACCAAAGGGGGAACAAAGCTGCCACAATCTCCTCTGCAGGAGTCCAGACACTCTAAGCCCATGGTATGGCTTAGAGCTACTTGCTGACTGAGCCAGTGTAAAGTAGTCTTGCATGATTAACATTAATACCAAAATAAGGAGCATAGAGAAAGTGCTGCATCCACTTTAATGGTGCCATGGAGCTGTAGTGTTCAGAAGAAAATGGGTTTCTGTGATGGCCTAGTTCTCACTGAAATAGTAAACCTGTATCTGTACTGCACCACTTCAAACTATTGTGGAGACTCATATAATGTTCCTCCATACATACAAACAAATCACTCCACATTGGCAGTTGACAAATTTTGGCAGGGCTTGATGGTTAACCAAACTTTGTTGTCACTTGGATCTCATCAAGGGGCAGGGTCCTGACCCCAATCTCATGTGCATGACTCAAACACAATGCACAGGCCTCGCTCATTCCTTTAGAGTACGAGATGAGCGAGAGGAATTCTGCAGAGTGCAAAAACAAGTCTCTGGCCACTTCAGGTTCTTCTCACCTTCTAGTTCTTGCTCACCAGAGCTTGGGTGACTCCTTACCATGGGAGACTTGGGTGACTCCTTACTTGTGAGGAGAGCAAGTAAGATCATTGATCCGAGCTCCCCACAGAAAATTAGGATGTTGGGGGAAAGGGTTCTGACCCTAATCCTGACATACTACATTTCTGGTTGTAGGAATACATCTCCGCCCACCTCCACAGGGGGAGAATATTCCATAAACTCCAAGGTGCAGAAGTTCAACCACAACACTAGTTATTACCTAAGTGAGATTGAGGTCCATATAGTATGGCACCATGAATTATACTGAATTAAAATGGGGCATTTGTCAATTTTTAAAGACAAGCAACTTAGATTATTCAAAGACCTAGAGCAGCCCTTTGCAAACTCACTAATAACAGCAGATAAGTTTCCCTGAAAAACAGTTTGGCTGTCATTACTGACCTTGCCCTGTCAGGGTCATCAGCAGATACAGTGGTACCTCGGGTTACAGACACTTCAGGTTACAGACGCTTCAGGTTACACACTCCGCTAACCCTGAAATAGGTTAAGAACTTTGCTTCAGGCTGAGAACAGAAATCGTGCTCCGGCGGCAGTGGGAGGCCCCATTAGCCAAAGTGGTACCTCAGGTTAAGAACAGTTTCAGGTCAAGAACGGACCTCCAGAACGAATTAAGTTCTTAACCCGAGGTACCACTGTATAATTATTGTGTCACACTCTCAATACTGGTGTGTTCTGGGACACATGGACACTCCTCACCCCCACAGGACACTGGTGAGACCATATAGGTCCGGATAGCACACATCTTCCAATGAAGTCAGTGTAGGTTTTTAGCTCCCACAAGTCCCCCCATATACCTGGGAAACTTTCTTACAGTTTATGAAAGCTTCATTTCTGGAAGGGATTCTTACTTGCTCCAGACTGCCTGATGCACAAGCGCACCAGTACAAGCGCCAGTGAACCTCTGGTGCACCTCTAAAATGCATATTAGAGTTCTTGACAGTGGAAATAGGTTTCTTGGTAGATGTGCAGAGGGCAGGGGCCATTGACTGATTAGAAAGCTTGGGAAAGATTCCTGGAAGTTTCAAAACCACTGTGTTAGAATATCATAAACTAGGCACTCTCCCTTTCAGTAGCAATTTTAAGGCGCCATTTGCTTTGAAAACTCCATAAGCTTCACATCTGGACTCGGGGCTCAGTTTAGCTTCTTGACCTTAACATTCCCTTCCTCCTTCTCCTTCGATTGTAACTGATTGTACAGTTAAAATTTCTTGTAACTGAGAGAGGCATTTGGCTCCTAGCCATTCATTAGTTAGGACATTGTGTTGACAAACATGACAAGTACAGGAAGATCAAGTGGCAAGATCGACCAAGCCTAATTGGACTTTGGTTTCATAAGACCTTTCTGCAAAACCAGCACCACACAACTGGATTTGGTTCAAGTACTATTCTACTGGACCACTCTGACAGCTTCAACCTCAGCATGTCTTACAGACGTACCTCCTAATTATGGTTAGAATTGCAGCTGTTATCAGATGCACTTGACTCTGTTCAGATGGAACGCCATCTCTGAATGGAAAGTACAGTACTTGCCCTGTGAGAGTCACCTTTTTCCACAGTGTGTTGTGATGCTATGTAATGCCACACATTTTGAGCTGACAGGATATATGGTACTGTCAGGTGCTAAATGATAAGACACACACAGATACTCCATTCAACATGATAATGGCTGAAGCAAAAGAAAGAGTTGTCATCTGTGTGCAGATATATAAGCTGTGACTGTCTCCATCTCATTCTTTTTTTCAAATGCTAGAAGCACTTTCTGCTTAACTGAAAACAACAAGTCTAAGGAAATATAATATTCATTCCTAATGTCATATTTTCCTGTACTTGCCAAACCAAGAGAGGTTCAAAGAGAAAGTCCTGAATATGCAAGGAAGGGAACCTGGAGTATGTGTACATTGTGAAATCCAGAGCTTCAGCAATTTGCTCTGGAGGCAGGGACCCGAACCCAGGGCTTCAAGTTACAAGTGAGGAGAATAACTTTCTGTCTATAAGGGCTGTTCAACAGTGGAATGGTCTCCCTTGGGAGGCTGTGGACTCTCCTTCCTTGGAGGTTTTCAAGCAGAAGTTGGAGGGCAATCTGTCAGGTATGACTGCACCGCAAGAGGTCAGACTAGACGACCCTCAGAGTGCCTTCCAACTTTCCAATTCACCCTTATAACCCTACATGGATTAGGGCCAGGTTAGCAGGAGAGTCATCTCCTCAGTCCTGCCTGGAGCTTTTCCAGGTTCTCCCACTTAAAGAGGTGAGATGAGTGGTAACTAAGGAGAGGACTTGGTGCAGCACTGCCACCATTGTTAGTGTTGCACCAATTATGGAATGCCCTCCTCATTAAGACTCACTTGACAATTGCATTAAGATCTTTTCTGCATCATGTGAAGTCCTTTGTCTTCTTCCACACCTTTTGGAACTATGTTTTTTATCCCGGAACTGATTCTTTTTCCAGGGTTTTAAATGTTTTAACACAAAATTATGGTGCTATGCTGGTTTTTATGTGGGAAATAGAATTGATATTAATGTTTTCCTTTTTGATGGTATATTTTATTGTATAAACTCTGAATTCCCCAGAGGGGAATTGATTAAGTGGTCAATAATGTCCTAAATTAAATAAACAATAATCCTTAAAGAGTGCTGCAAGATAGGTCAGCTATTATCAGCATGTTTTAGATTTAGGTGGGTGGGGAGGCTGAGAAAGTTAGAGTGGCTTGTCTCCTGCCACCTTGTGTGTTCATGGCCAAGATGAAGCAGGGGCTAAGTAGGGTAAGCCAAGAGATAATACAGATTTGCCCAAGTTCACCCAGCTTGCTTCCTAGCCAAGCAGAGACTTGGGTCACTCTAAGCATCACACCCCACTGGCCACTATCTCAATGGAAGAGCAGCAGACTAGCTTTTCAAAAACTTTGGTGGAGCATTTTGTAAGAAATATAAATGACTTGAGTGATAATATCTATAGTGAGGGAACCCTATAGCAAATAAGATGGTAAAATATTTAGGGGTAAGGATAACTAAAAATGTGAAGAAAATATTTGAATATAATTATTAAAAAACTCGGAGCAGTATTCAGTCAAAGTTGAAAATATGGGAGAAAAAGAAGGAATCAATCAGTACAAGAATTGCATTAGCTAAAATGTTTTTGTTACCCAGATTAATGTATTTTTTTTTTATGTATTACCCTGGCACATATCGGAACGGATATTGAAAGGGTGGCAAGGGAAAATTGATAGGTTTGTTTTTGCATCCAAGAAACCAAGGATGGCAGGAACATATAGGTATCATAGGATCCAAGATGGAGGGTGGGGGATTCCCAACTTGGTTTTATATTACAAAGCCTACCAACTGAGACATCTTATGATTTGGTTGGAGGGAGAACAGGGGGATGATTTGGGGTGTATTGAGTGGGAGAATTTGGAAGTAGTAGGAGGGAAAATAAGAATATTTGAAAGGAGGAAAAGGGAAGTAGATAAACTATCAACATTTACGGGGTCCATCTGGGTATGGGAGAAGTGGAGAAGGGAGCTTTTTCCTGACTTCTCTCCCCTTACCAAAATGTGGTATTATGATAAAATGGCCCCGTTAAGGAAGCTCATCCCAAAGGAGGTAGGGGATAAATTAAAGGCGATCTCAATTGAGGAGATGGAGAATAGTTGGGGAATAGAAGGTACAATGGAACAGGAAAGTGGTATTTGGAATAAAATTAATTGGTTACTGAAAAGACAAATTTCCTCTCTGCTAAAGGAAGAAGAAGTTTAAAAATGTAGTAAAAGAATTATTACACCCTTTGAAGAATTAGTGAAAAGAGATAGGACAGATTGGGCCAAAATAGTAAGGTTATATCATATTACAAAATCTGGAAGTAAGAATTGCTGGAGGAAATGGGGAGTGATGGGAACGTACAGTCATATGTGGTGGGATTGTCCGTTAGTTAATGAATTTTGGAAACAGATTGGTATAGAAATATCGGGAATTGTGGGAAGGAATGTGGAAATAACTAAATTAATGGTTTTAATTACCCTGAGTTAAAAACAAACGAGGACTGCAAATGGGTAAAATTGATGGTAATTGCAGCCAGACAGGTTATAGCAAGTAATTGGAAAAATGCAGAAGAGCTAGGGGTGAACCAATGGAGGAAAAAACTGAATAATATTATAATTTTAGAATACCTAACTGTGAAGATACATAGAATGAAAGGGTTTAAGGTCAGTGAGAAAGAGGAGGATTGGTTTGAGAAGATACTGAATTATTTGAGTAGGTTTGAACAATTTGGGGCAATTAAAATGTTAAAAGTTAAATAAACCTTGTGGAAGGAATAGTGTTAAGGTATATAGAAGTGTACATATGGTTGATTTGAATATGTTATTATTTAATGTCATTGAATATATATATTATTGAATAGTGTATTCCCAATGTATCAGCCGCCTGGAGGGCTTCACTGTTCGTGTTTTGGTGGTTGGTAAAAAATAAAACTTAATAAATAAATAAATAAATACTCTATAGTGAGGGAATATTTTATTTAAATTGTAGTTTTCTCTTGCCTTTGTTTTATGTGGATATTATTTTATAGATTTGGAAGACAGAATTATAGTCATCTGATCTTCTTTTGGATTTTGGGCAGAGGATAATATAGAATATCTCCAAAATTCTTATAACTCAGAACCAGATAGCATAAAATGGGGAACAGTACACATAAGGCCGAGACTTTTATGATCCTTTAATTTTTATTCTGAAGCATAAGATGCTGATCCAGCACATACGTGCTGCCAAAGACAATGTTTAAGGATGTGCATTTTTCTAGGCATGGAAAATGCATGCATGTGTGTGTGTGTGTGTGTGTGTGTGTAATGTGAACGGAGGTTGACCGTGAGCCCTGCACATCTAAATGTGGCTCCCATTCCACATATACATTTGGATTTACACAGCTACAGTACACAGTTCCCAATCCGGGGAAACAGTTTCCACATGTGATTCTCTCTGGGAAAAGACTTTCATTAGTTGCAAGTAAAGTAAATACAGTGGTACCTCGATTCCCAAACTTAATCCGTTCCAGAAGTCTGTTCCAAAACCAAAGCGTTCCAAAACCAAGGCACACTTTCCCATAGAAAGTAATGCAAAACGGATTAACCCATTCCAGACTTTTAAAAGCAACCCCTAAAACAGCAATTTAACATGAATTTTACTATCTAACGAGGCCATTAAAATGAAAGCAATAATCAGTGTACTGTACTATAAAATAAATAAGACAGTATTGTAGGTGCCTGATTCTGGAAGCTGGACCCTGGGCTGCCTATTCTGCAAAGAACTAGAAGAACTGGAAGCAACCAGGCTATTAATACGGGCCGGCAGCCTCCACGCAGGCGCCCCGATGCGTTTCTGAAAGTCGCCGAGCAAACCTGAGACCTAGTTTGCACAGCCGCCGTTCCTGTCTGAGGGCTTGGGCCTGCACCTGGGTAGTTTAAAGGCTGGCCACTGGTTTGCGAAACAAGGAAGTAAGAAACACAAGGCAAATAGAACTAAAGAATAGCTAGGAGAAAGTGCTGTTCATAGTCAACAATGAATGATCTGAAGGCATTGAGGAACTGCGAAATGGGTTTGGGTTTATTATTACGACGGTTGCCATCTGCAGTGTGTGCTGGTACTGCACCCGTGCGCTTCCTCTTGGGCGCCATGAGCTGCTCTGTGCACTAGTAAAATGCGCCTACTATTTATTTCGTCACTATTTATTTTATATTATTTTATTTTAAATTTAATTTTCATTTATTTATTTATTTATCTATATTTTTAATATTAATTATTGTTACAATTTTTTATTTTTTATAATTATAATTATTTATTATTATTATTTATTATTATTTATTTTTCAAATTTATTTTATTTTATTATTTTATTTTATTATTGTTGTTATTTTTAATTAGTGTTAATATCACCAATCAATTAATAACTTGACTGTAATTAAATGTCAGTGTACAATTATTGTGTATCAATAAAGTTCAGAGCACGGTTGATGAATTAATCATTAATCGATAGTATCTCAATTAATAGCCAATGGATTTATAGCTATGAGTAGAAATTACTATTATCAATCGCTCCACGTAACTGCTGACAAAATGAACAAGCTATACGTCACTTAACTGCACCGCTTGTATTTATTTATATTTATTAAATCACAACCCAGCAAGAGTTCAAGCAGCAGCGCTCAGCTACATATTAGCACCTGGCTCCAAGGAACAATCCCATACACAAAGGAACCCCAACTGCAGTCAAACAGAATGAAGATAATTGCCTACAATAAAAAGTTGCCCCTTTTAAATGATAGGCAAATCTAGGCGCAAAGCATTGCCAAGTAATCAAACAGAATTGAAAATAACTGCTTACAAGGAGATGCTCAGAAGCTGCAGCCAACTTAAGAGAAAAGGAAATCAATAAGATTCCAGGCCCACACCAGCGGCCCTCTGGAAAGGAGGGGTGAGGTTGCTCTTAAACTTACACCAAACAAAGGAAACTTTGCCAAACAAAGAAAGTAAATTTTTTGCCCACAAGGTCGGCTCAAGACCAGTTGATGGAAATAAAGGTGCTTAAATAGACAAAAGACTGCAATTGGTCAAACTGCTGGTTAGTTAAACTGACAATGCAACTAGAGCTGCTGAACTTCCCGGTGCTTAAAAGACAATGCCGAGCAATCAAGCCTGCCCAGCAGTTGAAAAACCTGTCTGGTAACTGTGATGACTCAGGCAAAGGGAAATCCAAAGACACCTTTTTTCTTTTCTTTTTATCTTTTTTTTTTTAAGGTTAATGTGATGTATCTCTTTCCTGAAAGGGTGGGGGGTGGAGGGAGGGAGGAGGGGTGGAGGGAGGAGAAGGAAAGTGTGTGGGGGGAGTTTGGAGGGAGGAGGGGGTGGAGGGAGTAAAATGACGATGCAGGGCAAGGAAAAAGTTTGAAATATAAACCGTGAGTTAACCTGGACTTTTTAGTAAGGTATTATAAGCCGAAACCTTTTTTGTTGTTGTTGTTTAAAAGCAGTTCTTGTGGTGTTTAGTGTCACTGGCTTTTGCCGTAATAAAACTTGGAACTTTAAAAGCAGTTTTCTTTAGGGAGCCTGTACTGGCAAATGCAGCCAATGACAAGAACCAGGCAAAGGCACACCTTCAAAGGTTCTAAACGTGCAGTGCTGAGGAATGGTTTCCTGATCATAAACCCTGAATTGTCCACCCCAAGCCCTGCCTTATTTCTTCCCCCAAACATCAAGCGGAGGGGGGGTGGCTTAGAGAAACCAAGAGGGGTGAGGTTTAAGTGCACAATGTATTCCAAGCCCCAGCAGCCTTTAAATTTTACAGTGGGCTCCCGATTTAAGTGGTACCAATGGAAGGGGTGGCAGGGTAAATTAAACCCACACTAGAAGAGTAATAATCAATAAACGGCAGGCACAAACACACGCTGCAAGCACACACACACGCACGACTTAAAATTGGAGAGGAGCCCTGGGGATCATCTAGTCCAACCCCAGCAATGCAGAAATATTTAACTGTCCCATACAGGCTCTCAAGGACAATGGAGGGGGAAAACACATAAGCACCCTGGCCAACAAATTAAATGTAAGGCAAACCCTCTCAGTCACCCAGACCAGCCATGCAGGTGGACAGGCAAGGGCAATAGAGGGGAAAACATACAAGCATCCTGGCCAAAAATTAAAAGCACCAGGAGTGGGGGGAAATAGAAGGTTAAATGTAGGTTTTTTCACGGAAAAGAGGACACAGCAAGGCCAACCTGGATGCCTGGGTTTTTAACAGCAGTAAAGCAATGAGCGCACGCAAGCCTCTTAAAGTTAAAAGGCATGCAAGGAACCAGACCCCTCCCCCGACTCCAAACCTCATGGCTCTTCTCTGTGATGACTCTCCTAGCTGATGACTTGCGATGGGACACTGATGAGGAATGAGGCCAGGGAGAGGCTGGCACTGCAGCAAAAGGCTGCTGAACACGCCCCCTCCACGGCACCTGGTTGGGTGGCCATCGGGGGGGCGTGAGTGCCAGCCAGGTGAGCTGGAGGCAGGGGGCAACGCCCCCTGCTGGGCGGTGCTTGGGCTCCCGCCCACAACCACTCCCCTCTCTTTCAGGGAGGAGAGTCTTTGTAGATCATAAAAATTAAATTTTCTTCTTACCTGCACTGATGATAGTCATTGTTTGGATGGGGGGGCTTTTATCCATTTCCACAGTCACACAATCAGTCAATCCATCAGTAGCTGAACTAGGTTCCAGTCACCCAAAAAATTAACTGAAAAAGCTTCGAAAACAAAAATGCAAAATAAATAGCAAAAACAAAAGTGCAAAATTTACCGTATTTTTTGCACCATAACACTCACTTTTTTCCTCCTAAAAAGTAAGGGGAAATGTCTGTGCGTGTTATGGAGGGAATGCCTACGGGTGGCATGCCTACGGATTTTCCTCCTCTAAAAACTATGTGCGTGTTATGGTCGGGTGCGTGTTATGGAGCGAAAAATACGGTAATCTGTTCTGGAAGTCCATTTGACTTCTCAAATGTTCGAAAACCAACGCGCAGTTTCTGCTTGGTGCAGGTGCCCCGGAAACAATAGCTGATAGCCGCATCGGACGTTTGGCTTCTGAAAAACATTCGAAAAACGGAACACTTACTTACGGGTTTTTATCGTTTGAGGATGAAGGCATTTTGAGTGCCAAGGTGTTTGAGAACCAAGGTACCACTGTACCAGATTTCATAGAATCATAGAGTTGGAAGAGACCACAAGGGCCATTGAGTCCAACCCCCTGCCAAGCAGGAAACACTATCAGAGCACTCCTGACATATGGTTGTCAAGCCTCTGCTTAAAGACCTCCAAAGAAGGAGACTCCACCACACTCCTTGGCAGCAAATTCCACTGTCAAACAGCTCTTACTGTCAGGAAGTTCTTCCTAATGTTTAGGTGGAATCTTCTTTCTTGTAGTTTGGATCCATTGCTCCGTGTCCGCTTCTCTGGAGCAGCAGAAAACAACCTTTCTCCCTCCTCTATGTGACATCCTTTTATATATTTGAACATGGCTATCATATCACCCCTTAACCTCCTCTTTTCCAGGCTAAACATGCCCAGCTCCCTTAGCCGTTCCTCATAAGGCATCGTTTCCAGGCCTTTGACCATTTTGGTTGCCCTCCTCTGGACACGTTCCAGTTTGTCAGTGTCCTTGAACTGTGGTGCCCAGAACTGGACACAGTACTCCAGGTGAGGTCTGACCAGAGCAGAATACAGTGGCACTATTACTTCCCTTGATCTAGATGCTATACTCCTATTGATGCAGCCCAGAATTGCATTGGGTTTTTTAGCTGCTGCGTCACACCGTTGGCTCATGTCAAGTTTGTGGTCAACCAAGACTCCTAGATCCTTTTCATTTGATAATACAAAAATACTGTGGTACACAACATCTGGGAAAAGCAAGATGTTAGAAGTTGGTGGTCATTCATATAAGCTGCAAGACATTAGCATGGTTTTGCGGGGTTGCCAGGACACAGCATGTGGTCTGATACCAGTCAGCCAGAGAAATGGCTCCTTCTCACTAGAGTCAAGTACATTTTATCCCCCTTGGGCTGCAATGTCATGGCTGAATTGCAATGAGAATCCATTTTCAGGAATTAGCAGGTAAGTAAAAATAAAAAGACACCCAAATGAATCCCCCCCCCGCTCCCCAATACTGTGATTTGAGCCTATTTAATAAAATTTGAGGAACCTAATGAAATGGTTGTTATCAGTATGTGTGAGCAAGGCTGAAATTCACAGAGAATGCATTGTTACTGTCCAAAGCTTGGCCCCCACATGCCAATCGGACTGCAGAGTACTTAAGTATACAAATTAGTTCCATTCGTCTGGCTATATGCTTCAACCTTGGCTGACAATATGGAACAATTTTTTGGCCCTTGGAAAAGAGGAACATTTTGGAAGGGATATAAATTCCATTTATTTAGATTTAAAGCATCTTTCAGTTGTCAGGGCAGATCCTTAAGAGAAATATGTGCCCCTGGGGAGATCTGACCCTCCTGGGCTCCTCATGACTACTCTCTCCCCCAAACCGGAACATGCAGGCAGGATAGTAGGACTACATACCTCTTTCCTCTAGGAAAAACAGCTGCATGTGTTTGTTTTCCAGTTCTTAAAAGGCCAAAAGAGAGAATCACACACACTGAAGCCACAAAAACGGCCCTCAAAGGTTCTGAGCTAGAAGCACTAGGAAGAGGCATGGTTGGAAAAGTACGGAAGCAAATCTCATAGCAGAAGTGGAATTTGTGTTGAACAGAAATATGGCAGTTTTCATGAGCTGGAAGCTGCATAATTTCAAAAGAGCTATATCTATGAAGCATGGCTACACAGAAAATGGAATATAAGGCATAAAGAGTTAACTAAATTAATTAGACCTGTTAATTTCTTCCTCTGAAAGCAATCAACAGTGCAGATCAACATCAAAGTGAATCAATTTAAAGCAGCCCTTGTATGGTGTAATTAAATAATTGTAGAACAACCCAATGCTTTCCTTTTGCAAAAAAAGGTGTATTTATGCCGGGCTGCATAGCTCCAAGGACCACTTTTACATCCGTATAAATTACAACTGCTGCCTTCGCATTTAAAGAAACTTTGCAGTAGACTCCTAACCAAGCCTACTCAGAAATAAGTCCTATTGAATTTAATAGGGTTCCCAGGTAAATTAGTTTAGGATTGCCACCTTAATTGGATATTGCAGGTGTTTCTGGATGAGACTGATTACCTAGACAAAATTACTTAAAATGTGTTGCCTGATTAATTTGGTACAACTTTTAAACTATTCAAAGGGTTTAAAATCCATAAATCTAAGCAATTAATAAATTTAGACACCAATCCATTTACATGGATGCAAGCCTCACTGAAATAAATGACTTTACTTCTGTGTAAACATGTATAGGGTTACACTCTAAATTTTGCAGACTGAAGTAACTCATTGGCTACACTGTTTTAACAACAACAACAACAACAACAACAACAACAATTCTATAACTGCCCTTCATCTGAAGATCACAGGGTGGTTTACAATATAAAAACACATACGGTGGTACCTTGGTTCTCAAACTTAATCCATTCCGAAAGTCCTTTTGACTCCCAAAATAGTTCGAAAACCAAGGTGCGGCTTCCAGTTGGCTGCAGGAGCTTCCTGCACTCAAACGGAAGCCGTGCTGGACGCTTCCGAAAAACATTCTCAAACCGGAACACTCACTTCTGGGTTTGCGGCATTTGGGAGCCGATTTGTTCAGTCTGCAAGCATTGCCCTCTGGAAACCACCATCCAAAGGTGCTTTGCCGCCTACCCCAGAAGGATACCATGGCTGATTGTATTGACAGTTGCTGAGACAAATACACATTTCCCTTGTCTCTCTTCCAAGAGGAGTCATCATACAGGGTGACCAAATAAGTTTCTATGCCAAAACCAGGCTTAAAGTCTGATTGAAATAGATCTAGAAAATCAGTTTTCTCTAAGAGCTCCTGGATCTGGTCGGCACTCACCTGCTCAAGAACTTTGGCCAAGAAGGGGAGATCAGCAACTGGCTGATAATTACTTATTTTTACTGAATCCAGAAGGGTTTTCTTGAGGATTGGTTTTACCACTGCTTCCTTCAAGCCAGCAGGGACCACCCTGTCTCACAGGAAGGCACTAACCACCTCCCTGGGCCAGCCAGGGGCCCTCAGCCTGCTAGTTTTCATCAGCCAAGAGGGGCAACGGTCCAGAGTGCAAGAGGTTGCCCTGACCGTCCACATCCCTGAGCCTGATATTAACTGGAAAGCCATTTTGTTACCACTGTAATTGTTTTCATTTAAACCCATTATGTTTTTGCAAGCTGCATTCCCTAGCATATTCTCTCTTTTGTTGTGCAGAACTACAGGGTTTCTGAATTCGTTCTTTGCTATGCTCCTTTTTGTTTCTGTGACACAGTAAGAGGCATTCTTTTTCTTTTCTTTCTCTCTTGGTGCACCACTGTGGTGGATCTGTACCCTCATCTTCATTCACCCATTTTTCTCTTTTACTATCCCACAAATATTTCTGTAGCCTGAACTCTCAGGCCCCCTCCAGTTCTCTTCTCTTTGCTCCTTGCCCTCCTCTTTGCAGGGGTTGAGGCAGTATTACTTGAGGCTTTTGCTCTCTCAGCTTTTCCTCTCCACTGATGGAGCCTTTGATGCAGGTGGGCAGTGCCGTGTCTGCTTCCACCAGAAACCTCTGGCTGCAGAACAGACAGGGCGTTGCAGGAATACTGCCACAGGCGTTCTTTTCTCTTTGGGGTTGCCAGCTTTTGAATCAGAGCTTGTAGCTCTCCCTTTAACAGTAGGTTGTTCAGCAGCAATTGGAAAGTGAAAAATGTCCAGCTCCATACAATTAAAAGCTTCATCTGTTGACGTTTTCACCTTGTGCCTCCCTTGGAAGGCAACAAGAAGCAGGCCAGTCAACTTTTTTCCTTGCCAGTTTGCAACTTTAATTTCTGCCACCACTTTTGATGGACTTGGGAAAGCCTTTACAATAAGAAGTGGGGAAGAGCTGTGACAGTGGGTGTGCAAGTACAGGGGGCTGCAGTGAGTCCCCAGGCCTTATGCTGCGGGGAACTTTTGTAAACACAGAGAGAGCAGAAAACTCTATGGTAGTTCCTTCAAATTATGCATGTACCCCAAGCACTTAATTTTTATTTGTTGTTCAGAGCAGAATTGAATGGATCTTTTATTCTTCTGTGCAGTTTTTTTTAAAAAAATGCCTTGTTTATATGCTTCCTGAGGATTAGGCAGTGAATTAAAAATGAGCGGTTTACAGACGCACAAATTCCCTTCTACTGTGGGAAAAATTGAAAGAAGCAAATGAACACATTCCCCTTTTATTGGTGGTAGATATACATTCCCCTTCTTCACTCCCACCCCAATGTTAAATTATAAACATTTCTTAGCACAGTTCACAAACGGGAGCCTTTCACAATTGGTACTCTGATACAAGATCAGCTGTGTTGATTTACTTACTTAGCACACTTTACTTACCCAGTCATCAGGGTCACAGTTTTATCTTCAGCTGCGTAAAAGGTTTAGAGCAAGACATGTTTTCTGTGGCTCTTTCACTATTTTTAGCTAATCTCTGTGGCCACCCTACAGATTTGTTCAGCCTAACACAGCTTAGGCTAATAGGGGGAGACAGTTGATGGGGACTCTGTGGACTTGCCTGTAGAGTAATGCCACTCACTGGCTACGTCCGCTGTCAGGATTTTTCTCCTCCCCTCCACAATTACTGTATCCTTTTTCTTGGGATCTCTGCAGAGAATCTTGTTTAAGTTACATGTGTACTCTATGAAATGGTATATTTGCCACAGTCTTTTGTTGTTCCTGTCTTCCGTCTTGCAAGTGCTTTGCATAGGCACTTGTTCATAGGAGCTGGGAAAAGTGATTTGTTGTGGCTTCTGTGAACCTCAGAGAAGCCTTGGGCCAGCAAGCACATATCCCATACTTAGGTCTAACCATTCATTTTTGGACTGCTTAAATAGATGCTGAGCTGGACAAGCATATTGACAAGGCAGCTACGGCAATGGCTCACCACTCTAAAAGGTTATGGGAGAATGTGATGCTAATGTCCAATACTCAGATGAAGATCTATCAGGCTTGTGTGTTGAGCATGCTGCTTTACAGAAGTGAGTCTTAGGCAACTTACAACTGCCAGGAGTGATGCCTCAATGCTTCACGTGCACTGTATCAGGAAGATTTGGGGCATCACACGGCAGGACAGAGTCTCAAAGAAAGATGTGCTCTCCCAAGTCCACATTCCCAGCATGTTGGCACTCCAGTCATGTCCGCAGAATGGAAGATGGCAGGATCCCCAAGGACATGATCTACAGGAAACTGGCTTCAGGCACCAGGCCCATCGGCAGATCAGTTCTGCGTTACAAAGAGACCTGCAGGTGAGACATGAAGGCTGGCTACATTAACCCTGTTATATGGAAATCCCTTGCAGATGAGCACAGCGCCTGGAGACAGACAGGTGGTGCATCTATAACAGTGACCAGAGGAGGAATGGCCGCTGAGAGGAGCGCAGAGAAGAAATGCCATGGTGCACCTGCAGCAGCACAACCGGACACCTTCATCTGCCACACCTGCAACAAAACATGTCTCTCCCATATTGACCTCTACAGCCATAGCAGGCTCTGCAAACTTCCAGCAGTTTGACTTCACCCCCAAAGGCGCATTCCTCCATTGTCTCCTGAGACAGACAGATGCAAAAATTTAAAATGTTAGCTAGGGAAATCTAATATGGTAATTATTTTAGCACACCAAGGGAACCAAAATTGAAATCCTGTCCAACTGACCTGACAGTAATTCCATCCAACTCAGCATTTCTGAGTAGACATGTTTGGGATTTTATAGTAAGCCACTCTGTTTCTCAGTTCCGTATGTTAACCTCCACACGGAAGCATATCCAGAAAGGAAGGGATCATTCCCAACAGTCTGGAGAACTGTGCCCTTCAAGACAAAATATTTTCACTCAAGTCTCAGTATGGAACTATGTTTGCCAGTTAATATTAGTTGGATCCAGACCTACTCATACTTGGAGCAGAGACACTAAAATTAATGGGTCTTTATTTTGCTCAAAGTCTGGATCCAGCCCTGTGAAAGCAGGAGGCAGGGTTGGGTATTTCTGCAGGGAGAATTAGTGGAGAGAAGAGAGGGTTGTCCTTTGCTGGCTGATTCTCCCCTAAAACAGACACTGGGCTCCCCACCCCATGCTTCTTCTGGCCTTTGGCCAACTGAGCCCAGTTGGAGGAAAGCAATAAAAGCACTCTGGAGGGGGGGATTTGTAAGGGAGAGTTGGCAGGCATGGGAAGGATTAAGCACCACTCTCAATGGCTGATACTCCTCTGCAAATCTCTGTACAGTATCTCATACTGTGTGGTCGCGCCTTTCTCAGGACTTCTGAAATAGAATGATTTGCTCCAATGTGAGTGATGCATTTATGCTACTATTTCTCTCAGATTTTAGTCAACAATTTAAGAGAGAAAATGCTGCAAGTTTTGGAAAGCTTACACATGACCTGTTTCAAACATATGCTGAAAGCATTCCAAATTTTGGGTGTTCTCACAAAATGATGCTTAAATTGGTTTTTGCATAATTTTAAAGTGAAACATGCATGGTTTTTTATTTGATTTTTTAAAAAGGACTTTTTCTCCTGGGTTACCAACATTCACAAATGTGTAAAATAGTACAAGAGATGTTCGAAGGCACTTTTAGCAAGAAGTGTGAAAAAGAGGGTTGATGCCAAATGCCTCTAAAAGCAGAAATTGGCTCAGAATTTGAGGTTCTGTAGAGCTGAATCATGAGAAGAGAAGACTCCCTGGAGAAGACCCTGATGTTGGGAAAGATGGAGGGCACAAGGAGAAGGGGGCGACAGAGGACGAGATGGTTGGATAGTGTTTTCGAGGTTACCAGCATGAGTTTGACCAAACTGCAGGAGGCAGTGGAGGACAGAGGTGCCTGGCGTTCTCTGGTCCAGGGGGTCACGAAGAGTCGGACACGACTAAACGACTAAACAACAACAACAAAGAGCTGAATCCAGTGTCTTGCACAGGAGATTCAAGGCATGTTTTAGTTTTGGTAACCCACACCATGCCTAGAGGATTCTGTGCAGACAGCACACTAAACAACAAAGAGCAGACATTCTCCAGGGCTGTCACCATGTTTGACTTCTTGGCAGTGGAAAACAGATCCCAACACACGATACACTGTCTGCAGCTTGCACAGAGACTTCCAGGCACAGGCACAGATGCATGTTGTTTCATACCTTCAAGCCATTTGAACCTTTAGTTCACAGGTGTTCAGCTTTAAAAGTTGTATGACAGACAAAATATTACCCCCATCCCATCACCTCATTGTCAGCAAAACCTGTATCATGTCCTGCATGGAGACCTTGAGTCCACATTTGTTGCAGTCCTGACCAAAGTGTCTGATGCCTTATCCTGTGATTATATTGTGGGATCGCCTTCAGCTTAAGCAGCCTGATGATGCTGATAAGGTGCTTGCAGATTTACATCCAAGCCTGGCCCTCTTGACCCTGACCCTTCTTGGCTTATTGAATTTAGCAGAGAGGGTTTGATTGGTTGGGTCTGGAGTGTGGCTGGTGCTTCAATATGTGAGGGGGTGGTCCATACGGCCTTGAAAGAGGCAATGGTGGGCCATTTCTAAAGAAGCCAGCTCCAGACCAGTTGGCTTGGATGAAGAAGCACATCCTTTTTAGGGAACAAACACCCCCCTTTTTAGGGAAGTGGGCTACTGCAGGCATTCTTGGATGATATGAATTATCTAGACCCATTTCAGTCTGGGTTCAGTCCTGGTCATGGGACTGAATCGGCCTTAGTCCCGTTATAGAGGACCTTTATCAAAAGCAGGACAAGGGGAGTTCCACTTTGCTCCTTCCTCTCACTGTTTTTGTTTGGAGCAGCTCTGTAGGATGGATATTGGGGGCAGTGTTCTTACAGGACTTCAGTTCCTCTGGCAGAGTCCAGAGAACAGTGCTGGGAGAGTGCTTGATGGTTGTGCTGTGGCTATGGGGGGCTGCAGGCCATGAGTCTATCTACATGAAGCCATTGGGAATAGTCCTTAGGGGATTTGGGGTAAGTGCTCAATATGCTGATGACACTCATTTCTATTCTCTGTGATATCTGTATCAGGAGCAGAGCTGTAGCATGGGTGGGGCAAGGGGAGCCGTTGCCCCGGACACATTTGAAGGGCGCATTTTGCTCCTCACGCCGCCCCGCCAGCCGTGTGCTGCTTT
This sequence comes from Podarcis raffonei, assembly GCF_027172205.1. NCBI lineage: Eukaryota > Metazoa > Chordata > Lepidosauria > Squamata > Lacertidae > Podarcis > Podarcis raffonei. The sequence goes on from NC_070611.1 coordinate 1,770,016, forward strand.
GTGAGTCTGATCCCACATCCCAGGCTCACAAAGCAGCACAGGGCTGGCAAGGCATCAGGAAGACACAACAGGCAGACACCCTTCAAACCAATCCAACCCAGACTGATTGGAAGGGCAAGTGCCTGCCCTACTGTGTCTTCCTCATGTCGCCCTCCGCCACCCCCGCGACACAAAGGCACGCTCTGCCACTGATCAGGAGGTGCCCCGCAGGCCCTCAGCCTGTGTCTGGAAGCAGCAGTGGGCTGTGGGGTTTGTTGCTCTGGGCTTGTTTGGGAGGAAGGGGAGGATATTAACTAACTAACAACTAACTACCTAACTAACTAACTAATTAACTAACTGAATAATGTATCCCTTGTGGCTTAAATGCCTGCCTGAAAAATGGTGACTATAGTTGAGCGTGATAGTATTTGCTGCTACAACTTCTTTTCCAGATATGAAATGAACATGAAGTTATTCTGAGTTTGTGGCTCTCAGTGTTTCAAGGAGGCAATTGATGTTAATTGTTTGAGCTTGGTCCTCTTGGGGCTAATACCTTTCCAGATTTTAGGTTTTTCGTTATAGTTCCCATATTAAACATTCTTTCTCCAATATGGTGGGCATTTGTGACAACGTCTGAAAATGTATTAGTAACTAAGACACAATGCAACGCTTTAGAAGATTTTCTTTGACAGCTGTATCCTGTCCTTCCTCCAAGGAGCTCATGATGGCTATCCAGGGTTTTTTTTATGGGTTACACTGAGAGAAGCCAGGAAGCTTTATGATTCTGAGGATTTAAATCCAGTTCTATCTTGTCAAAGGCTGTGGCTGTTCGTGCCCTGCTCATCTCCTGGCTGGATTGCATTGTGGTGTTTTAGATTTAGGATTGCCTGTGGAAATGGGTTGAAAGTACTCTTACTTTCTACTCTGCCTCACTTATTTAAATATATAGAGACAGTTGTAGAGCTGGTAGTAGTCTAGTTCTGAGGCACGTCTTCTGGAAGAGATGCACTATTCTGTCATGTACACTTCCTCTACCTCCTCCCTATCTTGCAGCTTGCACCAACTTTGCCTTTTCATTCCATGCAAACTGTGGGGAAGGAAGTGCTATTTCAATATGCTACAAGACACTCCCATATTTATTAAATAAATATTGGGAAAAGTGTCACCACTGAAAATGGGTAATGTATTTTTGTTGTGCTCAGTTTAAGTCTCCCATTAAGGCAGAAATCGTTTACTGATAACTCCCTTGCTCTGGTTTTCATGAACATTTTTACTGGTCAGGGGACCAGCAGTCAGGAGAGTTTCCTATAGAGTTGGAAGGGACTTGGGGGGCCATCTGATCCTACACGTTGCTCAGAGCAGGATCTTCAGTGTAGGATACATCTCTGCCAGATGACTGTCCAGCCTCTGCTTTAATACCTCTAGCAAAGGAGAGCCTACCAACTCTTGACAGTCTGTTCCACCAGACTGTGGACTTTTCCTAATGTTTATCTGAAGTCTAGCACCCCGCACTTTCCACCCAGTTGTTCTAGTCCTGCTTTTCGGAGCAACAGAGAACAAGCCTTCTCCGCATCTTCTGAATGTTTGTGTCCCAATTCCATTCAGCCAATCACCAAGAGGGCAATTTCTTATTCTTAATACATCCTCTACTTTTCAGTCAGCTGTGCTTGTCATCTTAAATTAAGGATTTCTAGGACTTTACACCTATCTTTTCACCCTTTCCCCAGCTTTCTAGATCGCCATCAGGTCATTCCAGCCACACTGAAAATGTGTTGTCTAACTTCTCACTAATAAGCATTTTTATTAGACTCGCATTAGTTTTGGCTGAGTAGCTGAGTAGACAAATGTTGCATTCTCCTTCCAGCCTGGACTGAGAGACCCCTGGGCATGCGAAACTCTTAAATAAATAAATGCTTAGAAGTCAGTTCTTAGAAATCTGGTTGTTTCCACTGTTTTAATAACAGTATACGAGGGGACAAGCAGGCATGCCATCTCGACACCCTCTATAAGCTGTGTGAAGCTGGCAGGAATTACACAGTTGATCTTTGACTGAGCCCCCGACCACCACTACTTGCTAACCTGTCAGAGAAGGTTATTCTTTTAAGAACAGACTCATTGTGAGGCAAGTTGTCATTTTAAATCTGCACATATTGAAATAAATTAACTTTTGCAAATTGAACAATAGCCAGCACTCCTGCAGCTGCAATTCTGGGTGCTCAATGACACATCTCCTCAATGACACATAGATTTTGTATGAAATCTAGTACTTTGGCTAATGAGACATGCAAATGGAGTGCCCTGCCAGGTCTAGGTGAGTTGATTACAGGAGCAAACTTCATTTCCCTGTCTTCCAAGGTGACTTGGTGTTAGGAGGCTTTCAGATTAAATCCATCTGTCTCTGTCCCAGCTAGTATTCTGTTACATCTAAACTTCCGAGCCGAAAACAGGCTGGATGCCAACAATGCAGGTCACTGAGCAAGTCTGCAAATCTCTAGTTCACTGGTTGACTGTGGCAAGAAAGAATTGCTTCCAAGTGACCAGCCAAATAAGCTTTTGTAAACCAGAAAGCCATCAACGTGCGCCAGTAGAGTAATGTTACCATATTTTTTTCAAAGAATCCAAAGAACTTTTTTTAAAAGAGAGAGAGAGAGAGAAAGTTATTTTTAAAAGGTTTTTTTTTTTAAAATTGAGAAGTAGTATCTTCTCTTTTGTGGTCTCCTCTGTCAAGCGGCCTTCATCTGGGCCCTGGCCGACTCTCTTGGAGCGCTAGCCGCCATGGAGTAGGCTCGGGTTGGACCTGGGCTCGGCCACGTGTCCTTGCCCTCCCGGTGCTCTCCTACCTCTCCTCCTCAGTGGCAGCAGCAGCAGCGACGCGGCAAGGTCGGGGCTCCCCTCTTTTTTCTCCTTCCTCTTTCTCTCTCTTCCTTCTCCTTCTCCTCTCCTTCTCCCTGCATTGGCTCTGGGGTTTTCCTGGCCCCGGAGCGCCACTGGGCAGTTGGTCGAGTGGCCAGGTGCTCTCGCTCCCAGCTCGATTTGGGTCGCAGGGGGAGGGTGTCAGCAGTTTCCCCCACTGACGTGCTGGGCGTCCCCAGTTCCCCTTTGACAGTGGTGGCAGCAGTAGCAGTCTCAGCAGCCCGGAGCCAGCCTCCGGGGTAGCGCAGTTGGCTCTGGCTGGCTTCAGGAGCTGCTCGCTGCAGTGGCACCCACCATTTTGCTTCGCCTGAAGTCCCCATATGATGTGTTGTGTGTCATTGAACCAATGACACAGCATTCATTCCCTACTAATAAATCTACAACACTTAAAATATAAATCTAGGGACATTAAAAGCTTGCAGGGCAGCGGCTGAAGAAGGTGCAAAAAGGGTTTTCTCGTGTGTGTGTTTCTTTGTGGCTGATTAGCTGCTCTCTCTGTGCAAAGGTCAGAGGGGGCAGGGTTTCTGTTGAGGTAGGTGATTAGCTGTGGGAGGAGCTTATCAGAGCTTGCTGGGCAGCGGCGTGCGCAGTTTTATCCATCTTTTAGATTTAGGGGAGCTAGTCTCAAACGTTTGTTGGGGGAGACCTAGGTTTTTTTGGGGAGGAGTTATTTGTCCTGTCTTCACACTTTTTATGATGGAGGACCGCTGTAGTCACCCCCAACGACACGTTCTCAAGATGGAGGGTGAGGGAACAGCTGCAGTCGCCTGCGGTTCCTGCGCAATGTTTGCCATCTTGCCAAAGGTTGCAGGCAGCTTTACCTGCAGCAATTGCATGTTGATTGCCCTCTTACAAGACAAAGTCCAGCAACTGGAGGAACGTGTAGCTACGCTCCAAAGAATTAGAGAGCTGGAGCTCTTCTTGGAAGCAACAGAGCACACCGTCTCCACCAAGGAGGAGACAGGGGACTCCCCTGAGAAGGAGGCTAGTTCACCAACACAGGAGCCAGATATATGGAGAAACGTGACTCAAAGAAGTAGGAGGCCCAGGGTTCGCTCTGATTGTTTAGAAATACACAATTGCTTTGAGGTCCTCTCCCCTAGCATGGAAGACGAAGAGCAGACTCCATTTGAGGATCTCTCCCTCATTACAGTCGATCAGGTATATGAATACGAGCAGCAAAGTCAGTCCTCAGGGAATGTGCAGGCGACCTTGGAACGGACAGCTCACGGAAGAACCCCGACCAAACCTAAGAGGAGGCGTGTAGTGGTGATAGGGGATTCCCTACTGAGGGGAACAGAAGCAGTGATCTGTGGGCCTGACAAGATGTCTCGGGAAGTGTGCTGTCTCCCTGGGGCTAAGATCCAAGATGTAACTGAACGACTCCAAGGAATCATAAAACCCACTGACAAATACCCCTTCCTCTTGGTTCATGTGGGAACCAATGACACTGCAAGCAATAGCCTCCAGAAGATCAAAAGAGACTACGAGGCTCTGGGCAGGAAATTGAAGCAATTAAATGCACAAATTGTCATCTCATCTGTCCTCCCAGTTGAACGACGTGGCCCAGGGAGAGAGCGAAAAATAGTGGAAGTGAACAACTGGCTTCGCAAATGGTGTAAACAGGAACGGTTTGGATTCTTAGATCACGGACTGCAGTTTCTTAAAGATGGACTTCTGGCAAGCGATGGGCTGCACCTCACAACGGTTGGGAGGAATGTTTTTGCCAAAAATCTCAGAAACCTCATCAGGAGGGCTTTAAACTGACTAATGTGGGGGAGGGAGACAGTGCTCCTGAAGGTAGGAGTCTATCAATTGATGAAGATGATCATCCCAATGTCATAGACCAAATGGAGCAAACAGCACGCAGACCTAGTGGTGGGAGGAAAAAATCCTTAAATAAGAGACACGGGGGAATGATTAATGGACTTCAATGTCTGTACACTAATGCATAAAGCATGGGAAATAAAGCATGGGAAAGATGAGCTTGAGCTCTTGGTACAGCAAACTAAATATGACATAATAGGCATCACTGAAACCTGGTGGGATAAGTCCCACGATTGGAATGTAATAATGGAGGGATACAATCTATTTCAGAGAAACAGACTAGACAAGAAAGGAGGAGGAGTGGTGTTATATGTCAGGGATGTGTATACCTGTGAAGAGATCCAAGATTTAGAACCTCAAAGCCAAAGTGAGAGCATTTGGGTCAAAATTAAGGGAGAGAAGAATAACAGTGACCTCATTGTGGGAGTTTACTATAGATCCCCAAGCCAAACGGAGGACATAGATGATGCCTTCCTGGAACAGATGGCCAAGCATGCAAAAGGAAGGGAGATAGTAGTAATGGGGGACTTCAATTACCCGGATATTTGTTGGATGTCAAACTCAGCCAAGAGCATAAGGTCAAACAGATTCCTCACTGGCCTTGCAGACAACTTCATTGTCCAGAAAGTGGGAGAAGCAACAAGCGGAACAGCCATTTTAGATCTGGTCCTAACCAATGTTGATGACCTGGTTAGTGGGGTAGAAGTGGAAGGATCATTAGGCGCGAGTGATTATGCTCTTCTGAAGTTTACTATACAGCGGAAAGGAGCAGCCAAGCATACTAGGACTCAATTTCTTGACTTTAAGAAAGCCGACTTCATAAAACTTAGGGAAGTGCTGGGTGAGATCCCATGGACAGTAATACTAAAAGGAAAGGGAGTTCATGATGGCTGGGAGTTTGTTAAGAGGGAGATAGTAAAAGCACAACTTCAGGCAATACCAATGAGGCGGAAACATGGAAGATGCCTAAAGAAGCCAGGGTGGCTATCTAAAGAACTTTTAACTGAGTTAAGATTAAAAAAGGATGTGTACAAAAAATGGAAAAGGGGGGAAACCACCAAAGAGGAATTCAAACAAATAGCCAGCACGTCTAGACACAAAGTCAGAAAAGCTAAAGCACAGAATGAACTCAGGCTTGCTAGAGAGGTTAAAAGCAACAAAAAAGGCTTTTATGGGTATGTTTGTAGCAAAAGGAAGAACAAAGAAACAGTGGGGTCACTCAGAGGAGAAGATGGTGAAATGCAAACAGGGAACACAGAACGGGCTGAACTCCTCAATGCCTTCTTTGCCTCAGTCTTCTCCGATAAAGAAAACAATGCCCGACCTGAAGAATTTGGAGCAAATGATTCAGCAGAGGAAACACAGCCCAGAATAACTAAGGAGATAGTACAAGAATACTTGGCTAGTCTAGATGTATTCAAGTCTCCAGGGCCAGATGAACTGGATCCAAGAGTATTAAAAGAACTGGCAGATGTGATCTCAGAACTACTGGCAGTCATCTTTGAGAATTCCTGGAGAACAGGCGAAGTCCCGGCAGACTGGAGGAGGGCAAATGTTGTCCCTATTTTCAAAAAGGGGAAAAGAGAGGACCCAAATAATTACCGCCCAGTCAGTCTGACATCAATACCAGGGAAGATTCTGGAGCAGATCATTAAGCAAACAGTCTGTGAGCACCTAGAAAGGAATGCTGTGATCACCAATAGTCAGCATGGATTTCTGAAAAAATAAGTCATGTCAGACTAACCAGATCTTGTTTTTTGACAGAATTACAAGCCTGGTAGATGAAGGGAACGCAGTGGATGTAGCCTACCTTGATTTCAGCAAGGCATTTGACAAGGTGCCCCATGATATTCTTGTAAAGAAGCTGGTAAAATGCGGTCTTGACTATGCTACCACTCAGTGGCTTTGTAACTGGCTGACTGACCGAACCCAAAGGGTGCTCATCAATGGTTCCTCTTCATCCTGGAGAAGAGTGACTAGTGGGGTGCCACAGGGTTCTGTCTTGGGCCCGGTCTTATTCAACATCTTTATCAACGACTTGGATGATGGACTCAAGGCATCCTGATCAAATTTGCAGATGACACCAAACTGGGAGGGGTGGCTAACACCCCAGAGGACAGGATCACACTTCAAAACGACCTTGACAGATTAGAGAACTGGGCCAAAACAAACAAGATGAATTTTAACAGGGAGAAATGTAATGTATTGCACTTGGGCAAAAAAAATGAGAGGCACAAATACAAGGTGGGTGACACCTGGCTTGAGAGCAGTACATTTGAAAAGGATCTAGGAGTCTTGGTTGACCACAAACTTGACATGATCCAACGCAGCAGCTAAAAAAGCCAATGCAATTCTGGGCTACATCAATAGGAGTATAGCATCTAGATCAAGGGAAGTAATAGTGCCACTGTATTCTGCTCTGGTCAGACCTCACCTGGAGTACTGTGTCCAGTTCTGGGCACCACCGTTCAAGAAGGACACTGACAAACTGGAACGTGTCCAGAGGAGGGCAACCCAAATGGTCAAAGGCCTGGAAACGATGCCTTATGAGGAACGGCTAAGGGAGCTGGGCATGTTTAGCCTGGAGAAGAGGAGGTTAAGGGGTGATATGATAGCCATCTTCAAATATATAAAAGGATGTCACATAGAGGAGGGAGAAAGGTTGTTTTCTGCTGCTCCAGAGAAGCGGACACGGAGCAATGGATCCAAACTGCAGGAAAGAAGATTCCACCTAAACATTAGGAAGAACTTCCTGACAGTAAGAGCTGTTCGACAGTGGAATTTGCTGCCAAGGAGTGTGGTGGAGTCTCCTTCTTTGGAGGTCTTTAAGCAGAGGCTTGACAACCATATGTCAGGAGTGCTCTGATGGTGTTTCCTGCTTGGCAGGGGGTTGGACTCGATGACCCTTGTGGTCTCTTCCAACTCTATGATTCTATGATTCTATGAAATGAAATGCAGGAACATTCCAAGGATGGATTTTGTCCAGGGACAGATTTGTAAATCCGGGACTGTCCCTGGGAAATGGGGACATCTGGTAACCATACAGTAGAGTTATGTGTTGAATGGTGGGCTGCATAAGACCAAGGCTTCTCTAGTTCAGTATCCTGCTTCCAATAATGACCAACTAGGTGATTCAAAGAATGCCACATTCAAGATCTCACGGCATCTTAGACTGTGTATAGAGGCTGTTTTTGCACTGTGCACTTTTATATATAGCAGTTTTCAGTAGTGCACACCTTCATGTGATGACGCCTTCTAGAGCAACAGCCCCTATCTGTGCTGTCTGTGTTTATGTAGTTTTGTGGTAGTTTTATGTATTTTTTGAATTTCATTGTTCCGCAAGGGACAATGACAATGAAGATATCGTAATCGTAATTGTTATTGTTATTGTCTGTATACACAGGTGGGTATGTCTTCAAATTCTGTGCGATGATGTTATCTACTTCCCACTGCTCAATTGCTGTTTCCAAACGCTTCTCCTTAAATAAAAAAATTACAGTCTTTCAAAAGAGGGACTAGAAACTGATGTGTTGATATGCTGAGCTATAGAGGATATATATATATATATATATATATATATATATATATATATATATATATGGAAGACATGGAAGACAATCTTACTTGGCCACGAGTGATCGCCAAAGAAATTTTATATATTTCATGTCTTCCATGAAAACGGTCTGAACAGTGAGTTTGTAAGTCTATGTAGAGGCTATTAAGTTACTGTGCTGCTGCTGCTGCTGCTTCTTCTTCTTCTTCTTCTTCTTCTTCTTCTTCTTCTTCTTCTTCTTCTTCTTCTTCTTCTTCTTCTTCTTCTGCTTATTTTATTCATTGACAAGCCCTGCAACATCAACAGGCCTGTCCAAGTAGGAGAAAACACTCTCTTCTTCGGCAACAAGTGCCTAAGAAGTGCATTCTTGGCACAAAATGGATTGGAATGTGTTTTAGATAGATAGTGTGGGGACCGGACGACATGGACGACACGTTGTATTTACAGCAGCCCCCAAACGCGCCTGCATCCAGCACCAAATGCAGATTGTCATGCAATGTGTACACATTCATAGATGCCTCCATTCTTTGCTAACCCCCCTCCCCCATTCAGAGACATGCCTGCCCTGAACATGAAAGGTTGTTTAGCTATTGTGGCTACTGGTTTGGTTTTTGATAGACCTGTCCCTTTTAAAAGGCACCTCCTCATTTTGTGTATGCCAGATCAATGGGTGAAAATTCAGCACTCACAAGTAACCTGCATGATTAACCTGCATATGTTCTGTGCATATTAGACAGTGTATAGGCTGTGCAGACTACGATGTTCCCCTATGTCATGACTTGGCATATATGGGTCAATCTCTGCGTCACAGGTAAATGACACTCTTTGGGGAAATGCTCCTTTTCCTGTGACAGAAATAGCACAAGGACCCAGCGTGAAAGAACTCATTGCCAACTGTGGTATTTTGGGACACGGTGATACAAAACTGGTTTTATTTATGTTCAGCAGTGATTGGCTACTCTCTTGCTCTTGCTCTCTCTTGCTCGGAGGATTAAGACCTTGTGAAGAACAGCTCCAGATTCAGTCAAAAGGTGGGTGGTGGGTGGAGAATGAAACTTGCTATGTTCTATCAATGTCCTCTCCTAAAGCCCAGCCAGATAAATGACTCAGCTGCTGCTGCTGCTGCTTTAGAATCCCAGGGAGATGTTTCAGGAGCACTAGGTCCCTAATTCCACGAAGCCTATACAGGACATCAGGAAAATATCACACATATTCTTAATCTATTTTTAATGATGGATTTGGGGTTGCTCTTTTAAAGATTTTGTCGCCTTGCTGTTATTTATATGTATTTTTTGTTTGTTTGTTTTCTATACCACCCTTCATCAAAGGAACACAGGGAGGATTACAATATAAAAACACAAAAATACATACCATAGTAACGAACAAAAACAATACCCCCCCCCAGTTTAAAAGCCAAATTGAATTTGCCAAATTGAATAAGCCAAAGGCCTGAGAGGAGAGGAATGTTATTGCCTAGTATGTAATGTTATGTAATGAAGGTGTCAGGCAAGCCTCCCTGGGGAGAGCACTCCACAAGTGGGGAGCCACCGCAGAGAAGGCCTGTTCACAAAGGAGGCACACAAAGAAGGACCTCAGGTGCTGAGTGCAGAGTGTGGGTTGGTTCATATATGGAGAGGCAGTTAGATGGTTTTCAATGTTAATTGGTTGTTGTTTTTTTGCCTTGAAATTCTAGGAGATGCAGGAAAAAACTCATTTTTGGGAGAAGTAAACAGGAATTATTTATGGATCCTTTTCATGTTCTCTCATCTTTATGTAGCTAGTTTTCAAATGTCACTCAAATGCAGTTACTTCAGAAGTAAATGAAGGCTTCTGTTTAAAATTGTGAGCCAATTAACAGAAGAGATGTTGACATTCCCAGGAAAAAACATAAATCATAAGTTAGCAGAATGCATATGTAGGGTGGCTGGGTGCAAATGAGGAAGGGCTCCTTTATATTAATTTATATTAATAACTGTGCAGCAGAGGAAACTTTCTAAATTAGTTACTCACCAGAACTAAACACATACTCCAAGTTTCTTAGCACAGTGACTGAGATGGATCTGAATTATGTGATTCACCTATATGAGTACATCAGAAAGGTGGGATTAGCTGCCAACCAATTTAACTCAACTCAAGCTTCTTTTGGAATCCTGTGAGAAAATAAACATGTGCATGCTCTACACTTAGAAGACTATTTCCGGAATGTCTTGGGAGACCCGAGGAGTTGCTTGAAGAAACAATTATTTAAGTGGTGACTGCAAGCCCCCCCCCCCCGCAAGTTGCTGCTTTTCTCTCTAAGATAAAACAGAAGCAGTCCTTTCACCAGCCCAAAGTCTGGACCAGCTGCAGTTTCTCCAGCCCTGCTGATACGGCAAAGCCTTTGCCGGACTGAATCCCTGCAGTAAAGTGTTTTCTTTACGGGTCTTCACATGACCCCACCATATGTTCCGTGAGCCAGGGGGTGGGAATGAGTGGATTTGTGCCTGCTAGCCATGCCTCCCAATACCTCCACACCTCCTGGCCATACGCTCTTGCATGGCCGGCATTTAGTTGGAAAACACCTGCGCATGCATACAGCAACAAGGATTACTGTCTGATCTTTGCCACGTGTTTCTGAAGGTTTGAGCATTTGCTTTCTGTATGCCTTATTCACATAGTCTATAATTACATGTCTTGCTAGTTTTAAGATAGAGAGGTGACTTATTCTGGGTAAAGATACACTAGAAGAAACATAAATGCCCTACAGTGGCTAACAGCAGTTCAAAACATACCTCACCAGCTGCACTATGTAATCTAGCAAGCAATGCATGGCATAATGTTTTAGGGTTTGTGCACATGCATGGATGCTAAAGATTATGTGCCCACTTTTCCCACCCTGTTTTTTAACTTCTACAGACCCTGCTGAATAATGGCAACTCTTTCAACTTTCGTTAAAAGTTGTCGCCCAAATAGGAACAAACTTGGGACTGTGCTTTACTCAGGGACGGGTATATGAAAAAGAGAATCTGCCTCTGTGAAATAGGTGGAGCATGGAACGGAATCATTTAGCAGAACTTTGATATAATCATTTTGCTTCTGCTAAAAACCCATTTGGTAGTCTTCAATATTGAGCTATTGCAAACACTTGGCAGGTCATGCCCCCCATATTGTTTGGGGTTTCTTATGATCCCCTGAGCCACACTGGGGAATACATGGGTGGAGGGGGGGAACCCCATGGTGCAAGTGGAAGCCCCTGTGCAGATACTTTCTCCATGCATGATTTTGTCTTTGTTTGTTACTGTAAAATGGAATGGGCTGCGTTTCAAATCTGGAGTTTGTTTGATCTGTCTCATTTGCTTGTTCAGTTTTGAAATTATAGTGAAAGATTAGTCAAGCAGACCTCAGAGGCTCTTCTTGTCCCTTGATATCTTTGTATCCCATTTTAACATAATAAGAGTCGCTTGTTTTAACAGTGGGGGGTTAGTTAATGAGCTGTAGTACATAATCCAGTTAGGCGTCTGCTCTCAATTACTTTTAAAAACTTCATGTTCTAATGACTTCAATATACAATGTGCCAATAAATAGTTGAGGCGGCGGTAGTGTGTTTGCAGCTGCCACCTTTGGCCTATTGACTATGTTGGTGGTCAAAATGAGTAGGATATCAAGGTATCTATTGCAACCACACTGGTATCGTTTGTGTCATGCAGTACAGTCCTATGCACATTTGCTCTGAAGAAGCCAGCAATGAATTCAGTGGAGCCTACTCTGAAGAATATGTACAGAGGATAGAAGCTTGTGTCACATATGGTGGTATACAACTTATGTTTTACTCAGAGTAAATCCACTGAAATGAATGAACATGACTAAGGGTTCATCCAGAGCATGGGCCCAAGAGGTTTTCTCCTTGCCACATGGTTTTCTAGGCACTGGTCTGAGCAGTTTTTCGCTTGTCCTGATGCTTCTCCCCAGGAAAACATGCTGTATATCAGTACTGAACTGGAGCAACTGTCAGTCTGCAGAAAAACCAGTTGACATTTTGTCCAGTTTAGTGGTAAGCAGCAAGTTTCCCAGGGGGAAAGCAGTGGGGCAAGTGGAGTTGTGGATGCATCTTAAGTTAGGTTCATTAAGTTCAATAGATGTACTCTGAGGTAAACGTAGCTGAATGGTACCCACGGTGTCAGGTGTTTTAAATGCTAAATTCAGGGATGAAAAACAGGTTACTGAAAACTAACTGCTATTATAGTCCCTTACTTATCATGGTGCTACGGAATGTCCACAGTGAGGAATTAACCCTTGATTGTTGAACGTACACTTACAAGTTACAAAAAGGCATGTCCTTTAGTCCTAGACTCTCAGGCAGTAGCTGTCATAGAGAGGCCCTGCCCCTACCTCAATCAACATGATACATAATTTGCAACTCACAAATTACTTGTTTTTTGGGAGAAACTATTCACAACAATATTTATTTCATTTCATAAAATTGATATACTGCTCATTTTTTTTTTACAAAACAAAACAAAAAACTCAAAAAATAAAACACAGGCAGATGCAGCCCATAATAACTTTTCTATTTAATAGGGTGCCATGGTATTGAAAACATGGCCAGTAGTACAATGCTTTTAAAAAATCTTAAGAGGCGCTATGAACTGCTTGCAAACCAGGCAAAAGGTCACAGTGCCAGCTGTGTATAATCTGTCGGTTGCCCCCCAAAACAATCTCCCTCTGTGATGTATGGGACCCTCACTAAATCAGTTTGTGTTTGTGCAGGACGTTTGCTGTGAGCACACAGTGCATGTTTAAATCATTGCATGAGGAATTCCTCAGGCAGCCACTGCACGTTTGGCCAAGGTAAATAGCTAACCCACTGCATGGATATTTGGGGCCCTTCACACACAATAGATTTTCTAGAAGGTATGACTTCTGCTTTTAAAAAACAAATGAAAATCTTGTGGATAGTCCTGTGCCTATTCTTTAATTTATGGCACACATGCACACACATATCTCTGGTTTGGCCATTTGTGTGATCTGAAATCTCACTTGGCGGTAGGTTCCTGCATGGTGGAAGTGAGCATGGAGCACTCAGTACGCGGGATTCTTGTTGTTTGCTGCGCAGAAGTGATACCCATGTGTGTAATTAACATGTTAAATTAAGCTTACCGTCATTTAAGCTCATGTACTGTTTGGGGGCAGCTACTCACAGCACTAAAATCTTGGAAATCATAAATGGGAAAATCCTTGCTATGTCATTTTTTCCTTCTCTGTCCCAGGTTGTTCCTCTGAAGTGCTGTACAGTGGTACCTCAGGTTACATACGCTTCAAACTCCGGTAACCCAGAAATAGTACATCGGGTTAAGAACTTTGCTTCAGGATGAGAACAGAAATCGTGTGGCGGCAGCAGGAGGCCCCATTAGCTAAAATGGTACCTCTAGTTAAGAACAGTTTCAGGTTAAGAACGGACCTCCAGAACGAATTAAGTTCTTAACCTGAGGTATTCTTCAGAGCTTTGTCTTAATTGAATGCTAAGATTTTTCACTGTATTCAGTGGGATTGCTATAAATCTTGCAAGTTTATTTAATTTTCCTCCGCTCCCTCCTCCCTGAAAGATTACGTTGACTCAGTGTACAGCCCTTTATACCTAGACTGGTTATTACTGTAATTGCTACAACATTAAGAGTTTTTGCAGAAATATCCCCAGTGGCCTTTATTTGATATAATGCAAACTGCAAGCAGAATTGAATGGAAAGTATTTCAAAATTATCTCTTGCTCTCAGGCCAAGATCCTAAATGCCAAGTTTCAGCCTGAAGCCCAAGCTGTACATCTGTTATATCGCCCCATGATTCTAGGATTGTGAATGGAAACCCTGAGACGCTTAATTCTGATGGCGCCAGGTCAATACTATGGCTAGTTCAGCCAGTTCTGTCTACTAGGAGGAAATTGCTCATACGGTTTTATACACGGCAGAGGAACTCCCTGCAGTGCAGGAGGGGCAACTCATGACGAATAGGCTCAGCAGGGAGTGTCTCGTCTCATCAAGGTCATTTCTACATCTTGCAATTTTAGGTGTACTCCCAAGCTTGTTTTGCGCTCCTGAGATGTAAAAGTGTGTAGGCAACAAGCCTCTGTCACTGAGGTGGCCCCAGTGGCTAGAGGGCCTTTTACCAGCCACAGCTGGTGCAATAGTTACTGCTGGGCCTGGACTGGGAGAGCTTGACCACTGTAGCTCAGGCACTGGTGACTTGGATTACTGCAATTGGATTACTGCACTCTAGGGGGGCTTCCACTGCACTTGATCCGGAAGCTGCGGTTAGTGCGGAACATTGCAGCACAGCTGCTGACAGGAGTGAGTTCCTGTCTGGGGTGGCAAAGGAAGGCTCTCCAGCACCCGGTGCGGGGTGTCGAGGGGCAGGGCAAACTGCCCACAGGGGCGAGGCAAACCACCCGCTGGCGCATGTGCGGCGCCAATACAGACGGCGTTCAAGCGACACCCATACCGATGGCGCCTGCGCTCCCTCGGCCACCCTACAAATGAGTGTAGCCCTCAGTCGGCCGCCATTTTGTCACCCCCCCTCAGAGTGACACCCCACCCCCCTTCCTACGCCCTTGCCTGTCTGTATACAGCACCTCTACTGTACATACAGCAGACCAACACTGGTTGACCATTTGCTGCTAGACCAAGGTGTTTGTATATAAAGCCCTTCACAGTTTGGGACCCGTGTACTTGCAGGATCACTTTAAGCCATATGTGTCTACTCAACTTCACTTCAATTTGCAGAACTTGCACGGTTACACATGCACATAATGCCCGCTTCACATTTGTAAAAAATCAGTTGTTTAGCATGGCTGTACCTCCACTTTGGAGCTCCTTGCCTATTATGCATCAGGCAGGCACCTTCGCTTTATCATTTGGGGCACTTGTGGAAAACATTTTTGTTCAGGCAATCTCTCCAGATAGGTAGAAGGTACATGTGTTTAATCTCTTTTTAACTATTGTTGATTTTAATCATATTTTGAATTTGTAAATACCTATTTGTCTGCATTTTAATGTTTTAGTTTATTTTTTTATAAGCTGCTTAGAGGTGTTTTTTTATAATCAAGCAGTATATACATTTTGTTAAGTAAAGGTAATACATATAATGTATATCCTATTTAAAACAAAAAACAAAAAAACCCAGCAATGCCATAGTGGATTCAGCATTCAGCATTCAAAATGTATTGTAACTATCAGTGGGTTAAACTGTAACCTTATTTGTATAATCAATTTTTTGGATTCAGATATTTTATAATATCTGCTTTTTAGATTGTGGCTTTAGAACACATATAAATTGTCATCTGTTGATGTTCCCAACCTCTTGTGTCTTTTCATTGGAGGGCAACTGCCGTGCTTGTGGCCTTCCATCGTTAGTTCTGCAGGTGTAGTAAGCTTTTGTCATTTTGAGTTTCAGGTGCATTTTTCTTTACACCTTTGCTGCACAATTACTTAGGTATGGCTGTGGACCCACGATAATTTTATCAGGCAAATAAAGAGAAGTGTGATAGCTGAGCACTAAAAAAGGTGCCTATTTATATGATATCAAAATGGCAGACCACTTTGTTCATTTGGATGGACAGTTTTTTACTGAGGAATGACAAGTGTAATGAGAAATATACACCAAAGTAATGGTAGAGGCAACAGTACAAACATGCTGGGCTGTAATTTAAAAGTTGCAGGTTGACATGGAGCATTGCTCAGACATACTTGAACTATAACCTTATGACAGAATTCATAAGGAATTCAAGAATTAATGAGCTTCCAGAAGTATATCAAGAACATGTAAGATGCAAAGATCAAATCCATGTTAGGGCTGCTATACATCCGGGATTTCAAAGGCGGAATTGAAAGGCTCAACAACTTTCAGGGTGTCCTGGTTTTTACTTTTACCAATTCATTTAACTGAAGAAAGTGGAAAGGCAAAATTCTGTAGCTCTATTACAGTTTTGTTTTATGTGTTTGTAGTATTCATAGCCTTCCTTTCTCCATTTAAGTGGCTACGAGACAGGTCACAAACCTATCATTATAATGAATGACAACCATAAAATCAGAAGTATCCATAAAAGTGAATTAAAAAAGCAGAACCACTCAGGCTCATTTTCAGACTCTCCAAAGGCCTGCTGAAGTTAAAATTTTTTGCCAGTCTGCCAAGAACTGCTAAACAATTGAACAAAGCATCTTCTTAGGCAGAAAGATTGTGCCAATTCTGAGGAGACCTTGAACCTTGCTTCCAGGGGTGGTGGTTCATGAAGTCACACCTGGTGTTTTCTTATGTATGCAGTTCTGGAATCCAGTTAAGTCAAAACCAGCACCTTTAACTGAATCCAGAAGCAAGAACCAACTAACCAGCCATTTAAACTCTTTTAACAGTAGGGTGATACGTAGAATACTAAACCGTGGACAGGCTGATCATTACCTGCCTGGGGGCTTCTCTGCTCTGACCATGCTGTGATATTCATTCAGCCTGATGTTTAAGGAAGTGGAAACCTGTGAATAGGATTATTTTGGTGGCATTGATATGTTGTCAGTGTAGTGACAGAATTTGTCACTTGTCAGATTTTCCTTTGGGTAGAAAAATCTGGTGCTGTGACATGCTAATTCTGACCTTGCTGCCAGATTTTGAAATTCCCACCACTTGCCCAGTGACTGCACATAATTCAGTAGTTGCAGAATCTGGCAGAAGACAGGCATTCTATTGAAATTTGTTACCTACATGCTCCAGGGATGTAAAAACCTCTCACCTATCCTGGTTGCGTTGCCAAAAGCATCCTGTAGATATGGTGAGCACCATCTGTTGCAAGAAGAATTGACTGCAGGAGCCTTTGGAAGGGGGGGCGGTGTCCCTGGCCTACCACTGTCCACTTCAGTTTCAGAGTTGACCTTTATCTGTTGTGACGTGGGGTTTGTGATTTCAGCTCTCTTGACATAATATGCTGGAGACAGTTCTGTAGTAACACTTCTTTATTAAAGCAAACAAGACTGAGAACTGAGGAGGGGAGAGCTACATTTATAGGGACAGGGAACTAGCTAGAAAGGATACATTTTGGAGGGAACAATATCAGGCAATCACAGTCCTGCCTTTTGGAGGAAACCAATAAGACAGAGGATCCAAATACAGCAGCTTAAATGAACCAATAGTAGCTGTACCCTCTGGAACCAAAAGGCAGTTACTTTACCCTAATGCAAATACAGACAATAATAATACAGATATAAAATCCTTTGACTCAATACACAACATTATCAAAAACAAGCGGCTGTTCTGCATTGCAAATTTTAAAATAGGATATCCTGCTGAAAGCGGTACAAATGGCTAACTGTCACAGATGCTTTAGTTGAGATTCCTGCATTGCAGGGGGTTGGACTAGATGATCCTTGGGATCCCTTCCAACTCTATGATTCTATGGAATTTTCAATTCTGTCAGCAAAGTTTCTTGGTTTTGTTATTATTCAGTTATTATTCAGAGATGCTTTAACACAGGTCTGATTATGGAGAACGTCTTGAGGTGTGCCCAGGAGCTTCAGCACGCCCCATGGCAATATCAGCTTCTTTTGGTTAAGTAGTGGCTCCAATGACAATGTCTCATAACCTGTGCTGGAAGTTTGGGTGAAACTCTGCGTGCAGAAGAGGGGATTTGCACG
This sequence comes from Podarcis raffonei, assembly GCF_027172205.1. NCBI lineage: Eukaryota > Metazoa > Chordata > Lepidosauria > Squamata > Lacertidae > Podarcis > Podarcis raffonei. The sequence goes on from NC_070611.1 coordinate 1,787,935, forward strand.
GGTTAAGACAGAGTTAGGGCCCTCCAGGTTTCCAGATGATCAACTTCTCTCTGTTTTAATTAGACTGATATCCATAGGTTGCATCCTGCTTACAGCTTCCCCCTCCTTCTCACTCTTCTCTCTCAGACCTCAAGAGGAGAGGTCATCTTCAACTATCCTCTGAGACAACAAAGGAGCAAGCATGGCTGCTTTGTTCTTCTCTAGACTACTTAGTTAGACAGGAACCAGAAACTTTTTCTGTTAAAATTATGCATTTCCTACAATAGTAAACAGGTAATGACCTTCCAGTGTGACTAGCTTTGGGGTCTAGTCATTCCCTGATACCTTCCTCACGTATTGTTTTCATTTAATATCAAAACCTCCTAGTAGTATGACTTGACCCCCCCTTTTGAGTCATTAGCACAGCCTTATCTCTACTATTACATCATTGTGAAATGTGTTTTTGTCATGTTTGCTCATTTTAATCCACTCCTGGTGTCTTGCTTGTGAAGTGCCTCACCCCCCTTCATTTTAATTGCATTCTAAATTGTTGCAATGACAGTCTAACTGACCCTATACTATTTTAATTAAACCAAATAAAAACAAAAAAGACGCACATGCAGCAGGGGGGAGGGGGCTCAAACACTCCTTTCTTGTAGAAGATTACATGGAATATGAATTGGCACGGATGGGGAGAGATATACAGATTTTTTTTATAACCCCCAAATGCTGTGTGGCTTAAAAGGTTGAATGATTGGTGCAAGAAGCAGGAGCTGAAAGAGAGAAAACACACACACACATATTTTGCCACTGGAACTGTATTAGAACAGTTGGCAGTAGGAGAGCTTTTCTCTGCCCCCCCCCCAAGTTCCTTCCTAAATCTAAGGCTAATTTTATTGTGAGTGTCTGAGTCACCATCTTATCACACAGCAACAGACACTTCATAAAGCTTGAATTAAATGAATCAATATCTAAATAAAAAAATTGATAACAAGATCACCTTTGTGATACCAAATCTTAACAAAAAATGTTCAGAAAAAAGCAAACAACTGTTTTGCATGACCTCGATAAACACAATTTTAATTGCAACCTTGATGGAAACCTCCAGAAGCAAGAAATACAGCAGAAGGAAATTGCGAATACAGCCCCAGGGAAGACACTTAGGCACCACACAACAACCCCCCCTCCCATATTGCTGCTTCCTCTCTCCGTGATGTTGTCCAGAGTCCAACATTTCTGCTTGTGGTGATGCTCATAGAAGCCATTGTGGTTTGCTACATAAGCTGAACATTAGGCACATTACAACCCACAAGTTCTGTATTGCTCCTGAGTAGCTAGGACAGATGGATTCACAAGAACTATTTCCCCCCCTGAAAATATTAGGAAATTTCCCCACCTTTAACTGAGATGGGTTTTGAACAACAATCATATGTGAATTCATTGCAGCAAAGAAAGCTGAAAACAATGTTAAAATGCATCTTTGGGCTATTTGTGGGGCATAGGAATTTGTTCATATTTTTTTTCAAAATATAGTCTGGCCCACCACATGGTCTGAGGGACGGTGGACTGGCCCACGGCTGAAAAAGGTTGCTGACCCCTGCTTTAAAGGAACCACTGGGATCTTATTCAACATTTGTGTAATCTGATCCCGGCTGAACTGGTACCTGCAAAACTGCTGTCTGGCTGTCTGGAGCTGGTTCTGCTTGTGCAGCAAACAGGCCACCAAGGTCCTCTTGCCAAAGCCCACCACAAAAGTGTAGAGAGCAAGGGGTCTGGGTCTTCCTCTAAGGCTCTTGCTGCCTTGTTGTTGTTTAGTCATTTAGTCGTGTCCGACTCTTCGTGACCCCATGGACCAGAGCACGCCAGGCACTCCTGTCTTCCATTGTCTTCCGCAGTTTGGTCAGACTCATGTTTGTAGCTTTGAGAACACTGTCCAACCATCTCGTCCTCTGTCGTCCGTTTCTCCTTGTGCCCTCCATCTTTCCCAACATCAGGGTCTTTTCCAGGGAGTCTTCTCTTCTCATGAGGTGGCCAAAGTATTGGAGCCTCAGCTTCAGGATCTGTCCTTCCAGTGAGCACTCAGGGCTGATTTCCTTAAGAATGGATACGTTTGATCTTCTTGCAGTCCATGGGACTCTCAAGAGTCTCCTCCAGCACCATAATTCAAAAGCATCAATTCTTCGGCGATCAGCCTTCTTTATGGTCCAGCTCTCACTTCCATACATCACTACTGGAAAAACCATGGCTTTAACTATATGGACCTTTGTGGGCAAGGTGATGTCTCTGCTTTTTAAGATGCTGTCTAGGTTTGCCATCGCCTTTCTCCCAAGAAGCAGGCGTCTTTTAATTTCGTGACTTGCTGCCTTACAAATCTCTTAATTGTGGAAATACAATTTTGTGCCCACAAAAGTATTACTCCCCCCCCCACAAAAGTATTACTTGCATGCAGTGCTATTTTTTCTAGAAAAAGAGGTGCTGGAACTCACCATGAACACCTGCCTTATTCTCTGAGAATGGCAATAGTGCCCACCCGAGAGGTGCCAGAACTGAGTTCCAGTGAGTTCCTGCTGAAAAAAGCCCTGCTTGCACATATGATTTACTAGCAAAATGTTAGGTGAATTTAGTTTGTCTTATGGTTTCCAGGGGTTGGCTGTGTGCACTTCACTAATGAGTAAATTTTTTAGAAGGCAATGTAGAACACGAATAATAAATAAACACAAGTGGTTTTTGAAACATTTATGCTGCACCATAGTTGCTTTGTAAGTTAGATCACTGGACAGAAATATAGTTGGTTAAATCTGTTATGTACTGAAGTTCTCACCCTGGGCCAGCAGGGGGATACTGTAGATAGTTTTTACTCAGGTCCACATATGCAAATAAGGGATTGAAAGTGACGTTCAGTGATTGGATAGTTTTAGAAAGTTGCTACAGTTATGTTGTACTGGAGCTCTATATAAGCAGGCTGGCTGAACCCTTCAGTTCAGTTCTGTTCTGACCTGTGAATAAACAAGAGCTGTTTGGAGAATTGCTGTGTCGTCTGATATGTTCACCCACAACTTAACAAAATCAATAACAGTTCACTCCTTCATGCATAGATGGTTTTTTGTTACTGTTCATACACCATAATTCATAGTGTTGTGTCAGTAAATTCTGTTCCTTTCCAGCAGGCCTCTTCAGTGACAGATGAATGTGATGTCAGGAAGTACAGAGAAAATTATAAGTTGGTTTTTAATTTCTCTCTCTCTTTGAGGAAGCAAAATTTATCCAGGCTAATTGAACTTTCAGTTATGCAGCATTCTACCTTCTTAACTGTTCTTAACCTGAAGTACCACTTTAGCTAATGGGGCCACGCAATTTCTGTTCTCATCCTGAAGCAAAGTTCTTAACCCGAGGTACTGTTTCTGGGTTAGCGGAGTTTGTAATCTGAAGCGTCAATAACCTCTGAAGTGTCTGTAACCCACTGTAGTGAGACTTTTTGCAGTTTGGGGAACAACTTTAATTGATTCTGCTACTGCATCAGGTCTTTTCTTGGACCGGCATCTTGCCTACTTATAATATTGCCAGTGATCAATTAATGGCTTGTTAATGCTTTTCTTTAACATCTTCAATCCTGCAAAGACCTGTCACTTTTATTCTGTTAAAAACGTCATTTCATTTTAGCAACAGAAAGTGGGAGCTAGTGAGGTGAGGAGTAAGACATATTTTTCTTCTATGAATATTGTTCTCCATAAATTAGTAAAAAGAAAAAATATATATAATGGAGTGTTATTATATTATTATAATTAAAGATAAAATCCTCATTTGTTTAGGAATTAACTACATGTTGAGTTACATTTACCAGCAGCTCATTGTTGTTGAATATTATATTGATGCCCCACTCATATTTCACAAAGCTCTTCCTGGGCTTTACAAGATTACACGGGGCTCCCAGGGATCTTTGGTCCAGGAGCTGATGAGATCCATCCTTTTTTAGCTTCAAGCTGTGCTACAGAATTGGTGCTACCTGGTCAATAAGAGGCTTGGAGAACATACAGGGCAATAAGCTGCTGCTGCAAGTTTCTTGCCTCTTTCTCTGCCAGGCAACATTAGAAAGTTAATTTCAAAAGGGCCTTTTCTCTTAAATATAGAAAAAACATATTTTGATATTTAACCGTCCCAACCTTGAAAGCATTTGGCCCCAGTGCCAAATGTAAATGCTTTTGTGGCTTGCCTAGGTTCAATACCACTGCTTTGCTGATTTCAGTGAAGTAAAACCTGATGTTTAATATGTTGGTTTAAAGAGGATGGATCTTCTTATTTCACATTTGTTGATGATGTAGAATCGTAGAAAATAAAATGTACTCTACACTTCCAGGCTAGCATATTGGATTCCCATAAGGTGATGTGCTGGGAGAAGCATCATGTGACACTATCCGTTAATCATAGATAGTTCTCGTATTTGTTCATATTATAAAATGCTACTTAATATGACTGGTTTTCATGCTCCAGAGTCAAACCTTGCATCTTACTCACTTTGCTAGTCACTTTTAGTGTTGCATCTCCCTCCTCTAATAATGGCAAAAATGGAGATAGAGTTCAAGTATGACTTGGAACCTCCTTCTGAAGGAAGTCTATGCTAGTGTTTCAGAGCAGCAAAAGGGGATATTATCCAAACTACAATAACCAGAATTCCTGGGAAAGTTAGTGGTGCAAAACCCATGTATGTTTTAGGGTAGATTTGTCATTGTCTTTCAAAAATGTAAAGTTCTAACTAAACAAACATTGTAATGCTGTTGAATATGATTCTGTGTCTTTCCTGTTGAGCAACTGGATTTTCAAAAACAGCATAATTTCTTGAGTACAGTGGAGGATCAAGAATCCAGAAGTATATGGAGTATGTACATAGAAACCAGGACGTCAGTACAAAATGGCAGCAGTGTTAGGTTTAGCATGCAGCCATGCTTTTCTTGTTAAGGAGTTAACAGTTCTAGAATAACCTAACTAAGCTGAAGCTACCAGACCCTTAAAACCTATTGAACAACCAATTTTAAATTCTACACACAAATTAAAAAATTATTCTCAAATATAAGTAAGATTATCTGTGATGTGGTGACAGGGAATCTAATCTCATTAAAATCCTTATGGGAATCCAATCTACTCTGTGAAATTGAAATTGCAGTCTGGCAAAAAGCTTTTTTTAGGTATGTGGGGGGAAGCCTTTTAAGTTAGTGTCAGCTAAAACATTTCACAGATGGGGCCACACACCTGTGGAATGCCGCAGGTTAAGCTCTCACGCAAGTCTTTTACTTTGGAAAGGATGTCAGTAATTAGGTTCCTATATCCGTTTGTGGTGAGAATGAAAACCTGTACAATTATTTGGAAATTAGTCTTTGAGGAGTTTTTTCTATTACAGGGCGGGAGATCCAACCTGATCCAAGGCAAGCTTTATTAAATCTGTTTATAGATGACAATAAGAATTTATTATTTAAAGGCCTAGTAAACTTTTTCATGTCTGCAGATAGAAATATAATTATAGAATATTGAAAAGCAGCTACTATCTTAACTCTGGAGGCGTGGTGGGATAGAATATGGAATACGGAGCCCAGCCCTTTTGAAGAAACACAAAGCACAGGAATTCAAAGACCAAAATCAATTTTGAAGCTGTATGGTGCATGTTTATTCAGTACAGTGGAAAGTATAATGTTGTCCCCCTCACTAGCATCTACCCATGGCAAACTCTGGGACAATCTGTGAAGATGGAAAGAAGATGATACTTAAGTACTATAATCAGTGTTAAACTATTGTACAAATCTGTGTAATGTTTGACTATAACAGTTTCTCTAAATATACACGCTTGCGTCCAGTTTTCCCTAAAATACTTATTTTTGCAAAGCAGTTTCCTCTAAAATGCCGTTTTGTATGCCATTTCCACCAATATATACATTTCTGTATACATTTTATTCCAATATGTGCATTTTTGTGCACATTACATGGTTGAAGAAAGGCATTGCAAAATTCAGAGACATGAATTGCAAAGCATGGCTGTATTTTGGTTCACATAGTGCTGTGAAAAGAGTGAATTGTGTAGGTTCCCCTTTGAAGGTGAATGGAATTGAAAAAAATATTTCATTTATTTCATTTAATTCATATCTTGCTTTTCCTCCCAAAGGAGAACCCAACATATAAGGTTTTGATAGGCCAGTTAATTAATATTCTGTGGGCTCATAAAGACAGGCCAATGGGCTGGCAGATATTACGGTGGTAGAAGGTAATTGATTTTAGGGCCCTGATGACGTGAGTATAAAAGGGCAACCCCAACATTGTCCAGGGTCAGTGGAAACAGTTTTCCCAGTATGGCCAGTTTGGACAGGGAAGAGCCTGAGAATTGTCAACAGAGCCCAAGCAAGAGATTGAAGAAGATGAATGACTGGAATCACTGCAAGCAGAAGCTGCTGAGTAAATCTTCATATGCACCTTTTCAGGTTTCTCCTTCCTCTTGTTCTTTGTCTTTGTTCCCCTTTTTTCCATCTTGCTGTGAGCGAGTGCATGTGGTGGTTCTGTGGGTGGAATATTCCCCAGATTCTGCTGCAGAATTAAGGTATTTTCTTTCCCCAGTGTGCAGTGGTTTCTTGGCATACAAATTGGTATAAGATTGCTCCTCTGAAGAGAGGAACTTTGAAAACTGCTGCATTGGAAAATAACAAAGGGATGATAGAGATGGAAGAGAGAGGCTGTGCCTTTCTGCCTTGTTATCAACAAGCTTGTCTCTGCTGCAGGATTATTTACTCTAGAAGCTTACTGGTGCTCTCTCTCCTGTGCCAGAGCTTTCAGCACTCAGTTAGAACTGGTCGTGTGTGAAGTCTTTTGGAACAGATGAATTTCTAGGTCTAAATACTGGGATAAAACCTGACCTGAACCTCTGCTCAAAACACATACTTGGGCTATTTGATTGTGTGGTATCGTGTTTGATAGCATCTGAGATGATGTCATCTAAACTGGAAGTGTAAGTAAATGTTTCATTGTTGCAAAATTAACTGCAGTGAGATAAGTGTCTTGCAACATAAGCTTTGAGCCTCAAGCTGTCATCGTGTTCCTTACAATCATCTAACACGCCTGTTGCTTTCTGGTATCTCTTGGGGAAGACTTGCTCAGCAAAGTGAACTCCCCGGCTCTTCTTGTTTGGTCACTGTGTTGTGATCCCCTGTTTCAAAGCATTTAGATAATTTTGACTTACATAATAAGGTACAGACCCTCTGTTGCCAGGAGCAAGAAGGTGTAGAGTAAAACCGGGGCTGCCAACTCAGCGGGCACCATGGCACCTGTGAAGGCTTCCACTGGTGTCCCAGACTCTGAACTTCCTTTTTTAAGAAGCCTCCAGCCCCCCTAGAAAGATAGTTATGGGGCAACATGTGCAGGAACCTTCTAAGTGAGTGCTGTGAAATGAGAGTGAGTGTGGCATGACCACCTTGTAGACTTTTTCCTGGTTCTATTCTCTGCTGCTGATAGGTAGCAAGTGTGTGTGAAGTCAATATTGTGTGATGTCCACAATCAAGGCCATCGGGACATAGCTAGCTTCCCATTGCAAGCATAAGGTTTTCACGGGTGGCTGTCTCGCAGATTTTGTGTTATGCCATGCCTCTCCATGGCAGCTATTTTGTGGCAGGGACCTCCAGCAGTCTCCCAAAATGTGAGTGTTGAATAGGACAAGGGAAGCCCAGGTTACAATCTCTATATTGTTATCATTTTGCTCATGCCAGCCAATAAGTAGTCCAAATAACATTCAAAGGTCCTTCCTGGGCGTTTTAATAGGGTGGTAAAAAATAACTTCTCTCATCATTGTGGAAGTTACTTACACAAGAAAGCACAGATTCATTTGTTATACAGAGTGCCCCCAAACTGGCCGGCATTTACAAAAAAAAGAGGAACAGTTAAATGTAGCCCTATACAAGATCAGCTGATATCTGGGAACAGTCAGGTTATAAGAATACTTGGCATGACCCTCAGAAAAGTCAAAATAAATTTAGCAAAGATAAATTGGAGGGCAGGTTTTATGAGCAACTGGTATGGAATACTGTGCATCAGTGTCCTTAATCCTAAAATTAATAATACATTTTGCTTGTCTTGAGTAGTCTCATGCTTTTGCTTCATGTCCAAACTTAAATGCCTGAGATATTACTATAGGAAAGTAACCTTTGCATTTGCCTGTGTGGCCTCATGCAACTGTCTAGCGCTCTGCTGAAAGCCTGCAATCCTGATAATCCTGCTTGGTGGAATTGCTGCAGATTCCCTTTCCACTGCCCTGTCTGATTCCCCAGGATGATAGAGAGGAACTTGTAATAACTGGAGATTAGCTTAAACTACAGATGTTTGTAGGCTTCTTTTCTGTGACTGATAGTTTCTCTGCCTCCAGCTGCTTGATAATCAGGTGAAGACAGCAGGTGGTATTTATAGTGAGTGAACCCTTCTGCCTTATCAGGTGTGGCAAAAAATTGTATCTCCAGAGAAGGCAGCTTTTTAGGGGGTTTCCCCCAAATCACTTAAAAAAATCTATTTGCCTTTACAGAGCTTCAGTATTCTTTCCTATAACATTATGCTGAATCCAACTGAGCCTGTTACTAATGGATGCTTCACTGCCCAATGAGAAGTTAAGGACTTCAGGTAGCAGATCATTTGAGACATTTTTCTGGGGTGGTAAAACTGAGTCGAGTAACAGTAATGACAAGCTCACTTGTGGTTTCAACTGCAGTGGTCCCTCTACTCTGCCCTCCCTTCGTTTGGCTCCCCCTCCTCTTCCTGTGCTCCAGATATCATGTACTGTTGCTGCTCTGCTGTGGCTCCCATCTCATCTCTGTCAAAGGGACTTGGAGGAGGTGAGCAGCAGCAGAGCAAATTCACTGGCCAGTGAGAATGAAAGAGACACCGTGTGTCCTAGGACTGCCTTGCCCATCACATGATGGGTCAGTTGTTTGTCCCATATGGTGGGGTGCGCCTCCACAGCGGCAATGTAAGAAGGAGCAGCAGCAGGAGGAGGCTTAGCCAGGTTTGCAATGGGGGTGAAGAGGAGGTGTGTGGGTGGGTGTGTGGGTGTGGGTGTGCAGTGCAGTGCTCTGCAAGTCTTCTCAGAAGTAAATCTCATGGAGTTTATGGGACTTGCTTCCAAGTAAATGTGCATTAGGATTACAGCCTTGGAAAGAAACATGATGATAAATGACAACAGCTTTTTATTAAGCTGTTTGCCCTAGAACTGGGGGGAGGGGAGCATTTGCGCTCTGCTTCAGGCAACAAAATGTCTTGGACTTGCTGCTGTTGCTTGGTTTAGAGCTGAGGTGGTTGGCCTAAAAACAGAGATGGAAAGTGCAGTTAAACACACACACAGATGGATTTCTAGAATATAGAGAATAGTGGCTTTTGATGTTGGGACCACTGACAGCGAGGTTTCTTAAATTCAAACTTTCCTGGCTTGAAATACAAAATTACTTGTCTTGTAATTCCATAAAACTGTAATTGATTAATTGATTTGATGGATTGTTTATATTGCATGTCTATATTTTTGATTTTTCAGGAAGATTATCAGACTTTGGGTTTATCCAACTCATGACCAGAGCATTTGCTGTAGGAATTACTGACATTCACCAGGCAATTCAGATGGATAGAGCGATATTCTGAACTCTGAGGGTGTATTCTAAAGTCTGTGAAAGACTGTGTACCATATTCAGAGTACATCAAGCTCCAAGGCCTTCTCTTCTTTTGTCAGTTTAGGATTTTTATTTTTTGGCTCCAGACCCAATTAGATATGTAGTGAGTTTTCTTGAAAAACAGAACAAGACCAGCTGTCAGTACCATTCATCTGTTAGCATTTTGCAGAACTGCAGGACCAAATTTTGAAGCTCTGGAGTGGAGCCATACCTTTGCGCTGACAAGTAAGTGGTAGCCATTCTGTGTGGTGCTGAGATACTTTTGAATACTTCCCACTTGTTGAAAAAACTGTAAACCAGTGCACAGGGGAGAGGGGTCTATCAAAGCCACCCCCCTGATATGTTTATTCACTACATGGAGGAAGATTTTTCCAGAAGTAAGGATTGAAAAATATGACCCCTCCTACGTCAAGTGTCTTCCAGTAATTCTACCACCCCCATTTTACATAATGTGCAAATCAGTTCTGCTGGAAGAACCAAGTTTCCCAGGAGAGGCGCACTGGGGCTCAGCTCCACCCCCAGCAACACCCCTGGGCATTTCTCCTCCTCCTGAGGAATTCATACACATGGAGTCTCTTCCTTCCTTTGCTGTATTTTGTACCCCTCTGTCCCTCTCATTTTCTCATCTGATCATTTCTAATGAGCCTGTCTCCATGGCTGCTGGGGGCCACGGACAAGGTGAAGGGAGGTCATAAGTTACCGACGAGACAGCACCCCTCTCTCGTTTCCCTGTTCAGACTTGCTGTTCTACAAATGAGCAGTGGCAATGCTTGCATATGGCAGTAAGCTTTTTTGGAGTGAGGTATTTCAAACATTGCAAACATGTTGCCGAAGTTACATCAGCTCTTATTTCTTAGGAACAGAACAAGAAACCACCATTTTCATTAGTAAATGGACAGGTGTGACATCCAGGTCATTTTACGGCTGCTGAGAAGTGATGAATTCTGCTGTTGAATACAAATAAATTAAAAAAAATTAATTAGTGACTGGTAAGGAGATGATGAGGTATATAATCCTTTAGCCTTCTCCACTTTGTAGCAACAGATTCATTTTATTCCAGGGTGACACTAAGTGATAAACTGATTAAAAATATACAACTTAAACTGATAATACCCTACCTCCCGCATTTCCAGTTTTAACTGAGAAATAAGAATAAGAGTAATTCTGAAATAGTTTGGAAATTGCAGTTCTCAAAAGGTCTGAATGACACATGGAGGTTGTGTAGCCATAATATTTGGTGAACGTTGCCCTTGGAGTGCAAACGGCCAACTTCTCTCCCTGCACAATTTCACAATAAAATGAGCATTTCAGACACATTGCATTCTGTGGAGTGGAGAAGAATGGTGATATTTCTTCTGTCATGGTTAAAAATGGAGAATTGCATGGCAGGTTATGAAAAGTGAATGTTTAAATTATGAAACAGCTGTCCATGGAAGAAAAATAAGAGTTCATGTCAGGGTCCCTTACAACTCCACAATTCTATTATTCTTTGAAAATAGTTTTACACAGAATGAGTGGGTTGGCACATATAATAAAAGTTGCCGACACATGTAAAGTGCATTAAAGTAACGTAGAGAAATGGTTCACATCCATGAAGGCCATTGAATTACTTAGCACTGTATAACTCAGAATGTGTGAATGCTCTGAACTGAAAAGCTTTGTGATTGAGGTGATTTGAACTTCTCTCTGTGGTGTTTGACCCATATCACCATCATCATCATCATCATCATCATTACTTCAGCTCACTCATACATGCAAGTGACAGGAATTTTGATTTTCATTTAAGTTTGTGTGGAAACTATCCCCAGAGTGAAAATAATGTTCTTTTTTTGCTCAGATTCTTTTTCTTATTAGTACAGTGGATGTGCAACTTACACACATTTAACTTGTGCGCATTCAAATTTATGTGCTTGGCCAAAAAATAGAAATGGGGCAGAAAGGCGGGGCAGGGTCCGTGGGGAAAACCTTGGCGCCTGCCATTGAACCCAATGTGTTTTGACCATTTGCAGGTTTGACTTTAGGTGCGATCCCTGGAATCTGACCCCCGCGTAAGTTCTGGGTCTCCTGTATTTGTTTAGATTTATAGCACACCTGTCACTATCCTGAACATACTTTATTGTTTCCTATTTGTATTTCATTGAGACCTGGGTATATGTTATGGTTGCTGCTTTATGTCCTCCTAAGTGGACTTCTCTGCCCTTGAGTTGAACTTCGACTTGGACCAAGTCCTGACAATTCCTGTCCTCCCAACAATATTTAATTAGTTTCTGATAAGATGGTCCAGTGAGTGCTGCCAGGTATCCAGATCACATTTTATACTCAGTTATAAAGCTAATACTTTGATTGTGCCTTTATCTATGTGACACGGAAAAGCATCATCAGCTATCTGAGCAAAGTGGATTTGGGAGACATAGATACGAAAATGAACAAAAATGTTTAGAATTAAACAGACAAAGCAGTGCACATGAGTAGGTTTAATGGCAAAGACCAATACTGGTTGTATGAGGTTTGAAAAAGTTAGTTTGAGGCTGCACTATATTAGAAATGGCTAACAGTGCAGTTCTGTACACACTTACGTAGGGCTAAGTTTTAAGGGACTTCTATCCGTGCTGTGAAGACTGACTGCTTTTTACAATATGTTTTGTACTCAGTTATTCCTGTGTACAATTCCTGACTACAAAATATACGTGGATCACATCAGTTGTGAATTGGCAAAGCTGTGTGGATTATGGCTTTTAAAATACAGATGTAAGTGGCAACTAGGAGAGGTTTGGCCTCTACCCTTCCTGTATTTTGGTGGAAATATAGATGGACGCACACTTCATAATGGATGTGATGCATTTAGGTATTCATAAGAATATGCTTTTAGAGTTTTATATCAGCCTTTATTTGACAAAGAACACAAAACCGTGATCTTTTCAAAGAGAAGAGAAATTTGTGGGGATAAATTCAAAGTCCTAAATGGATGGCTGCATGCATGTCAGAAATCCCTTGAGATGTTTTATTAATATACTGCCTTTTACACAAAACATTTCCCGTAACAGCATTTTATAGAGGAAAACAAATGATCCTATTTTCCTTTCCTGGTTCTGTTTGCCATATCCTGTCATGAGCTTCAATGTTTCAGATCAGTCAGAGGCAAAGTACAGAAGAGATTGCCAAGATAGAAGAACTGAGATTACTTTTTTATTTTACTTTATGCGTAGTCTCTTGGCATTTCATAGCAAAGTACCTGTAAATAAATATATGGTACCTTCATATCATATCCTAGAAGTTCAATTCCTAACATACCTGGGGAATAAGCAATCACAGTTGTTGCAAAAAATGTGGTTTTTGAAAGCCTGACTTAATTAGTGATGTAGTGTCAAACATAAGACAATAAAATATTTCCCTGGAATAATTAAGGTTGTTTCCTCCAGGGGGAAAAGAATCTTGCTGGACACCATAGCTCAAAAATGTTGTTCCTGCATAAAGGAGATCTCTGGCTGCAGTTCAACAGCCAGATGGGTGCAAAAAAGACAAGCAAGAGGAGACAAGAGGCGCATAAAATGATGCCTGGTGTTTAGAAATTGGATAGAGAAAAGTCGTTCTCCTTCCCTCATAACATTAGAACTTGGGGACATCTAACAAAACTGAAAGTTGGAAGAATCAAGACAGACAAAGGGAAGTACTTCTTCACGTGGTTATGGAATTTGCTCCCATAAGAAGTAGTGATGTCCACCAAACTGGATGGCTTTAAAATGGATAAGACTGCAAGGGCTATTATGTTCTGTCCTCTCTTGGAGGCAGTAAGCCCCTGAATACCAAGGGGGAATCACAAGGGGGAATAGTGCTTTTGTGCTTCTTGTGAACTTCCTATGGACATCTAGTTGGCCACTGTAAGAACGGGATGCTGAACTAGATGAGTCATGAGACTGATCCACCAGCCTCTTCTTATGCTCTTACAGACAAAGAACCTGGCCTGGTACAGGTCCCAATTTGGCCCAAAAGGCAGGTTTCCCCAAACCATCATATGCAACATCAGGTGTAGGGCAGTCAGAGGGCAGGGTGGATTGTCTGCACAACCCCTTTGGCCATGGGGAATTTGGTCATTCATCCAATTCCCGCAGAAAACAGGGTTGAAGTTGCCGCACATCAGCTGATTGGCTGCAATAGCATAGCATAACAGGTAAGTCTCTAAGATGGAAGACCAGGCAGTGCCAAACTTACGTATGGGCTGCAGGGGCTCATAATCTAGAGGGGCCTCGGCCTCTTGCAAAAAATAAAATAAAAAACAGATTTTACTATCTAGGTCCAGTTGCTTAGTAACATTAAACACCTGACGTAGGAGTCTATGACTGTATAACACTTACACAAGTGTGTACTTATTGTTTAGTAAAGTCCATGGAGGCCTTAAAGCTACTCAGAATCAAATGAAAAATAAGCAGTGTTCTACTTTCATTGAACAGATAAAGAAGAGAATGAGATTTTGCTTCTCATGATCAGATGCTACTAACTTTGGGCCTCCCAAGGTCTCCCAGCCCATGGCTTCCAGTTGCTTTAATCGGGGCCTGGGACCAGGGCTGTGTAAAACAGATACAGAGGGTTGTTGTTGTTGTTTAGTCGTTTAGTCATGTCCGCCTCTTGAGACCTCCTGGACCAGAGCACGCCAGGCACTTCTATCTTCCACTGCCTCCCGCAGTTTGGTCAAACTCATATTAGTAGCTTCGAGAACACTGTCCCACCATCTCGTCCTCTGTCGTCCCCTTCTCCTTGTGGCCTCCATCTTTCCCAACATCAGGGTCTTTTCCAGGGAGTCTTCTCTTCTCATGAGGTGGCCAAAGTATTGGAGCCTCAGCTTCAGGATCTGTCCTTCCAGTGAGCACTCAGGGCTGATTTCCTTCAGAATGGATACGTTTGATCTTCTTGCAGTCCATGGGACTCTCAAGAGTCTCCTCCAGCACCAGAATTCAAAAGCATCAATTCTTCGGCGATCAGCCTTCTTGATGGTCCAGCTCTCACTTCCATACATCACTACTGGGAAAACCATAGCTTTAACTTTACAGACCTTTGTTGGCAAGGTGATGTCTCTGCTTTTTAAGATGCTGTCTAGGTTTGTCATACAGAGGGTATGTCTCCTCATTTGTTGGGGGGAGGGGTCTGACAGCTGTGCTGCTACTAAAGGCAATGGAAAGACACACCTTCACATTTGACACGGAAGCAAAGCTTCTCTCATCCCAGAAAGTGGAGATTTGGCCACTTCCCTTCTGACAGCCCCAACAGCCTAGCATGGCGAGGGTCTCCCTTCCTCACCTGTCCCTGACTGAACCCATCATAATGAGAAATATTTAGCTTGCATTAAAGAGAATCGCTTCCCTTATAGTATTTTTTTTAAAAAAATATATTTTGTATCATATCTTGATGTTCAGATTGAACAAGTAGCGTAAGAAAAACTCTATCATATTAATCAGATATGGATGAATCACACTCAGTGGGTGATAGCCAACATATTATTTTCATTTTTCGGCTTGGTTCCCATGAAAGTGCCCCGTGTTACAAGTGACAATCCATGTTGGCAACATGTGTTAACGTAACTAATAGTTTCACATGTAAACTTATAATTGCAACTCTTGTGCGAGTTGTATAATATGCGAGCTCTCTCTTGCTTGTGCTGGTAGCATTCAATTAAACATAGAAGGAGCTTCTAGGAATCCAGGCCTCACTCAGGTAGAGAAACAGAGGCCTCAACCCTTTCGACCCTCACAATGACAAATACAGATAAAAATTGTGATGTTAACTGTCATTCTATGTTAATTTGCTAGAATGTGATAGACTGAATATGGCAGAACAGCTACTAGAATGGTCATCTTGTAACCATATCCAGAGGGATGGTTTATGTTGGTCAAACAATCTTATGGTACCTTAACAATGAACACATTTGTTATGGCATAAGCTTTTGTGGAGGATTGTTCTCTTCATTGGATTCATAAAGTGTTATCTTTGGTTGCAAGTAGATACATGCCTGGGGTGGGAGATTGTAAGCAGTGAGGTCAGAGGGGAAATTACATACAAAGAGTACGGACAGTTAAAAATCAGGCCACTTTTCAGGCTGAGGGAGCCAGTGTTTGTCCACAGACAGCTATCCGGGTCATGTGGCCAGCATGACTAAACCACTTCTGGCACAACGGGACACCGTGATGGAAACCAGAGTGCACAGAAACACTGTTTGCCTTCCCACCACAGTGGTACCTATTTATCTCCTTGTGCTGCTGTGCTTTTGAACTGCTAGGTAGGCAGGAGCTGGGACAGAGCAACGGGAGCTCACCCCATGGCGGGGATTCGAACTGCCGACCTTCCCATCAGCACTTGACCAGTAGAAGAGAGTGATATGAGCAGATACTCATTTCCTGGGTCTGTGTGACTGGGGAAATTGTGCCTTGTATTAAAAGTGTAAAGGTAGCCAACATGGTGCTGTCCAGATGTGGTTGACCTCCAACTCCCACCAGCACCTGCCAGCATGGCCAGTTGTCAGGGGTGATGGGAGTTGTAGTCCAGCAATATCTGGAAGGCACCATGTTGGCTACCCAATACAAGTAGTGTCATGTTTACAAAATTGCACAGGGGACTCTGATGGTGCCATTTGATCCCACCCTTCCTGAAAGGAACTTGTGTACATATATTTTATATTCACAACGGCTCTAGGGTCAAGTAGTGACTGATAGGCCATTCAGTAGGCTTTGTGGCTAAGCAGGGATTTTATATGCTGATCTTCCAGCAAATCTTGTGACCTACCCGCTACAGTCTATTGACAATGATCAGATTAATAAGCATGCTCCATGCCTCAAATTTCAAAGAAGACAGCAAACAATGGAATTTAAGAGAAATTATTTTCCTGTGTGTATTGCTGAGGCTAGGCATTTATCAGATTTAAAAGAGCAGTGTGTATTTGTGTGACTTACGGGAATATGCAAAATCTTTGTAGTTGCCAGAAAGTGTACCAGTATAAAGTTTTAAATATTAAATAAATCCATAGTAGACTTAACTCCCAGAAGGAATGGCACAGGAAGGAGTAATCCTACTCCTTCATTCTAAGCATGTGGTCACAAGCTATAGTCGTGCAATATTGAGGAAATGCCTTCTGTACATGCTCAGAGGTACTTTTCTTTTCTTTTCTTATCCAATATTACTTAACCTAGTGGCATGGCCACAACATTTGCAGAAGTTACACTAAATGCGCCTGGCTAAAGAAGGTGGAATGGAATGATAAGACCAACTATCCCCCCCCCCAACTATCTAAGAAACCCTATTGCTTTTTCTGCAGGGTTGTTTCATTTTGGTCTAGTCTGCTTTCGTACATCCTTATGTAGCTTTTTATCACTAGTGAGAATCAAACTGGAATATCAGAAGCTCTTTCAACTCTGTTTAACTATGTAACTCAGAAACAATCTAAACAAAACCATTTGGTCTTTCATCTTCTTATACCGCAGTGATATCATTTTCATCTTAGAAAAAGAACCCCCTGCCCCTCAATGCATCTAATGTGAACCATATTGAATCCAATTTTAAGCCCTTGAGGATAGAAAGAGATGCTGCTGATACTGGCTTCTCTCGCCTTCCTTCCCTGCTTCTCAGATGAGCGTAGAACTTGTTGAAAATAAAAACTGGAATGCTAATGATGGCCGTTTAAGCCTCCTTATTTGTCCAGAAAATAAGTACATTCCGGGTGGTATGGGAAGTGCTAACGTTTTCTCTCTGGCTTTTTACTATGTCTAAGCAGTGACTTAGTTGGTGAGATATTGTTGTACATACACTGTTAGTTGTACCAAGTGAACTGAGACCCTGGCTTGCTTAGCTTGCTATTTGATGACGACAACAGGCATTTCCATAATTGTCCATTACTAAAGTCTTTATTTAAACAGCCTATGGTGGAAGGCATAGGCATATCAACTTGCAGCAGATGATGTTGGATTCCCAACTCCCACCAGCCCCAGCCAGCATGGCCAGTGGTCAGGGATGATGGAAGTTGTCGTTCAACAACGTCTGGGTGGCACCATGTTCACCACCTTTGCCGTACAGGGTGGGAGCGGAAAAAAGCAACGTATTGTTATCACTTTGGGGGCTCAGATGGGTAGGCTGTAATTCCTATGCCTCCTTCTAACTCCTGGATCCAGCATGCATTCAGTTTCTGGAACAGCCAGGCTAGCTTTCTGGTAAAGTAAGGACCCTCTAAGTATGGGCCATTAAGGTAACAAAGGAAGTGGGTCTATGCCAGACAGCAAATGGGTGGGCCTCTCTCCCTCTATTCACTGGCTGTTTTTCATTTTCATTTAGTAATTTTTATACCACCCTTTATCTGTAGATCTGAGGGCAGTTGCCAGCATAAAAATGCAAGGTAAAAACACAAAATACATAATAAAAACAAGAACAAAAACAACAGAGTTAGGAGGAGAAAGGGCAGAGTTGGGAGTTGAGTTAAGTGAACTAGAAGGTAGAAGCAAGCCTGCAGGCTGGGAAGCCAGGGAGTCAGAGCCATGCCTGGATTTGCTGGAATCCCAGGCTGTGGCTCTGGGAGAACCAAGACCCTCTTGGGGTGTGAATACTGTGAACCCCTCCGTCCTAGGCTCAGGTTGTATATATGCATAATGTCAGGGAACTGCCATCTGAGACTAAGGAGGTGAAAGGGCTCATGGAGGGTGAGAGAGACCATTCAGCGGAGGAGGGGACCAGCAGGGGGAGAAGTGGAGTTCCAAGGGAAAGTGAGTCGGAGGGAGGGCTCAGAGACACTTCAAGCGGGAGCAGCGGGGAGATTTCAGGACCTCCTGTAGGGACACCCACTCCTCGGCGGAAACTGTCACGCCGAGAGTCCAGAAGACGCGTTTCCGTTAAGGAGCTTTTATGCTGGAAGAAGTTCCGTAAACGCCCACTGTCCGATTCAACGAGCGATTGATGGAGTCATGTTTAAGGAGCTCCATCACAGACAGAGGTTTGGGGACTTAGCCAAACTCTGAGGGATTAGGATTTTACGCACAAGCAGCTCATCATCCCATCACAGCAATCGGACAGTCCCTGAAAGCAGCTTGTGCAGAGAGGCATCATGAGTAACCCAGCCGGAGCCGGAGGAGCAGCAGGAGCTGGAGAGGGTCCAAGCCTGGAAGAAAGGTACAGAGTGTTGGAACTCCAGCTAGCAATGCAAACGGCGAGGCTAGAAGAAAGGAGGGCGCAGGATGCAGAAAAGGCAAAAGGCGCTACACTAGCAAGAAAGATGCCAGGAATGGTGCAGAAGTTTGGGGGGGACCCCAGGAACTACCAAGCCTTTAGGACAGAGATGCAGTATGCTCTCGAACTGCAGTTTAATGACTTTCCCGACGAGGCATCGAGAGTGGCGTTTGTGATTGGCCATCTCGAAGGAGGGGCGAGAGATTGGGTCAGACCCCTGATGGCAGGGAATAGTGACATGCTGAAGGACGCGAGGAAGTTTTTTCGCGCCATGGATTTGATGTTTTCCAGCGAGATTGAACAGGGGCTGGTGCGCAGACAATTGATGGCGTGCAAACAGGGGAGCCGATCGGTTCGTGAGTACTGGACTGAGTTTACAATGTTGATACATAGATTGGGGTGGGACCTTTCGGCGGAACCCATTCAAATGCTCTTTGAAGAGGGGCTTTCTTCGGCGGTGAAAGATGAACTTTCCCGGGCACCCAGGGCGGAGTCTATGGACCAGCTGACCAAATCAGCGCTGACCATTGGAGCACGCCAGGAGGCAAGAGCCTTGGAGAAGCGGGAGGGGAAAGGAGAGCGTTGGAGGGATTTCCGCATTCCAGAGATTCCAGAACCAAGTTTCCCGCCAGGAGAGCCGATGGAAGTTGGAACAGCGCGCGCGCGCGCAGTTTCAAATCCCAGTGAAGGGAGGAAGAAGGAGGGAAAGAGCGCCAAGAAATGTTATCTCTGCCAGCAGCCAGGTCACTTTGCCAGAGTCTGCCCGCAAAGAAAGGAATGGCAAGGGATGGCGGGAGCTGTTGGGGGGAAGGAGGAGGAAGTCCAGGAGCCAGTAAAAGCCAACGCCTGTCTGCCTCTGTCAGGGCACTGCAGACAGGCCAAGGAGCAGTAAAAGTGCCCACTCCGGAACCTCCAAGACCAGCCCTAGTAATAGAGGTGTTGCTAGAGCTGGCAAACGGATACCCACTAAAGACTAAGGCGCTGCTGGACTCAGGCAGCTCCTGTAATTTTATGAGCAAGGAGTTTGCAGCTGAACACCAGATACAGACACTCCCTTTAAGCAACCCCCTGCAGGTCACCACAATCGATGGGAGGGAGCTGCTGGGAGGAGAAGTCAGCCTACAAACCGTCCCAATGGTTATGAGGGTGGCCAGGCACACTGAGAGGATAGCGTTCAATGTGGCCACCCTGGGAGGGGCTCCAGTCATTTTGGGAATGAGCTGGCTAGCGTTGCATGACCCGCTAGTGGGCTGGCATCAGAGAGTGGTCTCCTTTGGGTCAGCACATTGTCTGGAACACTGCAGAGAGGGAAAGGTGCCAGAAGGGGCAAAAGCCTCTCTAGCAGGGACGGAAGTGGCGGACAAAGGGAAGGTGCCCAAACAATACGCTGACCTGAGCAAGGTCTTCAGTGAAAGGGAAGCAGATAAATTACCACCACACAGAGACTTTGACTGCCAAATTAATCTGGTCCCTGGGGCCCAGCTCCCTGTGGGCAAGCTGTACGCCATGTCAGACAGGGAAATGCAGGAGTTAAGGGAGTTTATTGATAAAAACCTGAAGAGGGGCTTCATCAGAGAGTCCAGAGCGGTGGGGGGGAGCCCAGTGTTTTTTGTGGACAAAAAAAACACGGATAAACCGAGATTGGTCGTGGACTACCGGGCCCTAAATGCCGTGTCAGAACCAGTGACTTTCCCCATGCCCAGGATTGATGACATTTTGACCAGGGTGAGGAAGGGAAAGATATTCACGAAACTGGACCTGAGAGGAGCATACAACCTGATACGAATAAAGAAGGGGGATGAATGGAAAACCACCATGTTCACCCCTTTGGGGGCGTTTGAATATCTCGTTATGCCATTCGGATTACAATCAGGCTCCGCCTGTTTTCAATCGCTCATGAACCACGTACTGGGACCTTTGCTCTACAAGAATTGCGTGGCCTTTCTCGATGACGTGCTGATATATTCAGAGAATGAGGAGCAGCATGTAAAGGATGTCAGGGAAGTGCTGAGCCAGCTGCAAGCAAACCAGTTGTGGGTGAAATTGGAGAAGTGTCAGTTCCACACCAAGGAGGTGGAATTCCTGGGGTACCGCTTATCAGACAAGGGATTAGCCATGGATCCAGGCAAGGTCCAGGCGGTGCTGGAATGGAAGACACCGAAAACGAAAAAAGATGTGCAAAGGTTCTTAGGGTTTGGGAACTTTTACCGTAAATTCATCAAGAACTTTGCCCACTTAACGGCTCCCATCACGGACTGTCTAAGCAGCAAGAAGAAATTCGTTTGGACGGCGGAGGCGGAGCATGCTTTTGAGGAATTGAAAAGGGCATTCGCTTCGGAAGAACAGCTCCTGCATGTGGATTTACAAAAACCCATGAGAGTGGAAACTGATGCCTCAGACCGGGCGGTGGGGGCGGTGCTGCTTCAGCCAGGGAGCAATAAGTCGGAATGGAGACCGTGTGCCTTCTTTTCGCGTAAGCTGAACAAATCCGAGAGGAACTACACCGTATATGACCGAGAACTACTCGCCATTCACGAAGCGTTCCGGAGATGGAGACACTTACTAATTGGCGCACAACATAAGGTGCAAGTGTGTACGGACCACAAGAATTTGGAGTATTGGAGAACGGCACGGGTGCTCAACCAACGACAAGTGAGATGGGCCCAGGAGTTCTCCAAATTCCATTTTGAAATTTGCTATGTGCCAGGTCCAGAAAACATCAGAGCGGACGCTCTCTCTCGCAAACCTGAATATTTGGAGGGGGAGGGAGCGCCGGAAGAGAGACATATTATCCCAGAGGACCACTGGGTGTGTGGTGCGGCCTGGGTGGGGCAAAGAGAACTGGTAGAGGGAACGGTAAATGATGAGTACGCCCAGGACAAGCTCAGAGGTCTAAGGAGAGAGGGAGAAGACCCCGGGGGTTTTGAAGAAAGAAACGGGGCATTGTATTACAGAGGGGCGCTATATATACCCGAAGGGGAATTGAGGGGGAAAGTACTCAAACAGCTGCACGACAATCCCACAGCGGGGCATTTTGGGCAACACAAGACCATGTGGTTGGTGACCAGGGAGTTTTGGTGGCCCAAGGTGAGGGAGGATGTACGGGAGTATGTGAGAAGGTGTGACCAATGCCAGAGAGCCAAAGGAGAAAGGCGGGCACCAGCGGGGTTATTAGAACCGTTACCCACACCAGAACGACCGTGGGAGGCGGTGTCGATAGATTTTATGACTGATCTGCCCAAATCCCAGGGGAAAACCGCCATACTAGTCGTAGTAGACCTGTTAACTAAGATGGGTCACTTTGTAGCTTGCTCACATGCAGTCACGGCGGAAGAAACAGCGAAATTGTTTGTAGAACATATTTTCAGACTGCATGGCGCCCCCTTGAGGGTGGTTTCCGACAGAGGGAAACAGTTCACGTCCAGATTCTGGAGGAAACTTATGAGCTTATTGCACGTAGAGGTCAACTTTTCGACTGCCAGGCACCCTGAGACCAATGGGCAGGCGGAGAGAGCAAACGGTATTCTCCAACAATACCTGAGGTGTTATGTCAATGACAGAGAGAACGATTGGGTCGAAAAGTTGGCACTAGCGGAATTTGCTTACAATAATGCTGAGAATGTGTCCACCGGGATGAGCCCCTTTTTGGCTAATTATGGGTGCCACCCCAGGGCGTTTCCAGGGGAAGGAGGGGAAAGATGGAGTGTTCCGGCCGCGGAACTTTTTGTAGAAGAAATGGAAGCGATCCATCGTCAACTCCAACTCAACTTAGAAAGGGCCAAGGAAGAATATAAGAGGCAGGCAGACAAGAGCAGAAGGGAAGGTGAAACAATTAGGGTGGGGAGTCGGGTCTGGCTATCAACCCAAGGGTTGCCGTTCAAGGGGGGTTGCAAGAAATTGAGACCCAAAAGATTGGGACCATTTGAGGTCATCCAACAGGTCAACCCAGTGGCGTTCAGACTCCGGTTACCGAACCACATGAAACTGCACCCAGTATTCCACAGGTCATTACTGTCACCATACAGGGGGGAAGGTGAAGGGGTATCCACACGGGGGCCAGCCATAGAAGAAAGGGAAAGCCGCAACCATGTGGCGGAAATCATCGACTCCAGGTGGAAGGGTAATCAGGTGGAGTATTTGGTCGCGTGGGAAGGGGAACCGGAGTCGGAAAACACCTGGGTGAAGGCAGAGGAGGTCCGTGACGAGATCTTGATCGAAACGTTCCACCAAAGGTTCCCCAGGAAACCTCAGCCAGTAGCGAGGTTTCGGAGGGAGTACTTTGGCACCACCGACGATGAGGAGGAACTGGAGGGATTCAGGGAATCGGAGTTGGAAGGAGGAACAGACTCCGATGAGGAGGAGTACTTGGAAACCGGAGACAGCAAAAGGTGGAGGGAAGTGTTCGAAACTTCGGAAGATGAGGGAGGTTCCTTCAGGGGTTTTGCTCCCTCGCCTCCCGCAGAGGAGGGGAGGGAAGGGGGTGAAGGGGGCCCTGGAGGGGAGGTGGATGTCAGGGAACTGCCATCTGAGACTAAGGAGGTGAAAGGGCTCATGGAGGGTGAGAGAGACCATTCAGCGGAGGAGGGGACCAGCAGGGGGAGAAGTGGAGTTCCAAGGGAAAGTGAGTCGGAGGGAGGGCTCAGAGACACTTCAAGCGGGAGCAGCGGGGAGATTTCAGGACCTCCTGTAGGGACACCCACTCCTCGGCGGAAACTGTCACGCCGAGAGTCCAGAAGACGCGTTTCCGTTAAGGAGCTTTTATGCTGGAAGAAGTTCCGTAAACGCCCACTGTCCGATTCAACGAGCGATTGATGGAGTCATGTTTAAGGAGCTCCATCACAGACAGAGGTTTGGGGACTTAGCCAAACTCTGAGGGATTAGGATTTTACGCACAAGCAGCTCATCATCCCATCACACATAAATAAACCTAAAGCCTAAAGATTCAGCAGTCTCCACTGTTCCTCATTCTGAGGAAACATGAACCCTGGGCAAGTGCCTGGGATCCCTGGAATGTCGCACCGCTTGGAGAATGGGGTCGCGTTCAACAGTATGTAGTTCTGCCAGAAATGAAAGCAGTTCTGGGTTAGGGAGCTGGTGACCTAGGACATCTCTCCGCCCCAGGTTGGGCCTTCATAGTTTTACAGTGTAATCCTATGCATATCTGCTTAGAAGAAATATCCATTGTGTTAAATGGGCCTTACTCCCAGATCATAGAATCATAGAATCATAGAGTTGGAAGAGACCACAAGGGCCATTGAGTCCAACCCCCTGCCAAGCAGGAAACACCATCAGAGCACTCCTGACATATGGTTGTCAAGCCTCTGCTTAAAGACCTCCAAAGAAGGAGACTCCACCACACTCCTTGGCAGCAAATTCCACTGTCGAACAGCTCTTCCTAATGTTTAGGTGGAATCTTCTTTCTTGTAGTTTGGATCCATTGCTCCGTGTCCGCTTCTCTGGAGCAGCAGAAAACAACCTTTCTCCCTCCTCTATGTGACATCCTTTTATATATTTGAACATGGCTATCATATCACCCCTTAACCTCCTCTTCTCCAGGCTAAACATGCCCAGCTCCCTTAGCCGTTCCTCATAAGGCATCATTTCCAGACCTTTGACCATTTGGGTTGCCCTCCTCTGGACACGTTCCAGTTTGTCAGTGTCCTTCTTGAACTGTGGTGCCCAGAACTGGACACAGTACTCCAGGTGAGGTCTGACCAGAGCAGAATACAGTGGCACTATTACTTCCCTTGATCTAGATGCTATACTCCTATTGATGTAGCCCAGAATTGCATTGGCTTTTTTAGCTGCTGCGTTGGCTCATGTCAAGTTTGTGGTCAACCAAGACTCCTAGATCCTTTTCACATGTACTGCTCTCAAGCCAGGTGTCACCCACCTTGTATTTGTGCCTCTCATTTTTTTTGCCCAAGTGCAATACTTTACATTTCTCCCTGTTAAAATTCATCTTGTTTGTTTTGGCCCAGTTCTCTAATCTGTCAAGGCCGTTTTGAAGTGTGATCCTGTCCTCTGGGGTGTTAGCCACCCCTCCCAGTTTGGTGTCATCTGCAAATTTGATCGGGATGCCCTTGAGTCCATCATCCAAGTCGTTGATAAAGATGTTGAATAAGACTGGGCCCAAGACAGAACCCTGTGGCACCCCACTAGTCACTCTTCTCCAGGATGAAGAGGAACCATTGATGAGCACCCTTTGGGTTCGGTCAGTCAGCCAGTTACAAATCCACTGAGTGGTAGCATAGTCAAGACCGCATTTTACCAGCTTCTTTACAAGAATATCATGGGGCACCTTGTCAAATGCCTTGCTGAAATCAAGGTAGGCTACATCCACTGTGTTCCCTTCATCTACCAGGCTTGTAATTCTGTCAAAAAACGAGATCAGGTTAGTCTGACATGACTTATTTTTTCAGAAATCCATGCTGACTATTGGTGATCACAGCATTCCTTTCTAGGTGCTCACAGACTGTTTGCTTAATGATCTGCTCCAGAATCTTCCCTGGTATTGATGTCAGACTGACTGGGCGGTAATTATTTGGGTCCTCTCTTTTCCCCTTTTTGAAAATAGGGACAACATTTGCCCTCCTCCAGTCTGCCGGGACTTCGCCTGTTCTCCAGGAATTCTCAAAGATGACTGCCAGTGGTTCTGAGATCACATCTGCCAGTTCTTTTAATACTCTTGGATGCAGTTCATCTGGCCCTGGAGACTTGAATACATCTAGACTAGCCAAGTATTCTTGTACTATCTCCTTAGTTATTCTGGGCTGTGTTTCCTCTGCTGAATCATTTGCTCCAAATTCTTCAGGTCGGGCATTGTTTTCTTTATCGGAGAAGACTGAGGCAAAGAAGGCATTGAGGAGTTCAGCCCTTTCTGGGTCCCCTGTTTGCATTTCACCATCTTCTTCTCTGAGTGACCCCACTGTTTCTTTGTTCTTCCTTTTGCTACGAACATACCCATAAAAGCCTTTTTTGTTGCTTTTAACCTCTCTAGCAAGCCTGAGTTCATTCTGTGCTTTAGCTTTTCTGACTTTGTGTCTACACGTGCTGGCTATTTGTTTGAATTCCTCTTTGGTGGTTTCCCCCCTTTTCCATTTTTTGTACACATCCTTTTTTAATCTTAACTCAGTTAAAAGTTCTTTAGATAGCCACCCTGGCTTCTTTAGGTACCTTCCATGTTTCCGTCTCATTGGTATTGCCTGAAGTTGTGCTTTTACTATCTCCCTCTTAACAAACTCCCAGCCATCATGAACTCCCTTTCCTTTTAGTATTACTGTCCATGGGATCTCACCCAGCACTTCCCTAAGTTTTATGAAGTCGGCTTTCTTAAAGTCGAGAAATTGAGTCTTAGTATGCTTGGCTGCTCCTTTCCGCTGTATAGTAAACTTCGGAAGAGCATGATCACTCGCGCCTAATGATCCTTCCACTTCTACCCCACTAACCAGTCTTTAAGGTCTTTAAAGCAGAGGTCTTTAAGCAGAGGCTTGACAACCATATGTCAGGAGTGCTCTGATGGTGTTTCCTGCTTGGCAGGGGGTTGGACTCGATGGCCCTTGTGGTCTCTTCCAACTCTATGATTCTATGATTCTATGATTCTATGATTCTAACCAGGTCATCAACATTGGTTAGGACCAGATCTAAAATGGCTGTTCCTCTTGTTGCTTCTCCCACTTTCTGGACAATGAAGTTGTCTGCAAGGCCAGTGAGGAATCTGTTTGACCTCATGCTCTTGGCTGAGTTTGACATCCAACAAATATCTGGGTAATTGAAGTCCCCCATTACTACTATCTCCCTTCCTTTTGCATGCTTGGCCATCTGTTCCAGGAAGGCATCATCTATGTCCTCCATTTGGCTTGGGGATCTATAGTAAACTCCCACAATGAGGTCACTGTTATGGGGTATCAGATTACAGCCTCAGCCACATGAACACAAAATTGTATTCTATTTCAGAATGCTGCTCACAATCTAATTGGAAACAAGGAGAAGCGTGACAGGCGTTGCTATTACTGTTCTGCATTTGCAGTATGCATAAAACAAGCAAATGAGAAGCATTCATAGAAGGCTTCCTTTCTCGAAATAGTTTGTGTATGTCACATGGATCTCCTAGGAGACCCATATTCCTGTTTTGGGAACACTGAAATTGCACTTGAGATAAAATTAAACCGTAGTTACTATCAAAGTTTCTACCAGTGCTTCTTTCTTTCCTCAGTGGAAACATTTCCTAAAGTGTCATAGCTAATAGGTTTCCTGAAAGGCCTGGTGAACCTACTTCGGCTAAGCAAAAGGATGCAGTCCAGACCTGCACTCCAGGCTCAGGTCTGCAGGCCTTCAGCCTCGAATGCCATCCCAAGCCTTCATTTAGCCATAGCGTGACCAGGGGAGATGGCGAACAGGGGCCCTATGCCTAGTTTCTGCTGAATGGGGGAAGCTTGATAGGGTCCCGAATATAGGACCCCTGGGCTCCATGACACCCTCAGCCAGCCAAAAAAAATTACTTTAAAAATTGAAGGATTTAAGCCTCATCACCATCAATCTTTATTACGGTCCAGAGACCCAACAAATCGTTGCAAAGCAATACACAATTCATACCTCCAGGTTAAACAAGCATTTTGTTCAGAATATAGGGATCATTGGTTCTTGCAACCACCGATTAAAACTTTGCCACTGCTAATGTTCTAGCGTTTGTCCGGTCTTCCAATAGGAATCTGACATAGTGAGCCTCTGATTTTCCTGGGAAAGGTACCAGCAAGGGTAGTATCAGTTCAGCCCTGGCTTGCTCATATTCAAAATATGTTTTATGGAATCGATGTCTTGAGCACACGAGCAAAGTCTGTCTTGGTAGGGAACTCCTCTCAACCTGCCATCCAACACTGCAGAAGGATGAGTGACAGACCAATAGAGGTGGCTTTTTTAGCCATGGTTTTCTGCCATTTGCTGACGAATTCCTCATTGGTCAGGTGCTGGTACAAACCCTTCCCTAGATCAAACACTGAAATCCTGAGCCAATGTTTTAGGGCAGCCCACCATGCTTTAGTTGAAATTGGGCATTCACCAGCTTCTAACAGAAGTACGGAGTTGGGGGCACAGTTGGGTACCTGCAGCAGAGATTGTAGAAATTTTGCCTGAAAGCCATCTAGCTTTGGCAGGTCCCCATTATGCCAGATTTAAGCTTTTATTCCTGTGGAGTAGCCTGGTTATATAATGTCACATGGTTGCTACCTCTTTGGGAGTGGAGATTGGTACTGGGGTGGAGCCTTTGGATAGCTAGGAAGAGACAGAGCAATGCACACCCAGGAAAATGGGAAAATAATAATAATAAATTGTTATTGTTATTGCTATTATCATCAAAAGCCTGAAAGGCAGGGCCTTTAAATTAGGGGATATGGAGGACATTGTGTTCTGTGGTGGTTAATTTTTTCTTCGTTTGGTAATTTTTGTTTTAACAAGAAGTTGTGATTATGAGTGGGTGGGGGATACAAAAAATAAATGAACATTTTGAGTACAAATATTTAAGACAAATAATTGCACCCAGTTGGATAGGTCTTAAACGGAATGTGAACAAGCCAATTAGCATTCTCTGACCATGTGAAGAAGACGAGTGTTTCAAAAATAAAATAAAAATTGTACCTCTCAACTAGTTAATGAGACACAGCAGTTCTGTATATTTTCCTTGGGTTATGCAGTCATACAGCCTTTAATTAGGAGAATTTGCCTGACTACTGGGGTTACTATTTGAAGGTGTGTGTGTGTGTGTGTGTGTGTGTGAAAACAGGATCCTAGCCTCTCAAACATGCAGCACGATTAAGTATTCAGAACTTCTTCTTTAGACAAAGAGAAACTTTGGGTTGGGAGAAGGTTTATTTATTAAATTTATAGCTCGCCTTTCAGTTGGGGGCAAAACTGGATGCAATGTGTGGCTTGGATGACCCATTTTAACATATTTGCTTAATTTACTGCAACAGCCCGATACACACACCTACTAGGAGTGACAGGATTTTTCTTCGGAGGAAACTTGCATAGCATTGCTGTGTGTACACACTTAATAAAGGTAAAGGGACCCCTGACCATTAGGTCCAGTCAAAGACGACTCTGGGGTTGCAGCGCTCATCTCGCTTTATTGGCCGAGGGAGCTGGCGTACAGCTTCCGGGTCATGTGGCCAGCATGACTAAGCCGCTTATGGTGAACCAGAGCAGTGCACGGAAACGCCGTTTACCTGCCTGCCGGAACAGTACCTATTTATCTACTTGCACTTTGATGAGCTTTAGAACTGCTAGGTTGGCAGGAGCAGGGACCGAACAACAGGAGCTCACCCCGTCGCAGGGATTCAAACTGCCAGCCTTCTCATCAGCAAGCCCAAGAGGCTCAGTGGTTTAGACCACAGCACCACCTATGTCCCACGTACACACTTATTAAGCAACAATAATTTAATATTATGTGCCATGGGAATGCGTACTCTGAGTAAATATACATTGGTCTGTTAATTTCCTTCTAAAATTGCTCGCTTTCCTTTGGTGTCTTACCAGATTGCTGACCTTTCTTTCACTTGCCTGTATCAGAGGTCAAAAAAAGCAGAATATTTTAAAGTATATCATCTGCCATTCTTCCAGAGTGGGTAGATCTTGCGTCTTCCAATACTTTGCAATGAGTATTCTTGCTGCTGTTGTAGCATACATGAAAAAAGTTCTATCCTTCTTTGGCACCACTTGGCCGGCCATGCCCAAGAGAAAGGCCTCTGGTTTCTTCAAGAAGGTATATTTAAATACCTTTTTCAATTCGTTATATATCATTTCCCAGAAAGCCTTAATCTTGGGGCACGTCCACCAAAGGTGAAAGAATGTACCTTCTGTTTCCTTACATTGTCGAACGCTGATTCCTTTCTGGACAATTGGGACTTAAAGCAACTACCCGTGAGTAGGAGCAAGAAATTAAAACTGAAGAAAAATTGAGCTAATTAGGTACCGAAACGGGAAAGGTATAAACAGGAAGTCTGCCTTTCCCGGCTTGTAAATAGAGCAAAGCAAAGAGATTGTAAAGCTGTAACTTTGAAAGACGTTTCTTAAAGATTCCAAATCCATCACCAAAAAAAAAAAGCGATCCCCCTCCTGTTTGCAGGGGAGGAGGGGAGAATTTTGAGCATTATTTACCTGCAAGGATAGAGGGAAGTAAAGCTATATCTGCTGCCTCTAAAACCTGGGAACGGACTGCCTTTGACAGCTGTCAACGCGTTAAGGGTAAAGAATACTGATACTCTGTGAAAGGATAGAAAGACACACCACCGACAGAAGAAGAACAACAACTCGGGGCAGTCGGAGGTAAGAATAAGTAACTCATCATGGCTCTGCAACTTCTAAGTTGGAATTGTAATGGGCTTAATTCCCCTCGAAAGAGAAAAAGTGTCTTTCATATATTAAGAAAAGAACAACTGGACTTGATTTGTTTACAGGAAACACATGTAATGAGGCTACATAGGAAAATACTTATTAATAAGAGATTGGGACAAGAATTTATTTCGTCTGACAAGGTTAAAAAGAGAGGAGTGGTAATATATGCAAAGGAGAAACTCTCACCGAAACAAATTTTTAAAGATGAACAAGGAAGATATTTGGCTATTGAAATTCAATTTCAAGGAGAGAAATTTCTGATTGTAGGGGTGTATGCACCGAACGAGGGGAAATCTGAATTTTTAAAGAAGTTGCATGAGGTTCTTCTGGATTATATGGACTATAATATAATCCTGATGGATTATATCTATTTGTATCTACAAATATGGATAAGGCACAAAAACAGGTAGTCACCAAAGATGGTAGATTACCAAAAACTTTCTTTGAATTGACTGACAATATGGACTTGATTGACATCTGGAGAACTAAGAACCCCCTGGGGAGAGAGGGAACTTTCTTCTCTGAAGCTAAGATGACATGGACTAGAATTGACCAAATTTGGATTACTAGAGGAATGGCACCAAAGATAAAAAAAGTGGAAATCTGCCCTAAAACTTGCTCAGACCATAATGCTGTAAAGATGGAGATGAAACAAATAACACCCGGTTCCTTTAGATGGAGGATGAATGACACTCTATTTAGAGATGAAGAAGTATATAAAAAGGCCCAAAAAACTTTGAGAGATTATTTCGAAATAAATATGACTACTAATGTTGAAAAAAGAGTAATTTGGGATGCAAGTAAAGCTGTGATGAGAGGGTTCCTGATTCAACAGAATGCAATAAAGAAGAGAAGCCGAAATGAGAAAAAGGATAAAATTTTGGAAAAAATAAAAGAAGGGGAGAAAAAACTGAGAGTAAAGCCAAAGTCACAGGAGATCTTGAAAGAAATAAAGTTATTTCAAGTACAATACATGGAATTGATGAATCAGGAAATAGAATGGAAAATTAAACAAATGAGACAAAAGACATTTGAATCTGCGAACAAATGTGGGAAATTATTGGCTTGGCAACTGAAAAAAAGACAAAAATTAAACACTATTACAAATTTAGAAGTAGAAGGAAAAGACATACATAATCCAATTGAGATTAGAAATTGCTTCCAGAAGTATTTTAAACAATTATATGCACAAGGGCCACAGAACGAAATGGACATAGACTGATTTTTGAAGATAAATGGATTACAAAAAATTCCACAAGAAAGTAAATTAATGTTGAATTGCAAAATATCTGACCAGGAGATAGAAGGTGCCATTCAAAATATGCAAGTAGGCAAGTCTCCAGGACCGGATGGGTTGACTTCCAGCTACTACAGATTTTTGAAAGAGTGGCTATTACAACCTTTGAAGGAAGTCTGCAATGAAATTTTGGAAGGGAAAAGGGCACCAGAATCGTGGAAAGAGGCCTATATTACACTAATACCAAAAACAGAGACTGAAAAGACCCAACTTAGGAACTACCGTCCCATATCCTTACTAAATGTGGATTACAAAATATTTGCTGATATTTTGGCTAAGAGACTGAAAAAAGTATTGATTGAAGAGATTCATAAGGACCAAGCGGGCTTTCTTCCGGGAAGACATCTTTCTGATAACCTGAGGAATATAATTGACATTTTGGAAAAGCTAGAAGTGAACATAAACACTAAAGCAGTTCTGATATTTGTGGATGCGGAGAAAGCCTTTGACAATATTTCTTGGAGTTTTATGAAAAAGAACCTACAGGGTATGGGGGTAGGCCATGGCTTTGAGAATGGTATAGGTGCAATATATTCTGAACAAAAGGCCAAATTAATTGTAAATAATGTGGTTACGGAACAATTTAAGATAGAAAAAGGGACACGACAGGGATGCCCAATTTCCCCTTTGCTTTTCATATCGGTCCTGGAGGTTTTGCTGAATATGATTAGAAGGGACCGGATGGTTAAAGGTATACAGGTCAGAGCTAAACAGTATAAATTGAGAGCTTTTGCAGATAATCTAGTTTTGACACTACAGGAGCCAGAATCTAGTACCAAAAGAGTTTTAGAATTAATTCAAGAATTTGGTCAGGTTGCAGGGTTCAAATTGAACAAGTTAAAAACTAAGGTTCTTGAGAAAAATTTAACAACGATTGAAAGAGAGAAGTTTCAGAATGAAACAGGACTGACTGTGGTTAAGAAAGTGAAATACCTGGGGATTAATATGACAGCTAAAAATGTGAATTTGTTTAAAGATAACTATGAAAAATGTTGGGCTGAAGTGAAAAAAGATTTAGAAATTTGGTCAAATTTGAAGCTTTCCTTGTTGGGTCGAATTGCAGCTATAAAGATGAATGTATTGCCCAGAATGTTGTTTTTGTTTCAAACATTGCAAATTTTGGACAAGATGGACTGTTTCAAGAAGTGGCAGAAAGACATTTCTAAATTTGTCTGGCAGGGCAAGAAGCCTAGAATAAAATTTAAGATATTAACTGATGTAAAGGAAAGGGGTGGATTTGCCCTGCCAGACTTTAAACTCTATTATGAATCAGCAGCATTCTGCTGGTTGAAAGACTGGCTGCTTCTTGAGAATACAGACATTTTGGATTTAGAAGGTTTTAACAACGTTTTTGGGTGGCATGCATATCTGTGGTACGACAAGGTTAAAGCACACAAAGCATTTAAAAACCATATTATAAGCATTGTTTAATGTTTGGATTAGATATAAGGATTTATTGGAAAATAAAACCCCAAGGTGGTTGTCACCAATGGAGGCTAAGGCTCAGAAAAAACTCAATATGGAGGCCAAATGGCCAAAATATTGGGAAATTTTGGAGCAAGAAGGGGACAGACTGAAATTGCAGAGTTTTGAGAAATTAAAAGATAAAGTGCGAGACTGGCTTCATTATTATCAGATAATGGAGGCTTACAATTTGGATAAGAAAGTTGGTTTCCAGGTGGAAAAATCTCAATTGGAAACAGAACTGTTAGAACCCAAAACTAAGACTTTGTCAAAAATGTATAATTTGCTGTTGAAATGGAATACTCAGGATGAGACGGTTAAATCTGTAATGATTAAATGGGCACAAGACGTTGGACATAATATTATGTTTGCTGACTGGGAACAGTTGTGGACCACTGGGATTAAATTTATGGCATGCAATGCCTAAAGAGAAAATTATGAAAATGATGTATAGGTGGTACATGACCCCAGTCAAGCTTGCAAAAATCTATCATTTGCCCGATAATAAATGTTGGAAATGTAAGGAAAATGAAGGTACATTCTTTCACCTTTGGTGGACGTGCCCCAGGATTAAGGCTTTCTGGGAAATGATATATAATGAATTGAAAAAGGTATTTAAATATACCTTCTTGAAGAAACCAGAGGCCTTTCTCTTGGGCATGGTCGTCCAATTGGTGTTAAAGAAGGATAGAACGTTTTTTATGTATGCCACAACAGCAGCAAGAATACTCATTGCAAAGTATTGGAAGACGCAAGATTTACCCACTCTGGAAGAATGGCAGATGAAGCTGATTGACTGTATGGGATTGGCAGAAATGACTGGCAGAATCCGTGACCAGGGAGAAGAGTCGGCAGAAGAAGATTGGAAAAAATTTAAGGACTATTTACAGAAATATTGTAAAATTAAGGAATGTTGAATGATGCTGGATTGAAATTAAGTGGTTTCTAGCTGTAATGGTATAAAGAAATATGAAAAAATGGTTCTTTATAAGTAAAAATTTAAGGTTATAATGACCTAAGATGTTGCTAAACAAATAATTTGAATTGGACTACAAGAAGGGGAGGTATGAGGAGGTCAGAGAAATATGTCATTGAAAATTAAGTATTGTGAACTATATGTGTTTTTAAATTTTTTTGTTTGTTTTTTGTTTGTATAAAAATTGAAAATTTTAATAAAGATCTTTAAAATAAATAAATAGATGTATTCAAGTCTCCAGGGCCAGATGAACTGCATCCAAGAGTATTAAAAGAACTGGCAGATGTGATCTCAGAACCACTGGCAGTCATCTCTGAGAATTCCTGGAGAACAGGCAAAGTCCCGGCAGACTGGAGGAGGGCAAATATTGTCCCTATTTTCAAAAAGGGGAAAAGAGAGGACCCAAATAATTACCGCCCAGTCAGTCTGACATCAATACCAGGGAAGATTCTGGAGCAGATCATTAAGCAAACAGTCTGTGAGCACCTAGAAAGGAATGCTGTGATCACCAATATTTAGCATGGATTTCTGAAAAATAAGTCATGTCAGACTAACCTGATCTTGTTTTTTGACAGAATTACAAGCCTGGTAGATGAAGGGAACGCAGTGGATGTAGCTTACCTTGATCTCAGCAAGGCATTTGACAAGGTGCCCCATGATATTCTTGTAAAGAAGCTGGTAAAATGCGGTCTTGACTATGCTACCACTCAGTGGCTTTGTAACTGGCTGACTGACCAAACCCAAAGGGTGCTCATCAATGGTTCCTCTTCATCCTGGAGAAGAGTGACTAGTGGGGTGCCACAGGGTTCTGTCTTGGGCCCGGTCTTATTCAACATCTTTATCAACGACTTGGATGATAGACTCAAGGGCATCCTGATCAAATTTGCAGATGACACCAAACTGGGAGGGGTGGCTAACACCCCAGAGGACAGGATCACACTTCAAAACGACCTTGACAGATTAGAGAACTGGGCCAAAACAAACAAGATGAATTTTAACAGGGAGAAATGTAAAGTATTGCACTTGGGCAAAAAAAATGAGAGGCACAAATACAAGGTGGGTGACACCTGGCTTGAGAGCAGTACATGTGAAAAGGATCTAGGAGTCTTGGTTGACCACAAACTTGACATGAGCCAACGCAGCAGCTAAAAAAGCCAATGCAATTCTGGGCTACATCAATAGGAGTATAGCATCTAGATCAAGGGAAGTAATAGTGCCACTGTATTCTGCTCTGGTCAGACCTCACCTGGAGTACTGTGTCCAGTTCTGGGCACCACAGTTCAAGAAGGACACTGACAAACTGGAACGTGTCCAGAGGAGGGCAACCCAAATGGTCAAAGGTCTGGAAATGATGCCTTATGAGGAACGGCTAAGGGAGCTGGGCATGTTTAGCCTGGAGAAGAGGAGGTTAAGGGGTGATATGATAGCCATGTTCAAATATATAAAAGGATGTCACATAGAGGAGGGAGAAAGGTTGTTTTCTGCTGCTCCAGAGAAGCGGACACGGAGCAATGGATCCAAACTACAAGAAAGAAGATTCCACCTAAACATTAGGAAGAACTTCCTGACAGTAAGAGCTGTTTGACAGTGGAATTTGCTGCCAAGGAGTGTGGTGGAGTCTCCTTCTTTGGAGGTCTTTAAGCAGAGGCTTGACAACCATATGTCAGGAGTGCTCTGATGGTGTTTCCTGCTTGGCAGGGGGTTGGACTCGATGGCCCTTGTGGTCTCTTCCAACTCTATGATTCTATGATTCTAGGTGGTCCTCAGTTGCCAATACAGAGGCGAGAGAGGAAGTGGCGATTGTTGAAACAGGTCTTGCTTAAAATCTGTGTATGTGAAAGGCTGTTTTGTGGGGAAGAAAACCCAGCATTGCTTCCCCAGCGATGTACTTGCATTGCCAAACTGATGGTTGGCACTGTCATGTGCAGATGCATGGATTGCCCTTTGGGGTCAAGTGAGATGGTTCCAGGTAGCTTTCCACTTCTTTTCTTTCGTGATCATAAGAACAAGAGATATACCAGGAATTTATCCTGTGTCTGTAAATGGGTGCAGAAATCAGCAGTTGACGGTTTTTCCTGATGGGGAATGTTTTACCTGCTTCACCTTTCAGGAGGTACATATGAATCCTGCTAAAATGAGAGATTTTATCAGTGCTGACTCAGCATCAGTGATGCATATGATTTCTGGATGATGCCCACAAGGGGCAGTGGCGGACAGTGAGGGGGCGACTTTGACAGCTGGAGGTTGAGGTGTGAATGCTGTCGATGGCTCTCCTCAAGTACAGGGTTGCTTAGTGGGATAACTCTTGTCTGATGTCACACCCGTGCAGCTCTACTTCTACTTTGTGGCACTGAAAGGGTGAGAACTCATTTCCCTCGATTGCACACAACACTTGCACCAGTTTAGCCCAGCAAGCTATCTCAGTACTGCCCTTAAGAGCACAATTGAGAGAAAGGCTCTCCGTGAAGCGCTTGTCTTCATTTGATTTCAGTGGAACTAAGGCAGGCCTCCCATGTAGGATTGTGTCCACAGACATCTTTTTTTAACACAAACTCCAGCTTTAATTAGTGTTCTGGAACATATTTTCAAATCACAGGAGACAAGGTAAAGTCACAAACTAATTTAGGGCCTGAAATTTCTGACTGCCTGTGACAAAAACAAGCACAACACTAATATGATACTGTAACTGGTAAGACAGCTACAAAAGGAGTTAGTTGTACATTTAAAAATAAATTACTACTAAATATATGTAAACAGCCTCTGGTTTGGTACTCTTACATGTTATTGCTGTCAAGAGAATGTATTGCAGAGGGGATTAAAAATCAAAATCGGAATCTTAACAATGGGTTTGGAAGTTAGTGGGAAGGCGCATGCTGTCTGTGTGTTCCAGTCCCTAGCGCTTCCAGTTTGAAAAGATCTTGGTTGCAGGGCTGCCAGAGACTTGGACAGCTGCAGCCATGAGGAGTGGGCTATACAGTGGTATCTCATCGAGCATCCGGGATCCATTTCAGAGCCTGGGACGCTCGACAAAAAAGACGCTCGATAGAGCGTCACTCTGCGCGTGCGCGTGGAGCGGTTTTGCGCTTCTGCCCATGCGTGAGGCGGCAAACCCAGAAGTAACCAGTTCTGGTACTTCCGGGTATGCTGTGGACGTCTGCCGAAATGGACAATCGAGGAGGCGGACATTCCCGGAGGTATGACTGTCCGGCTAGAGGCACTTGTGGTTTGACTCATCACACAGCAGCTTTGTGTGGTTTCTGATGACACTGTGGCTTCTGAAATATTCACAACCTCATTCTCTGAATACTGATCTTTATGTAGCCTAATAAGCATTATCCAAGCACATGAGGAGGGAGCTGTGTGTGTCTATGCTCAAGCCACTGGTTCCCAAACTGTGTGCCAGCAAGTGGGGCTGACATGTACCTTAAAGGATAAAGCCGCCCCCTCTTTTGCACCCTCCCCTCCATGCCCACCACAGCTACAAGGTTGTGTGAGTGTGCAGCATTGGTGCGCTCAGTCTTTCAATATGTAGGCAGTGACAACATTCTGAGGGAGCAAGGGTGCCCTGGAATTCCCTCATTGATTCTGGACAACAGCTGACAGGCAGGTGTGAGGGAATCCCAGAACCATCGCAGCTTCCTAGAATCCCACAATCCCATCCCTTTGCCCTGACTGTCCAGGCAAGAAGGTGCGTGGGGTGATGGAGGGCAACTGCGAGGCTGCCTGAACTTGCAAAAAGAATGCCTGCCCAGTG
Organism: Podarcis raffonei; assembly: GCF_027172205.1. Lineage (NCBI taxonomy): Eukaryota > Metazoa > Chordata > Lepidosauria > Squamata > Lacertidae > Podarcis > Podarcis raffonei. Next base: position 1,825,662 of record NC_070611.1, read on the forward strand.
TTTTAAGGGTTGATATGCAAAGGTGAGGTGTAAGTATCAGTATCACCTGTAAGTTTTTCATTTTTTCTTCCATCAACGCCAGTGGCCTGCATGACTCACCTGCATTGCACCACCCAACTTCAGCTGTCCATGATTCATCCACACACTGAATAATAGCATACACAACTAGCAAGACTTCTCTGAACTGCAGTCTGAGAAAACATTTTAAAATGTATAATATTTTTAATATTTCTGAAATGAGTAATTTTTTAAATAATTTAAGCCTAATTTGATGTACTCATATTTGTATATAACACTCAATTTTTAATTTTTTTGAATATTTTTTTTGCTAGGTCTTTTTTCCTTACATGTCAGCATTTAATGTTCTACTGAATGTAAATTCTTTTTTTTATTATGCCCAATAGCCAATTTTCATAACTTCAAATTCAAATATCCCAAAATTAAAACAAGTCTGCACTTTTGGAAAAACCTCTATAATAACCAATATTATTTTAATTTTTAAGATGAACAACTTTGTTTCATTAATTTTTTCTATTACACCTAAGGATTGTAGGAAAGTTGTACAAAATGGCTACCCTGTAGCCATTCCCCCCCCCATGATGTTCAAAACACATAAAAATTTTGTTACAAGGAATAAAAACCCATAAATTTCATTCTTTGTTGAGAAAGAGCATGTCTTTGCAATAATTTTCAACATCAAAAACTTTTGGTTACATCATGCCCACATGCTGTAAATTCAGGTTTTCTAAACCTAGTTTTTCCACCCAAAAAACTAGGCTACAAGTGCATTTATTAAAAAAATTAGGCATTTATAAAATCTTTTGAGTGCTGGTGTATTTTTTTCTGAAATCCTCATCATTTTATTGAGCTCTGTGTAAAATTTGTAAGAGATCTGATCATTGGTAATGGAGAAAATAAATAAAATGTACACAAGGGTATCTTGTCCCGAGGGTCTCAAGAGGGACAGACAATGGAGTTTTAACAGAATTTTGAAGTCTATAAAATTAAAACCGTTTGAGATAGAGGGAGGAAATTTAAGGGGATTTCTTTCAACCATAAGGGAAGGGTGTGCACCAAATTTCATCAACATTTGAGATGGAGGGTAGCATGACCTCGTTGAAATGACGTGGAATAACCCTGTCGCATTCTGGATTAGTTGTAGTTTCCGGGTCACCTTCAAAGGTAGCCCCACATTGAGAGCATTGCAGTAGTCCAAGCGGGAGATAACTAGAGCATGCACCCCTCTGGCCAGACCGTGAGTGGGCAGCGAGGGTCTCTTATTTGTGGAGTGCCAAATAATAAGGTTCCATTTCCAGGATTTTGTATACCTGGCATTTCAAGACGTTGGCTGGTGACTACTAGCTAATGAACATATCCAAGTTGCTTGGGCAGTGAGTGGGTGGAAACAGTTGGAATATATCTAGAAAAGATGAACAAATCCTGACTGAGGAAGCTTCCTGGGAAATCTGAAGGGATTATATGATGGAGGAATAAATTAAGTCTGCTTTATAGTCTATCACAATCTATCGGTGTGCTTCCCAATGCCCCCATGTTTAACTTAGCTGATTAGCTGCTCTCCCTGTGCAAAGGTCAGAGGGGGCAGGGCTTCTGTTGAGGCAGGTGATGAGCTGTGGGAGGAGCTTATCAGAGCTTGCAGGGCACAGGTGAGGACCCTTCAGGCTCAGGCCCCAGCCCTGGCTCAGCTGGTCCTGGAGGCAGGGACTCCTGTGCAGGCTGGGATTCCTCAGGTTCAGCCTCTGAATCCGATTCCCAGGCCATCACACCTATGCACACTTAATCAGAAATCTCACTGAACTCAGTAGGACTTTTTGCTAAGTCAAACTGTGTATAGGCTGCAGTCCTAAGCCCCCTTGCTAGAGATTTTCTCCCACTGAACTTAGCTTACTTCTGAAGAAACATCCTTGACTGACAGAAAAGGTGGAAAATGTTGCTGGTTATTTTATTTGTACAATCTTACTGATATGCAGTTATAATGTATGTGATGTGTTGTGACGTATTCTTGATACTAGAAACAAATAATCTGAACTACAGTTCCTGCTGGTGTGAAGGGAAGAGTTATTTACTTAATCACCACTCTTCTTATTTTCTTCTTTGATTCAGTCAGGCACTCGCTCACTGGGTGATTCATTCAAGCCAACACTTCCAAGGAAGCAATTGTGAAAGTGCAACCTTTGATTGTGTCACTAACTCTGCTAACTCAGAAGGGGGAAACTCTGTCAAGAAAGGAAAATCCCTTAGAAACTGTCACACACACAAATAGGTTTTAAGAAAAGGGTGTAAAAAAGTTGTTTGCTAAATAACGAGAGAGAGAAAAAACATAAAGTTGGTGTGGGGTTTTTTTTAGTTAAAAAAAGGCTTCAGTGCAATATATCACTTTCACACAAACAACTACCATATTTTTTGCTCTATAAGACGCACTTTTCCCCTCCTAAAAAGTAAGGGGGAATCTGTGTGCGTCTTATGGAGCAAATGCAGGCGGGAGGCTCTGCTCAGTGCTCCCTTTAAAGAGCCGTGTGGAATGTGTGTGTGGTTCTTGGGGGCTTTTCCCCGAGGAGGGAGAAGGGCTGCCCTAGCTGCACGCAGCCTCTCCTTAGCTGCGCGCGCATGGGGGAGGGGGAGCCTTAGCTGCGCGCAGCCTCTCCCGGGCAGGGGGATGAAGGCTCCCCCTGCCCGGGACAGGCTGCGTGCGGCTATGCCATAAGCCAGGACAGCAAACGGGATCGCTGAGCTGTGATCCCTCTTGCTGTCCTGGCTTCTGGGATTCAGAATATTTTTTTTTCTTGTTTTCCTCTTCCCAAAACTAGGTGCATCTTATGGTCTGGTGCGTCTTATAGAGCAAAAAATACGGTAATTAATGGCAATTAATGGTAATAATAATGTATTAATGGCAATGATTTTAATCAGTTTGTGCAACTGCAGGTTGAATTGTGCACCTGAGAGTCATGGACTCTGATAAGAGTAAGAGTAAGAGAAACTGTTGTTAAGTGAAAAGACAGACATTTCTTTACTTTCAGGCTATCGTGTGTGGTTCAAATCACTGATGCTGGTATATAAGGCTGGGCCTGAGCCAGGACAACAGGCACTGTGCTATAGTCCAGGAGTGCCAAAAAGTCCCAGACAGTGATTTGCCTTATATAAGGTGGTTTGGCAGTGTTCACTAGCATTGTAAATGTGCTGTAGTGCTGAACAAGACTTGAATAAATTCCCATGTAAAGGTGTGCTAACTGTCTCTCTCACGCTCTGCTTCTGCACCTAAGTGTTAATCAGAAGAAAATGGGAATATGTGAGGTTCTAGAATACACTTCTGAATGACATATTGCACCAAATGTAATATACTGTAAATTTGCTGCAGAATGTCATGTTTGGGTTCTGAATTTCCAAGTAAAAATGGAACAGGGGTAAAACTGCACATGCAGCAAAGTGTTGGGAGAGGATAATTTCAAGTGGAACAGCAGGACCAGTGTGGTGGGGGCTGAAGCCTTCCTTCCCCACTGCTTTCCACTCTCCAATCCATATTGGGAAACCCAGCCAGATGGGTGGGGTATGAATGAATGAATGAATGAATGAATGAATGAAATTTTATCTAGATCATGTGGGCTTATTTCTGGTTTTGAGTCCAATGGGGAGAAAAGGGGCCTGGGGGGGGGATGGTTGCAGCAGATGCATAAAGTGTTTGCCATCTCCCCCCCCCCCACCTGCCATGCATCAACCACTATGTTATGTAGTTTCATCCTGGCTCACATTGAGTTCATTTGGACTTCTGTATACACTGTTAAGGCTCCCTGATAGATATATTTATTTTACCCTCGCTCTGCAGCTCGAAAATGCTCCTAGAGCAGCTTTCAAATAATCAGACACATAAGGGATTGAGAGAGAGGAAGGGATCGACTACAAGGCTTTCCATGCTGCTGGTCACTTTGATTAATATTCCCTCCGAATACCAGGTGTTGGCTCTCATGAGCAGAAGACTGTTACCGCTCTCATGCTCTGCATGTTGGCTTCCTGTGGATATTGCCTGGTCACTGTGGGAAGAGAACGCTCCTTGGTCTGATCCACACAGCCTCTTCTTGATAGACTCCTGTAATAACCAGCTGGAATGGAAAGAGTTCAAGGAGAGGAGCAGCCAAAGCCTCCTGGCCTGTCACCTGCAGTCAAGGCTCTGCACTCCCACCTTTCCCTCTGCTATAGCCTGGTAGAATGGCTGCCTCTACTGTAGCTGAGGCAGGAACCTGGTGAATGGAGCTAAAATGTGCTTAACCTTGTTTTATTTTGTTCTTCATAAACGAAAACTTAAGCATTACTTCTGAGCGAAGTGAAAACTACAGTTAGAAGCTAAGGCTATTGTACTCGAATTGGTAGTGGTCTAAGTTTGTCCGTATTCTTTTCCTGAGTGGTGTCCTCTGGTCTCCTTTGGGCAGGGGGTCTCCTGAGCTTGAGGTTTTGCAGTATTGCATGAAGGGCCCTTGATCCTGTAGGCAGAGTCGCACAGCCACATTCGTCCCCAGCCATATTCCATTTGCAGTCACAACAGATTCATACAATGCCTTGTATGGGAGACCAGTGAAACATCTCAGGTGTGTACAGTTGTGCCTCGCAAGACGAAAAGAATCCGTTCTGCGAGTCTCTTCGTCTAGCGGTTTTTTCGTCTTGCGAAGCAAGCCCATTGACGGATTAGCGGATTAGCGCTATTAGCGGCTTTTAGCGGCTTTTATCGGCTTAGCGGATAAGCGGATAAGCGGCTTAGCGGCTTAGAAAAAGGGGGGGAAAGGAAAAAAAACCCGCAGGAACTCACAAGACATTTTCATCTTGCGAAGCAAGCCCATAGGAAATTCGTTTTGCGAAGCACCTCCAAAACGGAAAACTCTTTTGTCTAGCGAGTTTTCCGTCTTGCGAGGCATTCGTCTTGCGGGGCACCACTGTACTGCACTGGTGCAACATGAAAACTCATATTGCTGCACTGCTTTGAGAGCCTTTGTACAGTGGTACCTCAGGTTACAGACGCTTCAGGTTACAGACTCCGCTAACCCAGAAATATTACCTCGGGTTAAGAACTTTGCTTCAGGATGAGTAGTGCGGTGGCGGCGGCGTGACAGCAGCGGGAAGCCCCATTAGCTAAAGCGGTGTCTCAGGTTAAGAGCAGTTTCAGGTTAAGAACGGATCCCCGGAACGAATTAAGTACATAACCAGAGGTACCACTGTATTTGGTCCCATCCATTTAAAGAAAAGGAAAAAGGCATAAAGAAAAAAGGGTATGAAAGTTGTTGTTTTTTAAATAGTAATTGTCATTTATTTCCATTGCAATATAGTACCTCCCAAGATAAAACAAATCTGAAATGCATATTTTATTTTATTTTTCAGTGGTGCATTCTCTGAAGTAGTTTTGGCTGAAAACAGGACTACTGGAAAACTATTTGCAGTCAAGTGCATCCCAAAGAAAGCCCTGAAAGGGAAGGAAAGCAGCATTGAGAATGAAATTGCAGTTCTGAGAAAGTAAGTATGAAACGTGTTCTTCCATTAAGGTTGCCAGAACAGACATCTGGGATTGTCCTCTGGGCCACTTTATTGGATCAAGATGGGGCAGCATGCCAGGATTCAGTTCAGATTTGCAATTGATTCAGAATAAACTGAGCTGTTTTCCAACTTATTTATTTTTTTGGAAAATAGCTTGTTTTGCTGAGCCCAGTTTCAGGTCAAAGTGGGTCACCATGGCTTGTCCACCACTAGTTCAGATCATGTAATTTGCAGTTTTCCAACAATGCCTAAATAAAACCCAGCCAGATGGGCAGGGTATAAATAATAAAATTATTATTGTTGTTGTTTTTATTATGTGAAGCCATGGCATAAAGGTAAAGGTAAAGGGACCCCTGACCTTTAGATGCATTGTGACTGACTCTGGGGTTGCGGCGCTCATCTTGCTTTATTGGCTGAGGGAGCCAGCATACAGCTTCCGGGTCATGTGGCCAGCATGACTAACCCGCTTATGGCGAACAGGAGCAGCGCACGGAAACGCCATTTACCTTCCCGCCGGAGCGGTACCTATTTATCTACTTGCACTTTGACGTGCTTTTGAACTGCTAGGTTGGCAGGAGCAGGGACCGAGCAACGGGAGCTCACCCCGTCGTGGGAATTCGAACCGCCGACCTTCTGATTCACAAGCCCTGGGCTCTGTGGTTTAAGCCACAGCGCCACCCGCGTCCCGTGACACATGTGTGTGTGTAAAAGCCACCATTGTGAATTACCAAATGTATTTAGTTACTTTTTTGCACTCACAGCAAGATTATGTCTTAGCCTGCTTGAACAATAAATATACATTTTGGAATATAATATAAAGGATCATATGTGCCTAATAATGAATAATGCCAACACCTGTGCAAAGTGCCACAATGGTGAAGCGCCACTGAAATGTAGGGTTTTTTTTGTCATGTTCTTAAGGGCCCTTTGGCCAATGGCTGTAAAGATCTTCAGCTTTATAACAATTTCTTGAACTTCTTTCCCCAAAGTGTGACTCGGTGGAAGAGTACATAGAGATGTGATAGAGGAGCAGGCCACCGTACTCCAGCACCTGCTCAGACTAGCCCTCTCCTAAAATTAGTTGTTGAGTGCACCAGCATTTCTTGCTGCCCTATTATTTCCTTTCCCCCCACACTCCTTCTGCAGTGTTTTCCTACAGCTAAGAGCTAGACATACAGGTGCCAGGCCTGTCTGCATAGCAGAAGCACTTTTCAACATGTGTTGCTAAATTTGTACACATAGGTATGTAGGTATCTTCCTGCTTTCGTAGGATTGCACATTGCCTACAATGTTCAGCTACGCTGGCAGGCTGAGCATTGCACTAAATGCCTCATTTCTAAATAAAAACTCTTTAACTCCTGCCTGGGCAATGTGAATAATTAGATTTTTATTATTCTAGGAGTATGAGACTGCATACAGTGCTGAATGCTGGCAGGCATTTGTAACATACATTTCGCTGAGCCTCGAGTCTCTAATTTCAGATCAGAATCTGTGCTATTGTAATTTAAGTAGGTCGGTTACTTAAATGGAAAATATGAGATGCTATGCCCTACAATGGAGATGGGGAGGAAAACTTTGAAGCAGCCGATCTGTATCTAGGGCTGCATGCATGCATGCTCTGGTTGCATGCTCATCTGTGAGCAAGAGCGCTACATAATTTGCAGTGTAGCTTGAGTCAGTGGTAAGATGTTGAGTGTGCCGCCGCTCCATGTGTTCTGTGCTACAGATATGTGCTGGTGCAGTCAGAGCATCAGTCGATAAGGGGGATTTCCCAGGATGGCATTCTCTAAGGGCTTGTCCACATCTACCTTTCGCAGTCTGCTTTCCAGGAACAGGTCTGTGCTTTAAAGCGCTCTTTTTTCCGCCCTGGAGGTTTCCTCGTGAAAACCTGCTCTTTAAAGCTGAAGTACAACAGATGGCAATTGGGGTTTCCATTTGCTCTGATTCTGGGAATGTGATGGTAGATCTAGGCTATTGTCTTTTTGTATTGTTTTCCAGTTGTTTTCTTTGGTGTTTTTAATTTGCTTGCATTAATTTGTTGTAAGATGCCTTGGCTCAATATATTGGATCCACAAGGTATTTCTGTTATTAATTTTAAGTCTTTGTGCATTTTTAATTCTTAATAGAGTTGGACAGCCCCCACCCTGTATCACTTTTCTGAGTCTTATTACACCATAAATAATCCAGTTTCACCTGTTTCCACAGAGAAACTGAAGTGAATCTGTTGAAATTAAAAGGGACATTCATCAGATAAAGTAATAGAAAGCCGCTTCAGGCTCTTTTAGTCCAATATGAAACTAGACAGGAGTAATAAATAAACCATGTTTAAGACAACAGATATATACATGATACTTAATATTGTGGAGACCTGAGAAGTGTGTATGCAAATACTAAACGCTCAAATAGGAAGGAAGCAGCTGAGCCCACTATGCCTGTCAGTCACAAGGCTTTGTGCAACGCCTTGCTATACTGATCTTTTCTCCTATTAACTTAACAATGAATTTACTTCCCAATGAATTTACTTCCCAACATTTACTTCCCAACTTAATGTGGGTTACTGAAAATATAAATAAATTATTGTAATGTGTATGTGTTTGTTTAAATATTATCACAAGCAAGATCCAAGGGTTCAAATCCATACTTCTATTTATTTTGGGAGAGGGATTGTGTGTACCTGATAATATCAGGCTAATATCCAAACCCTGATATTTCAAATAATAATAATAATAATTTAATATTTTTTTTATTTATACCCCACCCATCTGGCTGGGTTTCCCCAGCTGCTCTGGGCGGCTTTCAACAGAACATTAAAATCAAATCAAATAAGAATCCCCATGCATAATAACTGTGCACGGGTAGGGCTTCTTCGTGTGATTGGGAGCCCTACATTTTCAGCGGTCCTTATCACAGTGAACCCTGTGTGCCTGGGATGGAGAATCTGTGGCCTCCTGTTCCCTCAGCCCCAGCCCACTAGAGCCAATGGTCAGGGATGATCTGGAGGGCCACAGGTTCCCTGCCCCTATTATATGTTTGCCTCCCTTGCCAAGAATGCACAAGCAAGCCCAGCAGACTCTGCCCACTCATAGGTGTGCCCACTTGCTTGTCCAGTCCTGTGGCTTAGGAAGGTAAAAGGCAAAGGTAAAGGACCCCTGGACGGTTAAGTCCACTCAAAGGCGACTATGGGGTTGTGGCGCTCATCTCGCTTTCAGGCCGAGGGAGCCGGCATTTGTCCACAGACAGCTTTCCAGGTCATGTGGCCAGCATGACTAAACCGCTTCTGGCGCACAGAGGTCCGTGACAATTGCCAGAGCACACAGAAATGCTGTTTACCTTCCTGCCACAGCAGTATCTATTTATCTACTTGCACTGGCATGCTTTCAAACTGGTTGGCAGGAGCTGGGACAGAGCAGTGGGAGCTCACCCCATCGCAGGGATTCGAACTGCCAACCTTCTGATCAGCAAGCCCAAGAGGCTCAGTGGTTTAGACCACAGCGCCATCCGCTTAGGAAGACCATCATACAAATGACTGTGCCTGCCCTGCTCTTTGAAAAGGAAGCTTGGGGACATGTCAAGTATTGGGACGATGGTTTAGCTTCTGCCTAGCCATGTATTCTAGAGCTCTGCTGTGATTTCTGAATGGTGTAACCTGATCTGTGTTGGGGTGTTGTAGTGATTTTTGCAATAAAGCCTTTAATAATAATTGAGCTGAAAGTTTCAGTACAAGTGGGAGCCAAGACACAAGAAGTGATTGACAAAAACTCCTGGTTTTGCTGCTTCCCTGTGGCTGCAATGAGAGGAAGGCTGTATGGCACTTGATGGACCACAATACATCTTGGCTGGTCACAAATCGTTTTGTTTGGGTCAGCTGTGGACAAAGGAATCCTGAAACTGTTTACAGTCTATAATTATGCCATTTACAAGCACACTGATGATAAAACTCCTTGTCAAGAAACTCTGAGACTGTTGTATTGACTAATGGTTTACCAGGAAGCTTGCTAAAACTTGGCTGGATTGCAGAGCCTGCTCAGTCAATTGCATTCCAGGGATAGTTTTTGGCTTTCTATGAGTCTCGGATGCATGTGTAGACTCCTTCCTCTTAGTGGAGAGAAAGAATTGGAATGTACTGTGTATTTGAAACAAATAGAATCTTTCATTAGCTCTGGTTGCCTGAAAGACTTATATGGGTGTTTTGTGTATGGGTGGTAAGGTAAAGGTAAAGGACCCCTGACAGTTAAGTCCAGTCGTGAACCACTCTGGGGTTGCGGCGCTCATCTTGCTTTACTGGCCGAGGGAGCCGACATTTGTCTGCAGACAGTTTTCCCAGGTCATGTGGCCAGCATGACTAAGCCGCTTCTGATGAAACCAGTGCAGCGCACAGAAGTGCCGTTTACCTTCCTGCTGGAGCGATACCTATTTATCTGCATGCACTTTCGAACTACTAGGTTGGCAGGAACTGGGACTGAGCAACGGGAGCTCACCCCTTCGCGGGGATTCGAACCACCGACCTTCCAATTGGCAAGCCCTAGGCTCAGTGGTTTAGACCACAGCACCACCTGCGTCCCTGTATGGGTGGCACTGCATATCTATTTTCTTTGCATTGTGGAATGAAGTTCCCATATGCTTTATACAGTACACAGGATCATTAAATAGAAACAGGAAGCTGACCAAATCTCCTAGAATGCAAGGCTTTCCATTTCTTTTGCAATTTTTCCATAGTGTAAGATGAAAAGCAAGATGGGTCCCAGACCCCATAGTTGAATTTGACTGGACTTAATCTTCCAGGGGTCATTTACCTTTTCCTTTACATTAGCTGGGTAGTTTACTGACCAAGATTTGTGCATTCTATGAGTTTTGCATACCTTTTGAATTCTCTGACTAAATGTTATGTAGCATTCCAGATGTGTATGAACATCTCACAAGCTGTATGTTTCCATGACAACATCTACTGTATTCACTGAAGAGAGGTTCCTATCTATGCTTTTGTGAAGGGAAGGAGAGTCCCATTCATTTTATAAATAACTGGCAACTACTTTGTCAAACAAGAAGGATCACCATCTCTCTCTCTCTCTCTCTCTCTCTCTCTCTCTCTCTCTCTCTCTGGCGAAAAAGGGTTTACCCTGTTTCTTTGCCAGGCTGGTGTGGGAGTGTTTTTCCCCTAAGGGAAATGAGCAAAACAACTTCCATGGAATTTGTTTCTCAGAATGATGGTGAGTGAGGAAACATTGGTTGAATGTTTGACGTTGCCAAGTAACTTACTAGTGTTAGGGTGAAGCTGTCAGATTGAGTTTAGAGTTCCAAGTTTAGAGTTCCAAAAATTAGGTGCGTCTTGTGGACTGGTGTGTCTTATAGAGCGACAAATACGGTATTTAGCAAGACAAGCTCAACATTTAACTATTTGGTTTAATTGATATTATTATTGATCAGGAAATTATATATAATGAAGGTGAAACTTACTGGGGGTGGGAGAAGAGTCAAGAGATGGTTTTCAAACTAAAATGGAGATGAACTGAGCCTGGTATCAACACAAGAAATTACCTTTTCTTCTTTACATTTTTGAAGGCCTGTATGTAGCTATGAATTCATGTGTTTAGGCAAACTATGCTTATAGCATTCCTATAGCATTCGCTTAGGAGGGCATGCCTTCATCTGTACCTTTCAAACACCTTTTTGAGACCAGACACATGTGAAGTTGTTTCCTCCACCAAGACTCACCGTCCTTTTCTGAATGCTTCGTGTGTGTTACCATCTAGTGTCGAAAAGGCACAATTGTTGTTCAGCAAGTAAGACTGAGCACATTCTTTCAACTGGGCCTTCACCAAGATATCCAATGTGAGCTGAAGTTCAAAACAAAAACCTTATTTCTAATCCAGCCTCCATACTTTACTTTATTGTAGCCTTGTCTTGCTTTACTGTATCAAATTTGCTATTTATAATTCTTTGCTCTGCCTTGTGCATTGCAGGAATTCATACTTTCTGTTGTGTGAAGAGCTTCGCAGGAAGGCACACTTCTGACATATTTTTCTAAAGACAGAGATGCAAACATGTTTGGAAATGTGAATCTTATCTAAATCTTCTAGAAACCAGTTTACAGAGTTTTGTTGCCAGCTTGATCAATTGCATGGTTTTCAGTTTTGTTCTTTTATTGGTGATCCAAGTGCCTCTTTTTACAGATGTTGCTTTATAGTGGCTTATTGCTACTTGTAAGACACTTAAATTATTGCTGCCGAGAATGTTATTTTTGTTTCAAACATTGCAGATTGTGGACAAAATGGATTGTTTCAAGAGGTGGCAAAAAGATATATCTAGATTTGTCTGGCAGGGCAAAAAGCCCAGAATAAAATTTAAGATACTAACTGACGCAAAAGAAAGAGGGGGGTTTGCCCTGCCGGACTTAAAATTGTATTATGAATCAGCGGCTTTTTGCTGGCTGAAAAACTGGCTGCTTCTTGAAAATACAGATATTTTGGACTTGGAAGGGTTTAATAATAGATTTGGCTGGCATGCATATATATGGTATGACAAGGTCAAGATCCACCAAGGTTTCAAAAACCATATTGTTAGAAAAGCCCTATATAATGTATGGATTAGATATAAAGACTTGTTGGAAAACAAAACACCCAGGTGGTTGTCACCGATGGAAGCTAAGGAAGTGAAAAAATTAAACATGGAATCTAAATGGCCGAAATATTGGGAAATTATAGAGTATGAGGAGGGAAAAGTTAAATTGCAAAGTTATGAGAAATTGAAGTCCAAAGTAAGAGATTGGCTCCATTATTACCAGATAAATGAAGTTTTTAAACAGGACAGGAAAATTGGCTTTCAGGTGGAAAGGTCGAAATTAGAAACAGAGTTTTTGGAACCCAGTACTAAGAATCTGTCAAGAATGTATAACTTGCTGTTGAAATGGAATACACAGGATGAGATGGTTAAATCAGCTATGATTAAATGGGCACAGGACATTGGACATGACATTATGTTTGCAGACTGGGAACAGTTATGGACTACCGGCATAAAGTTTACGGCATGTAATGCCTTAAGAGAGAATATTATGAAAATGATTTATAGGTGGTACATGACCCCAGTCAAGCTTGCAAAAATTTACCATTTGCCCAATAACAAATGCTGGAAATGTAATGAAACTGAAGGTACTTTTTATCACCTTTGGTGGACATGCCCAAAGATTAAGGCTTTCTGGGAAAGGATCTATAATGAAATGAAAAAGGTGCTTAAATGCACTTTTGCGAAGAAACCAGAGGCCTTTCTCTTGGGCATGGTAGGCCAATTGGTGTCAAAGAAAGATAGGATGTTTTTTAGGTATGCGACAACAGCAGCAAGAGTACTTTTAGCAAAGTACTGGAAGACACAAGAACTACCCACACTGGAAGAATGGCAGACGAAGGTGATTGACTACATGGGACTGGCTGAGATGACCGGCAGAATCCGAGACCAAGGGAAAGAGACGGTGGAAGAAGACTGGAAGAAATTTAAAGTTTACCTTAAGAACTGTTGTAAAATTAATGAGTGCTAAAATGTTCTGAGTAATGCGAAATAAAATTGCAGCGATAAACAATTGGATATGGGAAAAAGGATTTAAAGGAACTGCCATAAGTAAATAAAATTAGGAGTTGCTGGAAAAATTTAAAACAAGGATGCAGAAAAAGGAGGTATGGGGAAGTCGTTGAAAGAAGGTTTAAGGAAAAGAAGGTTAAGAAATTATACATGTTTATATGTTTGTTTGTTTTTGTATTGTTTTGTATTGTTATTTAATATGTGTTGGAAAATTAATAAAAATTTATTTAAAAAAAATTAAAAAAAATTATTGCTGCTAGAAAGCAGGTTAGATTTTTGTAACTTTTAATTCTTGCTGAATGTTATGGCTCATTTTTTTTGTTGCTGCTCTATTTAGTTTGCTTTTTATTTGCAATTATGTTGCTTTAATCTTGTGCATTGTCATCCGGTAAGAAAGGGAAGAGAAAAGGAAGGAAGGAAGGAAGGAAGGAAGGATCTTCAACATAAATAAACTAATAAAAGCAAAAAATTTGGTAGGGTGGAACAGAGAGTTGATCTTTTGTTTTTGTATTATGCAACTCAAAGTAGAACCTGGTAGTTTTGGGTTATTCTAGTGATGAAGACCAGTATGAAAACTGCGTATTCACTTATGGTATGCAGCTTCAACTACAAGAACAACAAAATTCCACTTTGGAAGGAGAATACAAGGAGCCACATTGTCTCAGACCGAATGATGATCTAGTCCAGCATTCTGTTACCACAGCTGGTGACCAGTTGCCCACAAGCAGGACTTGAGTGCAACACCACTTGCTCCCATTTGTTCCCAAGCCACTGCTGTACCAAAGTATCCTTCCTCTGATACTGGAGGTAGTGCATAGCCATCAGGTCCGCTAGCCTTACCTTCCATGGATTTGTCTAATCCTCTGCCTACGTTTCCAACCATTGTTACATCTTGTGATAGCAAATTCCATTGTTTAGCAACCTGTTGTGTGAAGAAATACTTTCAGCTTCATTTGATGATTCTGGATTCTAGTATTTAGAGAGGGAGAAAGACTTCTTTCTGTTCACTGACTTGGCACAATGCATAATTTATAGCCCTCTGTCTTGTCTTCACTTATTCACTTTTTCTAAGCTAAAAAGAGCCACAACGTTGTAGCCTTTCATCACCTGAGACTTGCTTCACTCCCCCAATCATTTTTGTTGTCCTTTCTTAATCTTTTCAGTGCTGAAGTATTCTTTTTGTGGCATAGCAACCAGAACCATACACAATATTCTGAGTGTGGTTGCACCATAGATTTGAGAAGCAGGACTTACCTCCTGTATTTCTTACAATTGGTGTGAAAGGGTGCCCTTCCCCCAAAATCCAGGTGGTTAGAAACAAAAAGGAGAGAGATTCAGGTATGCCAGCCAGTGATGTGTGTTTTCTGGGAATTTTAAACTGGGCGAAAAAATCCAATTAGGGTAATTTGAGTGGATTTCTCCCCCTGATGCTCAAGAGTTACCTAATTTAGCAAATTAATTTTACTCTTTTTATTTCACTTGTATTTCGTTCACAATATTGAACCCGCCTCACTTTCCTACTACTGTATTTGCAATTGGCACCTGTTCATTGTTACTAATTAACTTATGAAAAGGGAAGATGTCTGAAAAAATAAAGCACTGGGAAATTTTTCACCTCACATCACTAATGCCACTAATAAAACAATACTTTTCTATTCTAGTTGCCCTCCATCAGTGCCTTTCCTAGCAACTTGAAACTTCGCAAGCGAGCTTTTCCTGAAGCAGAGATAAAGTAATGGTAAAAGCATCACCTTATAAATCCCTGCTTTTAGATGAAATTTTCAAAAGTTGTTCCCACTGGTGCATTCCTTTGTATCCACCATCTCCCTCTCCTTTCTTCCAAGTAGCCCCTAATTTCTTAAATGAAAGACCTGGGACTGAGACCAATAAAACCACCAAGAAACCATAGCTTGTGTCTGGCAACTTCTGAGTCACTTAGTTTCCAGTTTGGAAGCTCTTGGAGACTATTTCCACAAGTGACCTTGGGGCAACCATCAGTTCTCTCTGCCTCATCTACTTCACAGTGTTGATGCAAGGATAAAACGCAATAACTCCATGTGCCTTAGAGGTAGGACAGAAAGTGATTCTTAATACTTGTTCCTTGGTGGAAGAAATGAACTCTGCATTTGCTCACAGCTATAGTTTCCGTGTGCTGTGCTGGTGCTGACTCGCCAGAGCAGCTTCGTCACGCTGGCCACGTGACCCGGAAGTGTCTCCGGACAGCGCTGGCCCCCGGCCTCTTAAGCGAGATGGGCACGCAACCCTAGAGTCGGACACGACTAGCCCGTACGGGCAGGGGTACCTTTACCTTTATAGTTATTGTAGACTGTCACCTTGACATTTAAAACTGGCAGGCCCTGACTCCGATTAAGCCCTGTATGCTTAGAAGGCTATTGAAGAGAGTTCCAAGAAGGAGGAAATGGACTCTGAGAAAAAACCAAAGCTGCAGCATGAGAAAATGTAGGAGCGCACACTTCGAGCCCAGCTGGGCAGTTGAAGAGCATCCTCAGGAAGTGGAAAGGAAGCTTAAGAGAGAATTTAATGAAAATGATTTACAGGTGGTATGTGACACCAGTCAAGCTTGCAAAAAATTATAAATTACCTGACAATAAATGTTGGAAATGTAACGAGACTGAAGGTACATTCTTTCACCTTTGGTGGACGTGCCCAAGGATTAAGACATTCTGGGAGATGATCTATAACGAAATGAAAAAGGTATTTAAATATACCTTCCTGAAGAAACCAGAGGCCTTTCTCCTGGGCATGGTCGGCCAATTGGTGACAAAGAAGGATAGAACTTTCTTTATGTATGCTACAACAGCAGCAAGAATATTCATCGCAAAGTATTGGAAGACACAAGATTTACCCACCCGGGAAGAATGGCAGATGAAGTTGATGGACTACATGGAACTGGCGGAAATGACTGGCAGAATCCAAGACCAGGGAGAAGAGTCGGTGGAAGAAGATTGGAAAAAATTTAAAGACTATTTACAGAAACACTGTAAAATTAATGAATGTTAGAAGGATGTTGGAATGAAGTTATATGGCTTTAGCACAAATGTTATAAAGAATTAAGTAAAAATAGATTGTTAATGGGCCAAAGGGGGAAAAATAAGGTTAGATTGGGTTAAGATAAATTATAGGACAAAAACTGAGAAAGATGGAAAGGATTTGCTGAAATAGCTAACTGAACTGGAATACAAAAAAGGGAGGTGTGAGGAGGTTGTTGAAACAAGTAAATGAAAGACAAGATATGGAAATATTGGATGTGTTTTTAATTGTTTCTGTTTTTGCTTTTGTTTTGTTAAGATAAGTAGTGTTTTGTTTTTCTTGTATTGTATTGTATTGTTTTGCTTTGTTTAACTCTTTTTCTTCTTTTTGTAATCTTTAAACTCTTAATAAGTATTACTTTTTAAAAAAAGAAAGAGAGTGGAAAGGAAGCTCTAAGGCAATTGCCAGGCTTTCTCACACGTCAGCTGAGATGGGTGGAGCTGCACTAAAGACATTGCAGATGGAATTTGTGCCATAACCTGGATTTTGTGACTGGGTGGGAACAGAAATTAATTGACCAGGGAAGGGGAGAGTTAGCGGGGGAAAATTTCCTTGGCTTGCATAAGGAGCTGGAAGCTGCCCAGAGTGGCTGGGGCAACCCAATCAGATGGGTGGCATATTATTACTAATAACTATTATTTTTATTTTTATTTATTATTAGACACTTCAGGGTGCCAGTACTCTCTCCTCACAAAGAAACTGACCTTTAAAGCTTACCCTGAAAGTTACAGAGGGTGTGTGTGTGTGTGTGTGTGTGTGTGTGTGTGATGCTGCAAAACACTCTCAGGCTTTCCCTTCCCTCCATCATCGTTTGGTGGGGACAGAATGATTCATTCCGAGTGCCACACACAGTGGGCATTCTCCACCAGAGATCCTTGTTGTCATGAGAAAAGCTGAAACAGGATTTTGGATGTGAAAGTCCACTTAAAAGCAGGGCTCTTTTCTTCCTCCTCTCATGCTGATCAAGCTGTTCTCAGGCTCCACAGGTACCTCATTGACCTTCACAGTGTTTTGGAGGTACTTCCACATGTCTGAACAAATTATATTGTGCAAGATATTTACAGTGTAAGAAAATCTCTCCCTCTCTCTCTCTGTATTTATCTTAGGTCTTCTTTTCCCATTCTGAGGACTAGGGGTGGTTTGCAAGATGGGGCAACTCTCTTATTCAGATGGTGGTCTGGAAGTACATTTTACCACACTCCTGTTGTGGGTGATCAGTTTCTATCATGTTCCCAACTTACAGCAGTAAATTAATAACACATACCTTAAAACCAGCATAAAACAAAACAGTGGAAAAACCTAAAACACCTGCATATTTTTAAAAGGCAGGATTTAAACATCCTCCCACTGAAGGAGGCCACAGATAAGCAGAAGCAAAAAGCCTGGCAGAAGAGGAATGTTTTTCCTGGCTGCCTGGGGAGAGCATTCCACAAGTGGGGAGCCACCACTGGAAAGGCCTGTTCTCCTGTTGCCACCCTCCAGAGAAGGGCCTCAGATGACAATCACAGGGTCTGGGCCAGTTCATTTGGGAAGAGGTGGTCCTTGAAGAAAGGGGATCCCAAAAATTCTGTAAACGAATAATATAAATACTCTTCAGTAACATGTATAGAGATGCTGCGTCTGGTTGTGGCCAAGTTGTGGTGACAAACACAGTTCATTGCAATGAGTGTCCCCTGTTCTGCACATCATCTCTGCTTGTGGGGCAGCCTCTCCACCTCACTTCATCCAGTTCGGTTTCTAATAGGGATTGGGAAATGGAACTAGTTCCTCCTAAACTCATAAAACACCATGTTCATTCTGTGCCCAGTTTGGGCCCAGTCTGAGCCCATTCTGACCCCACTGTCATTAGGAGGGCAACAGGGGCTGATGTTTCATGCTTATTCTTCAGCTTTCAGTCTGCTCTGTGTGACCTGAAAAATAATCTATATTCAGTTTATGACACTGTGTACTTCTTTTATTCCATACCGCTTTCTTCACAACTCAATTA
Source organism: Podarcis raffonei (assembly GCF_027172205.1). Lineage (NCBI taxonomy): Eukaryota > Metazoa > Chordata > Lepidosauria > Squamata > Lacertidae > Podarcis > Podarcis raffonei. The sequence continues at coordinate 1,843,801 of NC_070611.1, forward strand.
TTCTTCCCGGTTCAATTCAGTCAGTTTTAGTTTTGTGTTACAGGTAACCTGCAGTTTAGGCAAGGTTTGGTTCCAGGGGTCTGCGTGCAAAATCACGCAGGAACCTCCCAAACTGCAAGGTGGAGGACTGCTTTCTGGGCTTCCATGCTGCCCCACCCCAACATTCCCAGACGCTTGAGGAAACATCTTCCTCACCAGCCTCTGGAACACTCCCAGAGCCCCTCACATCCTTCCCAAAACCTGGTAAGCGGGGGGCGGAGTGGTAAGCTTTGTGGCTTGCCATATTGCTGTTTCAAAGTTTCAGTTATATATTTCCTAAGATAATTAACACAGATCATTCTCAAATGTTTATATGGTTGCAACCTTTGAAACTGCAACATCATGGCATTATAAGAGGTGGTGATTCAGAAATCCAAAGGTTCGGAAGGTGCATGTAGGAAATGCAAATTAAGCAGCTCTCTGTGCCCTCACTATGTTGAACAGCAGGCAATAAAATTCTCACTGTTGCCCAATGTGCTTACTTCCAGCTAAGTGTGATTAGAATACCAGCCTTTATTTTACTCTTCTAAGGGGAAATGTGAATTAAAATATTATTGAGACAGATCAAAAGAACTTTTCATAAATTTTGAAGATTTTCTGTTTTGCTGTTCTCACTTGCACAACAAACTGTATTAAAATATATTTATCTTTGAACTATTTTGAACTTTAATCATGATGAAGGCTGCTTGGCTAAAAAGCCCATGAGTACTGCTGAGCCGTGGATTCTTTGATTTTGGTAACTTTGCTTCTGTTGTTTCTAATTAATGAAAGTCTGGAGCTGTTCAATATTGACATTGCACGGTAGGAATGCTAACATTGACATCTGTTGCCTAAAGACCACAAGACCAGATCTTACCTTTGATTTTCTCTGTGCATTTCCATCTCTTTCAGAGAAGGCTGACTTATCAATATACTCTGTTAAACATGCCTCCATTATTTACCCAGAAAACTCACCAGAATGCCCTCCAGAGAAGGGCCTCAGATGACAATCACAGGGCCTGGGCCAGTTCATTTGGGAAGAGGTGGTCCTTGAAGAATTGGGATCCCAAAAATTCTGTAAACGAATAATATAAATACTTTTCAGTAACATGTATAGAGATGCTGCGTCTGGTTGTGGCCAAGTTGTGGTGACAAACACAGTTCATTGCAATGAGTGTCTCCTGTTCTGCACATCATCTCTGCTTGTGGGGCAGCCTCTCCACCTCAGTTTGAAGCAAAAGCCTTTTGCATATGCAGACTCATTCTTGTCCATGTACTTATTTGAAGATTTTACCTTTCAGCTTCACACATGCCTCCTATCAATATGAGTTCATGGTGAAGGTCTGCGCATCAGTTTTCTACTGGTTAAACTACAACACAGTTTGGGGACTCAGTGATCAAACATTTCATTTATGAGGTTATTCACACATATATTTGGTTATTTGATTTATTTATTTTTTAAAATGTTTTACTATAAACATACCAAAAAATATGAGCAGATATATACAAAGCATTAAAAAAATGCACTGGAATACATTAAAACCTTTCAAAATACAGAATTCAAGAGTACCTTTCTCCCTAAAAGTAAATAATTGTTATTTATTATAAAAAGATTTGCTCAATTCATAATTTGACAATTATTTGTTCTTTAAGTTCAATAGCTTCATTTCCATTAAGTTAATATAATGACTATGAGCAGCCACAAGAGGAATAGAAATTGTCACTGGAGTCCATATTTCACAAATGTTTTGATCGTTGTTTTCTCTCTCTCTTAGATTTATTATTATTATTATTATTATTATTATTATTATTATTATTATTATTAAAGATTTCTTAGTTTACAAAAATACGTGCATTGTCCCTTTTTCAAGTTGTGTTTTCTACAGATCAGTTTCATTTGTTGTGAGATGTTAGTGTTGCATACAGTGTTAGGTTAGGAAGAAAAGAGGGGGATTTAGACCACATTCTAGTCCATTGGGTGGGGTTTATTTCATAGCCTATGGCGTCCTCCCATTGTTTTTTGATTACGTCAAGAGGGTTTGTGGGATTTGGGAGCAGTGTTTTGTATATTGTAGATGCCACCCCATTGCTGTGTCCCTCTGTGGTGAGGAGGAGGTTTCCGAAGGTTGTCAAGGGCCTGGTTGCTGCTGGTTTTACTAGTGGATTGTTTAAGAAGGCATGTAATTGGCAGTGTGTTAGGCTGGGCATTTGGGTGTCCCTTGTTTGTCTTGTATTTCTTGTGTCAATGTGGGTTTGCTATTTTTGTAGAAGTCTGCTAGGTGGGATGAGCCTTTGGCTTGTCAGGTTTTTACCTGGAAGTTTTGTGCTGTGTGGTGGAATAGTAGGTGGTGAGCCCAGGGGGTTTAGTGGGGATGGGGTTGGGGACAGTTTGCCTGCTTCTTTCTTCCATTCTTTAAGCATGGTCTGTGTTAACCTGTTTAGTGATGTGGGGATTTTCCTTTGTTTGGGAGGAATGGGTATCCTGTGGTGGGGGTATTTTCAATTGTGTCTCTCTCCAGGTGTACCCATTGTTTTGTCTCATCTTCTAGAATGTATGGATGGGATTATATGGTGCACTTGGTTGGCGATGGAGTATAGTTCTATATTGGGGATTCTGAGGGGGGGAGGCGTAGGTATTTGGGGCTTATTCTTGGCTTTTTGCGTGAGAAGATGTTGTCAGCATTTTGATAAATAGTTAATTAATGTTTTAAAACTCCACATTTTCCTTAGTGCAATTTCTTGGGTCTGTTGGAAGAGTTCCAAAACTAAATGCAGCATTTGTATACAGTTTTTATATACAGTGAATTACAAGGTTGTTTGGAAGATAAACAAGTTATACATGTGAGTTCTCCTCTGGTGTTACTCTACTGAATGTGTGAGCTATTTCCATGGAGGGGGGAAAATACTGTGATAGATTTGTTATCAGGGAAATCCTTTCTGTGGTGGTGAATATCTGTGGGCTCATTTTTACATACCACTTTTTCATTAGAAATAAGCTCCAAATATATGACTGTACAATATTAAACTCAGAGCCCTGTATCAAAAAGCATCCGTAAGTCTCAGGAGCGGAAGAGCTGCCTCAGTGTGTGAAACAAGACACCTTCCCCACTTGCCTTTCAGGAGAGACATGGCCAGAATGGCTTCCAGAATGGCTTTTTGAATTTTATTGATATTGATGCTGCATTTTATGTTCTACTTTATGCTGTTTTATGCTGTTTTTAAATCACATTTTAATCAATGTTTTATATTTGCTGTTAGCTGCCCTGAGCCTGGTTTTTAAACCGGGAAGGGTGGGGTATAAATAATTTCTTAAAAACTTATTATTATTATTCCTAGGACATGGTGCCAGTTAGGCATCAGACAGCAGATGCAGAACTTCATGAACAACCTTCCTCAATCAATCTTAACCACAGAGATTCATGGAGGAAAGAGAGATTTATGTCAAAAGAGACAGAACACTTCTTTTAAGTGGACTTTCACTCCAAAATCCTGTTTCAGCTTTTCTCATGACAACAAGGACCCCAACCTGGTGCCCTCCAGATGTTCTGGACTGCAGCTCCCATCACCCCACGATCATTGGCCCTGCTGGCTGGGGCTGATGGGAGTTGGAGTCCAACGTCAGCTGGAGGGAGGGCACCTGGTTGGACAAGGCTGGGCTAGGGGATCAGTAGTTTAAGGCTACAAGGCAGCTTCAGATACTCAGCCAATGCAAAACTTTTTCATTGTGGAAAGTACAAAATAGAGACAGTCCTCTAGTTGGGATGCCCTGTCTAATTTTACCTCTCTATAGCCACAGACTATAGAATATGTTGAATATTTGTTATCTTGTTTATTTGCCTTTGAAAAGTCAGGTATAGCTTTGTGCTGGTTTAACAGAAACAGGTAGCCTAGGAACAAGGTTGTGTTCTGCTTTGCATACTCAAAAACAAACACACCTCTAATTATTTCTTGATTGATTTATTTCACATGTAGGGATGCAGAAGCAAATAATTGCATTGGGTGCCACACCCAAACCAGAAGATGACAGAAGAAAAATGTTTCCTAGTGTATCATCTAATAACCTGGCTGTTGTACCTAGCCACCTTTGATAGCATGGGATTATTTTTCTTAGCACTCTTTTTATTTATCCAGAATCATTACTCATGTGCCACCTAAGCAAGTTTTCTCCCTCTTTGATTTCATAGTTCTTTTCTTCTGTTTTCATTTTATTTTCTTGCATGGCTGTGGGTTGGCATCTTAAACATGTCTGTAGAAATGGATGTATATATTTCACAAATAGATACTCTGCGCCATCCAGGCAACGTGGCACTTTTAAGGCTTCAATGCTGCCTTCAGTTGAGCTTTGCCCATTCCATCACGGAGTCATCTAGGGCCCAGTTTACAAAAATGGTGATTTCACGAAGAATACTGTGGCCTAGGTCTCATCCTTCCAGGGATTATATATCAGTGGTAGGCATGGCCAGAGGTAAAAATGGACTGGTCAACAGATGTGATTCTTGGGCTATATTCAAGCCATGCAGAATTCAGATATTGCTACAGACACATCTCTTCATCCTGACAAGTAAGAGGCATTATCACAGGTCAAGGACATATTCCAGCCAGGTAGAAGCACTCAAGGAACAGGTGTACCAGGGCCAATGAGGAACATGGCATGAGATGGGCCTGGGAAGAGCTCAAGGGCTAGACTGAGAGACCTGAGTGTCTGATAGAGAGGTCTGAGGGGTTGAGGTTCCCCACTCCTCTTGTAAAGGCATGCGCTAAAGCCTCAGGATCCAAATGTTTATCTCTTTATTCCTCATGTGCATCTCCCAAAGATATATCCAGTGTTTTAATAACAATATTTGTGACTGAAATTACAATCTCATAATCTTATACTCTCATCTGAAATGCCAGTGTGCATAAAGGTCTGAGAGAATAAATATCACCCCGTAGACATAATAGCCAACAAATAAACACTGAAAAAAAATCTTTGAAATTCCTCTTGGGAATCTTGTCCCAGGGGATGTAATTATTAGTTTATACCTCATTTTGAGGGTGATTCAAGTCATTTTGAATTACTGCTGCTGCTGCTTTTTCTTTTATAGTGCCGGTGAAATGGATTGCCCAAACCATATCTCCTGAAATTGAATCAATCAAAATTATGTCATGTGATTTAGTATGGATTTTTTTTAAAAAAAAAACCAGCACCGCTTCACACATTCCTCTCTCATCCTGCCATGTTTTAATTACAGTCATTGGTTCCAGGAGATTCGCCATAGCCATTGAGCCAATTCAAATGTGCAGCAATTCTACATTGACTGCATCACTTCCAAAATATGGTAGAACGATTATTGCATGCTTGAATGCTTCCCCATTGAAATAACTAGGAAAGCTAGGAGGCCGGGGAGAAAACCAAGCTCCAGCATACTATGTTTCCATGTGCAGAGTGTGTTTCTTAAAATGGGGAAACATTCAATGCACATTTCCACCATCTGTGCTGTGAAAAGGTCCACTTCAGAAGGGGATTTGTCCGTTGCTCTTTTTCACTTGTTCCTTAGTATCGTTTATGGAGATTTGCACTCTTCTGGGGCGGATCTAGACAGACACACGATGTCCTACTTTTTACGTTCATAATGTGTTATTACCTTGTCTTTTATATCAGTTACTTTTTAATCGTTTTATGTTGCTGTATCAGTGGAACACTGCTCATATGTCCCTATGTAGCATTTTACCTTTTTTGTTATGGTATTCAAACTCCACACACACACACACACACACACCATGGTATTTGAGGGGAGGTGAAAGACTGACATGCACAGATGACAAAGGGCAAGGAGGGAAGAAGAATTAAAATGTGAAACCCGAGGGCAGAGCAGAGCAACCAGTGACCAGCAGGGAAAGAAACAGCATTTTGGAAAATGGTGTGACTAGGTATGACTTACATTTGATGGGGGAAAAACAAGGTAAAATGTTTTAATTAACAATTATGCCCTGTGATGTTTTAGAATAGCATTTCTAATAGGGGAAATAACATTAAACAGGTCAGTGTAGATCCAGCCCTGGTCATCATGCCAAATGTGTTTCGCCTTTGTTCTGATCTCCAGGCCCCTTGGCCTGCTTGTTTGAAAGTTTTGTATACTGTGTCAGATTTGTACTACAAAAATGAGAGAGAGAAAGAGAGATAGACAGAGAAAGGGATGGGGGAAACATTTTACATTCATAATAAGTTTTTACCCTGTGCAATAGAAAGGCTTGCGGAGGAATGACCTCTGACCTATCAGTTAAAAATGTTTTAAAATTTCCTCAGGCTGGACTGTTGTTTTATGTTTTTAATGTGTTCAAAGGCAGTAATAGTTTCCAGTGGATGTACTACATCTCTTGCAGTTGTCTTTGGTGCCTTTGTTTCTACAGCAACATGAAACCCAAAGAATTCAAGTTCTTGGAGAAACCTTTTCATTAAACCTCTCACTGTGCTACCAACTTCTTTCAGTTTCCCTCAAAATTCCTTGATGTTTTGCCTGAGGAGGAACCTCCAAATTGGCTTCAGATCCCACTTTAGGCAGTATTTCACGGGCAGCTTTACTCAGGCTCAAGGAAACCCCAAGGTGTAGAGAAGTCAAACAAATAATTTGGAACTGCTACCCTCAGTGCCAGTTGTTGAGGGATGACAAACTGGAACAGTGAACAGAGGCACTCCACACTGCAACCTTGGGTTGCAGCAGAACAGTAGGGTAAAAGCATTGGCTGGTTCTGGCTAAAGGCATTTCTGCACTTTTTATAATATGAATCCTAGTTGTCAGTGTGCAAAAAATGAGTTAAGAAGCAGAATCAAAAGGAGACGGTGCCTGGAGACAGTGATTTGGTAAGCCTCCAGTTGTCTTAATCACACATTTCAGCCAATTTGTCATCTCAGCAAGAGCAGTTTTCTTTTTCCATTTAGCCCATGTGCCTAATATTTCAGGGTCCACTGCACAGACCCGTCTAAAAAAAATAATATTTATTAGAGTTTCAAACAAATCACAAAAATGAAAAACAAAACAAAACAAAAAAGAATAAAAAAATACAAAATACAAAATACAAAGAAGTAAAACCAATTAAAAACAAATCAATCCTTCCATGTCTTATCTTTCATTTGCTTGTTTCCTGCACAGACCCCTCTAACTCCCCTGAGCAAATGCTCACAAATGGAAATTTAAAGACATTTCTTGACAAGCCACAATTACAGAGAGCTGGAACAAAATAAGAACTTTGGAGATTAGCAGCCTTCATTACAGGGGATTGTGTCAGGTGGCAAGAAATAGTATTCTGTATAAAAGTGGTGGAGAATATTTAATAAAAGCCAACTCACGAAGGGAGAGAAATCCACAGCCAAAGCTGGATAAACAAAACCCCCTCCCAAATGTAGCAGGTGAAATAAAATGTGCTGAGTCACAATTAGATGGGTGAAGGATTTGCTTAATTTAAGAGTATTTTAACAGCTTGTGCCAAAATATGCAATGTTGCCAAATCTAAAATCTCTTTCATTATTATCTTAGAAGTGTGTTTTTATGTAAAATAATGAATGCTTCCCTCAAATTCTGTACTGAATATGTAAATCATAGTTCTGCACCTTCATTTTTCACCAGAGCAATAAAGCGGATCACATTTATATTGGTCACATGCCTGACTGGTCTAGTGCTAATTGTGTTTCTTTCTTCACGCCCTCAAACCCTCTCTCTGGTGGAGAGGAATGGGTCTTTTCCTTTTTTGTTTTTGCTTTTGCTATGAATATATTTTACCTATGCTGAAATAAAAGATTCCACAAATTTGAAAACTTGGCAAACTGATTTTATTCAACCCCCCTCCCCTCTGGGGTTTGCCGGAGGTGGCACTCAAGCGCCATATGGACGGCGGTGGGATCTCTCTGCCGCCGGGGGGGGGGTTGCCCCACCCCCAGCACCCCACCCCAGGTGCTGGTTAGCCTTCCTTCGCCCCTGCTTCTGTGCCCCCTAAATCTGCTCTGGATTTCTGAATCTTCCCACATTCAGCTTCACTGGGTGTCCACAAATTCTTGTGTTCTGAGAGAGGGAGGGGGACGTGCATGCAGCCAAGAGGGCAGCTGAAGTTTCCCATTACCGCAACATTTCTTATTTGGATGCAGCCTTGCTTCCATTCCTCATCTCCCTGAGCATTTTGATGAGGGAGACAAGAGCAAGTACTAAATGGCTCTTGAGGACTGGTATCACCACTGACAATGATTCTGTGGAGGACATTGTGGGATGGGTGCTCCTCATGCACACAAATGTTGTATCAAAATGCCAGCCTGTACCTCTTCCCATCATTTAATCCAGATTTATCCTTTCTGGGGGAAGTCTGCTAATTATTATTTTTTAAACCAAAAACCTGTTGTCAGTGACCCTGAAATATTGGCCACCTTTTAACTCCATCCTCAACCTTGCCATGCAGCCCTTGCAGGGTATTGTTAACATGTCTTTGTCTTTGTAGTCGGTTGATGATGAACATCTTGCATGTCCAACGATCCATCAACCTGTCTTATTTCATTAAGAGAGAGATAGAAATTACATAGTTTATTAATACAACATCCATTTTTTTTATTGATTTTAATTCATTTTGTAACATCGTACATTAAAACAAACAAAAGAGACATACATAACACATACACACAAATAAAAGAAATAAAAGAAATAAAAGAAAGAAATAATAATAAAAAGGACAAAAGAAAAAAAAATCTCCTGACATAAGACAACAACAAATTAACTACATTAACTACATAACACACAACACTGACTGACTTCCCTTCATCTCGGTTTCGGAATATATTATAAAATTTTTCTATCTGCAGTTTCTTTTCCTCAAAAAACTCTTTACATCACAAGTGTTATATCGCACCTACTGTAATTTTTAGATTTTTTACCTCTATTTCCATGTATGCCAAAAATTTATTCCATTCTTTATTAAACTTTATGTCTTTTTGATTTCTTATTTTCTGTGTCATTTTTGCCAATTCTAAATATTCAAATAGTTTGGATTGCCACTCAATTATGGTTGGGATTTTTGGTGTCTTCCAATTCTGCGCTATTAGAGTTCTGGCAGCCACTGTCGCGTACTGAAAAAGTGTTTGATCTTCCTTTTTGATTTCCTCTCCAATTATCCCCAGCAAAAAGGCTTCGGGTTTTTTTATAAAGGTATATTTAAAGATTTTTTTTAGTTCGTTGTAAATAGATTCCCAGAATTTTCTGATAGGCTCACACAACCACCACATATGGTAAAAATCACCCTCCTTGATCTTACACTTCCAACATGATTTATCACCAGTTTTATATATTTTTTCCAGTTTTACGGGCGTTACGTACCACCTGTACATCATTTTATACATATTTTCCCTGAGTGTTGTACATGCCTAGAATCTCATACCTTTATTCCATAATGCCTGCCATTTATCAAACTCTATGTTATATCCGAAGTCCATTGCCCATCTCACCATTACCTCCTTTACTTCTTCATCCTTGGTGTCCCATTCAAGCAACAGGCTATACATTTTCGATAGGAGTTTTGTTTTGCTTTCTAGTATTTCAATCTGGAATCTAGATTTTTTCTCACTTATCCCATTTTTTTTATCTTCGGTCCATATAGAATTAATTTGGTGAAATTGGATCCAACCTGTCAATTTGTTCTTTATTTCTTCATATGGCCTAATCCTCCAACCGGTCTCTGTTTTTACTAATAAGTCTTCGTAGGTCCATCTTTCTCCTTCGATGTTTGTTTTTTTTATTGTCAGGATATCAATTGGCGATAGCCACCAAGGAGTATTCTGTTCCAGTAATTTTTTGTTTCTTTCCCACACCTCCAGCAGTGGCCCTCTAAAAATGTGGTTAGAAAATCCTTTATGGACCTTTCCCTTGTTACGCTATAGGTAAGCGTGCCAACCGAATCTTATATTAAATCTTTAATTCCCCACAATAAAACCCGAGACATTTACTTTGTATTCACTCAGTCAGGCAAAGGGATACTTCCTTCCTCCACCTTGCGACTTTGTAGCCTGCGCCATTTTAGTCCTCTACTGAGGTGAATTCCTGAGTCAAATCGTCTAACATCCGACGTTCTCTTAGTGTATTTTCAGTTTTTTTCACATTAAATAAATCTACTCACACTAAGGGTTCCGTTCTTACAGTTTTGGAGGTTCGTCGCCTTCTTCAGTGGGAGCCAGAGGCATCGTAATACAGGGTTGTTGCTTTCCCTTTGTGCTTGCAGTTTCGCCGCCTCGAGATCTTCCGGGAAAAAACCCCCCGAAAAAACAGCGAACCGCTTCCACACGGCTGGGTATCTCTCCCCCAAGGGTCTCCCCCTTGAGATTTTTGGGGGGCGCAGTGCCTTTGCGACACCCCCAAGCCCCTGTATTACTCGGAAATCTCCTCCGGAGATTTTCCGCGCTCCTTGTCTGTTCGCGACGGAAACCGGAAGCCAATACAACATCCATTCTTAGTTATAGCATGATTTCTTGGCTCACCAAAGGGGGAGATGATTTTATCAAAGGACCCTCCAGTTCCAGTGCAGAGTGCAGCACTTGCTTATTTTGGGCTTCCTTTAATAACTACCTTTCATTCTCAATACCTTAAACTAATGAGATGCAATGGTTAGGAAGAAATGAGTCACTATGCGTGAATTACAAGTGTGACTTAGATGCATAAAATATAGCAAAGCTCCAGAACCGTGTTCTGCATTTTTGACCAATAGCTGAAAAAGTCACTGATAGGATGGGAAATTCATTCTTTGCTAGGTAAACCACTGAGCGTCTTGGGCTTGCTGATCAGAAGGCTGATGGTTCAATTTCTTTACTTTCTTCACTGCCACTCCTTCCTACGTCTCATGAACAGAATCTAGATCTCAAAGGTTCAAGTAAGGCCACCATTCTCCTTTCTTCAAAATATGCTTCCACTTCATTGCCGTCAAATAACACCTCCTTCCACCAAAGTGAGCCTAATTGCCCAAAGAGTTAATACTGTCCTGCTGGTTATAACTCTGATTATTTCACATGGTAAATGCTTTGTTGTTTTACATAATGCATTGTAAACAAACATCATAAAAGCAATGTAAAAATATATACCACATTGGAATAATGTAGCATAACAGCTGCATTTGAAAGAAGAGATGGATAAACATCGTTTTAGTATTGTGAGAGGCTGAGAAGAAGGGAGAAAGGGCAGAATCATCTGAGGGAGCAGGACGCCTGCTTTGTCTTACGTAATGGATCATCATAAAAATCAAGTACAGTGGTACCTCAGGTTAAGTACTTAATTCGTTCCGGAGGTCCATTCTTAACCTGAAACTGTTCTTAACCTGAAGCACCACTTTAGCTAATGGGACCTGCCGCCGCGCCGCCAGAGCACGATTTCTGTTCTCATCCTGAAGCAAAGTTCTTAACCTGAAGCACTATTTCTGCATTAGCGGAGTCTGTAACCTGAAGCGTATGTAACCTGAAGTGTATGTAACCTGAGTTACCACTGTAAACTCAGAGTAAATAATGAATGCAATCAAAGTATTGCAGAGCTGGAAACCTCTATGCTTGCACAGCCCATGAGAAGTTGGAGCATCCATTTTTTTTTTTTACCAGGAGCTAATTGTGGCTTGCTTTCGCACAGTATTATTTCTTGGGGCCTTAAAGAATGCTGTGAGCATATTATGCACTTCTGTTACTGTGCTTACCTGAAATTAAAATAGCTTATTTCTAGATTTTCTGATTGCAACGTTCTGAGTAAGTTCAACAAATCTGACTCGGCAAAGCCTGCCTGCTTCTGTATACAGTGGTAGCTCGGGTTACATACGCTTCAGGTTACATACGCTTCAGGTTACAGACTCCGCTAACCCAGAAATAGTGCTTCAGGTTAAGAACTTTGCTTCAGGATGAGAACAGAAATCATCCAGAGGCAATGCAGCAGCAGCAGCAGCAGCAGGAGGCCCCATTAGCTAAAGTGGTCCTTCAGGTTAAGAACAATTTCAGGTTAAGAACGGACCTCTGGAACGAATTAAGTACTTAGCCTGAGGTACCACTGTACAGAAAGGGAAGTGAATCATGTCTGTCCTGACACATTGTTCTCTGGGGTTTGTTTATTATTCTTTTCAGCTGAGATGAACAGCATTTTGTGGAGCAGTTAGTGATTATCAATGTTAGGAAAATACATAGTGTGATGCCTGCATTTGGAAATACAGTTCTATTCCATCTTTCAGTATTGTGTCGTGAAGATCAATGTGGCTGGATTTCATTTTCACAGTTTCATTAAAAATTTTGCGCATATATAACAGTGGAACTGCCATAGTTCTCCACAGCGATTCATGTTCAAGTCAAGAAGGTATGAGTCAACTAGCTTTGGGGAATCTTGTGAATGCTGGGCGTCAGATAAGTCTACTGTATATTGTTTAGAAAAGAAAATCTACTTGATATGTTTATGAAACACTTCACCTCTCCTCTTCCTATTAGCTTCAAGGAAATCAGTTATAGTGTAGTAAGTAGGTATGTGAAATTTGTCTCTAAGATGCTGTGCTGTTTCCCCTGCACTGTCATCATTTGCTTGTTTCCCCCCAATTCACTTGCAGTCTTTGTAGTCAGCATCAGGCAAGATATATTTTGATATGTCTTCAAGTCTTTTGAAATAATTCCTCAGAGGTGTAAGTCATTGGTTGTCCACCAATGTGCCGTGGCACCCTGGGGTGACTTGAACATTCAGGGGAGCCGGCAGCAGGCCATTATCTTCCGGCATCTCTCTCTCCTGCCCACCCCTCAGCGGCCATCCTTCCTCCTCCTCCTCCTTCCGCATCTCTCTCCCCCCTCCCCACCACTCTCCATTTCTTACGTAGGGGCTCCTTCCACAAGCTCAGGGCAATGTAGAGTGCAAGTAAATCCCGTGGAAGCGGGAAGTTAATGTTCAGGTAAGCGAGCAATTTCTGATGTCATTTTATTTTTGATACTTTCTTTTTGGAGTGGTTAATTGCTTCCATTTTTCAAAAGGCCACAAAAGACACCTGAAATAAAACAGCAAAAAAAAAAAAAAAAAGGTAGGAAAACACTTTTGCAAGACTGTTTATCTTCTTAAAATCTTTGCCCACCACACAAACAAAAATCCTTCCCAGCCTCAATAACTAACAGTTCCTTAGTTTTACATGGAGGGATTGAGAAATGGAAGAAAATAGCAAAGCAGCTTGATGGGGGGTGTAAAAATAACCCTGAAAGTGGGGAGTGTCTTCTGTGTTTCCCTCCCCCCTCTTCTGCTCTACTCTCCCCCCCCCCCAGGCAACCCCCTCAACACTCACCTGGCTTTATGGAGTCAGGGAGAATGTTGCAGAAAGGACCGTGTCTGCATGTGTCTCCTGTGCTGTGTGTTTCTTGCTTTCCTTCCCCACAGTAACAAAATATTTCTGCTTCTGATCTTAATCTTGTTTTGCCCTCTCCACCCCCATGTGCTGCCATGAGGAATGTGCCAGCTTGGTCCTGCAGAGCCGTGGCCTTGCTTGGGTTCCCCTTAGCATGTGCGGTCTCACTTACTGTTGTTGTCAGGCCCAGACAGAGTGGGGGCCATATGGGCCACTTGGCCCGGGCCTCCGATTCTAAAGGGGGCCTCGGTCAGCATATTCACAGCATTTTAAAATGTAAATACTTAAAATAATCCCTTTCCCTATGTATTTTTAAAAAGCACTATTGTATATCTATATTTTCCATTTTGTCTTTATATGCAGATACGGTTCAAGCATTGAAATAAAATTATTTGTCAGCATACCTTTTGTGAAAATTATTTATATACTTAACTTATTTATAAGACTTCAGTTATCCCCAGGGTAAAAAAAGGGGGGGAGCACATTATCTACCTGGGCTGGGCCTCTGCCTGGCTCTGCAAGGCCCTGGTTGTTGTTGTTTAGCCATTTAGTCGTGTCCGCCTCTTCGTGACCCCCTGGACCAGAGCACGCCAGGCACTCCTGTCTTCCACTGCCTCCCGCAGTTTGGTCAAACTCATGCTGGTAGCTTCCAGAACACTGTCCCACCATCTCATCCTCTGTCATCCCCTTCTCCTTGTGCCCTCCATCTTTCCCAACATCAGGGTCTTTTCCAGGGAGATGTGCACGTGTTTTCAAATCCAGTTCTTTTTTTCCTTTCCTTTTTTTTGAGAGGGAGAGTGAGAGCTTGAGTTTTGCAGAGAAGGTGTTGTAAAATTTCATTCTATTTTCTACAGCTACACTTTCTAATGCATCCACAATCTTTGAGTAGGACTCCAGAATTGCACTTGTTTCCTCTGCACATGCTTCCCAGAAAGTATTATAAAGATATTTCAATATATGGTCATTGCTAAAATATGGTTTTCCCTATGATGACTAATGCTTTTTTTTAAAAAAAACCAGCTGTCAGATTCAAAAATTCAAAGCTGCCTGTTGGGTAATCCAGCAGTGTGCTGACCCCAAGCATGAAATTAAAGCAGTTTTCAGGTTATCCTTAGTTAGTGTTCAGCTCACTAGTTACAGAAGGCCAACCAAACTTTAGGAATTCCCTATTATTTGATTTTGTCTACTATTTACAGTGGAATTGGCATGTTTTAACTTTTTACACTTAATTGTTCAGTATCTCTCTCTTACTCAGTTTCTCCAGTTTGTCTTAATTAACATTCTGTTGTTTACAGCTAAATGGTTTCTCGCTTTGGGGTTAATGCAAATTAATTGTGCACACTGGAAATTGTTTGGAATTGCTTAAGCAGTAATCCCAGAGAGGATTTGCATTTGAGGAGCTAATTAGATGGCGGTTTGTGGTTTCTCTCTTTTAAAAAGTCATCACCTAAACAGCAAGGACTCTTGAACCATGTGGATCTGTTCTAGTGGTTACCTATATGTTTGTTCAAGCTGTTAAAATGTTTTAAAATGTGGCTTCTTTATTAAGATAATGAGACCATTTACAAGTTCATTTAAATGACATTTTAAAAGAAGTGTTTAATTTCCTCCACACATTTGTATGCTGCAAAGAATGGTTACTTCATGTTTACAAAGTGACATATGCAAACTGCTGTGTTATATAATATTCTATTCTGTACAATCCTATATGTTATTTCTGACACTGGCCAATACTAGCCAGCAGAAGCACAAGATTCTAATTCTGTTTCCTGCCATATTTTCCATCCACTGACTAATTAGATGTTGTCATTCATAGCTTCTATGAATGTTTCTAGCCTGTTTCTAAACTGATTTCATTTCATGTATTTATTTTTATTGCATGTATACTCCAGCTTTTTCTCCAATGAGCTCAAGGTGGCATACGTGCTTTCCTCCTCTCTGATGTAGCTCAGGCTGAATGGCAGCGACTAGCCCAAGGTCACCCAGTAAGCTCCATGGCTGAATGGGGCTTTGAAACCTGGGTTCCTAGATCCTCGTCTGACATAACAACTACACCACACTGGCTTGCCCCCTTGGTTATAATACTGTTTCCCATTAATTCTGATTGAATATATTTCCACAGCACAGACATATGCACTATAAAAATAGGCATAGGTATAGATATATCCAGCTAAAGCGAAATATTTTTAAGATTTCTGCAAGAGCTGGTTAACAATAACTTTCGCGCTGATAAAAATGCTTGATTTTGGCTTGATCATACTTTTTTATTTTTGCCTTGCTTGAAAAAACAGCCCTTGTTACTCATGAATAAGCTAAAGCTTGGAACCCTGCACATAGAAAATGAGCAAAGAGATAGGATCACAGCAATATGATGCTCAGGATAATTAAAGTGACAATCTTGCAGCAAAGGCTGGATCACAGCCAGCTCTGTTGTAGCTTCATCCACGATGATGGAGCAGTGGTTTGTGAGGGGAGGTTGAAGGGGGGGGAGGAAAGGAGAGGACCTGGGGGTGGCAGAGACTGCCCCTGCCCTGTGCCACTCTGTGAAGTGCTATTGCAACAAGGAGGATGCAGTGGGCCCCCCCAAGCCATTGCTGCCATCATGCATCATGTAATTGTGCTGTTGAATTTGTCTGGAGTTTGGTGTGGATTTGCACACTTGCAACAAAGGGGAAATGCATTTTATCCCACTATAAATATACTGCCCTTATCCAAAGGGCTGTTCACAACATTTAACTCCTTCAAATGTGCATCTGCCATCACTGGAAGAGGCTCTAGTCTACACAGACTTCATTTTAATTGAATTATCCTGAGACCATAAAGACTCTTGATGGTTTATGGCAATCTGGGCATTATTCTCATTATGTGACAGATTTCTCTTGGGTGCTTAACTTACCTTGTGGTGTTGCTTTTTATGTAACCTTCAGGATCAAGCATGAAAATATTGTTGCCCTGGAAGACATCTATGAGAGTCCAAACCACTTGTACCTGGTCATGCAACTGTAAGTACTACTTATACTGCTTTTGTTTCTGTTAACCAAACAGAAATAGAAGGAGGACATCGAATTCCAGGAAATTGGGTCAAGTGTGCAAATTGTGCTAGTATTAGGAGCATGTTGAAATCTTATGGTGTCTCTTGCAATGTTGTAAATATGTTTTTATTGCTGTATCACTTCTTGTTTGCTGCCCTGGGCTCCTTTAGGAGGAAGAGTGGGATATACATTTAATTAATAAACAAATAACATTTTAGAAATCACTACACCTCCACTATAATTTCCTTGACCTGGGGAATAAAGTTAAATTCATTAAACAATTACATACTCATCCAAGTTTAAATTCCTTAAATGAACCTTCCTTAGCTTTTGGAGCAGTAGAAGAATTCTTGCTTCTTGTGCCTTCTCTGGTGCTACCTGGAGTGGATATCTGCACTGATATCCCCAAAGCGTTGGAGCTCCCTGCACAGTTGTTGCCAGTGAATTGAAAATTATATTTCACCTAGCTGTTAGTTTCCTTGTGTTGTGAATTATATTTTTAAATAATCTTCCCCCAATGGCCTGTGTGGTGTGCTTGTGTTAGGCCACAATACCACAATGACAAGTGCGGTAATCCCTTGCAAGAGACAGAAAGTGGGCTCTCTGAAGCTAATCCTTCCCCTTCTCCAGCATCAGTTTGAATAGGCAACCAGCCCCCCCCCCACCACACAAACATAGCTTCATGGCCTGATGGGAATGACAGGGCCTTGGGGCTGGGAAGATCTTTTTACAGGGTGTGGTCTGGTTGGCCTTTGATTAGGCAATGTTTATTTATCTGTTGATTTCCTTGGGCTCTGGCTGTCAATTTGCATCCTTTTTGTCACAACTTGGCAGGTAGCCAGTGGGCAAGGAGGAGCCATACAGATAAGACAGGTTGTTTGGGAGGTAGCCCCTGAATTCAGAGGCAGCTGGAGAGGTTAGGGCAGTCACTAGGCTGTTGGGGACTTGGGGATGGGCTGGGCTCCTGCTATGGCATCAGTTTCTGGGCAGCTTCCGCACCTGACTGGCACTGAGCTCACTTGAAGAGAGATGGGCAAACTGGTCCTGCTCAGGACAGCTGAGTGCTGAGCTCACCCCTGAGACAGCCAGGCCAGGCCTTGGGCCTTAAGGGAATCACCTCAGTCATTGGCTGAAGTGGTTCTTAAAGTTCAGTATCACAACATCAAATAAAGTTGGTGCCTGTTTTATTCCACGTCACTTCTTTCGACTCTACAGTAGTACCTCGGGTTAAGAACTTAATTCGTTCTGGAGGTCCGTTCTTAACCTGAAACTGTTCTAAACCTGAAGCACCACTTTAGCTAATGGGGCCTCCCGCTGCCGCCATGTGATTTCTGTTCTCATCCTGAAGCAAAGTTCTTAACCCGAGGTACCACTGTATACAATATATACAATATACAATAACTACCTCTTTCACATACCCAGAGCTAAGAAATTCCTGGGACTGAAGTATAGTCTGCATTCTGAAACCTCCTCAAAAGTTCTCATTTAGGAAATGCGGCTGTCAGCCTAATAACTATAATCAATTAAACATGCACCATTTCCTCAATTCAATCTAGGACAAAGTGTTCATGTGTAATTTCTTGTTTCCTTGGAAACCATGACCTGTTGACACAAAAGTCATATGATGCTAGAGCTGGATACCTACTTTATTGCCTCACTGCCCAATTTGCCATTACGGTTCCTTTGCTTTGTTGTAGCTCATGAATTTTATTTGCCATTTCCATGCTGCACAAAGCAAACATGGAATTTTTCACTTATATTTAAGATACCACTTGTTTTTAGGTAGGTACCTGCAAATTAGATTCAAAATGCAGGGCATATAATACAAAGCTATTGTCTAAGGTTTATTTGCTGGGGGTGGGTTTGAATGAAGATCTTAATACCTTTATACTTAGGCTTGTTTCACATAGTTTCCCCTGCACATGGTCTCTGCTTGCAGTGCTTACTCCAGTATTTTGGAAGGAGGCAGGGCTCAGGGAAGTCTCTTCCAATGAACCCCACCTAATGAAGGGTGGGGAGGGCTCTCAAAGTGCTTCAGGCCCAGCAAGTCTCCTTTGCCTGAAGCCAACAATCCACCACCATCCCTTGGTCCATGTGCACTCATGATCGCACCAGGAAAGCTTAGTGTGAGTTTAACTGTGCATAGATTCAGCTGGCAGCAGTTTTGACAGAACTGTCTCCAACCCGAATGTTGGAAGCCTCACAAAATAATAATAAATAATAAAATTTTATTTATATCCCGCCCTCCCCAGCCGAAGCCAGGCTCAGAGTGGCTAACAACAGTAAAATAATACAACATTCTAAAATCATTTCATTATAAAATCAGTTCAAATCAAATTAATGGCAACCATTGGGCTAGAGTTCTGTGAATTACCGAAGGAGGGAGTCAGACTGTGCCTTGGTCAAAGGCCTGGTGGAACAGCTCTGTCTTGCAGGCCCTGCGAAAAGATGTCAAGTCCCACAGGGCCCTAGTCTCTTGGGACAGAGCGTTCCACAAGATTGGAGCCACAGCCGACAAAGCCCTGGCTCTGGTTGAGGCCAGCCTAACCTCTCTGTGGCCTGGGACCTCCAAGATATTTTTGTTTGAAGACCGTAAGGAGAGGCGGTCCCGTAGGTACGAGGGTCCTAGGCCGTATAGGGCTTTAAAGGTTAAAACCAGACCTTAAACCTGATCCTGTACTCCACCGGGAGCCAGTGGAGCTGGTACAAAAGCCACTGGGGTTTGATGACTGCAAAGTCCAGTGGGTTTTTGTGGCCCAAGCTCCATCCATTCATACTATGTTCCTGTCTTGTACTGAGTCAGAACATTGGCCCGTCTAGCCCAATGCTGCTGACTTTGACTTGTAGCCGCTCTCCAAGGTATCAGAAGCTTTACCAGCATCTGTTATCAAAAACCTTTTATTGTAGTTGATTGACTTTCAAAAAGGGACTTCATGCATGTAAAAGTGTATTCTCTGCCACTGAACTATTGCCCCCACCCAATTGCTAAGAGAAAGTTGCTCACTAGCAACACAATGCCACTCAAGCCTGATCTGATGTCATGGACCAGTTGGACACAGCCAAATGGCGGGAGGAGCCAGCTGGGGAACCCTGAGGGAAAGAAGGCCCAGAACCCAGGGAGTGGCGGTGGGACAACCATGAGTGGTCAGAGGGAGGAAGTGTCAGAAGCTGAAGAGGTAACAGGGCTCAGTGAGAAGGGAGAGTCTGTGGCAGAGAGAAGTCCAGACTCAGAGGCAGAAGCTGAGGCCGGGGAGGAGGATGAAGGCGGCCAAGAGGCAGAGATGGGTCAGGGTGGAGAAGAGGCACAGGTGTCTCTCCCTCCTGCTATGACCAGCTCCCCTCTGCCCTGGTTTCCAAGGCCAGGAAAGGCATGAAGCAGGAGGAGCAAGGGCAGGAACACAGGCACAGTCTCTGCCCTGGAGAGGAGACATAGGCAACAGTGGGAGGCAGGGACCTTCAGTCTTCGCAACTGCCTCATAGGAGCAAGGTCTACCAAGAAGACCTGCTGTGCTCATTAGGCCTTGCACCCCTGTGCAAATCCACTTTTCTTATAAAGAATTAACTTCACTTACTCCGTGTGATTTACTGCTGGCTTGCTCCTGACATCCTGATATTGCACTGTCTTTCCCAGCCCTATAGCAAGAGAGCCGTCATCTAGACTGGGACTACTAGGGACTGCAATCACGCAGAGCACACATTGTAGGAGAGAGCTAGGTTCATAAGCAAAATGCATTCTTTTCTGACTCCTGGAAGGACACTCTCCTTTAGGGTCCTGGCTTTTCTACACAAAACACATTAGATTTCATCATATCAGATGCTTTAGCTATATAGTGTAATGCTGACAATAACAACAAGACATGTTGCTATTCTTTTTATAGCTGTATCAAAATGTGTAGTTTTATCAAAATCATGTTATTAAAGCAATTCTTCATGTTCAAATTTTAATAATAAAGATCCTTCCAAGAGAGCAATTTTTGAAGGTTAAAATCAAGTCCTGTTTTTACAAGGATGTGGATAGCACACACTCAGCTCCAACTCCCCAGGAGGCTTATGTCAAGAAAAAACTCAGGACACATAATGAAAAGAGAACCCAGCAAAAGCACCATAGAAGATTTAGGATAGCATTTTCCCCACACTAGTATAATTCTGTGTTTCCCCCCCCCCTAAATGCAAATGATGCATACTAGGCTAAGAAACACACTGCTGTGTTCATAATGTTGACACAGTGTAATAACATTACAAACGAAGCAACAGGCAAATGATACACGAGGCATTTTGTTCCTTCCTCTGAGTTCTCCCTTTACTTTGAGTACTTTACAGATTGGGAGAAAAGCAATGTTCCACCAAAAATCATTGTGACTTTTGCCTCAATTATAGGATTTGCTTATGAGGAATCATTTGTTTTCTGGGTTTCAATGCAAATTATGCGCTGCAGCTCACTAATCATGTACTCTGGGAATGTCTCATAGGCTGCAGAGGCCACAGGCTCACACAGAGCAGTGTGTTTAAGCCCCTTGATTTCACTGAGTCCACATTGGATTGCGGTTAGTGAATCTATACATTCCAACGCTGGAGGGCGGGGGGAGAGGGAGGGTCAGGAAGGAGCGCACAACTATCCTGCAATTTAGGGATGGGGTGATCTGGTAATATGAAAATGGAGTCACATTTTTTAAAGGCTGAAAAATAGCTAGCCTCGTTTTTCATATGCTTGTTTCATTTTCCTCCCTTTGTTTCATTTTGATGTGTTGGGAGCCCCCAAACTGGTTAGCTACTGAAAAACAGGAAAGATTCTAGACATACACAAAGTAACAACTAAAAGAAAATATTAAAACTGTATTTGTAAAGACTAACCAGTAAAGCAGTACTAAAATGTGCTTGTCTCTTAGTATTGTAATGAGTTACACATGGGGCTGTCTTTGAATACAGTTTAGAAAATTCTTTTAGTTCAGGATACAGGGACAAGATGGCTAACAGGCACAAGTCATCATGGTCACCACTACTTTGCCATCTTCTTGGCTCCCAGTTCATTTCCAGACCTTTAAGTTCTTGGGCCCAGTTTACTTGACGGATCACCTGTGGTCACATGTGCTTCAATGTAACCCATACACCGTGATTTACATCACAGTCACTCCATTATCTAAGGCAGGGATGGGCAAGTTTTTTTCTGGCCAGCAGGCCAATTCTTAATCTCCCCACCATAGGTGAGCCAATTGCCTGATGTCAGGTGGTGCCGCAACAGGCTAGTTTCACACGCACACGCACCCCCACCCCCATCCTCTATCCACACAAGCAAAAGGGATTATCAGAATTCAAGGACAGATTTTAGACAGGCAAGAGCCCCCAAGAAGTACTGAAAGTGGGACCAGTGGGGGGTGTGGCAGGGAGGTGTCCAGAAAGTCAGATAGAAAGTCCTGGAGGACTGAGGTTCACCACCCCTTGTCTAAGGGCAAGAGAGGGTTAATATGGAGAGAATAATACTCCATGGGGTATCCTGGGTAATTAAAAGGAAAGAGCTAGCATGTTGAATCGAGTCCAGAAAGTAACTGTTCATCTTGGCTCCTTGCTTCTCTGAGCACTGGCATTTTGGACCACTTGTAGTTTCCAAGGACAGCCACATGTAGAATGCTGCCCATCAAAAGAACTAAAGTTATTTATTTCCACAGTTTAAACATTGGCAGCTTAAAGATGTGAAAAACTTGGCTCTTGATTTTGGGTTTTGGATTATAAAGGCTGCTTTATGCATTACATTTTTGGGTGTTCACCTCAAATGATAAGAGTGCACTTAAAAATGTAAATGTGACTGCATCATACATGTTTGCAAATACTGTACAGGCACTATAGAGGTAATTTTCATGGGACTACTTGATTGGTCCGTGCATAATGTGTGAAATGACCCTAAGTAACATGGAGACTTGCTTCCAGCCTTTCTTTGGTGTTTACTAAGATCAGAACCATGAGCTGAGAAATAGGCAAACACTGAAGTTCATTACTCTTTACAAAAGCATATTGACAAAATGATTGCATCTGTGAGATAACCACCTAAACCAAAGGAGTTAATTGTATGGCAGCTCAATGCCTAAATATCAGAACACAGGAAATTCTGGAGGGGTCTTGCTCTATGTTTAGAGGAGCTATTTTGGGTGAATGTAATTTTATTTGAAGACAGAAAGGGGATATTTGGGATTATGCATTTATTTACATGCATCTCTTATGGGCGTGCATAAAATATTGCGTGTAATTACCAAAAATTGCATAACAATGTCACGACATCAAGCCATGTAGTAAACTTCACTAGAAATTGGATGGAAAGAGGGAGAGAAGTAGACCACCATTTTGGGCATCAGTCCTGTATCTGCTGTGAGATCTCCTGCTGCTCTGAGTGGCTGCCAGTGCGATGGGACTGGCTGCGACTTTGTTATAAAATGTAGTAAGTGGTAGTGCGAGCCGGAGGGGAATGGCGAGAGGAAGAGAGCAGATGTGGCTGAGGTGTCACTGAAGATTTAAAGAAAGAGCATTGCCTACATGCTGATCTGTTCCTATCTGCATTTCTCTGTGGTGACTGAGGGAATCATCTTTAAGAAATCCTTGGCTGATGTTGCTTGCCACAGAGTGACCATTTTGACAAACAGCTTTCTTGTCATGCTGCCTTTCGGCTTATGAAGCTGTCTGCCAGATGTTGTTTATTCTGATGGTGGTGGTGCTGGGTTTTCTCTCTTTCTGCCTCTGTCAGTAAAATAGCTAACCTAGCTTTAACTGACTTGCATTGTCATTTTATCACCCAACTCCCCCAAAGCATGGTTTTCTGTCATTGAACCTTTTGGAGGCACTTTAAAAAGATAGCACGCAGGTGTTACAGAATAGGTTTTTTACATATAAACAACATAACCTGGAAATTAATTCCTTCTTTCATATTGTTGTTGCACCACACATTATACCCCTAAAGATGTTTTAGTTGTCAGCAAGATGACTGTAATTTGGTTGACTGGGTAGAGAAACAGAGGACAAGAGATATAGGCCGCTTGCACACTACCTTTAAAGCACATTCTCAATACTTTCCCCCCTCAAAGAATTCTGGGTACTGTAGTTCACCTCTCACAGAGTTAAAATTCCCAGAAACCCCTACCAAACTACAACACCCATGAAGTTTTGAGGGGGGAAATGTTCATTGAATGCGCTTTAAAGTATGGTGGGTACCCAGCCATAGGTGGAATTGGGCTGTAGACCACTGGTTCTCAGACAGTGTTGCACACCACTCTGGTGTGGCAGGAGAGGATGGCGGGAAGATTCAAGGACAATCAATATAATATTTGGGGAATGATTCATTCGTGTTCTTGCGTAGCTACATAGTTTTATACACCAGTTGGAATCATAGAGTTGGAAGGGATCCTGAGGATCATCTAGTCCAATCCCCTGCAATGCAGTTGTCCCGTATAGGAATCGAACCTGCAACCTTCGTGTTGACAGCACCATGCTGTAACCAGCAGGGCAATCCAGTGGCCATGCTAACTTCCTGCCTAGGCCCAATGTACAGTTCTGGTTTTAAAGTCCTTCACAATCTAGGGCCTTCAAAGTCATTCACTTGGAGGAGCAGCCTGTGGACTACCTGAGGTAAAGCAGGGACTGCTTAGGGAGAGCCCCCAGTTATGGAAGGCACCTGTCTACCAGGCACCTGCTCTCTTGTCCTTTCAGGGCCTGGCAAATAATTTTTGGGGACATATTTTTTTTGTCCAGCTGGTTGTTTTTAGCATCTTGCAGCCTGGGGGTTCCTGCATTTGTTCTAATTTGTAATATTTACATTTTAATTGCTTTTGTATTTTCTTTTATGTAAGTTGACTCACCTTGTAATTTTTTTTTAATGGAAGGGCAGTATGAAAATATTTATCATACATACATACGTACATACATACATAGGCTGAGAGCCAAATAAGTCCTACTCGGAGCAGGTGCATTAAAAGCAATAAACCTATGTACACCAATTTCAGTGGGTTTGCTCTGAGTATGTCTTTGTTGGCTATTGCCCATAAACCTAATTTTCACACTATAAAGGTGTCAAAGAAATTTCTACATTCCTCTGTATGAGTTATTTTGCCATACAAGGCAGCAGGAATTTGATTTATACCTTTGAGTGCTCATGTGGAATCTTTATTTGCAGTGTTCTGCTGTAATTATTTTACAGACTTTCAATAAATGTGTTTATACTTGTCTAACTTTACTTGCTGTGAATCTGGGTACTCAGTATTCTGTCTCCATCCATTCATGGTTGCATGCAGCTGCTATTTTACAACTACTAGAACTGACTAATGAAGGGACGTGGGTGGCGCTGTGGGTAAAACCTCAGTGCCTAGGACTTGCTGATCGTATAGTCGGCGGTTTGAATCCCCGCGGCGGGGTGAGCTCCCGTCGTTCGGTCCCAGCTCCTGCCCACCTAGCAGTTCGAAAGCACCCCTAAGTGCAAGTAGATAAATAGGTACCGCTTTATAGCGGGAAGGTAAATGGCGTTTCCGTGCGGTGCGCTGGTGCTGGCTCGCCAGAGCAGCTTCGTCACGCTGGCCATGTGACCCGGAAGTGTCTTCGGACAGCGCTGGCTCCCGGCCTCTTAAGCAAGATGAGCACGCAACCCCAGAGTCAGTCACGACTGGCCTGTACGGGCAGGGGTACCTTTACCTTTACCTTTATAGAACTGACTAATATCTTGGAGACTAAATAGTAAAAGCCGCAGTCCGACCATACAGTGCAGTAAATGGTACAGGATGGTTAGAAGAGTCATATCTCAATAATAGGTGCTTTAGTCTTGCACTTACGAAATGAAATACTCTACCATCACGGTTCTGAACATGGAATATTAGAAGCTGCCACTTGATGACTAAAACATGGGAGGAGGGGGCCTTGATAGCCAGCACAAATCTTTTACTTTCCTTCTATGGTAAGAGACATTTGCAATATTATAGCACCATCAATTTACTTGTAACCAAGAGGTGAGCAAGGAAGCCTCACCCCCAAGGAGCTTACAGTGTAAAGCAACCAACCTGGTGCCCTCCAGAGCTCTGCTGGCTGGGGCTGATAAGAGGCGAGTTCACAACATCTGGAGGGCAGCAGGTTGGCACACGCTGGCCAAAAGTTTGATTGAGGAAATTGGGGCAGGTAAGAGAAGGAAGTTCTGCCTCTTTAGCTGGAGGTGGGGAGACGGCTGCTGTGCTCAGGTTCTACATACGGGCTTCCCATAGCCATCTGGTTTGCCTCTGTGAGAATGGCGTGCTGGATTGGCCTGATCCAGAAGGGCGCTTCTCATGTTCATTTGCTTTGTATGGTTGGGAGGGGGGGTGATTTAGGTGGGGAGAGGTATTTTGATTGTTTGGATTTGTTTTGAGGTATCCTGGGCGCCTCCCTGCTGAGTCCAGGAATGCAAGATAGGAATGTTAATTGAAAACAAATAAATTTATTTCAGTCTCAGTCCCGCCTCCTAAAATTTAAGGATAAAACATGGATCTGCCTCGTGGAGCTGTTGTAGGAATTCACCTTAATGGAAAGGATGAAATGGAGAGGACAACTGTAGCTAGGTTTTGCTTTAGTACTTCATTCTTCATAGGATGTTACAACTGGAACACACTGTTCTGTTTTGGAGCTTCATTAAGACCATTTTCTCCCTTGTATTTTTGGCACCATGGCAATTAATTCTTTCTGGAGATAAGAAACCAGCTGCATGTATTAGCACCAACTTAACTTCAAGTAATATGAAAACTGTCTCTTTACGTTTCATCATTTTCATGTATGCAAGGCTGTCAATTTCGCTTACAAAGTAGCCCTAGATGGGGGAAACCCCAATGGGACTCTCCGGGGTCACAAAATACCACCAGAGCTTCTTTCTTATGCCCACATCACTGGGTAATTTGCAATGTAATTACAATATTTCCATTCCAGCATAGGGCAGAGCTGAGTCTGGCCCACATGCCAAATAATGTTAAATTTACTTTCCTCTACCCAACTGTTAGGGTATTTTAATATATTAAATCATTTGGATGGCATTTATGTCCTGTCAATGGTTTCAAGAAGCCATGTGCAAAGCACAAAATCGCACATGTTGGGTTTTACACAGCAATGAATAGATATGATAATTTATTTTAATCTGAAGATGGAAGCACCTTTTTAGAACATGTAGGACTTGCCTGCTCCTACATAATCGAGTTTTTGTTGGTTTTCGTTGGTTTTCATTGCTGCCTCCTGTATAATGTTGCGAGCCTCCATCCATAGTTCTTCAGGCACTCTGTCCAGCAAATCTAAATCCTTAAACCTGTTCCTCACTTCCTTATGAATACACAGTGGAAGTGAGGAACAGGTTTAAGGATTAGATTTGCTGGACAGAGTGCCTGAAGAACTATGGATGGAGGCTCACAACATTATACAGGAGGCAGCAACGAAAACCATCCCAATGAAAAGGAAATGCAAGAAACCAAAGTGGCTGTCCAACGAGGCCTTACAAATAGCGGGGGAGAGAAGGCAAGCAAAAAGTGAGGGAGATAGTGAAAGATACAGGAAATTGAATGCAGATTTCCAAAAAATAGCAAGGAGAGACAAAAAAGCCTTCTTAAATGAGCAATGCAAAGAAATAGAGGAAAACAGCAGAATGGGAAGAACCAGAGATCTGTTCAAGAAAATTGGAGATATGAAAGGAACATTTCGTACAAAGATTACCGTAATAAAGGACAAAAGTGGTAAGGACCTAACAGAAGCAGAAGACATCAAGAAGAGGTGGCAAGAAAGAAGATTCCACCTAAACATTAGGAAGAACTTCCTGACAATAAGAGCTGTTCGACAGTGGAATTTGCTGCCAAGGAGTGTAGTGGAGTCTCCTTCTTTGGAGGTCTTTAAGCAGAGGCTTGACAACCATATGTCAGGAGTGCTCTGATGGTGTTTCCTGCTTGGCAGGGGGTTGGACTCGATGGCTCTTGTGGTCTCTTCCAACTCTATGATTCTATGATTCTAAGAATACACAGAGGAATTATACCAGAAAGATATGGATGGCTCGCACACCCCAGGTAGTGTGGTTGCTGACCTTGAGCCAGACTTCCTGGAGAGTGAAGTCAAATGGGCCTTAGGAAGCACTGCTAATAACAAGGCCAGTGGAAGTGATGATATTCCAGCCAAACTATTTAAAATTTTAAAAGATAATGCTGTTAAGGTGCTACACTCAATATGCCAGCAAGTTTGGAAAACTCAGCAGTGGCCAGAGGATTGGAGAAGATCAATCTACATCCCAATCCCAAAGAAGGGCAGTGCCAAAGAATGCTCCAACTACCGCACAATTGCACTCATTTCACATGCTAGCAAGGTTATGCTTAAAATTCTACAAGGCAGGCTTAAGCAGTATGTGGACTGAGAACTCCTATTTCATTGTATGTTGGGATATGACTACTGTGCAGCTGCAAACAAGTAGCTCGATGTTTACATCACATGATGTGGCTAGTCCTGGGAAAGGATATTCCAGGCAGTTCACAGGATTTACAAGGCTTTGTTCTGTGTGTAATATGAGACCTTCCTGTTGCGCATGTAAAGGAAGTCTGAGCCACTTGCTTGGAGGAGACTAAACTGAATGGTCATGTTTCTGTACAGCTGTAAAGTCAGAAATAAACTCTAGAGATGTAGACCTTCTGGCTATCTTCTTTCTCCTGCTAGTATGCAAAGGGGGAGAAGGGGGTGTGCATCTTCCACGCTGGGAGATGTCGCCTATATTACGATCTTCCTGGACTTGCGGGGATGCCAGCCAGGGCAGATCACCGGCAAACAAGCCCCGGGAGCCTGGGAGAGTTGTCAACCTCTCCCGAGGGGGCGAGTTTTCCAATAAGTGGTAGCACGCGGATGGTGAAGGCTAAGGACGGCTAGAGCACCCGGTGGAGACGTTTTTGCTGATTTACGACGTTCCACGGACCCCTGACGGTTGCTGATTGATGGCTGCATGAAGAACGCGGATTGAAAGTTCTCTGGTTCACTGAAGTAGCTGCTCTTTTTGGATTAAAACAAGCAGGGAAAGCCACATTCCACACATTCCAGGGGGAGCTGATAAAACTGCCGTTGCCTGCCAAGGAATCGTGAGTAGTTTTGAGCTAATTTATGAGCTAGATAGCTTCAAAGGCAAAGAGAGAAAAGCAGGCCAGAGCGAAAGCAAGGCTCAGAGGCTGAAAATAGCTATTGGAATTTTTCAGCGTAGCTTGCTACTCACAGACTGTTGGAAGGGACTTTCCAAGTGGAGCTTGCTGCCAGGTGCTTGCAGCTTGTAAGCAGCTCATAGACTTTTGGATTTTTCAGCTCGTAGCTGAAAGCTGTAACTTGGAATCAAGATGGATGCCAAGAAAGGGGCAAGTTTGCCTTATCCACCCCCTCTGACAAATGACAATTATTCATTATAGTCTATGAAAATGAAAGCCCTGCTTCAGAGTCAGAGGATATTTGGAGTGATTGAAAATCCCATCCCAGCAGCACCCACAAGAGCTTGGGAAGCTCAGAATGTAAGGGCCAGGTCGGCTATCATCTTATGTGTTTCTGACCATCAACTTGTGCATATAGCAGATTTGCAATTTGCACGTGAGGTTTGGCAAACGTTACAACGAATTCATCAGAGAGATGCCACAGGCACAGCGCTGCTGCATTTTGAGAAGCTCACAAACATGAGACTGGCGCCTGATGGAGATGTGCAGGTGCATTTGACAGAGATGAAATATCTACGCCAGGAGATGGCGCAAAGAAACTTTCCTCTTCAGGAAGAAATATTCTGTTTTATGATTATCAACAGCTTGAAACGGACTTACAAAACGGTTGCGAGTCAGCTTGGTTCTCTACCTGCCGCGGATCTTACCGTAGAGAGAATTTGTTCTGTGGTTCTGAATGAGAGAGACCGCCTTGCTGCAATAGCTGTTGCTGATGGGGGGAGTGAAGCTCGGAGTTCAAACACCCCTAATGTTATTGCTGGAGGAGAGCAAGCTGTAGCTCTGAACGTTGTTCGTTGTTTTAATTGTGGCCAACCTGGGCATGTTCAGAAGAACTGTAAGAAGCCACGTCAACTTAAAGGAGCCGAAGGGGGTTCTGCAAAGCCTGAGGCTTCAGGCAAAGGTCGTGCCAAGTCGCAGGCAAGACCAGCAAAGGCTTTGATATCGCCGAAAGCTTCTTCATTGATTGAAAACGCGTTTATTCTGGACACGGGCGCCACCCAACACCTCATGTCATGCAGGGAATTGTTTTCTACGTTTGAGAAGCAACGCTTCACTGTGAAACAGGCCAACGGTCAAGAGATCGATGCGACCAGGATCGGGACTGTCTACTTAGAAAGCCTGAACTTGACTATAAATAATGTTTATTTTGTTCCTGATTTGAAGTTCAATTTGCTGAGTGTTTCTCAGATGACAAAGAAAGGACTGGTGTTGTCCTATGATAAGGAGAGTTGCAAAATCTTTAAAGATGGAGAGCTGTATCTTTCTGCCAGAGAGAAAGACGGACTGTATCTCTCGATTTTTGATGAGTCTGATTACAAAAGTTGCACTGCATGTGAATCTAAACTGCTTTCTCTTGCAGATGTATCGTGAGAAGCCACGGGAAAAAAGGCAACAAAGATTAACAGAGTTTTTCAGCAAGTGTATGCTGATGTAATTGGTCCTCTAGCACCATCTAGAGGCAATGCAAAATACTATCTTGTATTTGTTGATCACTATTCTCAATATGGGCCTTAGAAAGCACTGCTAATAACAAGGCCAGTGGAAGTGATGATATTCCAGCTGAACTATTTAAAATTTTAAAAGATGATGCTGTTAAGGTGTTACACTCAATATGCCAGCAAGTTTGGAAAACTCAGCAGTGGCCAGAGGATTGGAGAAGATCAGTCTACATCCCAATCCCAAAGAAGGGCAGTGCCAAAGAATGCTCCAACTACCGCACAATTGCACTCATTTCACACGCTAGCAAGGTTATGCTTAAAATTCTACAAGGAAGGCTCAAGCAGTATGTGGACCGAGAACTCCCAGAAGTGCAAGCTGGATTTAGAAGAGGCAGAGGAACCAGAGACCAAATTGCAAACATGCGCTGGATTATGGAGAAAGCTAGAGAGTTAGAATCATAGAATCATAGAATCATAGAATCATAGAATCATAGAGTTGGAAGAGACCACAAGGGCCATCGAGTCCAACCCCCTGCCAAGCAGGAAACACCATCAGAGCACTCCTGACATATGGTTGTCAAGCCTCTGCTTAAAGACCTCCAAAGAAGGAGACTCCACCACACTCCTTGGCAGCAAATTCCACTGTCGAACAGCTCTTACTGTCAGGAAGTTCTTCCTAATGTTTAGGTGGAATCTTCTTTCTTGTAGTTTGGATCCATTGCTCCGTGTCCGCTTCTCTGGAGCAGCAGAAAACAACCTTTCTCCCTCCTCTATGTGACATCCTTTTATATATTTGAACATGGCTATCATATCACCCCTTAACCTCCTCTTCTCCAGGCTAAACATGCCCAGCTCCCTTAGCCGTTCCTCATAAGGCATCGTTTCCAGGCCTTTGACCATTTTGGTTGCCCTCCTCTGGACACGTTCCAGTTTGTCAATGTCCTTCTTGAACTGTGGTGCCCAGAACTGGACACAGTACTCCAGGTGAGGTCTGACCAGAGCAGAATATAGTGGCACTATTACTTCCCTTGATCTAGATGCTATACTCCTATTGATGCAGCCCAGAATTGCATTGGCTTTTTTAGCTGCCGCGTCACACTGTTGGCTCATGTCAAGTTTGTGGTCAACCAAGACTCCTAGATCCTTTTCACATGTAGTGCTCTCAAGCCAGGTGTCACCCATCTTGTATTTGTGCCTCTCATTTTTTTTGCCCAAGTGCAATACTTTACATTTCTCCCTGTTAAAATTCATCTTGTTTGTTTTGGCCCAGTTCTCTAATCTGTCAAGGTCGTTTTGAAGTGTGTTCCTGTCCTCTGGGGTGTTAGCCACCCCTCCCAGTTTGGTGTCATCTGCAAATTTGATCAGGATGCCCTTGAGTCCATCATCCAAGTCGTTGATAAAGATGTTGAATAAGACCGGGCCCAAGACAGAACCCTGTGGCACCCCACTAGTCACTCTTCTCCAGGATGAAGAGGAACCATTGATGAGCACCCTTTGGGTTCGGTCAGTCAGCCAGTTACAAATCCACTGAGTGGTAGCATAGTCAAGACCGCATTTTACCAGCTTCTTTACAAGAATATCATGGGGCACCTTGTCAAATGCCTTGCTGAAATCAAGGTAGGCTACATCCACTGCGTTCCCTTCATCTACCAGGCTTGTAATTCTGTCAAAAAACGAGATCAGGTTAGTCTGACATGACTTATTTTTCAGAAATCCATGCTGACTATTGGTGATCACAGCATTCCTTTCCAGGTGCTCACAGACTGTTTGCTTAATGATCTGCTCCAGAATCTTCCCTGGTATTGATGTCAGACTGACTGGGCGGTAATTATTTGGGTCCTCTCTTTTCCCCTTTTTGAAAATAGGGACAACATTTGCCCTCCTCCAGTCTGCCGGGACTTCGCCTGTTCTCCAGGAATTCTCAAAGATGACTGCCAGTGGTTCTGAAATCACATCTGCCAGTTCTTTTAATACTCTTGGATGCAGTTCATCTGGCCCTGGAGACTTGAATACATCTAGACTAGCCAAGTATTCTTGTACTATCTCCTTAGTTATTCTGGGCTGTGTTTCCTCTGCTGAATCATTTGCTCCAAATTCTTCAGGTCGGGCATTGTTTTCTTTATCGGAGAAGACTGAGGCAAAGAAGGCATTGAGGAGTTCAGCCCTTTCTGTGTCCCCTGTTTGCATTTCACCATCTTCTCCTCTGAGTGACCCCACTGTTTCTTTGTTCTTCCTTTTGCTACGAACATACCCATAAAAGCCTTTTTTGTTGCTTTTAACCTCTCTAGCAAGCCTGAGTTCATTCTGTGCTTTAGCTTTTCTGACTTTGTGTCTACACGTGCTGGCTATTTGTTTGAATTCCTCTTTGGTGGTTTCCCCCCTTTTCCATTTTTTGTACACATCCTTTTTTAATCTTAACTCAGTTAAAAGTTCTTTAGATAGCCACCCTGGCTTCTTTAGGCACCTTCCATGTTTCCGTCTCATTGGTATTGCCTGAAGTTGTGCTTTTACTATCTCCCTCTTAACAAACTCCCAGCCATCATGAACTCCCTTTCCTTTTAGTATTACTGTCCATGGGATCTCACCCAGCACTTCCCTAAGTTTTATGAAGTCGGCTTTCTTAAAGTCGAGAAATTGAGTCCTAGTATGCTTGGCTGCTCCTTTCCGCTGTATAGTAAACTTCAGAAGAGCATGATCACTCGCGCCTAATGATCCTTCCACTTCTACCCCACTAACCAGGTCATCAACATTGGTTAGGACCAGATCTAAAATGGCTGTTCCTCTTGTAGCTTCTCCCACTTTCTGGACAATGAAGTTGTCTGCAAGGCCAGTGAGGAATCTGTTTGACCTTATGCTCTTGGCTGAGTTTGACATCCAACAAATATCCGGGTAATTGAAGTCCCCCATTACTACTATCTCCCTTCCTTTTGCATGCTTGGCCATCTGTTCCAGGAAGGCATCATCTATGTCCTCCGTTTGGCTTGGGGATCTATAGTAAACTCCCACAATGAGGTCACTGTTATTCTTCTCTCCCTTAATTTTGACCCAAATGCTCTCACTTTGGCTTTGAGGTTCTAAATCTTGGATCTCTTCACAGGTATACACATCCCTGACATATAACGCCACTCCTCCTCCTTTCTTGTCTGGTCTGTTTCTCTGAAATAGATTGTATCCCTCCATTATTACATTCCAATCGTGGGACTTATCCCACCAGGTTTCAGTGATGCCTATTATGTCATATTTAGTTTGCTGTACCAAGAGCTCAAGCTCATCTTGTTTATTTCCCATACTTTGCGCATTAGTGTACAGACATTGAAGTCCATTAATCATTCCCCCGTGTCTCTTATTTAAGGATTTTTTCCTCCCACCACTAGGTCTGCGTGCTGTTTGCTCCATTTGGTCTATGACATTTGGATGATCATCTTCATCAATTGATAGACTCCTACCTTCAGGAGCACTGTCTCCCTCCCCCACATTAGTCAGTTTAAAGCCCTCCTGATGAGGTTTCTGAGATTTTTTGCAAAAACATTCCTACCAACCGTTGTGAGGTGCAGCCCATCGCTTGCCAGAAGTCCATCTTCAAGAAACTGCATTCCGTGATCTAAGAATCCAAACCGTTCCTGTTTACACCATTTGCGAAGCCAGTTGTTCACTTCCACTATTTTTCCCTCTCTCCCTGGGCCACGTCGTTCAACTGGGAGGACAGATGAGATGACAATTTGTGCATTTAATTGCTTCAATTTCCTGCCCAGAGCCTCGTAATCTCTTTTGATCTTCTGGAGGCTATTGCTTGCAGTGTCATTGGTTCCCACATGAACCAAGAGGAAGGGGTATTTGTCAGTGGGTTTTATGATTCCTTGCAGTCGTTCAGTTACATCTTGGATCTTAGCCCCGGGGAGACAGCACACTTCCCGAGACATCTTGTCAGGCCCACAGATCACTGCTTCTGTTCCCCTCAGTAGGGAATCCCCTATCACCACTACACGCCTCCTCTTAGGTCTGGTCGGGGTTCTTCCGTGAGCTGTCCGTTCCAAGGTCGCCTGCACATTCCCTGAAGACTGCCTTTGCTGCTCGTCTTCATATACCTGATCGACTGTAATGAGGGAGAGATCCTCAAATGGAGTCTGCTCTTCGTCTTCCATGCTAGGGGAAAGGACCTCAAAGCGATTGCGTATTTCTAAACAATCAGAGCGAACCCTGGGCCTCCTACTTCTTTGAGTCACGTTTCTCCATGTATCTGGCTCCTGTGTTGGTGAACTAGCCTCCTTCTCAGGGGAGTCCCCTGTCTCCTCCTTGGTGGAGACGGTGTGCTCTGTTGCTTCCAAGAAGAGCTCCAGCTCTCTAATTCTTTGGAGCGTAGCTACACGTTCCTCCAGTTGCTGGACTTTGTCTTTTAAGAGGGCAATCAACATGCAATTGCTGCTGGTAAAGCTGCCTGCAACCTTTGGCAAGATGGCAAACATTGCGCAGGAACCACAGGCGACTGCAGCTGTTCCCTCACCCTCCATCTTGAGAAGGTGTCGTTGGGGGTGACTACAGCGGTCCTCCATCATAAAAAGCGTGAAGACAGGACAAATAAATCCCCCCAAATAAACCTATATCTCCCCCAACAAACGTTTGAGACTAGCTCCCCTAAATCTAAAAGATGGATCAGTTCCAGAAAGACATCTACTTCTGCTTCATTGGCTATGCAAAAGCCTTTGACTGTGTCGACCACAGCAAACTATGGCAAGTTCTTAAAGAAATGGGAGTGCCTGATCACCTCATCTGTCTCCTGAGAAATCTCTATGTAGGACAAGAAGCTACAGTTAGAACTGGATATGGAACAACTGATTGGTTCAAAATTGGGAAAGGAGTACGACAAGGCTGTATATTGTCTCCCTGTTTATTTAACTTATATGCAGAATTCATCATGAGAAAGGCTGGGCTGGATGAATCCCAAGCATGAATTAAGATTGCCGGAAGAAATATCAACAACCTCAGATATGCAGATGACACAACCTTGATGGCAGAAAGTGAGGAGGAATTAAAGAGCCTTTTATTGAGGGTGAAAGAGGAGAGCGCAAAATATGGTCTGAAGCTCAACATCAAAAAAACGAAGATCATGGCCACTGGTCCCATCACCTCCTGGCAAATAGAAGGGGAAGAAATGGAGGCAGTGAGAGATTTTACTTTCTTGGGCTCCATGATCACAGCAGATGATGACAGCAGCCACGAAATTAAAAGACACCTGCTTCTTGGGAGAAAAGCAATGACAAACCTAGACAGCATCTTAAAAAGTAGAGACATCACCATGCCAACAAAGGTCTGTATAGTAAAAGCTATGGTTTCCCCAGTAGTGATGTATGGAAGTGAGAGCTGGACCATAAAGAAGGCTGATTGCCAAAGAATTGATGCTTTTGAATTATGGTGCTGGAGGAGACCCTTGAGAGTCCCATGGACTGCAAGAAGAACAAACCTCTCCATTCTGAAGGAAATCAGCCCTGAGTGCTCACTGGAAGGACAGATCCTGAAGGAAATCAGCCCTGAGTGCTCACTGGAAGGACAGATCCTGAAGCTGAGGCTCCAATACTTTGGCCACCTCATGAGAAGAGAAGACTCCCTGGAAAACACCCTGATGTTGGGAAAGATGGAGGGCACAAGGAGAAGGGCACGACAGAGGACGAAATGGTTGGATGGTGTTCTCGAAGCTACCAGCATGAGTTTGACCAAACTGTGGGAAGCAGTGGAAGACAGAAGTGCCTGGCGTTCTCTGGTCCATGGGGTCACGAAGAGTCGGACATGACTAAACGACTAAACAACAACAACATTCTCAATATGTATGGATTTATGTATTGGGATCACCCAAAGAAACCTTAGCAAGGTTTAAAGAGTTTTGTAATAAGGTTAAGACTGTTCATGATGCTAATATTGATTATCTTTTCACAGATGAAAAGCCAATTTTTCTTTCACAGGATTTTCAAGATTTCCTGGAGAAGCAAGGGATAGAGCATAAGATTGCTGTATCTGAAGCTTCATGGAACAAGAGTGTGTGTGTAAAGGTGAACAGAAAGTTGCAGAATGGCATGAATGCACAATTGCTGAGTTCACATTTGCCACAAGAGTTCTGGGCTGAGTCTTTATGCTCATTTTTTTTACTTGGGTGAGAAAGGTTTCAAAAGGTATGGAAAGTTCTCCTTTTGAGAAACTATTCCACAGGAAACCTTCAGTAAAACATTTTAAGGTTTTTGGATCTCACGTCAATACGGAAACTCCACAAGGGGTTAAGAATGCAAAAGGCATTTTTGTGGGTTATGAAAAGGGTCTCTACAGGGTAATTTTGTCTGAATCTGGTCAAGTGATTCTCACAAAATTTCTGGAGAGCACACCCAAACAGGAGAGGGAGGTTCTCCACACATTTCCCATTGATGACAATTCAGATGAATATTCCGATACTGAGAGTGACACAGAGAGCTCAGAGAGTTCTGCTGACACAGTAATTGAGAGGGGTTCACACACAATGTCTAAGCCTTCACAGGTTAAGGCTGAACTAGAATTGACTGAACCACTGTTTACTGTTGGGCGTGGTTCTCCAAAAGGTCCTGAGGATGAACATAGTCAGCAAAGAGGATCTGCACCTCATTCGCAGGTCTGAGAGAGTCACAAAGGGAATTCCACCCAAGAGGTATTCTCAAGAGTTTGCTAACTCAGCTGTTGCATGTGTTACTATTGTTAACAACTCAAGCCAGGTTAAAGGTGTGTATAAGTCAGAGACAAAGACACAACGGGGAGTTGCTAAGCATAACACTACCTTCCCTAGCCAAGGTAATGCAGAAGCACTCATTCCTTGGAAAACAGACAACAAGAGAGTTACACTGGTGAAACCAGTGGCGGGTAGTTCCAAAGGTGGAACTGAAACAACAGGGGATTGTTACATGTATAACAACTGTTTGTTTTCTTCTCTGGATCAAGCTTTGTTCGCAGCTAACGTCGATTCATATGGGGGAGTATTTTGGGATATGACTACTACGCAGCTGCAAACAAGTAACTTGATGTTTACATCACATGATGTGGCTAGTCCTGGGAAAGGATATTCCAGGCAGTTCACAGGATTTACAAGGCTTTGTTCTGTGTATAATATGAGACCTTCCTGTTGCGCATGTAAAGGAAGTCTGAGCCACTTGCTTGGAGGAGACTGAACTGAATGGTCATGTTTCTGTACAGCTGTAAAGTCAGAAATAAACTGTAGAGATGTAGACCTTCTGGCTATCTTCTTTCTCCTGCTAGTATGCAAAGGGGGAGAAGGGGGTGTGCATCTTCCACGCTGGGAGATGTCGCCTATCTTCCTGGACTTGCGGGGATGCCAGCCAGGGCAGATCACCAGTAAACAAGCCCCGGGAGCCTGGGAGAATTGCCAACCTCTCCCGAGGGGGCGAGTTTTCCAACACAGACGTGCAAGCTGGATTTCGAAGGGGCAGAGGAACCAGAGACCAAATTGCAAACATGCGCTGGATTATGGAGAAAGCTAGAGAGTTCCAATAAAACATCTACTTCTGCTTCATTGACTATGCAAAAGCCTTTGACTGTGTCGACCATAGC
The DNA here is from genome assembly GCF_027172205.1 of Podarcis raffonei. Classification (NCBI taxonomy): domain Eukaryota; kingdom Metazoa; phylum Chordata; class Lepidosauria; order Squamata; family Lacertidae; genus Podarcis; species Podarcis raffonei. The sequence continues at coordinate 1,881,412 of NC_070611.1, forward strand.
AAACTATGGCAAGTTCTTAAAGAAATGGGAGTGCCTGATCACCTCATCTGTCTCCTGAGAAATCTCTATGTGGGACAAGAAGCTACAGTTAGAACTGGATATGGAACAACTGATTGGTTCAAAATTGGGGAAGGAGTATGACAAGGCTGTATATTGTCTCCCTGCTTATTTAACTTATATGCAGAATTCATCATGCAAAAGGCTGGGCTGGGTGAATCCCTAGCCAGAATTAAGATTGCCGGAAGAAATATCAACAACCTCAGATACGCAGATGACACAACCTTGATGGCAGAAAGTGAGGAGGAATTAAAGAACCTTTAATGAGGGTGAAAGAGGAGAGTGCAAAATATGGTCTGAAGCTCAACATCAAAAAACCAAGATCATGGCCACTGGTCCCATCACCTCCTGGCAAATAGAAGGGGAAGAAATGGAGGCAGTGAGAGATTTTACTTTCTTGGACTCCATGATCACAGCAGATGGTGACAGCAGCCACGAAATTAAAAGACGCCTGCTTCTTGGGAGAAAAGCAATGACAAACCTAGACAGCATCTTAAAAAGCAGAGACATCAGCTTGCCAACAAAGGTCCGTATAGTTAAAGCTATGGTTTTCCCAGTAGTGATGTGTGGAAGTGAGAGCTGGACCATAAAGAAGGCTGATCGCCAAAGAATTGATGCTTTTGAATTATGGTGCTGGAGGAGACTCTTGAGACTGCAAGAAGAACAAACCTCTCCATTCTGAAGGAAATCAGCCCTGAGTGCTCACTGGAAGGACAGATCCTGAAGCTGAGGCTCCAATACTTTGGCCACCTCATGAGAAGAGAAGACTCCATGGAAAAGACCTTGATGTTGGGAAAGACTGAGGGCACAAGGAGAAGGGGACGACAGAGGACGAGATCATTGGACGGTGTTCTCGAAGCTACCAGCATGAGTTTGACCAAACTGCGGGAGGCAGTGGAAGACAGGAGTGCCTGGCGTGCTCTGGTCCAGGGGGTCACAAAGAGGTGGACACGACTAAACAACAGCAACATGTATTTCTAAAGACACATGTTTGGATTTACAATGAGAATGACTGCATGGAAGAAGCAGATGGTGGAATTTATAAGCTGAATCACCCAAAGCGCTGAGTTTTTCCTTGACTCCCTCACTTTCTGAGTTTGAAAATAGACACCATTGTTATTATAAGCCTTTGTGGCATCTTTATACCTAGCACAGCAATCTCTGCTTTTTTTCAACTCTTTTTCTTCATCAGGCAAACAGATTCTTTTGCGCTGAACATAAATGCAGTGAGCAATCTTAATGAACTCTTCCTTTCAATTTGTTCATTATTTCCGCATGATTTCTATTCCCAGATTGCAGTTCCATCCTTTTAGATGCAGGAGGTAGTTTCAAAAACGAGCTACTGACTTAAGGCAGCCAACCTTGCATGCCAGCTTTCAGAAATATGCACTATGTATGGTCCATTTTTTCCCCTGTATTAAAAGCCGGCCACCCTTTGCCCTACTGTTCAGAATGGCAATTGCTTACTTTTTCAGATATAATCCCATTAAGATAGGAATGAAAATTCATATTTTGAACTCTGCAGAAAGATACACATGTAAGGCATACAGTGTTTGCTTGTCCAGTGTGGGGTTGCATCTGTTTCCAAAACAATTTTTTTTTGGGGGGGGGGCAGAAATCATTACACTCCTATTCATTCCTGTAATAAATGAATGAACATAGAGAAACAAAGGAAATCTTTTTTTGTTTCGTTCCTCCCATTTGTTTCACATAGGAGAGATTCCTGAAACTGACAAGAGGCATTGCATTGCATTGTTTTTCAAATTGATAAAAACCGATTCATATCGTAAACATTCTGTAAGGACAGGGTATCCTGGAATTCTCTGAAAGTGACAAGACATGAAAACTGTCCAACTGGAAGCACAAAGCAATGGGAAGCTTACAGGAATGTCACCGTCCCCTTCCTTTATTGCTTGTAAAATGGGAAACTTAACATTGTCAGAGAGGTCTGTGGGGAATTCTTCCCATTTTCTGTATGTAGGATTGGTCGGGCAGGGGCTGGGGCTGGGGCTGCAAAGTGACCTAGGTAGGTGAGACTGGCTGGATGCCATTGTCAAAGAGGTTGCTGAGGTCACAACTGTTGTTGACATGCTTCATACATTAATGACCTTTTCATCTATCCGTTAATGGAGAAGTAGATAACATGCGGCCGTCCAGATGTTGTTAGACTCCAACTTGCATCATTCCCAGGCAGCATCGCCAGTGGTTAAGTGTGATGGAACTGTAGTCCAGTAACACCTGGAAGGCCACAGGTTAGCCACCCTGCATTAAAGCTAATGTTTGATGTGCATGTGCTTTGTAGCTCTGTGTAGCTGCAAGAAACATTTTCAAAACTTTGATTGGTACAGGCAATGTGGTATATTTTATGATAATGCATACATTGCTAAATAGCAACGCATTTCCACCAAAACATTATCATTTAAGTGGGTGTACAACATGAAGTATACAACTGTACCCTTTGAAATAAAAAATGTATATTTAGCTTACCATGCAGTTTCGAGAAGTTACCATCAGTAGTGGGTTTTCTCAGCTAACTTAATGTCATTTTGAACTGTTAAGTTGTCAGTCTGGGGCAAATTCTAGCAGCTGATAAGTAGGTGTTAATGCAAAGTCAATATAAGTCTGAAGGGCCATTCTAAGGCAGGGGAAAGAGGAGGAGAATGCGTTGGAAGAAATCGCTAAGATGAGGGTCTTACATAGTTGTGACTCAGAGCTTGTGGGGTAGCTGTGAGGCCCAGGTGCTTTTTGATGGGGAGGGTGGCGGGAAAGCCCACACTGAATGAAAAGCCTGAAACTCTTTTAACATTAAGAAAAAACATTAAAACACATGTCACACATAGCATGTGCAAGTGACAATTCTAATACTGAAAGTGCAATCTGTCAAAATGGACCTCCAGCTGTGAAGACTGTTAAGTGATCTGTCTCAAAGTAAACATAACCTGGCAGAGACTGAGTATTAATAGGCAGTTTAATGGTGTCATCAAAGTTCTGTGGGTTGTGTGCTTCTGACATAACATGTTATACGGCATACCTGCAGTGTTTTGTTTCAGTATACTGAGTCTCCAATAGAAGATGGTCACTTTAGCATTTATCTGGTGGTACAGGGTTGTAATGTCTGAAAATGGATATTACACATGGAAGCTGTTTCCTCTGTTATAGATTGCACAATTTCCCAACTGCCTCTTGCAGGCCTGGCGCTGTCTCATGTTCAGTTGACCACATGGGATGGTCATGTCCAAAATGGTCTGAGACAGTTCCTCTGAAATCTGAAGCTGCTTCCATATTTTAAGCATATTTGGGGCTTCTTTTAAAATGCTGGCGGTGGGGAGCAAAGACTTTCGCCCACCGCCGGCCTTCAGAAGAGGTCCTGGACCTCTTCTGAAGGCCGGCGGGGGGCAAAAGTCTTTGCTCCCCCCTGCCTGCCTTCCCGGGACAGCGGAGACTTCTCCGCTGTCCCGGGCGATCTTAAAATGCTGGCAGGCGGCAGTGAAGCCTTCGCTGCCGACCCCCAGCATTTTAAAAGCCCCCGGGACAGCGGAGACTTCTCCGCTGTCCTGGGGCGATTGCCGCCCGCCAGCATTTTAAAATCGCCCCGGGACAGCGGAGAAGTCTCCGCTGTCCCGGGGGCTTTTAAAATGCTGGTGGTCGGCAGCAAAGCCCTCCTGTCCCCGGAGCTTGCGGGGCAGGAGGTGGGGAGAAGGGCTTTTCTTCTCACCGCCAGCCTTCAGAACAGCCTTCTGAAGGCTGGCGGTGGGAAGAAAAGCCCTTGTCCGTCCCCCCCCCCCCAGCCTTCAGAAGAGGTCGGGGGACAGATTGTCCCCGGACCTGGTCTGAAGGCGGTTTCCATAGGAACGTATTGATTGATTTTCAATGCATTCCTATGGGAAACCGTGCTTCACAAGACAAAAAACTCACAAGAAGAAAAAACTTGCGGAACGAATTAATTTCGTCTTGCGAGGTACCACTGTACCAGGTGGCACTCAAAGACGGACGCTTGTGGCGCCGGCACATAAACCAGCTTAGGCACAGGGTTGGGGACTTGGACACTACCGTGGTTCCCCCAACTGCGCTCGTAGCTCCGGAACAGACACTTACAGATGGTGAGGCTCCACCTACACCTCTCTCGCAAACTGCCAGCGTGGAGCCGAACCAAGCTGCTTCAGAGGGTCTGCCAGACTTACCACAGACTCAGACCACTGCCGTGCCTTACATTCTGCCAACTCCACTTGCGGAGGTTCCACCCACAGCAGCGGATCCAGGGGACTTGGTTTCAATGCCACCTAGGGTCGCGCCACAGCCTCAGCAGGAATTGTGTGGCCCCCCGGACTTGGCTACCAGTCCCCAGCGGTCTGGCAGAGTTTCCAAGCGCCCAACTTATTTAAAGGACTATGTTGTTTTACATGTATCACTGTTGGTCTAAGTATGTGAAATGTAACCGATATGCTTTTGTGCCTAATTGAACCATTACGTGTAGTGCTGTATATAAGGAAACCATTACGATTGTAACTAACGCCTTATCTCGGTGGGGAGGGGTGTTATGTACTGAAGTTCTCACCCTGGGCCAGCAGGGGGATACTGTAGATAGTTATGCAAATGAAGGATCGAAAGTGACATTCAGTGATTGGATAGTTTGTATGCAAATGAAGGATCGAAAGTGGCGTTCAGTGATTGGCTAGTTACAGAAAATGGTTACTGTTGCATTCTAGTGGAGCTCTATATAAGCAGGCTGACTGAGCTCCTCAGTTCAGTTCTTTTCCAGCTTACAAATAAAGAGCTGCTTTGGAAGAATCGCTGTGTCGTCTGATATGTTCGCCCCCAACTTAACAGTCCAGGTATTTCTACAACTGATTGCCAAACGTCTCCCTCTGCTTTTCTTTGGACCACATCAGCAAGGCTGAGAGGGGGGCCTTGCCATCTGGGCAGCCCAGGACCTCCACACACACTGCCCAGGCCTGAGCCTTGGGGAGGTCACTTCAGTGCTGCTAATGCAGCTGTCTGACTTCACCTCCAGAAGCACACTCCATTGTCTTCATTGGCCAACAACAATCCACAGCAACTCTCAGAAGCCAAACTACACATGACTGCATAGCTCTGCCTTTGAGTGCAGGTTCTCCCCCCCCCCCCCATGCAGTCCCAAGTGTGGATCAGGATTGCATTGCAAGAAACAACAGCACACCATTCTTTTCAGTTGGACTTCATCTTTTGCCATATAAATTCCAAGTGTGGGTCCCCAATCTGACCCCAATTGGGGCCACAGTGAGAGACAATAAGCTAAAGTGCCATAGCCCTCATATGAGTTTTTCAATCTTAATTTGTGGGTAGGGGGGGAATGTATTGGCAATTTGTGCAAAATCAAAACACCCCACACTCTCAGAGCAGAACTACGCAGTCAAGGTCAAGTGTATTTTAACCCTCTAAAAGGAAGAAGCTGGCAAGAGTACCCCATGTACCTTGAGCTTGCTGCAACTTTATCCAAATCATTTGTGGCCTCAATCTGAATAGTCAAGAGGATGTAGTTATCTGCCCACATATTCATGGGTACAGAAACTTCTTCCACGTGTAAGTTTGCATGAGCATAACAAACATTTTCCAAATGCAGAGCTTGCTCAAGGTACACCTCTGTTGCTTGCTTGCTTGCTTGTGAAATTACTAAAATTGCTAGACACTGTACAAAATTTATAAATAACACTGGCTCTGCCCTCAGGCTTCCAGGCTACAGGTAGCGTTACAGAGGAAAGGAGAGGAAAGGGAAAAGAGAACCAATTGGGAGCAGAAAGGATGAATAGCTGTCAGAACAGATCTGTGACAGGGTCTCTTTCTGCGTCCGTTGAAAGGAAAGTCACTGGCTGCTAGTGGAAGGATTGAGTGTCCGTGGCTAAACAGATGGGTGGAGAGTGTCTTGTTCTCTCTCCACATCTAGAGAGAACTGTGTGGGGTCAATGGGGCAAAAGGAAAGGGATCTGACTTTGCTCCCACAGTAACTGTGACTTCTCTGTGAAGCTTTGTCTCTAGCTGCTCAAAGCCACTGCAAGGGCAGGAGACATTCCTAGCAAGGACTCAGAGGCACTGGAGCAGTGATTTGGCTCCATTAAGATCCTTCCAACTGACAGCTGAGATGTAAGGCTGATCTGTGACTCAGTGATCTCATGCAAAGTAGCAGCTTCAGGTACAACCATCCATCCAGATCAAGACCATCTGCATTTTTTCTTCTGCAACTCAAGCTCAGCTTCCTTTTACCTTCACAACTTACGCAATACTTGCATTGCCTAGTGAATCATGGGCTGGTTCAGCACTTTGTCTTACTTTTCCTGTGCTGCAGTTGGGATGCCTGCCTTTTGCACCCTAGCACTATATAACCAAAACGGTCAAAGGCCTGGAAACAATGCCTTATGAGGAACGGCTAAGGGAGCTGGGCATGTTTAGCCTGGAGAAGAGGAGGCTAAGGGGTGATATGATAGCCATGTTCAAATATATAAAAGGATGTCACATAGAGGAGGGAGAAAGGTTGTTTTCTGCTGCTCCAGAGAAGCGGACACGGAGCAATGGATCCAAACTACAAGAAAGAAGATTCCACCTAAACATTAGGAAGAACTTCCTGACAGTAAGAGCTGTTCGACAGTGGAATTTGCTGCCAAGGAGTGTGGTGGAGTCTCCTTCTTTGGAGGTCTTTAAGCAAAGGCTTGACAACCATATGTCAGGAGTGCTCTGATGGTGTTTCCTGCTTGGCAGGGGGTTGGACTCGATGGCCCTTGTGGTCTCTTCCAACTCTATGATTCTATGATTCTATGATTCTATGATTCTATGTGCATTTGGCCAGTTATATACACCCACTAAATTATTAGCTTTTAAGGTTGAAAAAGTCCTTCAGGGAGAAAGGGGAGAGTGGGTTAGTTACTTCACCAGTTCCCAGCCGATTAGTTCTCTACACAGCAGCTTCTCCTACAGTTATGCAAAACAACTTTCCCTAGAGCTTAATTGGGGGCACGGGGTGGGGGTGGGGAGAAGATAGTTCATATAACCCAAATGCAGTGTGTTCGCTTCCACCCTAAAATTATGAAGATCTGGTTCCCTAATGTAATGTTACTTCCACCTAATTATTACTTCTTGTATTGACTGTTTTCACAGTGTTCCTAGGTCACAGCATACCTTGTGCTATTTGTGGCCTCCATCTTAACCGTCATGGGGATGCTGTTATGTGCCTGCCTATCTATGAATACAGGAACTTGTTAAACACGTTTTCCACCTGCATAGGTGGCCCCAGCACCGCTGTGATTGCTGGAGTGCTCAGGCTTCTTTACGTTGTACAGTTTACACACTTTGAATGTGTCACTGGCCCATGTAGTCCATGAGCCATGGTCCAGAAGCACCATAGTCAGAATGTCAGATGTTCTTCTTGGGCAGCCTGCTGACTAGTCTTAAGCTAATTAGACATAAAGGTAGAGAGAAATGAGATGCTGAGAAAAGAGGTAAGTATATAGTTAAATTCTGTTTCACAGAAGTAGCTCTGGTAAGCTGTTATCATGTAGTTAATGTTAACTGTCTCACATTCAATAATCTGCTCTTTAAAATAAAAATTGCAATACAGTATATCCAAGAATTTCTAATGAATAGATTCATATCTCTGTGTTGTGCAGTTTATACATTATTTTTGAATAGATGTTAACTTAGCAAGTCATAATCTATAGAACATGGATCTCTCTGTGGATAAGATCTCAGATGAACTTCTGTAAACATGGGGAGACCTGATTAAAAGTTTCAAGATGTACAGCTAGAAGCTGAAAATATACGAAGGATGCAAACTTCAGTTATCTGCAAGGAAAATAAAATGTATTGGCGGAAATGGATAAAATCATAAGGAGAATTGCGGAGTGTCTTTTATCACAAGATCTTCTGTTGATATTGGTCATTATCTGCGAGTTTTCCTGTGCAAACTCTTATCACCTTTAATCAACATTAATGGAAACTGCATTAACAACATACTCAAAAATTGAAGACATGACACACAAGCATATTGTTCAAGGATATTTGGTTCTCAATTCATAGAGTTATGTTTTCAGATGGAATCTAAATATCTCTTTCTTTCCATATGTGTGTGTGTGTGTGTGGAAAATTCCTGAAAACAATATTTTTTTCTAAATTGGGAAGCACTTTATTTTAGAGTTAAACTTGTAACTATTATTTGATGGCTGGTGGCTGAAAACAACAATACTAGACACAAGGTAGATTTCTCCTTAAAGATCTCAAATATTAAGCACAGAAGATTACAGCAGTGTTTTGGCTCCTCCTATGGGAAACTGTTGAGAAGTACAAATACATTTTTCATTTTTGAATGGGACTAATTAAAAGAGCAGATGGGGGCGTATCACTTCATATATCAACTAAAGCTCTAAAATGTCACCTTAATTTATTAGAATAATAATAGTATGAATAACAGTAGTTGGCTTTATACCTGTAAATGTCCTGCTTTGATATTTAACCTGTCTGTGGGTGACTTATGGCCTTCTATCTGAATGGCACGCAGCAAATGTTCTGTATCTTATGGAACTGGGTTTCTCACCAGTGTTACCGGTAATTTTCTGTATGTCAAGACTGGTTATGTGACATGGAATGAAAAGAAAGCACTGATTTGCAAATGCCCACTAAAGAGGTAATGGTCTCTTTGGGGAGTTACAGAAATAGTTATGGAATGTACTTACCTGGGGAAAGAGCAAAATGCAAAGCCCTTTTGGTGAGGCTTGGGGGGAAAGCCTAGGAGCTGTATTCTCTTCCTGTGCTAAAAGACAGCCTGTGGCAGACTTCATTTCTCATGTAGTCATCAACCTCAGTTATGGAGAAAGCTAGTCTCTTATTTTCAGGCAGCACCCCTCTTGCGTAAGATTGTCATACTCTTAATATCTAGGAGTCAAGATAACATCTTCCTTGGAGTGGTTCTAGTTGTGCTAGTTTTCATAAGGACCCAGGTGTGCAAACATGTCAGGTGCTCAGGTGCAAGAGGTGGTGAATACCTGGAGCTGACAGGTAGGCGAGAGGCAGGCTGGAAGTACAGAGGAATAAAGTGGCCTCATTCCATGGCAGACTGAGGGAGTACAGCAGGTGTCCCGGGAACTTTATAGCAGCCAAGCACACAAAAAAATGGCTCTTCAATCGCCTAATTCCCATGACTAAAGTTAATCTTGAGTCAAAATGTCCTCTTCTGATTAGCACTTCACCTCCCTGTGTAGGAAGCAAGGAACCATTGCGAAGCCCCCGCGCCAGGCCCAGTAGCACTTTCAAACTGCTTAGCATCTTGCATGGGAAATCTTTCAAACTTTAGTTAGCAGCTGACCACAAAATCCAACTTATGCAAAGTCATAGTTCCAACTCTGTGCATTTTCTTTTCATGCTGTGTGTGAAACAATAGTTAATTCCTTCCTCGCTATGCTTTGTAATGTTAAATTTATTAGCAACATCACAATGTAGGTACAATGAGTTGGGAACCCAATGGACAGATTTTAATTAGAAGGGAATCAAGCCACCAGATGGCTCCCTGTTCTTTTAAATCTCTACTTGGGTGAAGTTAATTGATTCGCCACCCCCAGCCCTTGAAACCATTTTTGGAGCAAGTCTTTTTAACAGTCTTTTAAAGGGGACCAAAGAAAAAAACCTAAACATAGTTGCATACTTGTAAATTTAACACATTAACCCCCAAGGTGTTATTTTACAAAGTTTGGCTAATGATGGGGGGAAAGTCATTGGTGCTTAAAAACCATACTAAAAGCATTGATGGATTAATTGGGGTCATAAATTAATCAAAACATTAAAGATACATTCAAAATTATGTTTTATGCAAAGCTGTGGTAACAGTTTGTTCATTTATTCATTCATAGTTTTAATAGCCCACTTTCCTCCAGATCAGAGCACAGGGTAGCATTCAAAACACAGGATGCAATATAAAATAAAACAAAATAAAATCATAGATCCATTGCCAAAAATTGTAACACCAAATCTAAACCCCAAACAGCATCAACATCACCAGGTTCCAAATCAATACATTGCCAAAATGTATATAAAATGGAGGACTGCCACATCTCAGTCTTTATCAACGACTTGGATGATGGACTCAAGGGCATCCTGATCAAATTTGCAGATGACACCAAACTGGGAGGGGTGGCTAACACCCCAGAGGACAGGAACACACTTCAAAACGACCTTGACAGATTAGAGAACTGGGCCAAAACAAACAAGATGAATTTTAACAGGGAGAAATGTAAAGTATTGCACTTGGGCAAAAAAAATGAGAGGCACAAATACAAGATGGGTGACACCTGGCTTGAGAGCACTACATGTGAAAAGGATCTAGGAGTCTTGGTTGACCACAAACTTGACATGAGCCAACAGTGTGACGCGGCAGCTAAAAAAGCCAATGCAATTCTGGGCTGCATCAATAGGAGTATAGCATCTAGATCAAGGGAAGTAATAGTGCCACTGTATTCTGCTCTGGTCAGACCTCACCTGGAGTACTGTGTCCAGTTCTGGGCACCACAGTTCAAGAAGGACATTGACAAACTGGAACGTGTCCAGAGGAGGGCAACCAAAATGGTCAAAGGCCTGGAAACGATGCCTTATGAGGAACGGCTAAGGGAGCTGGGCATGTTTAGCCTGGAGAAGAGGAGGTTAAGGGGTGATATGATAGCCATGTTCAAATATATAAAAGGATGTCACATAGAGGAGGGAGAAAGGTTGTTTTCTGCTGCTCCAGAGAAGCGGACACGGAGCAATGGATCCAAACTACAAGAAAGAAGATTCCACCTAAACATTAGGAAGAACTTCCTGACAGTAAGAGCTGTTCGACAGTGGAATTTGCTGCCAAGGAGTGTGGTGGAGTCTCCTTCTTTGGAGGTCTTTAAGCAGAGGCTTGACAACCATATGTCAGGAGTGCTCTGATGGTGTTTCCTGCTTGGCAGGGGGTTGGACTCGATGGCCCTTGTGGTCTCTTCCAACTCTATGATTCTATGATTCTATGATTCTATGATTCAGTTGGGCGTGCATAGATAGTGTAGCACCACAGAGAATGCAGCCTCATGTCACCAGCTTGCCTGGCTGGTGGCTTTCTGGCTTCTGGCTGGTGGGACCATGAGCAGCGGCTCACTGGAAGATCTTAAGCCTTGTGGAGGTAGGTATCAGGAAAGGTGTTCTGTCCAGGTCCCAGGTCATCAAGGACTTTAATGTCAACCCTTTTAATGGGGCCATGTAGCTTATAAGCTAAGGTTCCCTGAATTATTTGGGTGTGCATGCTTCAAATGTGCTTCAGACTTCTGGTGTGTATGCAGGATGCACAGGATTACACTGCAAAGGATTTCACCATTAGTTGGGAATTAGGCAACATTTTGCATTTCTGTTTTCTTAACATCTTGATACTGAACCAGAAAGGATTCCTCTTAATTCAGCTTTTAAAATGTTAATGCAATCAATGGAGAGATACTCATTTGCCATGTACTTTCTTTAGCCTGGCCTGTAAAACCGGACTGATGACATTTTTAATGTTGCATGGGGAATACCAGGGCCAAACAGAAACCAGACATCTTTGGTGCAACAGCATTTAAAATAGATTAATACTTGCTTTAGGAATAATGCTAGGGACTGGAGAATTAGATACTAAGATTCAGGGCAGCATAAATAACATGGCAGGAGCAGCAGACTATTTTCATTACCATCTGTAAATGCTCTTACATTTTCCACAATGTATTGCCGCAGTGATCTCTACAAACACTTCATAAATCATCATTACCTGCCCTCCCCAAGCAACTTCCCTAACTGAATTGCAACAAATAACTCCTGCAAATTGTCCCCTTTGCCTAAGAAATGCACGTGGATCTCACTATAAACACAGATGGGCACACATGTTCTCACAATGAACTAGCATCTCTGTTTATTCTAGCACCAGTTACATATCTGTAAAAACAAAATACTGCTGATCCCGTCATTGTAATTACCATACAAATATTGAAATACCAATATGATTTTAAAGTCAGATTCTAATGGCAATCAATGTTATAAACCCATCAACAAAAAATATTAGGAAAGTGTATTGTGTCCATTGTATTGATAGATCAGAATTTCAAACTAGTAGTATCAGATGAGGGAATTCCTGTGTGAAGGCAGTTGATTTCTGAAGCTATGAAAGTTCTGATTCAGCCCCTGCAAGAGATTCCTGCTGTTCCCACTCCCAGATCCAGCACATGCTCCCTGTCCTCACCTTAGAAGCCACTCTTATCTCTGGGCACTTAGGGCTCATCCACAATTCCGATTGCCCTGGGGAATCTCGAGATTTAGCACTGAATTGGAGCAAATGTCAATTGGGTTTTCTCTGGATTGACGTTTCCTCTGATTTAGCATTAAAGAGCACTAGAAGCAGCAGGGCAAAGGCAAAAATTGCTTGGGCACATGCTTTTTGGCACAGGACAAGGGGAAGTCTAGATGAGGCCTTCGATGGATCCATGCTGTCTGTGATCTTCGCTGCTCAGGATCTACTATCCAGTGCTAGTTGAAGGTCTCCTGCTCCCTCAGGAACTAATCTTTCTCTCAGAACACATGTATGGTACTGCCTTGTATTTCTCCCAAATCCCATAGAATTATAGAGTTGGAAGGTACACCAAGGGTCATCTAGTCCAACCCCCTGCACTGCAGGAATCTCAACTAGACCATACAGCTTCCAAGGAAGGAGAGGGCACCACCTCCCAAGGGAGTCTGTTCCCCTGCCAAACAGCTCTTCTCAACGCCGCCACCCCCAAAGCCCCCTGTCCTGGCGTGACTCATTCTGTTGCTAGGCATAAGCACATGTAACTGGAATAACCACATATGGTATTGCTTCCATGTTTATCCCTTTCCTCTGTTGATTGCTCCATGATGAATTTCAGCCTGTTTTCCTGTAAAGCAGCATGCATGATGATGGACGTATAAAAATAGCTTTGGGGACGTATAAAATGGATGGATGTATAAAAATAGCTTTGGGGACAGAGAATGCTTAGCCTTAAGAGAGTGCAGTGGGTGTGGGGAGAGCAGAAAGTAAAGGCAGCCACACCCGTCTGGTGAAAGTGGCTTGGAAGAGATGTGGCAAATAGGTCTCCAAGCTGCTGCCGCCACATTGTAGAATGTGTGTTGGTCGTCCCCCTCAGACTTGCCAATGCTATTAAGCATTTGGCTTCCAGCCAGTCCCAGGCTTGTCCAGCAACATTTATTTACTTATTGCATTTATATTCCACCTTTTCTCCAAGGAGCTCAAGGGTGGTGTACATGGTTTCCCCCATTATATCCTCACATCAGCCCTGTGAGGTAGGTTAGGCTGAGAGACCATGAATGGCCCAAGAACACCCAGTCTGTTCCATGGCTTAGTGGGAATTTGGACTCTGCTCTCCCAAGTCCTACAAGCCATCTGCTGAACTACACCGGCTCACTCATCTCACCCTGAAGAGGAAATGGTCACAAAATAATAATAATAATAATAATAATAATAATAATAATAATAATAATAATAATAATAATTTATTATTTATACCCCGCCCATCTGGCTGGGCTTCCCCAGCCACTCTGGGCGGCTTCCAAAAGAATATTAAAATACTGTGATACACCAAACATTAAAAGCTTCCAAGAAGCTTTCCAGGGAGGATGGGAAACACAGAACACACTAGAATGGTCAGGTTCTTGCTGTGTAGCCCTGCTGGGCACCTTCTCCACTTACAGACCTTTTTGTGAGGAAATTGCTGAAAGGAAATGCTGAAATGACTTAAAGGACAATCCTGAAACTAAATTCTTCCATGTGGTTTATATGAGTGTACAACTGCATAAGGAAAACCTACAGTGTGTTGCAGTGAACAGGCAACCTTTTTTATGACTGATGGGGAAAGTGCAGTTGGAAATAGGGATATTATTTATTAAAAGTATCGAACATTTTACCTTGTGGTCATGTACTGTGCAGACCCTACTGAAGAAGAACCATATCAAGACAAATAAAAATCACATATACTTTTGTTTAGCAATCCCCAGCAATAATAATAACAATTTAAAGAATCCTTGTTCTCTCCTTCTCCTCCTCCTCTTCTTCTTCTTAGCAGATTTTGGAAATCTTTGAAGAAGTCATGCTCACCTGGTCCCATTATAATATTTGTGTTTCTGCTGGTGATTTTATTTCCTAGTCCAAGGACGACGACGACGATGCTATTTGCTGCTGGGCTTCAGTCTGTTCTCATGCATGTTCTCATGTTTCAAATCCCACAAACCTTTGAAACTGGAGACAAGAGCCTTTGCATTCACAAAATGTAGAAACAGCTTTCCTTGTCTACCTTTCAAAAGGAAGTGAATGCGTACTGGCCAGCTTTCCATTACGTTTGTCTCACATTATTTCAAGGATATACAAGGATTATGCCAAGCCTGCCCTATGAACAGGGAAGAAATATGGAATGGGATCCCCCCCCCCTGCTGAATTTCAAAGACAGATGAATGACATATTTCCTTTTAAAGCAAGAACAAATATTTGTACTCTAAAAGTGAATGCAGTAAAAAGAAAAAAATAAAGGAAGTTCAATTTCAGCACTTCTGCTAATTAAAGGTACTGTAAGACCTTGACTGAAAGTAACCAGCCGTTCATAGTTGCTCAGGAAGGCCTCTTCTGGGTTTAATCTGCCAACTCTTGTGGCTGCAACTGGGCAACCTTCTAGGTAGAATGAATGATAACAGGGAGCAAAGCTTGGAAAAACACAGAGTAGATGCCAAGTGAGAGGTTATTCAGGTCACTGAAGCCTTAACCTGGAAGTATTTTTATCCAGGATTAGTCTGGAGGCACCAGTGAGTTATCTCTGGGAGAGAGTTGTGCTAGGTACTGCACAAGCCATTCTGCTTCACTCTCCCCCCCCAGGGCACCCCCAAGCCAGTGGCTCACTGCCAACAGCACCCCCAGCCTCCCAGTTTGAATCACAGTAGATCTGGAAACAGAAACCACAGTACTAAAAGCCAGGTCCCTTCCCTGAGAAGCTTACAATTTACATTTAAGCAGGGCATGAAAACAGCAAAAGGAAGGGGAAAGAAGCAAGAGATGATTGTGACCAAATGCAGTTACACCTACTGAGACTTGGTTTCATTTGAAGGTAAAGAATGCTAGATTAAGCCAAAGACATTGTGTAAAAAAAGGCTTTTTATGCAAAATTCGAAAGAAAAGGAGTGGTGGCACCAGAAAGAAGTTCTGGGAGGGAATTTCAGACAGATGAAGTGATGACAGTAACATTTATTTATTTTTAAATGATGTTGACTTATACAATTTGATATCTAGATTATCTTGGTATCAGTCAGCAGCTGCATTCCCTGTCTCTTCTACTCTTTGGAGTGCAGCCTGCCTTTAGGAGAGAAACAGGTCTTGTTGCCTAGACGATACCTGTGGTGTATCCAGAGACTAGATCTGGGGAAGGCGGCCTGTGGCAACTTGTTCTGCCCAGGGCTCCTCCACGTCTGTGAAAACTGAATATCCACAGAGCCCAAAATATATGTGCCCACCTCAATCCAAAGTTAGGTAAAGGTAAAGGGGTAAAGGGACCCCTGACCATTAGGTCCAGTCGTGACCGACTCTGGGGTTGCGGCGCTCATCTCGCTTTATTGGCCGAGGGAGCCGGCGTACAGCTTCCGGGTCATGTGGCCAGCATGACTAAGCATGGCGAACCAGAGCAGCGAACGGAAACGCCGTTCACCTTCCCGCCGGAGCGGTACCTATTCATCTACTTGCACTTTGACGTGCTTTCGAACTGCTAGGTTAGCAGGAGCTAGCTAGGTTAGCAGTCGCTGGGATTCAAACCGCCGACCTTCTGATCAGCAAGTCCTAGGCTCTGTGGCTGAACCCACAGCGCCACCCGCGTCCCTAAATCCAAAGTTACTATCTTTTTAAACATTACTCCAGTCACTAGCATAGCACCAGAGTCACTGCTAGCTTGAACCTCCTTCAAGTAATCACTCTCAGCTTAATTACATTCTGTTTTAACTCACAAAGGTAAAAAAAAATCCAGACTGCTTGATAAGTGAATGTCCATTCAGATTTGATAGCAACAACAGCTGCAAGGCGGATACTGTCTACAAGGAGACGCTCTTATTGCTGCAATAAAGAGAAAAGCTTTCTTCTATTTCTTACTGGGCAGGAAACCACATTTCCTGTCTTCAGTGAAATAGCATTCAAGTCCATTTTCTTCACCTTGAGCTCCCTGTGGCTGGTCATAACACCATGGTAGTGAAGTAAAGGTAAATCATTCTGCCAGAAGCATTTCATCCCACAAACAGGAACTCAAAGCTCTAGCTAATTGTAACATATCCCTGGTTCTTACCTGCATTCTATTTCTGGCTTTTGTTATAGGAATTGGATTAGGAAGTAATGAGCAAGACCAATTGAACGCATACAGAACAGAGTAGAATAGTGCAGACACCAACTACTGAACTAGTCAAACCAACCAAATTCACAAATCACATGTGACTAGACAGCGATAGGTGTCCAGTCTCAGAGATCACCTGGCAACACCACTTGCCATATTGAGACAAAAATGATGAACAGAAGAGATCCTACATGTACAGAAGTAATCCTCAAACATTTCACCAGCATATTTTGGAGTAATTACAAGCTGTTTAGCCAGATGTTAACAGAAATAATTTACTTCTTTTATATCACCCATGCTGAATCTTTGGAGTATAACGAAATAAATATTTTAATATGTATATTTCTCTATTCTACCCATATTTATATATATACATTTCTCCATTCTACCCTCCTGAATCTTTGTGGAGTACAGCATTTTAAATAAATAAATAAATAAATAAATAAATAAATAAATAACACAAGGTGTGCAAAGTTGGCCCCCAGATATGACAACTCAGCAACTAATCAGCCATTATTGTGGTTCAGAGAATTATATCCAGTATCAAATTATTTACACAGAGTGAGTCTGGTGCCACAGTTTCACATACAGTGGTACCTTGGGTTAAGAACCTGAAACTGTTCTTAACCCAAGGTACTATTTCTGGGTTAGTGGAGTCTGTAACCTGAAGCATCTGTAACCCGAGGTACCACTATATTGGTGCTTAAAAGGCCTGCCTGTTCCACGCAGTCTTTTATCACAAAGGCTCACCAACATCCCTCACATACAAAACGGATTGCCTTATGCCTGCTGGCTTTCCTGCAGGGAAGCTTAACTGATTGAGAGGAAAGTGCCTCAGGAAAACCCACTTTCTGCTGCTGCTGCTGCTGCTGCTGCTGCATCGAGTTTTGTTTGCAATTCTGCTGAGGGCTGCTAAGGGCTAATAATATACATAAAAAACATTTCAATCATGGAAGGCACTTTCAGGCAAGAACTCACATGGAGTTCACATGTGTTCTGTGTCGTTTGCTGGTTGTACATGGTTGTATTTTTCTCTGTGTGCTCATGTTGCACAGCACATACAGAGCAAAAAACCTGGCTAAATGGACTTTGAAAAGATACCATCATGTATGAACCAGCCTCAAACACAACTTCTCTTCTGGAACTAGAAATCTACAATCTCTGCTTCTTCCCAATCCCTTCATTGTGTTTCTAATTCACCAATCTTCAGTGAGTTTAAGCAAAAATGTGAGCATCTTCCCTGATTTGCTGAAATGTGATTTGGACTTTTAATACATTATTTAAGTTCTCTCTAAGTACCAGGTGAACATATCAATCCATTATTAGTAGTATCAGTTGTGAAAAATTTCAGATGAATCATTTTAACGCAAAACACTTTTCATATTTTGAAGCAGTGTGTGTGAATTTTGCTGTTATCTTCTGACCTTTTCATTCCCATTGTTTCCCCATTGTAATAGATAGAAATCAGCATCAATTTGAATGCATGTACTGTATTTTCTAGGAAATCATAGAATCATAGAATTATAGGGCTGGAAGGAATCCAAAGGGTCATCTAGTCCAACCCCCTGCAATCACAGTTAAAGAATCAATATGAAAGCAATGTAGAACAAACAAGGAAGAATAATAGAAAAGGTCATTCGTTTTAGTAAATGGGGAAATTCCAGTTCTCAGCTCTGTTTTATAATCCTAATCTAGATCAACATGAATGTATGCATAAGAAATGGCTAAAGAAAGGATTCTATTTCTTTTAACTTTCCTGCCATGGTTTGTCTAACCTATATTAACATTACCATGCCTTATGGTTTTTTCCAGTGTGTCCGGAGGTGAACTATTTGACCGCATCGTAGAGAAAGGATTTTACACTGAGAAAGATGCCAGCACTCTGATACGGCAGGTGTTAGATGCTGTGTATTATCTTCACAGAATGGGCATTGTTCACAGAGACCTCAAGGTAAGGTAATTTGCTAACAGGACAGATCTATATTATACAATCAGAAACAGCTGTTGACACTATAAGCCTTATTCTTTCTCAATTTCTTGTTTCAAAGTTTTCCATGTCTTTGAGAATCAGGTGTTCCAAAAGGCTGTCACCAAAAAGAACAAGACCATGTCTAGTTCTCCCAATCCTCTAATAACATCTGATGAAATTCAGACTTCCATTTCTGGCCACAGACATGGAAGTAGCTGCCCTGAGGCTCTCTGGAGCCCCGGGGAGGCCTGGTTGGCGGGAAGGGGGGAGAGGAGGCTAATCTGGGGAGTTTGGGGGGGGGATGATGTGAACCTGCGGACACCGTATGAAGCCTGGAGGTGGAAATCTTTGCTGGAGGCACGACTCCATGCCAGAGAAAAGCCTCAGACACCGGTTGCGTGAGTGACCGATCCCCTTTTATTTCGGATAATTGGTTAAAAGTTTAAAAGGCACCCTTATTGATGTGGTGTTGAAAAAGGTTTCAGGAACAATCCTGTCGTGTGTTAGTGAAGTTTGAAGGATGTTTACTGCTTCATTTGGAGCTGGGTCTGTTTAGTCTGGAAAAGAGGAGACTGAGAGGAGATAGGATAGCCTTCTTCAAATATCTCAAGGATTGTCACAGTGAAGAGGGAACAAGCTTGTTTTCTCCTGCTCTGGAGGGTAGGACTCAAACCAATGACTTCAGGTTACAAGGCAGGGGATTCCAACTCAACGTTCAGAAAAACTATCTGACAGTAAGAGCTGTTTGGCAGTGGAACAAATCCCACAAGATTCTTAGGGGCAGAAGTTGGATGGTCATCTGTCATGGATGCTTTAGCTGAGATCCCCTCATTGCAGGGGGTTGGACTAGATGACCCTTGGGGTCCCTTCCAACTCTACCATTCTATGATTCTATGGCTGGATTTATCAAAAATATGTTATAGTTAAATAATAGTACTAGCAGTAACTGAAATATGAACAACTTATGGAAAAGGGTAAAGGAAAAAATAATGATAAAATGTTAAACTATTTTAAGTAAAGGATTGGGAAGTAGAACAAAGTATGTGCTATGATGCAGCAAGAAGGGAGGGAAACACTGCAGAAACAGGGTGGGAAGTCAACTTTAAATTTGTATTAAATTGTATTAATTGGATGTAAATTCGTTAATTTTTTTGAAAACTAATGAAAATTAGTTGGCAAAAAAGAACCATCTTATGAAATTCACTGCATGGTGCTATGCCATCATACAATTTGTCCCCTTTCTACTACCCTGCACTAGTGGCTGGCAATTCCATGGGGTTTGGATCCATATTAAATTAGTTTCACTTTGTACTATTCATTGAATCAGTGGGACTTCAGTCATGACTAAATTGCCCCATTGATTTCAGTGGGACTGAAATCAACAGACGTCTGGATCCAATCCATGATGTCTTTGCTCCTTCCACTACAGGGGTGCTCATTTGGCATCTGGCTTCTTTTTGATGCCAGGAGAATAAAATACACCTTTTAAGCCAATCAGTTTTGATTCATGCTGGAATCTTAGCTGTTCATTTTGTATTGTTGTTTTAGTTTTTTGTGTAACTGCAATTTAAATGTTTAAGTAAGCACTTTGGGAGCTAAAGCATACAATAATGCGTCTGCTGAATGAATGAAATAATATTATGGAGCGGGTTGGGGCGAACTAAGCACGACCCAGTGTCATACATAATGTGAAACTCTGCAGAAGGCTCTCTCTTCTTTGCACATGGTTCTCGTGTCTCATCAGCAATACCTCTGTGGCTGCAGATGCAGGCAGCTTTAAGAGACTTTTAGCATTTCCCTGGATGTTCGTGGGGAAACCTTCCCATCCTCCATCATGACCTTCCATGGTTATTTATGATTGTAGCTGTTTGTGCCATAGCAGCTGGTACTATAAAAAATTGGGACACTGTATTGGCAGGAGTTCATGCCTGTTGGGAATAAAAGGAGTGTGAGGAGAAGTTGGGCTGTTAGTAATTTTACATGTCCTGTTTGTTAGACTGTTAGTTCAATTCAGCTCAAGAATTAGTTGCTTAGTATCTTCTTTGCAAACCCAGGCTTATCCTAAAATAATGTGATTTGCAGGAAATAGCTTATAAGAATTATTCCTGACACAGAAGCTCTGAAGAGCAAACTCAAGTAATTCAGACAATGGTCTGGATAAGCTATTTTAAATCTTCTACACTTTGTACCTAAAGGAATTCCTTGCTATGTTTTTTAAACAGCTTAAGCTTATTAGCAGCACATGCCAAAGAGAACTATGAAATGTGACTCAAAGAAGGAGCATGAAAAGGAATTAATTTGCAAATGACTTGGGAGTTTATATAACGACCCAATAATTCTGAAAAGTCTGTGGCTTCATCCACAGACACCTGAATCCACACGCTAGAAATGCCTGCCTGACTTAGGCTGCAAGGCAAAGTTTTGAATTCTATCATAATATGATGATGACGCCTTAAATGGTGGTGCAACTCTTTACATCAGCTTTGGGTTTTGACCAGGGAATGCAGCAGTATTAAATCATTCCATCTGTTTCTTGTCATTTCTTGGAATCTCCTGGCTGGAATATATATTGGGTTTATAAAAGGAATATGTAAAATTATGGTAGGAATTTGTACCACTTTCTTGGTAACTCTCTCCCTAATGTTATGGGAAATGCTGGCCACCTCTCTGTGCATGAATTGAAATATGTTCCAAGGCCTAATCCTGCAAGGTAGCTTCCAGGAACACACTAAGTTCATTAAACAGAGGCTGCACAGTGTCTGACCAAAGAAAAGGACCCCAAACAGTGGTGATGTAGCAGACCCAGAAGGTAAATCAAAATTCTCCAAAGTGTTTGTGTTAAGGAAATGTTTCATTGGATGTTAATGAATTATTAAAAGAAAGTGTAGCAGGTTACACACTTCATAGCAGATCAGCCTTTGGGGGGGTTGATGTTGATCTGAAGCCAGATTTGCATGAATATAACTGCCTGGCAATTTAATGGGAGGCTTTACTTCATACCAGGAGAGAGAGAGAGAGAATACAGCACCTCTGCTCCACCAAACACTTTCAGTCCCCATTTTTATTATTTCAGGTACTCAGCATCATTTTCAATCACTTGAACACAAATGAATATAGGGATACAATTTTATTGAATACAACAGATTGTTTTTGCTTCATTAGCCATACCTTTGCCTCCATGGGTGTTTCTGCCTGTATAAATGTTTCTCTCAAGTAGTTTGTCTGTGTTTCTATACCTTGCTACTGAA
Source organism: Podarcis raffonei (assembly GCF_027172205.1). Lineage (NCBI taxonomy): Eukaryota > Metazoa > Chordata > Lepidosauria > Squamata > Lacertidae > Podarcis > Podarcis raffonei. The sequence continues at coordinate 1,903,068 of NC_070611.1, forward strand.
CCCTGCCTCTGTATGATGCCTCAAGAGGCTGCGCAGAATCATCTTGAGATGAATTCAGTGTTTGTGAAGTGTACCTGGGTACCTTTTTAAGCCAGAGGTTTGGCCGCAACTCACCACTTACAGTTGTCCCCAGCCTTCAGTCTGGTCCTGAAAGGGGGGGGGGCAATGTTGTGTATGACACTGTTGTAACATGAAGAATTTGCTTCCTTTCAACCGGACCTAGAAGTTTTCTCTATAGGAGTCCTTGGTGAAACTTCATTGCAATTGCAGTATTGCTGCTGTTTGTGCCTCAGAAGGACTGCAACACACACACACCTGCCATGTGGTGCTATCTGTGCCAGATGTTCCTGAAACATATTAGGTAAAAAAGGAGGTGCAGGTGCATCTTTGCTTGAAAGTGAATAGATGACCAAATGCCACCAAACTTTAGCCTTTTTTCCGACCAAATTACTGAATCTTTCATGCTTGTGTGATGGGCAGAAATCCACAGTCTTTGATGTGGAGAACACTCCTTCTGTTGAATGTCTGCTTCACTGCAGCTGTTAGAAGCAAAGGAGTCTGGTCAGAAAAAGATGACACCCCACCTTACCTAGGATGACTTAAATGCAACAGAGTATGAGGCTCCTCTACCTTTTATAATTATATGGAGAGGGGAATATCATCAGCTACTGTTCAAATCAGTAGCACCTGAAAAAAATCCCACCTTCTGTATTGCTGTTAAAGGTAAAAAACAAAACAAAAAACTACAAGAGACACGACTAAGAGTTCAAGAGCCTGATCCCCAGTTGCATCTGCTCACGCTACTCAATTACCGTATTTTTTGCACCATAACACTCACTTTTTTCCTCCTAGAAAGTAAGGGGAAATGTCTGTGCGTGTTATGGAGCGAATGCCTGCGGGTGGCGGGGGGATCTGCTACAGTCGTGAGCAGAGGATCCATGGTTCCCCTTCCTTCCCTCCTCCATGGTTACAAAGCATGGATCCACATGGATCCTCAGGATTTTTGCATTGGGCTACTCCAAACTCACTGTCAGATCACATGTCTGTGGCCACAGCATGAACCACAAAAATCATATATCCACTATTTCGTTTAGAATATTTTTTTTCTTGTTTTCCTCCTCTAAAAACTACGTGCGTGTTATGGTCTGGTGCGTGTTATAGAGCGAAAAATACGGTACATCCTGTGTCTTAGTAAGTTGTCACAATACATTTTCATGCTAAACCATACATCTGGCAAGCAGAGATTTAAAAGAATTATTATAGTAAGAAACTGGATGGCATATGAAATAGAGAGATACATTATTTAACCCAATATTCATGTCTCAGGTTTGTTTTCTTAATATCCCTGCAGCCTGAAAACCTGTTGTACTACAGCCAAGATGAAGAATCTAAAATAATGATAAGTGATTTTGGACTGTCAAAAATGGAAGGTAAAGGTGACGTCATGTCCACAGCATGTGGCACCCCAGGATATGTCGGTAAGCATGCTACAGCATAATTTTCAGGACTAGTTTCATGTGAATTTTCCACCGATATCCCTGGCATTTTCTGCACTGGTTCAGACTAGAACAATTGTTTATGGTAAGTCACCAAGCCACGTGCAGTCCAACAGCCATATATTGTTGCCTCAGGGAACCTATTTAAGACTTTTGCTTTTGTTGCCTTCCTGGAAGTAAAGAAACAGGGGGAGGGGTATCAGGCACCTAGCAAGCCACAATTCATGGTTGATGGGTAACGTTTGGCCTTGGCTGGTCAAGGCTGTAAAGGCCTCTGGTACCAACAGTAGTTTCTAGGAGATGATTTGCTCTGGGTTTATGACACAGGAGGAAAGGGTTGGGGAAAAGCCTTCCCCACATGTTCTGATCCCAATCCTGTTGCCCCTACAGCTTTTATCTAAATGTTCACTCATCTAATGTACCATTTAGTTTCACTCTTAGATGTTGAAGATAATTGGCTAGATTTGAGAGGTGTCTGAAACTTGAAGTTACCATCTCCTAATGCACATCTTTGCATCTGCCAGTTCAGTTGTAGCATTTGAACAAAGTTACAAAGATGCATATACAGTTTATATATCCTGCATCACATTTTGAATTAACTATAAAAAGTCATATATATTGTATCTATAATATATGAGATGCATTTATTTTGAGGTTTCCAATTAATTTTTCTCTACTTGTAGTTAATTGTCTTTAAAAGGCCTGTGATTTTGTCTGGGTCAAGGCTAGCTAATGTGTTGCCCTCCAGATGTTAAATTATAGCTCCCGTCATTCTCAACCATTGCCCATGCTGGCTGGGACTGATGGGAGGGAGTTCATAAACTCTGGAGTGTGAAAATGTAGGCTATCCCTGATCTAAGCTACAAATAAGCTCCCTGAATCCTTGAGAGCTCAGGAAATGTAGTCAGGATATAATATTGGCCTCAGAAGTCAGCACCCTAAAAATCTCAGTTTGCTTTTTGGGGCGGGTTGATGGGCCTCATTTTTATTATTTGCTTGCATGCGTGGTGCCATCAATGTGCAGCATAACAATGAGAAAACCGGTCCCTGCCCCGAGGAGAACCTGCAGTCTAAAAGCCAAGAGAGGGAGAGGATAAAATGGAGAAGGGATGAATCGAGGAGGGATGTACATCTGTTCTGTTACTCATCCTTAGGCTTTGCTTCCATGGGCAAGGAGAGCTATGGACTTGTGTAAAAGGCTTCATGAGTGGGTTTTGCCATGGCTGCAACATTGCATGATAAAGGGCTCAGCCACACTTGTGCCACGGTTTCTAGCCACAGTCCATGATTTGTAGGCACAGACCCAAGTGGTGTTTTTTCCTTCCGCTTTCCCTTAGAAAACCCACTGTTTATTGTTGAATCAGAACAAAGTAATGTCAAGCTGAGGAAAACCCAACTGAGGGGTGAACAGCAGGTTTTCCCAGAAAAAATGGTGGGAGGAAAATAAACATGCCTACAATCACAGATCTGTGCATTGAAATCATGGCAGAAATGGGAGGATGGATGGGCCCAAGCAATGCATTATTTATAAAAGTCACAAAATTCAGCTTTTGTTGTCATAGAATTTGGGGCGCCTACATGTATTATATTTACATTTAGTGTTGCAGAGTGCATACAGTACTATAAAAGTCCCCCAGCAATGTCAGATCCAAGAGTTCCAAATATCACCTAGTCAAGGCTACACAAAGAGGAAGTGCATGCTTAGCTCAAGCCTGTTAGGATTTTATCCTGCCATTTATTTAAAACTGCTAAAGAAAGTCAGATAGGCATGTGATAGTACTTTCACTGGACCAATCAAAATTGAAAAATGGAACAAACTTCTTAATTTCACAGAACTCTTCAGAGGGCAAAAACTAGAATAAAAAGGAGGCAAATAATCTTGTGGTGGGAGAGAGAGACAGAGACATAGCCAAGAATCTTGAACTAGGCATCCTGGAACATGCCAGTGCAACTGCTCAGCCAATGTTACATGGTCTTGGACCATGTCACATGCATCCTCCTGGCAAATTCTGGGAATTGGCTAGGAATTTACCACAAGTGTACAATCTGTCAGGCATAAGACTGCACACAGACATGCATGTGCACATGGTAACTGTTTTTCTTGGTAATCTTGAAACATAGAGCAGATTTGATATTCCTCAAAATTCTGTGTAAGGATCATATGTCAGGAGTGCTCTGATGGTGTTTCCTGCTTGGCAGGGGGTTGGACTCGATGGCCCTTGTGGTCTCTTCCAACTCTATGATTCTATGATCATACCAACACATGTGATATTATTTTGTGAAATAGTGTACAGCTTGTACCAGATTAGATTTTGGAGTTAGTTTGGCTTTGTGAAATTCAACTAGAAACCTTCTTTCTGAAGTTCAATCTATGAGTTGCATGAGAGCTAAGAAAGCTCATTTGAACAGTTCATATTGCTTGCTTATCTTTCTTAATTAAAATGTGTTGGGGATCATTGATCAGAAACAATATGTCTCTAACAAGCATCTCTCTCTCCTCCCCCACTTCATTCTCTTGATTGAAAAGTGACGGAGGATGAGAGCTTTTTACTTCTATTTTCAGAAAATAATCCCATTATATTTTCTAAAACAGTAGTTGATGTGAGAAGGAAACAATGTTTTGTGGAAATAGGGAGCTGCTGAGAGGATTATTTGGAGTCATGTCAACTGATGATTTGAAGTGATGCTGACTGAGTCTCCCTGTATTATTGACAACAAAAATAGATACGTGAAAGCCCTATGAAAAACTCATTTTGCTTCCCTTGGAATTTTTCTGATGTTTGACTCCATTTTCCGCTCCTTTCTCTCTTGTCTCCTTTGTTTCTGTCTCTCAATTTGTAAGCCTGTTGAGGCAAGAAGTGGTTATCTCACACAACATTCATGGATGACACAATATGAAGCAACAATAACAATCACAGATAAGTGCCATAAAAGTGCAGTGGCAGCATGCAGGAAGGCACAAGTTCCCTACCCCAATCCTTAGTTTGTAGACAACTTTTGCTTGGCGTTAATTCCTATCACTTTGTGACAGACAGCTAGCCCTGCTTCTGACAGCCAAGGCAGATCATTAGTCAGCTTGCTAGAGGGGCAGTGACAGCTGTCTCTCTTAGATCCCTTTGCAGGAGAGGAAGCATATCATGGTGACACACTGCACTAGATTGTTGTCTTGTCCCAAATCTTCCATTTGGCAGCACACTGCTGCAGAACTGTCAGGATTTCTTAGTGATCAGTGTGAATCAAAGCTGTTGTGAAACGTGTCTTTTTCAAGTTTCCAAAAGTTTTGTGTTTTGTTTTTTCTTGGCAGGAAATTGATGGCCTTCCACCCCTTTTTTCTCCTTCTTGTTTTTATTTACCATCCTCTGATCTGATCTGTCAGATGCTGCTCTTGAGTATGATTCACAGTTTAAAAATAAAAACTCTTTAAAATCTTAGCATTTCAAATGGTGGACGTGGGGCTCATGCCAGGAAGGTGACAATCAGGAGTGGCTCATATCCATTAGCAGGTGGAACACAGGACTAACTCCCCTCATCCATCTGTCAGCTGTTGGCTCAGAAATGCTTGAGATGGGAGGAGAGGATTTTGCCACTCCTTTGCAGAAGCAAGCATCTTCTTCCTTGTCTAAGCCTCAAAATATATACATAAATAAGTTTATTTCTCAAATGTTTCTGACCGAGGACATGAAAACATAAAATGGAACCAAGTGATTATGGTGGCACAATGGGTCAGTGTGTCTGACTGTTAACCAGAAGGTTGGTGGTTCAAGTCCACCCAGGAATGGCTGTGAGCAGGTTTTCTGCATTGCAGGGGGTTGGACTAGATGACCCTCGGGTTCCCCTTCAGTTCTACGATTCTATGATATAACTTGGCTGCAATATGAAGTAGTGCTTGCAGAAAGTGACACTGTGATAACAGTAATTTCCACCAACCATATTTCATCTTACATTTCTAAAATGTGCAGCCCTTCTCCTTACTACTCTGTTTGGCTGTCCACTACTAATGCCTTAGCTAAAAACCTGCATTAAGGGAAAGGCTGCAGTACCAAGGCAGAGCATCTGCTCTGTGTGCAGCAGAGCATCTCAGGTCAGTCCCTGGCATCTCCAAGCAGGGCTGGAAAAGATGGACTCTCTGGAGAGCTGCTGTCAATCAGAGTAGACAGTGCTAAGCTAGAGTGGTCTGACCTGGGTTAAAAACAACAATCCTAAACATGCTCACTAGAGAGCAAGTGCAAGGAAACTTAAGAGGGACTGACTGCTGAGTAACTATGCATAGGATAGTGCATTTTCCAATGCACCATTTCCAGTGTTTGATTTCAGTGCATTTCAGCCGGTTGTGCACATCATACAAGTGTGGAAGCAAAAGAACACAGAGAATAGAAAAGCAGAGTGCATAGTGGATAATGTGTGGATCTATGCAAGTTGATGAGCCCTCCAGTCCAACTTCTGCTTGCCTGTAAGAGAAATTGTCTTGAAGATTCCAATGACAGATTGTCTATCCAACATGAGATAAAGAGACCTGAATTTACCAGTCTGTCAAACACATATGCATAGCTTCATGTGAGACTTCACTCTCAAAAATAACCGTCTCTGCAAGTGGCCTGTTCATGTATTAGTGCAGTGCTGGAAGATGAAACTCGTATGAAACTGCAATTCCTCATCATTAACTGATAGTTCTGTAATGTTTTTATATGTAAAATGGGAAGTATAATTTTAGGGGGTTCCTTTCTGTGATATTATGAGAACAACACTGTAGAACATCTTCCATTTGCACATATTTCTGAGCAAGAAAAATTTATCTGCACTGCAAACTTATATCAGTTTGTAATTGTTTAACTGTCATGACTTCCCTCAAAAAAATATTGAATTGTAGTTTTTGTCAAGGTGCTGAAAAAAATATTAGCGATTCCTTGATCCTTTCACAAAACTATAGCTCCTAAGGTTCCCCGAGGAAAGGGAATTACTATTAAACCAGTTTAACTCAGTACTGTAATTAGTGTAGATACGCTCATAGTATCATAGCTACCTTAATTTAGATCGTAAAGCATCTTGGGGCAGAAAGCTGACTTTTTACTTAGGTTTTTCTGTGACGCACACTGTGTTTATCAGAGATGGATAATGTGGTGCCCTTCAGAGGTTGCGGCTATTGACCTTGCTGGATGGGGCTGATGTGAATTGTATTCTGAAACATCTGGTGGGGGCCATGTTGGCTACATTGATGGCACCCCCACACATGTTGAATGGAATTCAACATAGGGGTATGCATGTGGAGAATGAAGCCCACTCATGCAACATGGCTTTACCCTGTTGTCTCTCCCCATGTGCCCCCCTAACCTTCTTTGGGGGTTCCAGCAACCCATCAGAGCAGATTTTGGAGTTGTTGGAGGAAGATATTTGAGAAAATCCCAAAATGTGAGTGGACCTTGTTCCATATATATATATATATATATATATATATATATATATATATATATATAATGTCTGGCATTTCTGAGGTTCATAATTCCAAGATTATATTTCAGTGGCAATTGAATAGAGCAGGGGCAATGTATGTTAACTTCAGTGAACAACTGTTGAGTTCTGTGTTTGAATTTTGGCTCATTCCTTGGCTTTTGTGACATTTATGGATTTTCCTTCCCTCTCCCTCCTTCTTTCAGCTCCTGAAGTTCTTGCCCAGAAACCCTACAGCAAAGCAGTAGATTGTTGGTCCATTGGAGTTATTGCATATATTCTGTAAGTAGTATCAAATGAGGTTACACTAGTGATTTCATTATTAATCTCAAATACTTTCAAACACAGTGTGCCACGTAATAATAATTAATAGTGGGTTGTTTGCTCAGTGACCACCATTTTCAATCAGACCCATGATCAGATCTCATGTATCATTCCGTTTTTCTAAAAATCAGTTTTCCTGAATGGGATGAACAGCAGCTTGAGGGCGGAGGCAATTTTCTTTGTGAAAATGGTGCAGGAGGAAAGGCTTAACCCTGCTTCCCATTCTGTCCCACAGCCAAGTGACCCCATTGAGGTGGAAGTTCTGGTCAGAGATCCCATCTGATCAGATTTGGCCCTGAGTCTCTGAAGTATTTTAAGATGTTGCCTCACACTGCTATGCTTTTAAGCAACTAATATGTTAATGTTTTTATTATGATCATTGTATTGTAGCAGACATCTTCACTGATTAGAAGCTGCCATGAGAATCTGAACTGGCTGGTTTAGCAGAGTAATATTCATAAATAAATAAATAAACAAATAAATAAATAAATAAATAAATAAAATATGTCCTCTGATAGAACTGGACACAGAGCAATGGGGAAAGAAGCTAATTCTGGCTTAGTGCTGTTTTTTTATGCACGGTTGAGTATATTGTAGATTACAAGTTCAAAAAATGTTAAAAACCTCAAACAAATAAGATGTGATAAGAAATACTAAGGTTGCTTCAGTGCCAGCCCTGAATGCTTCATTTTAATCATATCCAGTTCTCAGCAGCTTTATGATCAGACTTTTTAAAAAACAGAAAATTCATATTGTATGCTTTCAGCAGCTTGAAACTTCCTGTTATTCCATATGTCACATTCATTTTATTTTATTTTAAAGCAACTACATTTTTTTCTTGTTACAATTTGTATATTTAAAATAGGAAGATTCAGCCCATTGCAGGTGTGGATCCTGGGATTCCCACAGGGTATAAGAGAGCCCTGTTCCCTGCCCTGCACCCATCAGATGCCAGGCTGTGTCAGAGAAGGGACCGCCTTCTCCGTGGTTCCTTGCATCTAGCCATCTTGCCTCCACTCACTCAAGACGTGTGAACTGTGCTCCTTGACCACACAGAAGGGAAGGCTAGCAGAGTACCTACTCTCTGTATGCACCTCAAGAGTAGTAAGATGAGAGGGATCTGTTACGCTCTATGACAAGAGTTCCCAGTTGGTAGCCTGCAGACCCCAGGGGGTTCACGTAACCCACCCAGGGGGCCATGGCACCATTCATATAAGAAAAAGAGATACCCAAATTTTCAAAAGTAGGGGGTCCATGGCTTGGCTTCTGAAAAACTGGGGGTCCACAGTACTTTGCCAACTGGGAACCACTGCTCTACGAGATCTCTGCACTTGGGGGTTTACCTACTCAAAACTATGTTGTTTATTCTGTTCACATACAAATGTACACAGAACAATTTTGAGCTTGTCATATATATTTTCCCCCAGCATCAATGTGTGAATATTAATCCACCACATAGTTAATCTATTACCAAAATCTGAGGCCATTACCTAAACTATCCAATTGGTAATATACCTCTGAAAACTAGTGGCTTGAGCAAGCACCAGAGAAATGGTGATTATCTTTAGGTCTGCTTATAAGCTTCAGCAGGCTGGTCTGAAGTGATAGCCTACCTTGGATTATTGTCTCAGCCAAATTTTGTAAGGGAAAGTGGTGATTATATGGTTATAGTGCTACAAAGATCAAGTAAAAAGCTGGTTGTTGGTTGCATAATATTATTGACAGAAAACTGTCATCCTCAATTATACATTGAGAGCAGATTTATTGATTGCTCCAGCCCACAACACAACTGCCAGGGGATCGAGAGATAATCACCCAACGATCCTACATGAAGATGTCACATGTTGGATGAATGAAACACTCCTTGGGGGGAACAAGGAAGGGAAGCAACATTGGGGAGGGGGAGAAATGCTCAAACCATGTCATTTAAAAGTCATTTCCTCTTCACTAAGAATTCTGAAAATTATAGTTTATGGATTTAGGGAAGTTAGGGCATCTCTTCAAGTTACAATTCTTAGGGGGGAAGCTGTGACAGTTAAAGTGGTAGAAAGCCATGATGGGTTTGTGGTGTTGAAAAACCATGGCATCCTCCAGAATACTCCATGTGATCCCACCCTCCTTGCAGCACCCACCCTGTTTTGCCTCTCTAGCCTTTTCTTTCCCCTTTGCCTTCTTTGCCCGGTTCTTCTCCAGCTCCACCACATCCCTTCTGCCTGGGGGCGACTGCCCTGGAATCTGGACGGTGTGGTTTTTAACATGCTGAGCAGCAACTATTTCGTTACAGATCTCAAATCAGTGTGCTACACAAGTGATGCTTATTTGAAAAATGGAACTCAGAGAAGCAGTCTTCTTGTCTTCCAGATTAATGTTTTTCGATTAATGCCCTTTATCTAGAACTGAGGGAGGAGGCTGAAGGCAAGCAGAGAAAGCATCACAGCTCCCAAGAAATCCTGTCAAGGCTGATTTTTACTAAGTGGTCCCTTGGCAAAAATATTGTGAAGAATGACTGTCACTTTGTTTTGTACATGACAATTCTTGAGCTGACTCTCAATGGAAATATTAGCATTTGCTGTAGGAGAGAGAGAGTTGTGTATTGTTCATTTAGGGCTTATCCCCGTGTACCTTTTGCCCCACTCTTTCTGGGCAGAGCTTCAGTGCTCATAGCTGTCAACGTTTCCCTTTTTAAAAGGGAAATTCCCTTATTCCAAATAGGATTCCTCATAAGAAAAGGGAAAAGTTGACAGCTATGTCAATGCTCCTTGTCCAAGTGGTTTTTTGTTTTTTGCCCCAAACTTTCACAGCAAACTTGGGTTTTCCACAGATTGATGGCTGCTCAGATCACTGGCACCAGGCATAGGGGGTGCAAGGGGTTCTAGCCTCCTCAATATTTTGAATTGTGGGCCCAGCTCCCCCCAATATTGAGGGGCCGACACCCCCCGCCACTGCCAGTGCACCCCAGCCTCCATCCAGGAGTTGGGAGGGGGCTGGGACCAGCGAGGGCAAAGATTGCTCTCCATGAGTCCCACCCCTGCTGGCCGCATGCTGAGGAGAGGACGGGGGAAAGGGGGGCATGTCAGCACCCCTGGCTCAGCTTCAGCTTTTAAGAGTGTGTTTTTGTGGGGAAAGCTCTGGTGCAAAGAAAGGGGGGCACTCAGACACAAGGAAAGGTAAGTGTGGTTGGGCCCTTATTCTATGGGATCTTAAAAAGTGTATATTTACTTAAAATAGAGTCAGTTCTGAATTAGTGATGCCCTAATTCAGAGCTTCACATATGATGTAACTTTCCACTCCTACGGCCCACTTGAGACAGCTCAAAATTATTGTGGCCCGTGAATCACAAAATGGTGAAATACTGGGGGGGGGGCGGGTTGCTGACATTCCATTTGGAAGCCCAAAGTTAATTGTGAAAAACTGAAGTTCTACTTCAATCACTTGTTCTCATGTGACTCAAAATGTCCTGCTTTTTTTAAAATTGTGTGTATTAGGCTCTGTGGGTATCCTCCCTTCTATGATGAAAATGACTCCAAGCTTTTTGAGCAGATCCTTAAAGCAGAATATGAATTTGACTCTCCATATTGGGATGATATCTCTGACTCTGGTAAGGAGCAAGTAGAATCACAAATTAGGTACTTATTCATATCAGTATCCTTTGTTGTTAGTGAACATACTTTTTCTGCATCATACATTGTTTTAAATACTGCCTTCCCCTCTCTTCCCAACAGTACATACTCATCTCTTCTTCTGAATCCTGGCACTTCTTGTATTCCACTTTTCCTCCAGCTCCCACATTGTAAGCATAATGTGGGAATAAGAGGACTCGTCCACACTTGCTTATTTTAAAATAATTTATACAGATTGCAGAATTTAGCATTTCTTGGTGCAGAATTTATATGACCTGGTCATAGACATTTTTTAGAAGGCATAGACCTAGCCTATGATTCATTCACTGTGATGGAAGTTGACTTTTTTCAGTTCACGCTTTATATGAGCAAATTCCTGGTCCCCAAAATATTCAGCTACCATCACGTATGAGAAATCTAGTAATAATAATTCAGTAAGGAAGATGTGGCTTTATGAATAAAAATGGCAGTCTGAGGAGACACATAAATGTAGAATTGAATTACATTATGTATGATCGTTCACTTGATTGACTTATGACTGCTTTAACACCTTATATGTGTATAAAATGCTCCTTACTTTAATCTACTACCAGAACCTGCACCCTAACCCCATATCTCCCAGTGTTATGTCTCCCAGTGGGACACCATCATATTGTTTCAGAGGATCAGATGACTACAATGTGCAAATTAAGATGAGCCTTTAATACCACTGTGTGCTTTTCTTGTACTTCCTCCTTCCTTCTCTGAAAACAGCCAAAGATTTTATTCGGAATTTGATGGAGAAAGACCCAAACAAAAGATATACCTGTGAGCAGGCAGCCCGACATCCCTGGTAAGCAGTTACTCAGTTTATTGCCATGTCCAGAAATTGTCAACACCATTTGTCTCCATCATTAATCAGTGATTATCAAACTCTTCACTCAAGGGGTAAATACCAAGGAAGCACAAAAGAGAGCAATTACCTTGAAAAATCCTTGCTTAATGGTTCCCACCTAGCATCATAGCCAGCAATGGCATAACAGTCAACAGCATTGAGCTGTGATTGCAATCACATTACAGAGAAAGGTTTGAGACTCAGACTTTGCAGGCAAGGAGGAGGTGTCAACGGAGAACAAAAGCAGAGAAAAACAGAAACCTCACTCACAATAAAATAAGAGCAAATCACTATTCACACATGGCCAGCTGTGTTCAATGAATTCAGAGGGGAGGGGTATATTCAGTGTCATGGCCGCCCTACCCCATCCTTAATGCATACGTGCACATGCCCAACGAACCTCAAATCAGGGTGAGGTGTGCGCATGATAATGCATGCTGGACCTACGTACACACATGTGCTATTTGTTACAACGGAAGCAGGTGAGTGGCTGTGATCCCATTGTCCCACCAAATCTTCACTTTGCTATATTGTCAGTGTAAAACAGAAATGCAACAAGAACGTAGGAAGAGCAGCACTAAATCAGACCCTGGGCCCTTCAAGTCCAGCATCGTGTTTCCACAGCGGCCAACCAGGTCCCTATGGGAAACCTACAGGACATGGGGCAAGAGCCCTCTCCTGCTCTTCTTTCCCAGAAACTGGTCTTCCTAGGTGTCCTGCCTCTGATCCTGAGGGTAGAAGAGAGCTATCCACAGTAGTCTGAACTTGTCTACTTTCTCTTTAAAGTTGGCAGCCAGCACCACATAGGAAATCCCGTAGTTTAACTATGGACTCTTTGAAGAAGTTCTTCAATTTTTCTCTCCCAAATCTCCACCATTCAGTTTCACTGGACGGCCCTGAATTCTAACTGGAAAATGTCAGGGTGAATCGGAAGTTTGTAGGCCACAGAATCTAGCATTGAAGTGCTCTTCACATCTGTTCAGAACCATTTCCAACAAAAAGGACATGTGAGAAACCTTTAACCATTGGTCAAAAACTTCACAAAGAGAAGGAAATAGTGTATATTTGAATGACATCATTCCATCACAGGCCTCAGGAAATTAAATAAGTCATAAAAATGATATCTCAAGCACAGATCAAATGATCAGGAACATACCTACCAGCAGAAAAGTAGGTCACCTTTTTATATTTTTGAATGGAAAAGAATTTTCCAAGATGTTTTATCCAACATACACAGCTTATTGGCCTGGATGATCATTTCTGTTAGTTACTGGAATAAAATACAACACACACATTTGAAGAGCTCCTAACACAATTTTTCTTTTCATTTAACCATTTGATTCCCAATCAGCAATTGAATGCTGTTGCTAAAGGCCTGACAACATTTTTCTCCCAACCTTTTATCCATAATTCAGGCTTTGAATATAGGCCATCAGTTACAAAGACTGTTCACCATGTTAGTATTGTAATGCCCCCTTCTTGCACACAGTGCTCTGGAGTTACTAGTGCTTATGTCTTGTTGAAATCAATACCATGCATTGACAGAAGTCCTACAGATATCAATTTAAGTGTGCTTAAGCCTTCAATTTTGAAGCCTACAGTGAAATACTGTGAGTCTGGCACCCCAGTACTGAATAAAAAATAGCTCACATTGGGCTGTGCTATATCATCATCATCATCATCATCATTTCAATTTATATACTACACTTCATCCATAGATCTCAAGGTGGTTCACAACATAACAATACAATAAAACAGACAAAATACATAATAAAAATAAGAACAAAACCAAACCAATAATCCCCCCTTCCACAACACATTTAAAAGGGTATCGGATGTTAATCAGCCAAAGACCTGGTCAAAGAGGAATGTTTTCGCCTGGCACCTAAAGGTGTACATAAGGAAAGTATTTGTCTACTCAGTGAAAACTATTTCAATGCCTTGCAGTACAACTGGAGTCCTGATTATTACAGCATGCAAGTCTTATTAGAAAGATAACAGGATGGGAAAGAGGGATGGCAGGCAAGTAGGTTAAAAGTTGAGGGAGATCTTAAAGTTGCAACGTGACACCCCTAATAGTTCACCACCTGCTTATAGCTTTGTGTAGACCCTACGTTTCTACGTTTTTCCAAATCTGGCATATATAAAAGCAAAGGATCCATGCTGAGCCACAAAAGCAGGCCAGTGGGGAAGCCCTGTTGTAACAGGCAATGTTATTTGAAATAATCCACACATTTATATGGGTTGGTTTAACCTAAGAGGCAGGTGATTGTGGTCCCATCTGCAGGGATTATTTGTCAAGCAAACCTCTTTCTTAAGGCTTTTAGTGCATTTCAGGGCAGAAGGTCTGGTCAAGCTACATTGCTTTGACATAGAACTTGGGGTAAACAGAGACAGGCAGTAATTTTCTGGGGCCTGATAAGTGTTTCAATTTTTTTCTTTCATGCAACATCTGTGATAATAAATGACAGCAATTACCCTGAATAAGTACATCTTGTCAAGGCAGAATCCTGATCCTGTACTAAACCACAGAGTTCAGTTTTTAATGACTCAAAGGGAAAAGATGAATGCACAGAATTGTCAGCTCAAGGGCTAGCCATAATTTTTCTTCTAAAAAAAATTGTAAGATCAGAGAGTGGAGGAAAAACCTATTTCATTCAAAGACTCTTAGGAAAAAATATAGGGACAAATCATGGCCTTATTTAATAAGGCTCATTTAATTTCTTTCAGAGTCCTTCAATTGTTTGTTAGAGCAAGGCCCAATAGTACAATTGCATCATTAAAAACAGTTTATGTAAAAGGATTATATTGTCACTCTGTGAAAAAGATGATTTACAGAGGAGTTGGTTCCCAGGCAATCCTATTTAAAGTGTGAAATGGCTCCCTGAGGAGAATAAGTGATGTTTATAACCTTCATTTAAACTCTTCTCTGGCCTCTCCCAGTACTCTGTTTATTTTGGAATCTGATCGGTACTGGATGTGTATATGTTTCAGGAGTTATGCTCCTGCACCATTATCTGCTACACAAACTTTGCGCTTCCATCATCTGGGTGATTGTTTCCAATGAGGCTTTGGCCTGAGTGGCTTTCAATAAGTATATACAGCAGATTCTGAAAACAGTGGAATTGAGAACTTGCCCAGTGTTCCATATCTAGGAATATTGAGAACAAAGCTAAACCCTCCCAGAAACAAATCCAGGATGCCCCCTGCCAAGCAACAGGTATTGCATTTTATCCTGTGTCCTAAAATTGTTGTCTTGTGCATTTCACCATTGCTGTTTCACATCATAGACTGCTGCTTGTGAGAGCAGGGAACTGCACAGCATGACAACATCAGTATACAAGCTAAGCTGTTGTAGAGAAGGAGAGAGAGATTCAACATATGGCTACTATGGGGGGGGGGGCAAACGTATTATTTTTTGTAACATTGGGTTCCATCCTCAGGAAAATGAATCCTCCCCCAATGCGTGTGTGTGTGTATGTGTGCACGCACGCGCACGCAGACACACACACACACACACCACACAAGACCAGGAAGATAAGAGATTGCATAACAATATAGGTTTGGAATTGGAAGGATCATCCCTAGAAAGCAAAGCATATTAGTAACACAAGATGACTCCCATTACTATTACATATAACCCAAGGTTAAGATGCTGCAGTATCACCTACAATCTATGCTAGAGAACAGTGGAAAAACAAGGCGGAGGAAGAGAAAAGCTATCAACAGCCCCTTGAAACCGCTGCTCACCTGCAGCCAACTGACAAGACATGGGTAGCAAAGCACGCAACTCCTCAGTAAACCCAAGAGCCAGTTGCACTCTTTAATTACCCAGTGTTAATTAAACCATTGTTAGTATGCTAGTGCATACTTGGAGGCAAAAGCAGTGTGTACCCAGGTATTATATGATGTGTAAACCATGTCTGATATATCCAAAACGAAACAAAAAATAGTAATATTAATTACTTCCCCTCTCATTTATGTACACAAACACACAGAGATCAATATGCAAAGGATGCAGGTAATCTTTATCTAGGATTTCAGCCTAAGCAGGGCATTTCATAGGCAATTGCTTCTTTCGTCTTACGCTGGCATCTCTCCAGCCCTCCCACCCTGTGCAGGCCACCTCTGGCCCCTTCTCAGAGTATTGCTGATTCCCATCCTGCCATGGCACTGACTTCACGCTATGGGTGTAGTGGAACATTTCAGGAGTCCTGCTGATGTTTCTGTAGGGACAGAAGGAGGGATGCTCACTTGTCAGCAGCAAGATTGCTTCTGATACTTGAATCTGTGGCTGCCTCCTCAGACTCCCAGACAGGCATCAACATGTATTGGGGATGGGAATTCCTCCTGGTCAGTTAAATCTATTGTGCTTATTCATCCTAGTTAAACGGTCAGGAAAGATGCCAATTAGTGTCACTAGTTTTGTAGTTATCTCTGCATTGATAATAGTACCAAATACTTTCTTGATCCCCAGTTAATCCTGTATTTGTCACCTGGGCAGCCAGGATAGGTTAAAGTCAATGACCCAGCGATGAAAAAGGAATTGGGTCTCTGACCCTGAACCAATCACAGTTAGCTCTCTCTGTGTGTGTGCGCGTGTGTGCGTGTCATCAAGCCATAGCTGAACAGGGTTTACCATAACTTTATTTTGGATATATATGTCATGATTTATACCTCACATTTCAGGCAAATAACAGCACAATGGCACAATGCTATTTTTCTGCTCCAAAGTGAGCCCCATTGAATTCAATGCAGCCTGCTCACAGGCGATGCTAAACACCCTTAACAGGAAGTGTGAACACAGTCCTATACATGCCTGCCCCAATGCAAGTCCCATTGCACTCCATGGGGCTTATTCTCGCTCAGGTAAATGGTATAGGATTGCTTCCTGAATCGCACTGAACGCAAGTTTCTGGCCACTTGCCTGCTGACTGGCACCACCTGCTTCCTTCACACCCAGCTCTTTTCCACTGGTTTCAGCCAGTGTTTACTTGTTTTAGGGTTCCATTATGGCTGCATGAAGCTTCTTAAATTTCATTGATTGCTGCACAAGACTTTTAATATTTCCCTTGGTAGTAATTAAGTGATTGATATGGGAACGAGAATGTTGTTAAGAGGGCATCACTTCATTCAGAGTCTTGCACAGTCTGTGCTTTTTTGCTAAGATTTTGGGTATGAAAAACCTCACGATCAGATTTGATTTAAAACTATGTGGTGTTAGTTCATTGCTTAGGCGCTATCCACAACACAATAGACCTTGAGTGCTTTTAGAAGCAGCTGCATATCCTGAGGCAGGAAAAAAATAGCAAGCAAGCCAGTTAAAGCTTAGAAGTTATGTCTAGAGAAAAACATTGAATTTCAAGAAAGGTCTTGCAGCATTTTCCTTTGGCTTTAAGGGAGCGGTGACTGGGAGGGATGCAGATGTGGGGCTTTGGACTGATCTACTGATTTGCACCATCCTGCAGCTGCTAAAGGTACCACAATTAATGGGAGAGGAGCTTCTGATGAGCAGCAAGTAGCACTGGTGGACATGGCTATTCCCTATTCCCTGTTGCCATCTAAAACAAAGCCCAAATGTCTGTATCTGTGTTTGCACACTTGTATACTTCTTCCTGCTTCTGCCTCTCCCATTTCTCCATTCTCCACCCTTCGTTTCCACTCTTGCCTTCTCTCACTGTCAAAATATAGATTATAAACTCCTCAGGGTAGGGACTTGTCATGTAATAATGCTACTATATTTATTGTTGTTATTTTGCCACTCGCCAGTGCAGATGTCAAACAGGCCTGGGAGCAGAGCACACATGCCTGGTGACTGGAGCTGGTCTGGCCTGCTTCGGATTTATACCACACGTATGTTCAGCAGAGGGAGGGCTTAGTTGAGCTCCACCAGTGGGAAATGATGGACTTTTTTCTGTGTTTCACTGAAAAGTATCAATGCTGCAGCCCATTTTTCAATGAAGTCTATGGCCAAAATGTCAACTCATTTTAAGAGCACTAGATTGCATCCTATTCTTTGTAGAGTGAAGAACAGAGAGGAGAGCATTGTAAAACAATATTCTGAACCAAACATTCCAAATGTCTCATTTATCTTTTTTCAGGATTGCTGGTGACACAGCCCTCAATAAAAATATTCACGAGTCCGTCAGTGCACAGATTCGCAAGAACTTTGCAAAAAGCAAATGGAGAGTAAGCTATCATGTTCTCAGTTGCTTGTACTGTTGGGAAGAAATGATTTTAGCTTTATAAGGGAGTCTGCTATAGAGCAAAACATGGAAATTTTCCCAATTTTCAAAAGAATGCTTCTGATTTTCAATGGGAAAGTTTAGCTTGGCGTAGAGGTGCAATTCTTTTGTGAAGAAGTTCAGCTGAACTGGGCCCTGGGAGAGGTCCTCTGAGATAATGGACCCATGTTTTCCTTTTTCCTTCTCCTTCTGCTTTATAAAGGAGAAAGTTGGGAAGAGGGGGGATAGTATGCTCCGGCCATATCCTCCATAGCACCCCAAACAATTCCAGTCTTGCAAGCCCAAAACATACATGCCCTCCACCTATACTTATTTAACTACTAAAATGCCTTTTTAGCAGTAGCCCTGGCCCAGCAAGTCAAGTTTAAAAACTGATGGCATCAATGTCATTTATGCAGATTTAAATTATCAGGCACCATTGATTTCAGTGGAACTTAAGCATAGCTAACTTTCTTGGAAGTGGTGATAACAATTAACTGGTTTCCAATTTCTAAACTACTAATTGGTATCTAATATTTAGATTTCACTTTACTTCTCTGTCTTCTTGCAGTATTGCTATATATAACTAGCAGTGCAATGGTCATAACTGTCTAGTCTTGTCCCTTTCTGAGGGTGGGGGTGGTGCTTTGGATTGGTCTAGTGATGGAAGGGAAAGGGCATGAGAGATAGGGTATGTGCCATGTTCAAAATGGTATGTGGTGATGTTCTTTGTTCTTGGGTCACACGTCCCAGACACCGTCCAATCACAGGTGGCATGGCACCATCTGCCCTACGTAGCTACTGCTCATCACAGCTTTGGTTGTATGTCCTTAAACCCTCAACACTTCAGCACTGGGGAGTGAAACAATATATTTGCTGAATGTGAATGTTTTCTCTTAGTATTGTGTGGAAATAATATTTTTGGAAGTAACTGTTAAAAACATATGCACAAAAGCCACACACACACAAGCACATCACCAAATGATACAGTAAGACAACAGGACATCCTATCTGATTAAAGAGATGTCTTCCTTTGAAGTCTGTGGTGCTTTGTGCAAGGGCCACTTTTTTCCTTCACCAGGTTCCAGAAGCCAGGAAAATACCCAAGAGCAGCTTGTTCATTTATTTCTGTGTTGTTTTTTCCAGCAAGCATTTAATGCCACAGCAGTTGTGAGACACATGAGAAGGTTACATCTTGGCAGCAGTTTGGACAGTTCAAATGTAAGCATGTCAAGCTCCCTCAGCCTGGCGAAGCCACTACCTGATGGAACAACGAGGAAAGATTGTGAGTACATGACCCCAGACTAGCAAAGCTTGCCAGATCTGAGACTAGGTATCAGCAGGCACTTAGAGGTCATCTGTGCCACCTCTCGCTCCCTGCTCTGCCTAGTGCACACCTCGCTCAAGCTGATGCTGCAATGACACCTGGGCGGAGATGGTGGTGTCTTGGGCTGGCTGCTTCTCTGCCTGCTTGCTTGGGCAACAGCCTTTCGTCATGGCACTGTCAGTTGCAGGTTGGGAGAAGGAACAAGACAGCTAGACAGCAGGCAGCTCAGGAGGATGGCACTGGGCAGCAGCAAGAGGGTGGCAGGGAGGGCCTGCCTCCTTGCTCTGTTTAATTATAAAGTCAGACCTGAATCATTGCATTGGAGCATAGGAAGCAGCCTTGTGATTTCAGACTGTTACGAGCTCAGTATTGTCTTGACTGGCAGTAGAAGACATTTTCACCACCTGCTATGCGAACAAGAGATGAATGAGGATTGGGCCTGGGGCCTTCTGCATGCACTGAGTCGTGGCCCCTCCCAGCATAACACATTAAAGACATTGTTTTTGGCCTGTATTTCCTGAAACACAGGGATCTTACCTAGTGCTGAATCATCTTTCTCCCAAAAGCACAGCATGTCTCCCAGTTGGTTCACTTGGACAGCACAACTGTCATTTATATTTGAATAAATGGGATGCCTCTTATCTGCAACTGCTGTTTTCTCTCTGGAGATCAAACATTTGCACATTGGTATATTGTCAACAACTCAGTTCTGCACGGGCATTTTTGCCATGAATATCCAAAGAGTTTATAATCCAGTTTATAATACAGGATCTGAGTATCATGTCCAGAAAAGAGCTTTCCTTTTCCCCCTCCTTTTGAACAATTTGATGAGGGGAAGTGAAGAAACCAAGAATGATACTGTTTGGCAAATGAAAGGGCTGGGGAGAGTGAGACAAAAAGTGAACACATTTCACACATTTGCAGAGCCCAGATAGACTAAGGATCAGACCTGCTGTTGAGCCAAGTGAGGCAGCCACCATAGGCAACAGATTTGGCATAGCACAAAAGGACAGCAAATTGTTGGGTATTTAGTTTTTATTTTTGAAACATAATACATAGATTTTTTTTAATTTGTTACTGCCAGTAAATTAAATAATTGTGGAAAGGAATGCTCCCAAGCAATGTTAGAAGAAGGAGCCCAAAGAAGTTGCTTTTCAAAGTGGTTAGGTTTCCTCCTTCTTCAAATTGCTGTTACTCAGAAGTCTTCAAACAGGGCTCCAGGAAAGTTTATCAGGATTCCTCAATGAAAAGATTAGTGAGAGAACAAACTTCCCTACAGCTAAATGACATGGTAAGGTAAATTATCAAAGTACATTGAAGGGGCTGCGTGGACTGCAGGGATCAGGTATCTGCATGCATGTGTCAGAGCCTCAGACTAATCGCTAGTAGAAACTGTTATTGCAAACCTTAATTTAAGCTACAGACTTAGCTATTTAAACGAATTAAAGACTTCAGTGGCCTGTATGCAATAGATCTGCATCCCACAATGCAAAAGGCAGTGAGTTTCCATTACGAGGCATGAAAAACATTTGCTTCATGAACCCAGGGCTGGTTTCTTCTTCTAAAACAAAAATTCATTGTGGGTATCTTTATTATAAAAGATGAACCCAAAGCCTCTTCCTGAAAGAACTGTGCTTCTGTCATCTGTTTGTTCTATGAGGAACGCACGAATTCCCCCAATCTCAAGGGGAAGCTGCTTGTGGCCCAGGTGGATAGACCATGCCCCACTGAACCCACAGCTGCTGCAAAGACGAGAAAGGCATGTGGACTGTCATTCCAATTGCTTTTTGCATTCACTGTAGAGACAGTGCCCCTGAGGAATGACGGGCTAGAAACTTCTCTACAAACTTGTTTCTGTCTCTGGAAAGAGCAGTTCCCTGCAGGATAACAGGAATGTTGGCATCATCATAACTCATAATCACAATTTCATTCCACCACCCCCTCCAAGGAACTCTCAAGGTAGCAGATGCAGAGTATTCCCATTTTAACTTCATCGTTGAGTTTGCCTGGTAGATTAGGCTGAGAAAGTCACTGGCCCACTGAGCTTCATGGCTGAGAACAGAACTAAACTATATTATGTATTTGGGAGCTATCCCTGGAAATGGCAGCCCTGTGTCAAAATCTCCCACTCCCCATCTGTAACATCTAGTACAACTTTCCCAGTCCCTTGAAATTATTGCACTGTGCATTTTCCCATCCCCAGTCCACATCACTGGATCGTGGGAGACAGGGAAATTCACAGGGTAATTAATGGCTTCAGAATGTGAGGTAACTTATGCTAGACATTACAGAGCAGGGATGGCAAAACTGTAACACAGGCATTTTTGGCAGTAGCCCTGTGTTTATCATAAAATTTAGTTTCTCCCTGAGTGGGAGTGTAAATCTGGGTTTCCTTGTCTCTGCCCAACACTCAGACAACTACACCACACTAGCTCTTTGTTTTTTCCGTTGGTGGCTTCTGACTTTTGTCGCTCTCTTTCAGGTATGTCCCCATCCACCCCCTGTAGTTTTGCATCATCGGCTTCATCTGCGGTTTCTGCCGTAGGAGAGCGGAGACCGAGGCAGACCACAGTGACAACAGTGCATACAGGGACCAAGTGATCCAGACTGCTGCTGCCCCCGCCCTCTCGAAGAGGTCAGAGGTGGGGGGAGTGCCCAGGCAGGCGTGGAGATGCAGGCAAGCCTTCTCCTGGGTGATTTCATCCTGCATTGCAAGCTCAGTGAAGGACTGGAAAGAAGGATTTTTTTAAATGGCCATATTTTATACTGCAATTCTGAAATGTTGCATTTATCACCAACTGCAATGACTCTGGGAGGGTGGGAAGGGTCAGATCTAACAGTATCTGGTGCTGAGTTAATGAATCTAGGAATGTTCTAATGGACACTCATGCTAGTTCCTCAATGATTTACTCTATTTTCAGTGTAGGTAACAGTATATGCTTTTTCATTAACTAAAGGTCTCAACTGGATTATTTAAATAGAGGTGATTTCTGAGCATTATCATTTTCTTCTTTTATTCTTCTCCATATTTCTATCTGTGTTGGTTTTGTTCAGGGGTAGAAAGCATACACAATTTTGCATTAACCTTTCAGATCAAAAGGGTTTCAAATGCATATTATTCTTTATCTTATTATTCTTTAACATTGGACTGCAAACTAGTCTGGATCTTTCAGTGATGTGAAAACTAACTGCTTTCTTCCACCTCATTTTGAGAAAAGGTTGGTTCCCTTCCCATCACATGGATGCTTACTCAGCAATGGTCTAATTCTGAGTTGGTGCTTATGAACCTCCAGCCAAGGCTGACATTTGAATATGAGAAAAAACAAAATGCCACTAGCCTGCCACTTCCTACTGGATTCTGACAGTCACATAAAAGTTCCACCCAAGCAGTCCTACTTTACAGTATTGCTCTCTCTCTCTCTTGGTATATCTGCCTATGCCACCCCTGATTGGGTTGTTTTGTTTTTGAGAGGGACAGGATCAGCGAGGAAGTACAAACAGCCATGTGCATAATACCCACATGACAGTATACACAAATGTACATATTTGTTTTCCTATACCCATGTATGCATATATATGTAAAGTAGCTCTTAGTGTGGTGAACAAAGCCCATTTGGGATGCCTGGGTGAGTTGGAGCCGTCTCGCCTACCTTTTGTTTCTAGCTGTGCTGAGAGTTTTGAACTCTCGTGTGACTGACAGGATGATGATGCTATCACAGGTTGTCTCTCCTGGTGTAGTGAACGGTCTTGTGAATGCCCAGGCACTTCTGTAACATGTCTGGTAGAGATTTTGGCTCAGTGTCTCCTGTAAAATCTTACCTAGGAAATGGTGAGTTACAATTCCTGATGTATGCTGGAGCATACACAAGACCAGTTACTGCATATGAATTCTCATGCTGTGGCAGAACAGTTGTGCGAATTAGCCTTCACTACTGTAGCTTGCCACAAATGAGGCTTGCCAAAGCATTCTGAAAGGCTTCTGAAGGGAAGTGGTACTGTGGCTAGTCAATAGCACTGGGCATCAGCAATTCTCATTGAATTTGCTGTACTACTTGAAATAATGTGTTGTGTTTTGCAGTGTTTTGCACACTGAGAGCTTCTTTAGGTAATTCAGAGAAGTAGCAAAGGTTTGAGTAGCTTCCTTTCCCCACAGTTTCAAGTTTCATCTGAAGGCAATGTGATGTGCCTGTTATTTTCAGAAATGTGTATGTGTTCTGAATGTGTAACTCCTTCCTTATGTGGGGAGCAGAAGCCCAACAAATTTATGCTTCCTCTCTTTCCACATGTCTGGAATGTCCAGTGCAACTTTTAAAATATAAGTGCACCAAAATATCGGGAACGGCCTTTGAAAGTTCTCCATTTTAAACATCTGTGGTTATCCGTCATGTGACAAAAGCACACTGTGAAATGGAGGGCTGCCTATGTGTATGTGGTTATTGTTAATGCATGCTGCACCAAGGGCTGTAATTTGTGATTACAAGGAAGGAAAGGGCTGAGCTGAATGAGCAAGATCCCTTGGTAGGCAGGCGTTCACCCCAGCTGGTCATAACAAGAAAACTTGGTTTCCTGATTTAAAATCCCCAGTGAAGCTATTGTCCAAAGTACATTTTACAAATGCAGGCATCTGATCTGCTACAAACAAATAGAGCCACTCTTTCTTCTCTGCTATGGGATATACTTACTACTTCCCTGTGTGTATAAGATATAAACACCTGCCCAATTCTGAGTGCATTAGGCTTCATTGGAAAATACCTTATAAATTCATTAAATGCTTCTATGGTGACCCTCCTGCCACGTTTGTGTCAATTGCAGTTCAGTGGCAGAAGAGATGCTTTGAAACCATCATGCTTCAGGTCCTGTGCTTGGCATCTGGTTAAAGGATCTTCCAGAGAGCAGGACCACTGCACCAAGGCCTTTGGGCAGCTGCTGCCAGTCAGTGCAGAGGCCATTACTAGGCCAGAGGGACCAATGGTCCACCTTGGTTTAAGAGAGTTTCCTATGCCAGATACCAGCCTGGTCTTCCTTGTACAGAACAGCAAGACGTAGTTACCTAAGAATTGTCATGCTGCTCACAGCAAGCATTCAGCTTGTTAAGCATTCAAATTCTAATATCAGCCAGCCAGCTGCCATGGGTGCTCACAGACAGAGCGTGAAGATGGAAACCTTGCTGGTACTTAGTGATGCTCTGCATCAGAACAGAGGAAGTTCTTGGAAGACCTCTGAATGTATTCAACAGCAAATAAATATGTTGCAAAAGACTTTGACATATTCCCCCCACCTGAAACTTTGAAGATGTCATTTTAGATCAGACTCCCTAAACAAGGAAGTCTAATAGAGTCAGCACAGACACCATATCACTTGAGCCCTATAAAGTTATTACCCATGACAGATTTCAGTACTGGTGGTGTTCATAATTTGGAGTGAGACATGGAGCCATTCCTGAACCAGTTTTCCCTACAGAAAAAATCAGCAACCACCATATTGTATTCTACTGTACACAGAAACATGATCTGTTGACCTTACAGGAGTTTTCTAAAATTCACAAAAGAACATCTGACTTTTCCATTGTGGCTACTTAATACTCAAGATATATCACTTAGTAAATCCAACCACAGATAACACCAGCTGGCCTATAGCATCTTGGGAATCTGGTTCTTGATCAAGTCCCTTTTGCTCAAAGTGTAGGGTTGGGATTAAGGGAGAGAGAAAATTGCTTCCCCATATGCTGCATTGACCATACACAGTCCCAGTGTAAGAATTAAACTCAACAAACGCTCTATAGGCATTTCAGCTAAATACAGACAGTAGTACCACCTCCACTCTCTACTGTCTCAGTCTTTACCACCTAAAACCCAAAGCCATGTATTACGGATTTAGAGCAAAGCAGGAGTGCAAAAGCCTGTGTGGTGTATCTGCTGCTGAGCTTAGAGTATTCTAGACTGCTGGTAGGGACTGGATGTTTGAACGCTTCTTTGCATAAAAACTTTCCCTGCATATACAAAATGAGTCCGTCCAGGAGATGGTTCAAGGGTATTCTTCAGGGCAGACTATGAATGGAAATAAAGAAATATTGACATCCCTTCTACCCAGAATAGCCAGCACGCTCTTGATCAGTGCACATGATATTGATGCTAATGATACGAGGGAAAGAGAAGGATGTTTGCCATGCTAGGAGTGGTGGCCTGATTCAAAAGGTACTTCAGTAAAACTTTCTAGATGGCATAAGCAAGTGAACCAGTATCAGGGTGCAATCCAGCCAGAGTTAAACACGGTTAAACCCCATGTATGTCAATGGGGAAATTGTGCAGGTACTTAAGTCTCTCCTATTGACATCAGTGGGACTGACATGTACTTAACTTTGGCTGCATCATTTTGTAGACCTTTTCTCTCCTGCTTCTTTGCATTCAGAAAAGTAAAGGCTGTCCATATTTCCTTATAATCTGAGTAATGCATACAACCCTTTTTGTCCGAGTTATAGAACAAGTTTCTCTTACACTTTGAAATCTTGTGGCAACTAAGTGGCTTGCTTGTTTATTTTATCTAGAGAGAAACCTCATTGATGTTTCTGTTAAGGTTAAATCTTTATGGCACCAATTCTAAGTATCAGGATTCAAGCAGCTGAAATGTATTCCCTTTCTTTGTTTTGTCTTAGGATGCATACCTATGCAACAGAGTGATTTCATCCTTCACCTCCCAGGTTTTTTAAAAATAATCTAGTTTTAAAAGTTTTCTGGAAATGGACAGTGTGAAAGCGTATGTTTACCAGGTAGCCATGTTGGTCTGCCATAGTCAAAACAAAAAAATTTTTTCCTTCCAGTAGCACCTTAAAGACCAACTAAGTTAGTTCTTGGTATGAGCTTTTCGTGAAGAAGTGTGCATGCACACGAAAGCTCATACCAAGAACTAACTTAGTTGGTCTTTAAGGTGCTACTGGAAGGAAAAAAATTTTTTGTTTTAGCTCTATTTATGTCATTTATGTCATGGACACTAGCCAATATGTGCCCACAACAGCCGTACATTTATATGTGGTGAATGTGCATTTATCATTTATCCTTTTTCTGCTGGGAGGAGAAACAAATCTTTCCCCCCTGGCAAAACATGTTGAAAGCCAGTTTGGCCAGAGCCTACAATAACAGTGGGGTGGGAGGGATGTACATTTGTCTTGTGGGCTGTGATGAATGTATCTGTCTCCAGCTCTCAGAAAATGCTAGATTTAGTCACAGCCACACACAAGTTTTGTTTTGGGTTTTATTTTAATTTTTCCCTAATAGAAAACATCTCCAAATGTTGGTAGGAGATCACTGCTGGATAGACAGTGACACCAAAATGAAACTGCATGAAACTGCTTTGCATGTTTTCAACTGAATGCTGTTTTTATGCTTCCCTTCCAAAGGTTTGCCTCTATGTTAATACACATTCCAAAGTCCTAGGCTTCTATGTCTAAAATGCTATTTTGTAAAAACAATCTGGCTCCATAGCTCATTAACCATAACTTACTTCAGCTAAATGCAAAAGCTAATCTGTGAACGAAGCATGGCAATGGCAAATAAGGTAATTTCCCCCCCTCCTGTTTTGAACACTGTGGTTTCTAAAACAAGATCAGCTCTATAGAAAGACCTCAATCTATGCATTGGTCCATTGTGCCTGCAGAGTTGAGATGTCAGAAACAGAGTCCATCAAATATGTTATTAAAACAAGAAGTAGCAGGAAATCTCATCTGCAAATTACAGCCACAGAATGTCACAAAAGTTCCATCACTCTGACTTTGCAAGTAGAAAGATACTCTGCCACATGATCCTCAAAGTGGTAGTCTCTTATTTGCGCTTGGGTCCTTGATTAAGGATCAGTAAAAGCAAATAAGTCAGCCAAAACACGTTTTGTCTGCTATTACCACTCTTCGCTTGCAGTGCTCAAAAAAGAGATTATTTTATCGTTCTCCATCAGTTTGTGCAGCTGGATCCTTAGGTTCAGCAGGCCAGGCCTAACACAAACTGCATCTCTTCCTTGGTTGGTGCATTTCTAGAATCCCCTGCAAGAAGCAGAGATGCCAAAGCCAACAGACAGGGGAATCTTCAGCAGATATGGAAGGATTATCCCCAGGGTAGGAAGTTTGAAAGCTACGCGGGTGGCGCTGTGGGTAAAACCTCAGAGCCTAGGACTTGCCGATCGCATGGTCGGCGGTTCGAATCCCCGTGGCGGGGTGCGCTCCCATCATTCGGTCCCAGCGCCTGCCAACCTAGCAGTTCAAAAGCACCTCCAGGTGCAAGTAGATAAATAGGGACCGCTTACTAGCGGGAAGGTAAATGGCGTTTCCGTGTGCTGCGCTGGCTCGCCAGATGCAGCTTGTCACGCTGGCCACATGACCCGGAAGTGTCTGCGGACAGCGCTGGCTCCTGGCCTATAGAGTGAGATGAGCGTACAACCCTAGAGTCTGGCAAGACTGGCCCGTACGGGCAGGGGTACCTTTACCTTTACCTTTATTCAAGACTGAGATGTACATAGAGTGATGCCATGCACACTTTGAATCCTTTCTCCAGGGAGCACTTGGCCTCCAAGGCTTGCACTAACTTAGCAGAATGTCTTATAACTCTGGGACCAGGCTGCTGCAAGAATTTGCATGCATGGAATAGTTATGCACAGTGAACAAAGGACTGGGCTGTTTTGCAAAGCATCAAAGATCAGAATGTGTTTTCAATTAAGTGATTTCTGTTGCACTCTATGATATCTGGCTCATGTTTGTCCACAAAAAGCTCTCCAACATTTTCTCAGCTACAAGATTAACTCTTTGTCTCATATTTTGCCCACTGGAGTTCCACTTGTGTCATTTCTCTCTCATTACTCTCTTCTTTTTTGAGGCAAGTAAAATGAGCAACAACTTTGTGGTAATCCAGTCTGTGACTGTTGAAAATTTATAATTCATTTTAACTCTTTGGTGTCCATCTTTGGATCTAAAAGGTGGAGTGTAATTGAAAATACATAGAAAGAGCTGTATTACTACTCAGGTCTGGCTTACGCTCTTGAAAAGTGCAGTTTCAACCACCACTAAGGCTCCAATCACACGTCACTCTGGGAAATATTAATAGATATTATGATTTTCTGTCACACTGGCAACATGTGTCCTAATGTGATGGGCCTTATCAGCTTGGCACATAAACACAGACTCAACCCAAGACAGGAGGGTGGGCGAAATGTCTGATACCTGGAGCTAAAGTAAGACAACCTTTAGAGTTGGCAGAAATCACAGCGTTCCAGGTTATGTGAAAAGTGGGCCCACCCCATAGTTTTAATAGTAGCCAGTGCACTAAGCTGCTCATTTAAGGATTTAAAGCAAAAGGATGGTTCTACTTAAAAATGTGCTTCAGATTTCTTTGGAGAATTAAAACTGACGGGAGTCGGGGCTGTGCATCCATTTGACAGATCCACCATAAACAGCCATAATCTACTATACATGTTTTAAAATCTCAGTGGAAAACTAAGGGCTGAATTGCTTGTTCTGATTTGGGGCAAAGCTGTACTACAAACTGTAACAAAATCTCAAAGCTAGGTTAACTAGCATGGCATCCCACAGAGAACTCTGGGCATTGTAGTCTTGTGAGAATCTGTGGATCTTATTTCTTTCATTGGCATGTAGCACCCATAATTAATATTGGAAAGTGAAATAACTGGAAGTGGGATGTCTGGTCATGATGGTTCCACAGATTTTAAACTGGTTTATATTCGCAATATAGACAGGCCCCAAAGGTTGATTCTCTGGACCACTCCGTATGTGACTGGCTGATTTGATTTTCCATCCTGCACTGGATATGGATATACTATGGATATACAAAACCTTATTTCTTTTTGCAGTTATGCCTTTCCCAATACCAATGTGTTATATTCAAAAATGCTTACTAGCTAAGCAGGTACGTGATTTTGTGTTGATACAATTTTTTTATCATTCCCAAATTGCACATCATTGTGAATGTACACAACTGGCTTAAATATACATTGTTCCCAGTCCAAATATATGCAGACTTCTGGGGTTTATGCAGGGTGACAGGCTGCCAGTGTGATAAGAATAATCTGCTAATCTTGTTGATCTGCAGAAGTCAGGAATATTCACAGCATACCTACATCACAGAGAAGCTGGTGGAACTGTTTCTCACAAGCATGAACTGCAAACTCTTCACCACCACCTTTTAAAATATGGGCTAAGTGGCAACCTGCTCAAATTTATTATTTCTTTGTGAGCTTTTTTAGCTGAAGCTTTCAAAGTAGTGCACAGTAAAACTGATTAAAATAACATAAAAGTAAGAACGGATTTCAAATAAAGACAGTCCATGTGCAAAATCAGAAGTCAGCAGCGGCAGCCAATTCCCCCAAAACTAAGGGCTAACACTGAAAAATGCAAATTTTTGCCTGTGGAACTTGAGATGCAGCCAATATAAGAACATTTCAGTGCTTTGAAGTGGCAATTCAGAAGGCCAATCTGGCCTCTGAATAACTTGGAACTTTAAAGCATGGGCTCCCTGGCTGTTCTTCAGTTTGGGGGGTTGGCGGGGTCTCATAGGGGGGCTTGTGATGTGTGCTTGTGAAAAAGGATTGAAGTAACTGAAGTCAAAACATGCATATTGCATTGCAATCTGATCTTGGGGGGGGGGGTGAGGTGGGCTGAATAACCTCTATACACAGTTGGTCATGTGCATTGACCTTAAGAACTCCTTTAGGACTAGGTGGAAGTATTTTGGAAAGCTCCCAGCAGTTTTATTATCACATATCAACATAGCCTCACAAACCATGATATTGTGCAGTTTGACACCAGTGTTGCTGGCAAATAACATGATTGCTGATTTCAACTGGTCATTAGGTTACATCTAGGGATGTACTTTAATCATTAGACATGTTAGTAAACTCAGTGGAGTAAGAGATAATTCATTCAGTACTTTAAAGAAAGGAACAATATTAGTTTACAACATTTCTTTTTTCTGTGCCCTCTCCTACTGTTCTTACAACATGTAATCCTAACTCGGTACCTGGGAGTAAGCCTCACTGAGTTCAACAGGGCTTACTTCTGAGTAGACATGGTTAGGATTGCAGCCTTCATTAAGAGAGCCTTCTCAAGGGACTCGTTTTTGTGGGGCATTAGTATAAATAGTTTGTACAATCCAGCCAAACAGAGCATTTTCAAGCCCCACTAATTTCAGCTGAAAGCATTTAAGAATGTATTTAAATCCTCCATTGAGATTAATGAGATTTTAAAGTGCTTTGCTTTGGATAGATCATGCTGAATATCCAGGTTTGGGGCGGCAGTCTGACACTGCATGAAGTAGCATGTCCTGTGCTTTAAGTGAACTTGCAGCAGAATCCCATGCATGTGAACCAAACTTAACAAAATTAAATTCATGGAACTTACTCCCCCATGTGTGTGTACAGGGTTACAGCCTTAAACATGCTGGACTTTGTCGGATGACAGCATTTTTGTCCTGATCTGGCAAGAGATGTCCACATGTGGAAGTTGCCTTGTACACATGGGTGATATGAAGATGTGCATCGCTGTTGCAATGCACCTCCAAGCCCTGCCCAGCTGCTTGGGTGCTTCTCCTAATGTGCATAAGAATGCACATCTCCATAGCTACTCACTGTAACACATGACTCATTGTTTGCAACTGGAGCTGGATTAGGAATAGTGTTTCTAATTGGGAATCAGCATTTCATGCAAAGTAGTCGTTCGTTTTAGCTTTTTAAAAGCTCAGTTTAATCAGAGGGAAAAACCTGGAAATATTCCTCAAGCAGCACTTATGGCAAAACATCTCTTTATTAATATTAATTTTTTAAAGAAAAAAACAAAGATGCAAGCATGTTTTATAAAATAAAATTTTAATAAAGCATAACAATTTAATCCAGGAATGTCAGTGTGCCTAATATAATAAGTCTTGTGATTGGTTCAATTTCATAACACCGTCCTTGTTCCAAGAGAAGGAGAATTGTGTATTTACTCAATGCATGTAAGAAGACATTGCAAAATGTTAAACCTGTGTAAGGAGTTTGCAATGCTGCAAATTGTTAATGGGGCTACTGTTGCAAATTATTCTCTGCCTTGACAATCATGTATACATATCAAGATTTCTATCATAATGATAATTTAAGGGATATTAAGAATGGTTTCCTCCAATAAATCAAATTTAAACCACTTTATAATGAGACATTTATTTCTGGACTTACTATGCATGTGTGTGAGACAGAGAAGATGGGGAGGACTTGTTGACTGGTTTGGTGAATGTTTATCCTGCTTTTTGCCAGTCAAAGCCTTCAGAGTATATCACAGCATTATAAAATAGGCAAATAAAAATGTAAGAAACATGCCTTACAAAAGCAGGAGATTACTAACTTTCACTCACCCCTGCAATTTACAGCTCAAGGACTTGGCTGAAGAAATATAGTATGGATGACCATGTGAAGCATCAACTGAGGGCTTGTCCAACTGCTTTCCCCCAGGGAAAAAAAACACTCTGCAGCACTGGATCAGCAAAAGCAGCAATTGGGTTTTCTGCAGATTGCTGTTTCTCCGATTTAGAACTAAACAGCAGATTTTCCCAAAAGCTTCTCCACTGCAATTTCTTCCCGCTAACCCAACTTAAATAGAAGTTGACACTGGACTATAAAGACACAGGATTGAAGAGGAATTATCATTCTGTCCTCATTATAAAAATCTGAGCCAGTTACTACTCACTAGGTTTGGGTGCAACAATATCAATCCCACAATTTTAAGGTGCATTGGTTATATTGCTGTACCCACACCTTGAACCAAAATATGTCTGAAGTGATTCTTTGACTGAACAGGAATCATTTTATTCTCTTGAGCCATTTGGCTTCATGCCTCACATTTTACTCGCTGTACCAGCCAAATCTTTCTTAATTTTTGTCTTAATTATGCTTGGGGAGGCTCAAATTATTTGGAAAACATGAAAATGGTGTCTTGTCTCTGACAGCAGGTGACCTGGAATTCCTGTGAGGACATTTGTGTTTTTAAGGCAATAACAACTGTTCCTCAAGACACTACTATGTTACTACTATTAAGGCTGCAAGCCTAAATCATTGGACTGATCAGTTCTGTCAGAAGTAACCACTGAATCCAGTCAGACTAGCTACCAAGTGCCTGTGTGTAGGATTGCAACCTCAATTATTTTGTGAGCCTACTTGCACTTAGAAGCTTGACTGGAAACATTAAATACCTCTCTAATAAAGGAAGAACATACAATAGTACATAATAAAAATAAATTGAATAAATGGTAACAGAAGTGGCATAATTTAGGGTTCCCAAGTACAATGGAGGACTGTTGTTGCAACCCCATGTTTAACTGCTTCTCCCAGGTGCCTGGGAGAGAAATGATTTCAGTGTACTCCAGCAAGACAAGTCTTATGTTCTGTCTTTTGCCAGATCGTTTTTATTGATTTTCCAAATTTTAACAAATCAGACACAAATTAAAACAAATTTAATACAATTTTTCCAAAAATTGAATTCTTGCCCCCCATCCTCAATATGTTCACAATTTCCTCTTGCTACATTACTTTCCTTGTTATTTCTAATTCACATTCCATTCCCTAGAATTAACCTTATATTACTTTTTTTTTACTTATCCTTCTATCCATTTGCCCATTCCTGCATTTTAACATTTCCATTATCTACATGAGGTGCTCATCAAATTGTCAATACACAATTGATCAATAATTATTATTTCTAAAATAAATTTCCTTTCCTTCCTTCTGTGTGTATAAAAACCTAATAGTTCACTTTCTCTAGATGTTTTCTCTTTATTTCTTAAATGCACAGTCCACTTTGCCCAAGATTCTTCCTGTCCAAATCCTCTTTAATTGTCAGTCCACGTATCTCCTCTCACCGCTTATAACCTATTGTCCAATTTAAAATGGGAGTTTCAAGGATGACCATCTGGCTCAAGGTGTTTTCCCCATAACAACTAGCCCATCATGTCAGGGGAAGGCAGACTGTATTTCCTTGAGAACTTTGGCAATTCAATCTTTGGTCGTCCGCCCCTTAAACCAAGTAAACTGATGTATCCTGCCATTGAAATTTCCAAGGTTGCCTCTATATGGATAAATCTTCTTCCTAGCCCGTTTGCCATTCTTGTTCTTCTTGTTCCTGATGTTACAATAAATCGTTTTGAGCTGAATCTTGGTCTTGGGTCATGCCAGAACCCATCTACATTTCCAATGTCATGTCATGAATAAGTGAACCTGCAAAACCTTTACTGCTATTTAAAAAGAATGGAATTCATATGGAATACTCTCACTGTTTGGGTGCATATATGTGTTTCTGTGTAAGAACAATGCCATATTGTCCATTGTTCTGCCCCTTACATGTATATAATGAAGTTTAAATAATTCTGTCAGCTTTTCCGACTTATTGTCCCTAAACAACTGTGGAACAATTTTGGGCTCTTGTGGCAACACATGAACAAAAGGTTCTGTACAGAATCAAGGGCCAAAGAGAGAGGGCTGCTTGCTGTCCCTGACCACAGTGCAATCTGTGATTGATATCAGTTTTACCAGTTAATTAGACAGCAAACCTGCCAGTCTGATATTTCAGTTTCCCCAGGACAAGCTGCATTTTTCCAATCACAGCCTTAAAAAGAACTCAAAGTTCTATCCCACAACTGGCAAGTGTAAGCTTTTGTGGTCAGTGGATAGTCCTTATTCAAACAGAGTGAAAATGGTTCCCCACAAACCACAGTTTCCTGCATATTGGAAAGAGAAGTCTTCTTGAAGAAGAGAAAGACAAAATGAGACAAACTGATGCTCCAGGTAAGCACACTGTGCCTCATTCAACCACAGCAGATGGACATTATTTTCTATCTTTACATTATGAGCAAACCCGATGCCTAGAGGCACAGGGCCTTCTCGGCAGTGGCACCTCCCTGTGGAACGCCCTACCATCAGATGTCAAGGAGATAAAGAACTACAGAACATTTTATATTTACTGTAAGCTGCCCAGAGTGGCTGGGGAACCCCAGCTAGATGGGCAGGGAATAATAATAATAATAATAATAATAATAATAATAATAATGGTGGTCAGAGTTTTCAGCATTCTGTTCTGTAGCAGTTTCTGTACTTTTGTCCTAATGAATCAGATTCTGCAACCATGGCAGCCAAACTCTGTGTCAAAGTGACTTCTATAAATGGAAAATAAATTGTTGTGCTTTTCCATCACTTTACATTATTTGCTTCAGTTTGCATAGTTTCACTATTTGTGTTTTGATAGGGGCAAGTTTTGGAGAGTATTTGTGGGTTTTTTATGGTGAAAAAACTGGGACAGAAGAGTTGGAAATGGGAAGGGATATTCAATGAGGGGAGTGTTTGATAGTTTTGCTATGCATTACTCATCCTTCCAACTTCTTATTTTCAATGAAAGCTGCCCAGATGCTTACAAGTTTTTTGAAGAAACAGAGCAGGCTAGGAAAACCATTGTTCTCAGGGGTCAGTGTTAGCATATTCATATTTAGCTAGATAACTGGGACCCCTGGGCAGAAGAAAGATGGGGTGAATTAATAATGCAGAGTTTTAGAGAATAAGAGCTTTACTCAGGTAAAATAAACTTCTTCATAAACAACATGCTTCCAAATAGTTTGAGTGAGATTCCATACTGACTCTGCTCACAACTGAGGCAGACGGACTCTGAAATCTTACAGAGAGCAGAGAGGAAATGGCTGCCAAGTCCCATGCCAGAGTGACTCCCCAGTTAGCAGTCAGGCCTGGATAACTTGACTAGGTCCCAGCACTTCCCAGCCTGCTTCTGTCACAAGACAGTGAAGGAGAAGCCGCAGGAAGGCAATGAAGGAAAAATGACAGCGGCAACCATCAGATAAGAGTTTGAGACTCAGAGGAAAGTTCCAAGTGAGTCTGTATTTTCTCAGAAGAGTCGTTTTCTGAGGGTCTAGGACAGGATGCCCAACTCTTCCCTAACCCATTAGCCAGTCTCTATAGGTGAGGATTTTGGTGAAAAAACTCTGAATAGCTCATTAGTTTGCACAAACGTTGTGTACCAGATGCACGGTGGTGTGGCAGACTTAGAGGGCACACCAGTCAAGAGGCTGGACAAGATTTTATTTTCTCTCTTCAACAAGAACAGAACAGCTACAGGAAACACTTGATTCCACCCAGATAAAATCAAGTTCAGGGCTACCCAGTGACTAGACTGTACAGCCAGCTCCCCATTCACACATGTTCGAGTCATGCGCAACCAAACACATGCACATCCTCTCAAACCCCAAAGCGGTTTGCCCAAAGAAAATGGCAAAAACTGCATGAAGACAGCAATCCCATGAGCCTTTGCACTGACCTTTAAAGTGTGCGGAGAGTTGGGGTTTGAGCAAGGAAGTTTGGAAGGAGCAATTGTGGCAGAATTGGGTAGATTTTGGGCATAGCTTTGTTGGACAAATTTGCCCCAGGGATCTTCCCCAGAGGGAATCAACACCAAGATCAGACAAAACCACAAGTTGTTTATTCACGAAACTGCGCTGGACAGACACTCATGCTGCAAAGAGGGAGGGCCCCATCCTGTTTATATCATAGATACTTTATACCAGTGGCACTCGGAGCCCTCTCTGGGCACGCACACCGTCACCCCAGCACAGAGCCGGCAGACGGCGAGGGCTCAGCTCAACTTGGGCAGCTGAGCAGCCGCCTTCCTCCTGAGGCTTTACACACCCTCCGGCCAGGGCCAATGAGAGGCGTCGGGCAGGGCGTGTCACGCGGGAGCTGGCAGAGGAGGATGGCATTGCTGGCGAGCTTCAAGAAGCCCCTTTGTCCCAGCACTGGGTAGCCAGGCAGGGCCGCCTCCGCCCCGTCCTCGTTGCCCCTCACCCAGCACCGGGGCTCCAGGCCCCACTGGCCGTGGCATGATCGCCTCCCACTTGCTGGCGTCAAGTGCAGCGGTGAGGGCGTGCCCGGGGCCAGAGCGGGCACCCTGCGCAGGGGCCGGTTAGAGCTGGGCAAGGGAGCTGGGAAAACACTGTTGGAATTCACTTTCTCTAAAAGCAGCTCTAGCTGCTGCAGAAACAAGTATTTTAGCCTAACGGAGAAGATGAGTATCTCGTAGAGAAGACAAACCCAGTCTTGTGGTGGTGATGTCCAAACGTATTAACTACACTTACCTTCATGAAGGCAGACAACGGTGCTGAGAATGGGTAATTGTTAGGTTAATGAACAGCAAAAAGATCTCTATGCATCTTCTCTTTCAATGCAAACACTGAGAGAGCTTGCCTAGACTTCACACAAATTCCCCAGATGCAATGCGAAATGGTAACCAGGTACTTCTTTCTTTAGGGCTAAATAGGAGCCAGAGTAGTGGCAGCTACTGCAGATTATGCACCAATTCAGCTTAAATTGCCGTCTTGGCACTTTGCGATAAATAAGTGGGTTTTGGGTTGCAGTTTGGGCACTTGGTCTCTAAAAGGTTTGCCATCACTGCTTTATACCCTAAAGCCCGTCCGAATTTCCCTCCTTCCATCTCCTATTGGTTAGGAAATTGCAGTTTACAGACTTCCACCTATTTCATATTCTCCCCTTGATATGTACCCCCACCATTACATACATCACATCTGGTGTCAGGACTGGTCGTTGTCCTCTTCAGATCACCACACAAATGCTTCTTGTTCTTTTATAACTTTTTATTGTGTATTAACAAAATAATCTTATAAACGGTTCTTAAATATTATTCCTCAGAGTCACTTCTTTCAGATACCTTCTGAGCTCTGCTTCTCCATGACCAGCCACCCTCAAAATGGCGAAGGCACCCTTTCCTTCCCTTTCCCGCTCTTTTTCCTCCCCTCCTGGCTAGAGCTGGCCTGTATCTCCCCTCCTCCGAATCTGAGCTAGAACTCAACCCTTGCCTTTCCTGGGAACAGCTGGTCCCTCCCTGTTGTTCCTCTTGCTCTCTTCTCTTCAATTCACTGCTCTCCTCCCCCCCTTGGGGAATGCTTTCTCCCTCTGGGAAACTGGAATCTTCTAACTCTTCCCTGACATCACCCCCTCCCCTAAGCCCCCCTTCCTCCTTCTCGCTCTCCTCTGTTTCTGAAGGACCGAACCCTATGAACTCTTCTTCCTCGCTATCTGCCTCTTCAAAAATTTCTTGAAGATGCCAGTTATGGGGTTTTGGCTTGTGGGGATATTTTCTATGAAATTCTCTCTGCAATTCTGGAACGTTAATTTTTTCTGCTGGTTCCCATGAGTTCTCAGACTCATCTAACCCTTTCCATGCAACCAAATACTGTAATTTCCTCCTACTTATTCTCGAGTCTAATATCTCTTCCACTTCGGTCTCCTCTTCCCCCATCATGGTGGGGAAAGGAGGTGGTTCCCTTGAAATTTGATACTTATGCGCTGGTACAAACACTGACAATAAAGATCTATGAAATACAGGGTGTATTCTCATATTTTCAGGCAAATGAAGCTTGAAAGCAACTGGGTTAATTTGAGCCTTTACTTGGAAAGGTCCCAATCTCCTTGGTTCTAGCTTTTTACACCTCCCTCGTATTGGTAGTCCCTTGGTAGACAGCCATACCCAGCTCCCTACTTGGATTTCTTCCCCAACTCGCCGGTGCCTGTCTGCAGCTCTCTTGTAAGCCTCTTTAGCTTCTTCCAAATCCTCTTTCAATATCTCATGAATGCACCTCAACTCCTCTATCATTTGTTCTGCTGCTGGTACTGCTAACTGCTCCTCTTGACCTGGGAATGCCCTTGGGTGCAAGCCATAGTTTGCCACAAATGGGGCTCTGCCCGTAGATACATGCATTGCATTATTATACGCAAACTCTGCTAGACTCAACTTCTCTAACCACCCGCTCTGCTGATAACCAGCATAACACCTCAGATATTGTTGCAGTGTTGCATTTGTTCTTTCAGCTTCCCCATTGGTTTGCGGGTGTCTCGCCGACGTGAGGCTTAGCTCCACATCTAGTAACTGCATTAACCTCCTCCAAAATTGTGATGTAAATTGGGCCCCTCTATCTGAAATGATTTGTGATGGCATACCATGCAACCTAAAAATATTATCTAAAAACATCTTTGCAGTTTCCTGCGCGGTCGGAATTTTGGCACATGGTATGAAATGCGCCATCTTGGTTAGCATGTCAACCACCACAAAGATCACTGTATGCCTATGCGATGATGGTATATCCGTTATAAAATCCATAGACACCACATCCCAAGGCCTTCCCGGCGTGGGCATAGGTTGTAACAACCCTGCAGGAGCTGCTCTGGGTGCCTTGGCTCGTTGACATACTTCACAACCTCTTACATATTGCGTTACCTCCTCCCTCAACTTTGGCCACCAGAAATGCCGTGTGATCTGATACAGGGTCTTTTCTCTACCAAAATGTCCTGTAGTCGGGTTATCATGATGTTGCCTCAACACTTTACCTCTTAATTCACCTGCAGGTACATACAGCACCCCTCTCCTGTACAACAATCCACCTTTTTCCTTGAAACCTTCCTCTTCCCCTCTACCTTTTCTCAGTTCCTCCATTTTCTTTTGTGCAAACTCATCTGTTACTGTCAATCGCTGGAATTCCCTGCCGTCCACTACTACGGCTGCACACCCCCACTGATCCGATCTCAGCATTTCTCGCAACTTGGGAGGTGCTTCTCCTTCCATATACTCAGGTTTGCGCGATAGCACATCTGCACGAACGTTTTGATGCCCAGGTATGTATGTACTCAATCCTAAAATTAAACCCGGCAAAAAACTCCACCCACCTAATTTGCCTTTGGTTTAGCTGTCTAGCAGTTCTCCAATACTCTAAATTCTTATGATCTGTTTGTACCACCACCTGATGTGACGCCCCTTCCAAAAAATTTCTCCACACTTTAAAGGCAGCATGCACAGCTAAAAGTTCCTTATCAAATATGGTGTAGTTTTGTTCTGATTGATTTAATTTTCTAGAGTAGAATGCACAGGGTCTCCAGTCCCCTTCCTTGTCCTGTTGCAGCAGAATGGCCCCAATAGCCCTATCAGAGGCATCAGTTTCTACCTTCATACGTTTACTTGGATCTAGGTGCATAAGATATTTTTCTGAAGCAAACACCGCCTTTAATTTATCAAAGGCCTTCTGTGCTTCCTCAGACCATCTGAATGTCCCCTTGCCTCTTAGACAATCAGTCAGTGGTGTTGTGATTTTGGAGTAATTACCTATGAATTTACGATAGAAATTAGCAAATCCTAAAAACCTCTGTAGATCTTTCTTAGTTTTAGGTGCCTCCCATTCCACCACTGCCTGAACTTTACTGGGGTCCATGTGCACCCCTTTGTGGGAAATGCAATATCCCAGGAACTCCACATTTTGTGTGTGGAACTTACACTTTTCTAACTTCACATATAACCTGTTGGTCCTCAATCTCTCTAACACCTGCGTGACATGTTTTACATGTTCTTCCATACTTTCACTATATATTAAGAGGTCATCTAAATAAGAGACACAGAACTGATCCAGTATACCTGCCAAGACGTGATTGATGAAGGTTTGAAATACCCCTGAGCCATTTTGCAAGCCAAAAGGCATTACCAAGAATTCAAATGCACCATACTTAGTACAAAAACTGGTTTTCCACTCATCCCCTTCTCTGACCCTTATCAGATTATATGCTCCTCGTAGATCAAGCTTGGTAAAGACTTTGGCTGACCTTACTCTCTCTAAGAGGTCATCTATACGTGGCAGTGGGCACACGCGAGGCTTCATTTGGCTATTAAGGATTCTGAAGTCACATACTAATCTCGGTGCCCCTTCCTCCCCTTTCTTTTTGACAAAAAAGACGGGAGCACCCCCCGAGGCGGTGGACTCTCTAATAAAACCTCTCTGCAAATTCTTTTGCAGGAACTCCCTCAATGCTGCAGATTCTACTTCCGACATGGCATATATCTTGCTTGGTGGCAACTGTGCCCCAGGGACTAGATCTATCTTGCAATCATAGGGCCTATGTGGTGGAAGTTTATCCGCTTCTTTTTCACAAAAAAACATCCCGATAAGCAATATATTGTGACGGAATCTCACTTTCATTCCCCATCAACTTCCCTTCCACCTCTGTTCCCATTACTTCCACCGAGATTTTCCCCTTTTGCCCCAAACAATGTGTCATACAATTGATCGAACCAAAAACCAAAGACCTTTGATGCCAGGCAATCACTGGATTGTGACGATTGAGCCAACTCATGCCCAGGACTATCAGGTGCCCAGCTAGTTTGGTCACATGAAATGCCCTGGTCTCTGAGTGATGACTCATATCCATTCTCATTGGTGGAGTCTCGTAAGTCACTTCTCCTGACAGTAGCCGTCTGCCGTCAATTGTTTTCACTCGTAGTGGGAAATTCAAAGGTAACAAAGAGATTTTGTGTTCCTGTACGAATTTCTGGTCTATGAAATCTGCTGACGCTCCTGAGTCTAACAGCGCCTCTACCTGGACCCTATGTCCATTGGGTAGTTGTAGTTGCACCTTCACCGTTAGTCCTGGAATAGGTGGTTCTGCGTGAGAGCCTTCTATTGTTCCTCCACCCGGCTGCAAGCTCCCATTTCCAGCCGGGGACATTCGTTTCCCTGATGCAGTTCCTTCGGGCAATTGTCTTCTCCCATGTCTGTTCCAGATAGAGACTCCCATCCTTTACGATTGCGACATTGTCGTGCTAGATGCCCTGGTTTTCCACAGACAAAGCAACGCCTCGTGTCTCTTCCTCTCCCTGCATTTCCTCTTACCATGGAAGAGGTAGTAACTGGGAGGGGTCTGGCTGCCCCTAATTCCATGGGCTCTGGCCGCTCTCGTCCTGGCACGTTGCCCATTCTGCTTTCTGTACTTTCGATCTTGTTTTCCCGCCATCGCGGTCTTCATTGTTCCTTCTTTTCACTAGCCCTCCATTCCACGCGTAGGCTCAATTGCAGGCATGTTCGGACCAGAGAGTCCAAGGAACTAGGTTCTGGCATTTGGGCCAATTGGTCTAAAATCTCATTATTCAGTCCTTCCCTAAAAAGGGCTGCAACTGTTGGGGAATTCAGATCCCATTTTAATTTCTGCACCAGCAAACTAAAGTTGGACCAATAAACTCCCACAGTGTCCTTTCCTTGTCTCATTCTCAACAGCTGCCTAGCTGTGGTTGTTTCATGCGCAGGGTCTAAGAAAATCGTGTCTAGATACTGCAGAAACATTTGTAGATTTCCTAGGGCGGCATCCCTTCGAGATATTAGGGGTATAACACAGTCCTTAGCCCTCCCTTCCAAGAAATTAATCACATAAGCAACCTTCTCTTGCTCAGATTGAAATTCTTTATCCTTTATCTCAATTATGTAAGAAATTTCTGTCTTGAAAGCCATGTATTCAGAGGTTTCTCCCTTGAAGCTACGCGGACGTACAGTAAATGTTTTACTCACTCTATCTCCACACGTCGCTTGCAACATGGCTCTATGTTCTCCCAATGCTGCTGATAGTATGTCTGAAGGAAGGGACGGTTTAGCTCTGTCACAATATAGATTCCAATAAAGATTGCTTAAGCAGGTTTGGCTTGTGACACTGGTCAAGTTTGCAATATAGATTGCCTGAGCAAGCTTTGGCTTTAGATTCCAATAAAGATTGCTTAAGCAGGTTTGGCTTGTGACACTGGTCAAGTAAAGAATAAGAGGAGCCACGTAGGCTCAAAAGACAGGGAAATGGGTAAGGAACGTG
Organism: Podarcis raffonei; assembly: GCF_027172205.1. Lineage (NCBI taxonomy): Eukaryota > Metazoa > Chordata > Lepidosauria > Squamata > Lacertidae > Podarcis > Podarcis raffonei. Next base: position 1,945,076 of record NC_070611.1, read on the forward strand.
CTTAACGTGATTATCCTCCTAAGGTGTACCTATAGGTTGGCAATTGGTGATTGGTGGAAGGAAGGTGTACCTATAGGTTGGCAATTGGTGATTGGTGGAAGGGAGGTGTACCTATAGGTTGGCAATTGGTGATTGGTGGAGAAATGTGTACCTACAGTATAAGAATGCCTGCCAAATGCCATGTATTTACAGCCAGTGTATTTTCAGGAGCTATCCAACTGGTTGTCTCTGTGTACAAAATGTCTTTGTACACAGATTTCAATAAACTCTTTTTCTCCAAAGAAGATTTTGCTTTCCTGGTACTTTTGTTCCCTCCAAGGTCCGGGGATGGCGTGGCTGATGGATCCCTAGGTAAATAAGGCTTCATTTCTTTGGGGGCTGGTCCGGGATAAGCCCCCTCCCCAAATATGGACCGGAGGGCCAGGCTCAACCAAGGTGAACAGCTCAGCAGCGTTTGCAGGCTCCCGTGCGCACCCCGCCTGTTTCGTGGGGGGAGCCAGCCACACTGTCCTGCAGTGGAGACATCTTGTTGAGGGAGAAAAACAAAGAGGACGGCGCCGAGGGGAAGGGAATCCGCAGCGGAAAAGGTAAGCCCGACGGAAAGGGCAGCCCGACGGAAAGGGCGAGGCCTGATCAGCCTCACCTGGTTATGCAGTAGAGTGCAGCCAGGAAGGGAAAAAAGGGCGTGGCAGGTGGGCCACCAGGAATAAAGGGGATTGGTTGCGCAGTAGAGTGCCAGCCACCAGAAAAAAAAAAAAAGGGGGGGGGACTGGTTGTGCAGGAGAGTGCCACCAGCAAAAATTTGGAACAGAAGAAGGAGGGAAAATTACTTTGGTGTGTTTTGTGTATTGCATGCTGACATTATTTTGGTGTGTTTTGTGTATTGCATGCTGAAATTATTTTGGTGTGTTTAGTGTGTTACATGTTGAAACTATATTGATGTGCTTTGTATGTTGTATGTTGCATGTCAGATACTCTAGTGACTGAATTGTCAAGTGTGGGCCAGGGCTTAGTGTCCCCCTTGGCCGAGCGATTGTAGGGCTGTAGTGTGTGGAGTGTGAAAGAATTTACAACCTGTTAGGAGCAGAGTATCTGAAGAAAAAAAAAAAATGGGGTCTGGGGCAAGCCAATATAGTCCTCTGGAATGTTTTTTTAAACAACTGGAAAGCAGCCACAAAGCATGATGATTGGGGAAATTGAGAAGACAGAGGATTAGGACATTGTGTGAAGTTGATTGGCCCCAACAAACTAATTGGCCATCGGAGGGCAGTCTTAATTTGCAACTAATCAACCCACTGTATCAAAATATCTTGAACGTCCACCCAGACCAGATCCCCTACATTTCTACTTGGAAAACCAATGTAGAAAAGAACCCATCATGGTTGAAAGCCTGCCGAGGCGACGCCCCACAAAGTACAGTTTGTGCAGTTCGACCGGCAGGGAAGTCAGAAAGGCCCCCAGTGATACTAGACCCAGAAGATGAGGAGGGAGGAATTATTAAACCACCTCCACCCTATGCTTCACCAACTGCCCCTCAGGCAATTCCACCAGGCCCAGGTCCCCAGGCACTGGGAGGAGCTGGTCCCCAGCCCAAACCCAAGACTGATGAGTCAGAAGGAGAAGAGGATGATGAGGATGAAGAGTTTGTAGAAAGATTAGTCAAGCAGCTTTGTTGAGACTGGACAGCGGAAAGCAGGCTATGCAGTGGTAGCCCTGGAAGACCAGGTGATCGAAGCAAAGTCACTCCCCGCCTGGAACATCGGCCCAGCTGGCAGAGCTAACTGCGCTTACCAGAGCCCTGAGCCTGGCAAAGGGACAGAAGATAAACATTTATACAGATTCTAAGTATGCATTCCTGACTTTACATGCCCATGGAGCCTTATGGAAAGAAAGAGGTTTGCTTACCTCCAGAGGAAACCAGGTGGCCCACCCACAAGCTCTATTGAACCTTCTGGATGCTGTATGGGAGCCCGAGGCAGTGGCAGTTATCCATTGCTATGGCCACAAGACTGGAATGTTAACTCCATATGCTAGCCAAGATATGCAATTGAATAACTATGTACAGTCACTCTCCCAAGTTCTCTCCTGTTTCAACAGGTGGACCCAGGCTCGCACCTCATGTGTGTTAACTGAACGGTTCCATCAGTTCGAGCCAGGTGATGAAGTGTGGGTGAAAGACTGGCAGCGAGCCCCCCCTACAGCCTTGCTGGAAGGGACCATACACTGTGCTACTTTCTACACCTACTGCTGTGAAGGTTGCTGGCATCACCCCGTGGGTCCACCATACTCGAGTGAAGAAAGCTATTTCAGACTGGACAGTTACACCAGATCCAGAGAACTCCCTCCGGCTGACTATCGCCAGACGCCTGGCAGACGACCGCTCTGCTGATATCACACCGGAAGCTGATATCTCTACGCACAGCTGAATAATTGGATGGGAGGGGCGCCCGCCGGGAGCACCTCCAACGTTCCAGCCTTGCAGCCTTTGTCCCCTGATAACGTCCAGAACCCTGAACGAACTTTAGTATGCATTATATGGTGTGAGGAGGAAGCAGTGGGGATTTTGACACCAAGCATTTGCAGTTTACAGGCGGCTACCTATTCGTGTGGGTGTGTAGTGGCCCATCCACCGTGGGTACCCTCTCCTTGGGGGGCAAGGTTATCCTCCACCCATCAGGGGTACCATCATCCCCCGGGGATTGAGGGGTTTTATCTCCACACCATAGGGTTTGACACTTGGAGGTATCCCCGACCTTGTTTCCCTAACCAACTCGAGCGTCCGGGTAACCCCAACCCCCCTTCCAGACCCATACCATGACTGATCTGTGGTGGGAAGAGCCCTGGCATTCTTGGCGTTAGTGGGTGGGAGTTATCTCAACTGCCCTTGTCACGTGGATGTCTCTCTCTCTTTTTTTGCTGGCACGAGCGCCATAGAATTTGCGGGAAGAAGCGTCCCTCCTCCATCCCACTGACAGTTCTCCTTCTCTTCCTAGTTGGGGAACCCGCCTGCGCTCTGGCCCAGGGGGAAGTAGGGTCCTGGATCTCCCAGGTAAACATTACCCGTATCATGGTCACGCGGGGCATCCACAACCCTTACAACCGCTGGCTGCAAACGGCAGAAATGGTAGCTAAGGAGGAGAATAGGACCCGTTGCCTTGTTTGTGCCTTGGGACCTCTGGATGCGGCTGGGGGCATGCCCCTGCTTCCGTTGCCTCTTAATCGGACCCGAATCCAGTATACTGGAAGTAAATTCCAGTGGGGCCCATACTGGAATCATCCCTATCCCCTCCGGGTTTATCGGATTCCCGGATGGTTCTGTGTCAACCAGACCAAAAATGCCACCCTTGGACACAATATAACTTTTACTGGGCGCTCCTCATGCAAGTGTACGTGTAACCCCACTGATACCACTGAGTGTGGCGGAGCCTGCACCAATTTAAATCTTTTAGCTTTTAGTTCTATGGGTGACCATATGGCCACCCAGAACAAGGATCCTGTATATTGGATTTGTGGGACAAAGGCTTTCCACCACCTCCCCAACGGTTGGTGGGGCAATTGTTATCCAGCCTTCCTTTTACCCCCCATGTGGCTGCTCCCTACCACCTTATTTCCCCATCGCAATCACAGATCTGTTGATATCACGAATATAGCCTCAGGGAGCAAGCAGACGTGGGGAAAGGATGAATGGCCACCTGAGCGAATAATTGCCCACTATGATCCGGCCTCCTGGAACCCTGATGAGTTAGTAGCAGGTGCCAGAGAGCCCATGTACAATCTAAATCGCATAATCCGACTCCAGGCAGTAGTAGAGATTGTGGCCAATGCAACGGCCACCGCCCTTCGCCTTGTTGCTACCCAGCTGGATGAGACCCGCACTGCTGTCCTCCAGCTGCGTTTGGGAATGGACTTTATTCTGGCCAAACAAGGAGGATTTTGTGCTGCCCTCAACCTGACTGGGGGAGCATGCTGCTTCAATATTTCAGATCATGGTGAAGCCATCCGTAATCTAGCCGCAAGTATTGAGAAGGTGGCACACGTCCCTGTACAAGTGTGGGAAGGATGGAATATGTCTTGGCTAGATAAGCTTTTGCCAAATGGGTGGCTCAGAGGAATGTTTTTTATGCTCTTAGGACCAATTTTATTTTTATTGCTTCTTTGCTTCTGTATTCCCTGCTTGGTGCAATGCTTGCAAAATATGGTGCACAAAACAATGTCGCGCATGATGGGTCCCCGAGTGATAGCTTTGATGCGTGAATACCAGCCTATTGCCTTGGACGAGCCAGAAGGCTGTCCAAAAGAAGAGGAGGGAATGAAGGAAGGGACGGTTTAGCTCTGTCACAATATAGATTCCAATAAAGATTGCTTAAGCAGGTTTGGCTTGTGACACTGGTCAAGTTTGCAATATAGATTGCCTGAGCAAGCTTTGGCTTTAGATTCCAATAAAGATTGCTTAAGCAGGTTTGGCTTGTGACACTGGTCAAGTAAAGAATAAGAGGAGCCACGTAGGCTCAAAAGACAGGGAAATGGGTAAGGAACGTGCTTAACGTGATTATCCTCCTAAGGTGTACCTATAGGTTGGCAATTGGTGATTGGTGGAAGGAAGGTGTACCTATAGGTTGGCAATTGGTGATTGGTGGAAGGGAGGTGTACCTATAGGTTGGCAATTGGTGATTGGTGGAGAAATGTGTACCTACAGTATAAGAATGCCTGCCAAATGCCATGTATTTACAGCCAGTGTATTTTCAGGAGCTATCCAACTGGTTGTCTCTGTGTACAAAATGTCTTTGTACACAGATTTCAATAAACTCTTTTTCTCCAAAGAAGATTTTGCTTTCCTGGTACTTTTGTTCCCTCCAAGGTCCGGGGATGGCGTGGCTGATGGATCCCTAGGTAAATAAGGCTTCATGTCGACTTGACTTTTCAACTGTAAGTTCTGTTCCCATAAGTCCTGTAATGTTAGCTGGAGCGCTGGGGTTTCTCCTTGCCCAACTGGCGCCACAGCTCCCTCCATTTTGGCTTCTTCTTTCCTTATAGTGAAGAGGCGCAGAGCAGAAGGTATTCTGTCAGGACTGGTCGTTGTCCTCTTCAGATCACCACACAAATGCTTCTTGTTCTTTTATAAAACTTTTTATTGCGTATTAACAAAACCTTCTTATAAACGGTTCTTAAATATTATTCCTCAGAGTCACTTCTTTCAGATACCTTCTGAGCTCTGCTTCTCCATGACCAGCCACTCTCAAAATGGCGAAGGCGCCCTTCCCTTCGCTTTCCCGCTCTTTTTTCTAACCTCCTGGCTAGAGCTGGCCTGTATCTCCCCTCCTCCCAATCTGAGCTAGAACTGAACCCTGGCCTTTCCTGGGAACAGCCGGTCCCTCCCTGTTGTTCCTCTTGCTCCCTTCTATTAGATTCACTGCTCTCCTTCCCCCCTTGGGGAATGCTTTCTCCCTCTGATAAACTGGAATCTTCTAACTCTTCCCTGACATCTGGTATCTCCACCAGGGGTGGTTTGCCTACTAGTTATAGCCCTTTTAAGCATGCACAATAGCTCTCTTAACTGCTCTCCTCCATGTTTCCTCGTGATGCTGAGTCACCCACAAGCTGTAGGCTGCTCTCAGCGAATTCTATATTTGTTACCACAAGTTTCCTCTGTCCTTGCAAAGCAAGCAGTCTCTCAAGCCATTACCACAGCAAAGTGAGACCTGGTCATTTCTTCAGAACGCAAGTGGATACAACAGCAGAGCGAGGCATGCTAAGCTTTTTCTTACCCATTTATCCCACAAGCTTGGAGGAGATTTTGGAGTTTTTGAGAATAATTTATTTAGGAGTGAGAAGTAAAAGTTCTGTTGTGTGTTTTCAGGTGGTGTGGGTCCCATCTGTTTTGTGTGTGAGCTCTTCAAAATCAAAAGTATTCTGTGCTCCAGCTTGTATATTCTTGCTGCCTGCAAACCCAAAGCCAGATGAGGTTGCATCTTGCTGCAAAGATCGTCATCATCGTCATTTTTTATTTTTATGCCAACCTTTCCACAGTTAAAAAAACAATGCTCAAGGCGACTTACTGCATAACAAGATTTACATTATTACAAAAGTCATAAACAATAAATAAACCACATTTTTAAAAAATGCACAACCAAATGGGGAGCAATTTCCACATAAATCTAAAATTAAGAATACAGCATTAATATCACAGTTTAAAATGACATAGGTAAAAAATAACAGCAATTTAAACAAAACAAAACAAAACGGAGCCCTCTCTGCCCAGCAGCAGCCCTTTATAGAGCCCATCAGGCCCCGCCCTGGCCAGGTGGTGAGTGGCAGGACTGGGGCCCTTGGGCGCTGAGCAGGGGATCTTAATGTGCTTATGTTTATTTTCTGCATGTAACTAAGACTGCAACAGGGTTAAAGAAGGAGTATTGTTAGAAAAATATGAAACCAAAGGAAAATCTCCAGTTAATTAAAATGAAAAGAGATTATCATGCACTGAGGACAAAACAGGATTCCAGTCTCAGAGATTTACAGCATAAAAGGTCATCTGATGATGATGATGATGATGATGATGATGATTATTTTGGAAAATTCCTCCCCACAGTAGTTTTATGTGTGTAAGACACTCAGTGTAATTTGATGGGAAATTCCCAATAACCTCATGTTATATGATCTGAATTCTGTCAGTTGAACAAGGTACTAAGTACCTGCTTAACCTGAAATGCTTGCTTTTCTTGATTAAGTTAATTAATTAAGTTGGCTAAGTTTTCTTGATTAAGTTAAGTGCATGTTCTAAATAGAAGTCATCTTTCAAATTTCTTACTCATCTTTCAAATTTCTGACCTTATAGCCTCTTTCAGGGATCAGGAACCATCAATATGCTTTCTTTTGGTTTTGTGACCCAAATCAAATAAGAACTGCAGCTTTTCTTCAGTATAAACATGCCATTTATGTCATTTTTACTATCATATTTTCATTGCATGATTTTGTGTGTGTGTGTGTGTGTGTGTGAGAGAGAGAGAGAGAGAGAGAGAGAGAGAGAGAGAGAGAGAGAGTGCTCTGTGGCACAGCTCTATCAATCTCCTTACTACTACATTTTAGCTCTTAAAAGCCTATCTTGGCATTAAACAGTACAGTAGATAGATTATTTTACAATGATGATGATGATACAGTGCAAGCCAAAAAACCCAAAATAAATTAAGACAGGCCCTTCCCCAAGGAACCTACTGTCTACAGTGGGAACAAAAAGGAAAGAAAAAAATTGTATTGGCTTTCCAGATTGCATATATGTTTTCAAAGCCACTTTTGCCAATTTAGAACATCTGGGAGCCTTTATCCTTAGACCTTGTTGCAGTTGGCATGAAGACTGGATGGCATATAGATCAAAGACTGCATCAAACAGGTGGGTTTTGAGAAAGCATTTAGTAGAATCCTAGAACTGTAGTGTTGTAAGGGTCATCTAGTCAATCCCCCTGCAGAGCAGGACCACAGCTAAAGAAATCCTGACAGATGACCATCCAGCCTCTCTTGAGGAAATTGCTGGCATGTGGGGCGGGAAGGGGGGAAAAGGTAGAGTCATTTTAAGAGACCAGTTAAGGCAGTGGCTGGAAGGGATGCAGGTGGTGCTGTGGTCTAAACCAGGCATCCCCAACCTGTGGCCCTCCAGATGTTTTGGCCTACAACTCCCATGATCCCTAGCTAATAGGACCAGTGGTCAGGGATGATGGGAATTGTAGTCAAAAACATCTGGAGGGCCAAAGGTTGGGAATGCCTGGTCTAAACCACTGAGCCTCTTGGGCTTGCTGATCAGAAGGTTGGTGGTTCAAATCCCCGTGACGGGGTGAGCTTCCGTTGCTCGGTCCCTGTTCCTGCCAACGTAGCAGTTCAAAAGCAAGTAGATAAAAAGGTAACGCTTTGGCAGGAAGGTAAACGGTATTTCCGTGCGCTGCTCTGGTTTCGCCAGAAGCAGCTTAGTCATGCTGGTCACATGACTCGGAAGCTGTACGCTGGCTCCCTCGGCAAGTAAAGCGAGATAAGCGCCGCAACCCCAGAGTCGTCCGCAACTGGACTTAATGGTCAGGGATCCCTTTATTAGTCGCGCCAGCGACTAATGGCGGATTCCCTCTGAGCTCCGGAGGGAATCGGCTCCGCGGGGACTGGGTCTGGCCGCTGCGGCGAAGCGGGGACCCGAAGAAATCACAGGCGGTGAAGCCTGTGAACTTGGAGACTCGGCGGGCTCCATTTGCGCCCCCCCCCGCTGCGAAGGAGCCTTTTTAAAGGCTTTGGAACAGAACGGGGGTGAGCGGCGCGGGGCTGAGAGTCGTCTACCTTCTTCGCGGAGTGAAGCCGCATAGCCATGGTCAGAGAGCGCTGATTTCTTTCTGGACAATTGGAATCTAAAGCAACTACCTGTGAGTAGGATCAAGCAAATTAATTGGAGAAAAATTTTAGTAATTTTGGCACCGAAACGGGAAAGGTACAAACAGGAAGTCTGCCTTTCTGGCTTGTAAATAGATCAAAGCAAAGAGACTTTAAAGCTGTAACTTTGAAAGACGTTCTCTAAAGGCTTAAAATCCAACACCAACAAAGCGATTCCCCTCCTGTTTGCAGGAGTGGAGGGGAGAAACTTGAGCATTATTTACCTGCAAGAAAAGAGGGAAGTAAAGATATATCTGCTGCCTCTAAAATCTGGGAACGGACTGCCTATGACAGGGAAAGCCGATCAGTGGGAAGAACTGTCAGCACGTTAAGGGTAAAGAATCCTGATACAACTCTGTGAAAGATACACTGTTTTTAGAACTGTTTTTGACTATAAAGTAACTTTTAAGGACATTGAAATTGTGGCTTTTAAGGGATACCGGGGACCTATAAGGACCATATTTGTTTTAAAAGTTGCAAAGTGAAGTTGGAAGTGTGTCCCCCTAGAGGAGACTATGTTGCAACAACAACTAAGCCACTAAGTAACCAAGTTTGGAAAATTCCTCTTCAAAACAAATCTACCAGGCGTGAGACTGACCTTGGGTTTTGCATGAGAGTGTTATGGCAAATGAGAAAGGGAAGATAGAGCTGGCACAGGAAAAAACTACCAGGGACTTCCGGGTTGGCGCCATTGTTTAATGGCGGATTCCCTCCGAGCTCCGGAGGGAATCGGCTCCGTAGCGTCTGGGTCTGGCCGCTGCGGCGAAGCGGGGACCCTTAAAATCACAGGCGCGGATGCCTGTGAACACAGAGACTCGGCGGGCACCATTTGCGCCCCCCCAATCCGTGACGCAGCCTTTTTAAAGGCTTCGGAACGGAGGCAGGGTGAGGCGTGGTGCTGAGAGTACTCCCTCGTCTACGGAGTGAAGCCGCAAGCCATTGACAGAGAGCGCCAACTTCTTCTTTGGATCGATTGGACTTTAAAACATCAACCCGTGAGTAATATGGAGATTGGAACTTAAAAAAAAAATTTAATTTGGATCTGGAACGAGCGGGAAGGGGTTAAAAAGGAAGTCCACCCCCCCCTCTTTGTAAACAATTTAAAGCAAAGGACCGGGCAGCTAAGGTCGAGAGAATCTGTTTCTTGCTTTTTAATAAAAGATCTTGACTTCACGGTTTTGACATTATAAGAAGATTTACTGGAGGATAAAAAGAATTTGGGAGCTGAAATTTCACACCCCCCTAGACCCGGGAACGTCCTATGAGAAAGCCTGCTGTATTGAAGAGTTTGACAGCTGTCAAGTTAGCTGTCAGTCAGCTAGTTGTCAGCTGGAAAAAGAGAACATTGTTTCTGCTGTTTCTGCTGGTTCATTCGGTATAACTTGTTGAAAATAAGGAGGGCTGATACAAAATAACTGGACTTTTGGTTTTGAGCTGAAAGGAATATTAAGGAACTAAAATCCCCCTAGAGGGGTAATAGGGACACTACATTACAAAAATGGCTGGAGCATGTAAAATTCAAGCAGAATTGGACAGAGCATTTGTTCTCCTGGGAAAGTTACAAGATGAGTACAATGCTTTGTCTACAGAGGTTTCAGTATTACACTTGACAGTAAACAACAGTCTTGAGCCTGATAAGGACTTGAAACAGGAAGCCCATTCAACTGAACAAATAAATGAAACTGAAAGTGTAGACACGATGGAGCAATATGTTGCTTTTGAAGAAAATGAAGGAGGAGCTGGAATTCTGCAGGAGTCAAAGGAGAGTTGTAATATGAGGCCTGACATGATGATAAAAAAGGACAATAAAAATTGGATGCGGAAAGCCTGGTCTGAATGGGAGTCTGAAAAATGGAGAGATCCCCTTTGGAGGAGATCTGAAGACCTGAGGATTACAAATTTGCTGAAGGTGAAAGTTGGAGCTTTGGGGACATGTGGATTTGAAAGAAATTTGAAACAAGAGTTGGAGTACCCCATAGACTTTGCTTTTAAGTACGGAGGACTGGCTGGAAGCAACATGGATCCTGTTGGGCTGGAGCCTCTCCGAGACTTGGGGTTTAACATAAAGGACTATCAAAGAGACCGGCAGAAAGGAACTGAGAGAGATATAAGGGCCTCGGACGTGAGATCTCCAGGCTAAATAACATAAGACTGACGGATATTGGTTGGGGACTGGAACCGGGAAAAGGGTGGGTGGAGGTGGGGAATCCAAAGGGTACATAAGTATAATTTGCCTTGTTTTTTATATTTTGTTAGTTGTATGGAAATTGGGAAAATCGTGGAAGGGAAATTTTGGTCGACTTTAGAAAAAAGGTTTAAGAATAATTAATGAGGTATAAGTATTGATGTGTAATTTTGATAAGGTAAAATTGGTTTGTTTGTTTTTTAAATTAAATGAAAATAAGGCTGGTAAAAATAAATTGAGGAAATGGAAAAAAGAAGTAAAGTAAAATAATAGTATGTTAGAACAAATGTTTAAGTTAAGGTGAAGAAATAAGTTAAGGACTTGCTGAATTGACAATCTAAATTGGAATACAAGAAGGGGAGGTGTGAGGAGGTCTGAGAAATAAGGTTAAGGAAAACAAGTATCTGAAACTTTATGCGTTTTTTTTTTCTTTTTTCTGTTAAGTCTTGAATTTTATGTATTTTTGTGTTGTTTTTACTTTGTTTATTTTTTGTTTTTGATATGTTTGTTGAAAATACCAATAAATATTTAAAAAAAAAAAAGGAAAAAACTACCAGGTCCGGTAGACAATACAAGACTGATATTACACATCAGAGAAGGGCTTCAACATCCGGAGCAGCAGGCACAGTAGGAACTGCTGCTTCGCAAGCAAAACCAAAAGCTATGTCATCTGAAGATTTATTGGCTCAGGCACTCGGCAAAGTTAATGCATCTTTGGAAAACTTAGCCAAACAGGTTGCAGAGACAAATAAACAAGTAGATGAGGCCTCAGCAAAAATTGACTTGAACACTACAAGTATTAATGAACTGGGAAAGAAGGTGAACACGGTCCATTGAAAAACTATTGGAGGAATCGGCCTCGACTCGAAAGATAGCAGAGGAAGCTAAGGAAATTGCAACCGCTGCTCAAGAGAAGATACCACCGGTATATAAGAAACTAGAGGATCACGACCTAACACTGTCTATGATTGAATTACAAGGAAAGGAGAGAAATTTAAGAATCAGAGCAGTACCTGAAAGCGAGAAAGACAACCTGGCAGACTTCCTTACAAAGGAATTTACAGATTTTTGGCAACAGGACCTGGGGAAGGAAGAATTCAAGATAGTGAGTGCATTTAGGCTTGGTAAAAGACAAAGAAAGAACAAAGCAAGAGACTGTTTGATTACCTTAAGAACAAAAGAAGAAAGAGACAAAATCTTGAATCTGCACTATCAAAGAACTCTGGAAATTGAAGATTCATTCGTGGAGATCTTTAAGGATATACCCAAATATATTTTGGATGTAAGGGCCTACTACAGAGATCTTGTTGTTCTATTGAGAAGAAACAGAATACTCTTCAGGTGGGAATTCCCCCAAGGTCTATCCTTCAAATACAAAGGAAGAAAAATAAGAATAAGGACAGTGAATGATAAAGACAAGTTCTTGAAAGACCACAAGGAGGATCTACAGAAGGAAGTGGAATCTGGTGAGGAGCCAATCGCATCAGGAAAAGGAATTTTAGACATAGCAAACTTATCATTTGGACTCCTTGGACCAGGGAAAGACACACCACCAACAGAAGAAGAACAACAACTCGGTGCAGTTGGAGGGAAAACTAAGTAACTCACCATGGCTCTGCAACTTCTAAGTTGGAATTGTAATGGACTTAACTCCCCTCGAAAGAGAAAAGGTGTTTTTCATATATTAAGAAAAGAACAATTGGACTTGATTTGTTTACAGGAAACACATGTAATGAGGCTACACAGGAAAATACTTATTAATAAGAGATTGGGACAAGAATTTATTTCGTCTGATAAGGTCAAAAAGAGAGGAGTAGTGATATATGCAAAGGAGAAATTTTCACCGAAATTAATTTTTAAAGATGAACAAGGAAGATATTTGGCAATCGAAATTCAATTTCAAGGAGAGAAATTTTTGATTGTAGGGGTGTATGCACCGAACGAGGGGAAATCTGAATTTTTTAAGAAGTTGCATGAGACTCTTTTGGACTATATGGACTATAATATAATATTGATGGGGGACATGAATGGAGTTGTATCTACAAACATGGACAAGGCACAAAAACAGGTAGTCACCAAAGATGGTAGACTACCAAAAACTTTCTTTAAATTGACTGACAATATGGACTTGATTGACATTTGGAGAACTAAGAACCCCCTGGGGAGAGAGGGAACTTTCTTCTCTGAAGCTAAGATGACATGGACTAGAATTGACCAAATTTGGATTACTAGAGGAATGGCACCAAAGATAAAGAAAGTGGAAATCTGCCCTAAAACTTGCTCAGACCATAACGCTGTAAAGATGGAGATGAAGCAAACAACACCCGGCTCCTTTAGATGGAGGATGAATGACACCCTATTTAGAGATGAAGAAGTATACAAAAAGGCCCAAAAAACTTTGAGAGACTATTTTGAAATAAATATGACTATTAATGTCGAAAAAAGAGTAATCTGGGATGCAAGTAAAGCTGTGATGAGAGGGTTCTTGATACAACAGAACGCAATAAAAAAGAGAAGTCGAAATGAGAAAAAAGATAAAATTTTGGAGAAAATAAAAGGGGAGAAAAAACTGAGAGTAAAGCCAAAGTCGCAGGAGATTTTGAGAGAAATAAAATTATATCAAGTACAATATATGGAATTGATGAATCAGGAAATAGAATGGAAAATTAAACAAATGAGACAGAAGACATTTGAATCAGCGAATAAATGTGGGACACTACTGGCTTGGCAATTGAAAAAAAGACAAAAACTAAATACCATCACAAATTTGGAAGCAGAAGGAAAAGATATACACAATCCAACTGAGATTAGAAATTGCTTCCAGAAATACTTCAAACAATTATACGCATAAGGGCCACAGAATGAAATGGACATTGAACGCTTTTTGAAAACAAATGGATTACAAAAAATTTCACAAGAAAGCAAACTAATGTTGAATTGCAAAATATCTGACCAGGAGATAGAAGGTGCCATTCAAAATATGCAATTAGGCAAGTCTCCAGGACCGGATGGGCTGACTTCCAGATATTACAGATCTTTGAAAGAGTGGTTATTACAACCTTTGAAGGAAGTCTGTAATGAAATTATGGAAGGGAAAAGAGCACCAGAATCGTGGAAAGAGGCGTATATTACACTTATACCGAAAACGGAAACTGAAAAGACACAACTTAAGAACTACCGTCCCATATCCTTATTAAATGTGGATTACAAAATTTTTGCTGATATTTTGGCTAAGAGACTGAAAAAAGTATTGATTGAGGAGATTCATAAGGACCAAGCGGGCTTTCTACCGGGAAGACATCTATCTGATAATTTGAGGAACATAATTGACATTTTGGAAAAGCTAGAAGTGAATATAAACACTAAAGCAGTTCTGATATTTGTGCATGCGGAGAAAGTTTTTGACAATATCTCTTGGAGTTTTATGAAAAAGAACCTACAGGGTATGGGGGTAGGCCAAGGCTTTGAGAATGGTATAGGTGCAATATACTCTGAACAAAATGCTAAATTAATTGTAAATAACGTGGTTACGGAACAATTTAAGATAGAAAAAGGGACACGACAAGGGTGCCCAATTTCCCCATTGCTTTTTATATCGGTCCTGGAGGTCCTGCTGAACATGATTAGAAGGTTGGTTAAAGGAATACAGGTCGGAGCTAAACAGTATAAACTGAGAGCATTCGCAGATGACCTAGTTTTGACGTTACAAGAGCCAGAATCTAGTACTAAAAGAGTTTTAGAACTAATTCAAGAATTTGGTCAGGTGGCGGGATTCAAATTGAACAAGTCAAAAACTAAGGTTTTAGAGAAAAACTTAACATTGACTGAAAGAGAGAAGTTTCAGAGTGAAACAGGTTTAACTGTGGTTAAGAAAGTGAAATACCTGGGGATTAACATGACAGCTAAAAATGGGAATTTGTTTAAAGACAACTATGAAAAATGTTGGATGGAAGTGAAAAAAGATTTAGAAATTTGGTCAAATTTGAAGCTTTCCTTGTTGGGTCGAATTGCAGCTATAAAGATGAATGTGTTGCCTAGAATGTTGTTTTTGTTTCAAACATTGCAAATTTTGGACAAGATGGACTGTTTCAAGAAGTGGCAGAAAGACATTTCTAAATTTGTCCGGCAGGGCAAGAAGCCCAGAATAAAATTTAAGATATTAACTGATGCAAAGGAAAGGGGTGGATTTGCCCGGCAGGCTTTAAACTTTACTATGAATCAGCAGCGTTCTGCTGGTTGAAAGACTGGCTGCTTCTTGAGAACACAGACATTTTGGATCTAGAAGGTTTTAACAATGTTTTTGGGTGGCATGCATATTTGTGGTATGACAAGGTTAAAGCACATAAAGCATTTAAAAATCATATTGTTAGGAAAGCATTGTTTAATGTTTGGATTAGATATAAAGATTTATTGGAAAATAAAACCCCAAGGTGGTTGTCACCAATGGAAGCGAAAGCTCAGAAAAAGCTCAATATGGAGGCCAAATGGCCGAAGTATTGGGAAATTTTGGAACAAGAAGGAGATAGACTGAAACTGCAGAGTTTTGAGAAACTAAAAAACAAAGTGCAAGACTGGCTTCATTATTATCAGATAATGGAGGCTTACAATTTGGATAAGAAAGTTGGCTTCCAGGTGGAAAAATCTAAATTGGAAACAGAACTGTTAGAACCCAAAACTAAGATTTTGTCAAAAATGTATAACTTGCTGCTGAAATGGAACACTCAGGATGAGATGGTCAAATCTGCTCTGATCAAATGGGCACAAGATGTTGGACATAACATTATGTTTGCTGACTGGGAACAGTTGTGGACCACTGGGATGAAATTTACGGCATGTAATGCCTTAAGAGAAAATATTATGAAAATGATATACAGGTGGTACATGACCCCAGTCAAGCTTGCAAAAATTTACCATTTGCCCAACAATAAATGTTGGAAATGCAAAGAAAATGAAGGTACATTCTTTCACCTTTGGTGGACGTGCCCTAAGATTAAGGCTTTCTGGGAAATGATCTATAATGAATTGAAAAAGGTATTTAAATATACCTTCTTGAAGAAACCAGAGGCCTTTCTCTTGGGCATGGTCGGCCAGTTGGTGTCAAAAAAGGATAGAACTTTCTTTATGTATGCTACAACAGCAGCAAGAATACTTATTGCAAAGTACTGGAAGACTCAAGATTTACCCACTCTGGAAGAATGGCAGATGAAGATGATTGACTGCATGCGATTGGCAGAAATGACTGGCAGAATCCATGACCAGGGAGAAGAGTCGGTGGAAGAAGATTGGAAGAAATTCAAGGACTATCTACAGAAATATTGTAAAATTAATGAATGTTGAATGATGTCGGATAGAAATCAAGGGGTTTTTAGCTGTAATGCTTTGAGATAAGGATTTGCTGAATAAATAATTTGAATTGGAATACAAGAAGGGGAGGTATGAGGAGGTCAGGGAAATATGTCATTGAAAACTAAGTATTGTGAATTTTATGTGTTTTTAAACTTTTTTGCTTTTTTCTTTTTGTTTGTATAAAAATTGGAAATTTTAATAAATATCTTTTTTAAAAAAAGGGATCCCTTTATGTAACCCAAAAATCTTTACTAAAAACAATTTTTAAAAATTACCCCTTAAAAAAATTACCAGTGGTAAAAGTGGAGGACCACTGGACAGTTAAGTCCAGTCAAACTTGACTATGGGGGTTGCGGCGCTCATCTCGCTTTCAGGCCAAGGGAGCTGGCGTTTGTCCACAGACAGCTTTCCGGGTCATGTGGCCAGCATGACTAAACCACTTCTGGCACAAGAGAACATCATGATGGAAACCAGAGCACATGGAAACGCTGGTTACCTTCCCGCCGGAGCGGTACCTATTTATCTACTTGCACTGCTGTGTTTTTTAACCGCTAGGTTGGCAGGAGCTGGGACAGAGCAATGGGAGCTCACCCCATCACGTGGATTTGAACCACTGACCTTCTGATTGGCAAGCCCAAGGGGCTCAGTGGCTTAGACCACAGCGCCATCTGCTCCCATTTAAACGTCCAGGGGTCCTTTACCTTCACCTAGTCATCAATGACCCTACACAAGCAACAAGTCAAACAGAGATGAATAGTTGTTATTTATATTATGAGACAAAGAATATGAGTTTCATCTAGTTTTGTTCATCTTATCCCCATCATAGCAGTTGTTTCAAAAGGTCAGTCAAGATGCCATTAGGGATTATTTATAATTCCTCAAGTTTCAAAAATAATTCACCTGATTCCCAGAATTTGCTTTTGGGTGCCAAATCTGATTGTCCACAAATAAAAGATCTTCAATGAGACATCAGTACTTACCTTCCAGTGCAAGGCAATCTCAGCAGCAGGCTCAGTTTACAGGATTATGCCTCATGCTAGAAGTCCCATTGATTTCCATGGAATCTGTGTGAGTAAATCTGCAGAGGATTATAATTTTCCTGTTCTCTCTCACACTGGAAGTGAAAGTACATAATACTTCTGGGACCAGAACTGCAGGAAATACCAAAGAGGGCAGGATCCCTTACCACTTTTAGGCTGACATGCCATATTACCAGAGTAGCATTGCTGTTTTCACTTAGCTGGATTCCACACAACTGCAGGAATTTTGAACAGCTGAGTCATGTGGGAACACGGTGAGAACAGGAGGCTTAACTCGATGGGCGCTTGGCCTGATCCAGCGGGGAATGTGTGAATGTGTCACCTGTTAAGTATCTGCCATTCTGCTGTTAAAGAGTACTGTCAGAATAAATATGGCAACTCTAGTGAATCACTGGATCCCAGTTTAAACACAGTTTAAACAGGAACACAGGAAACATTTTTATGATCTGACATGCCAGCACTGGAGGAGAAAAAAATTTAAACACGTAGCGAAGTTCCAAAAAATAGACCAGAGGCAATTGTACTTCATCAATCAGAGCTTTTACTGGTGCTGAAGGCAAATGAGCATAATGGTCACAAATCCAATACATTCAGGAACACTAGAACAAAAAGAGATAGAAAACAGAAAGTGAGAAAAACCCAGGCTCCTCCTGGTCTTATTACAGTAAGTATGACCTTGACAAAAAGATAACAGAAGCTGTTTAAACCAGCTGTACTCAGCTTTCCAGAAGAAATAATCCAAACATCAGAAATCTTCTTCCTTTTGTACTGTTTTATTGTTGTTAGCCGCCCTGAGCCCAGCTTCGGCTGGGGAGGGCGGGATATAAATAAAAATTATTATTATTATTATTATTATTATTATTATTATTATTATTATTATTCCTGATTCTTTCACATAGAAAGAAAACTTTCTAGAACCATCTTGAACTAAGCAGAACAGGAAAGATCTCTACACATCAGATCAATTCTTTCTGTATTAAGAAATGCAAACTGACAAGATCACCATCTCATAGCTTAGTCCTGCCTCTACCTGTGGGAAAATCTGCAGCCAAAATGACAATTATGTTTGCTAAATAAGCATATGAAGGGGTTAAGATTTCACAGAGTTCCTGCTTCCTAGAGAAGATGTAGAGGGTATGACATTGCACATGTCTACTCTCTGTGGTGGGAAATAGGACAGCGGATCTTAGTCCCTTCTCCTTCCTTCTTGCCTCACTGCCTTTCTTTCAAGCCAGCAATGTGAGCAGATATACATGGCTGGGCTCTGCTTTAGAACCCAGACTCCATTTTTGAAACTACTTTTGTATTTTGTAAGAAACATTTTCACCTAAATACTACTTAGAAGTACTTAGCAGTAAAATGTAAGTGAACCTTTTAATTTTTACTAAAGCATGTGGTTTATTCTTAGCAATGGGTACAAACAAGGGAAAGGTCAGCAGACCACAAACAAATAAACAGGGATAAAAGGTGTTCTTGCCTAATTCTTAGCTTCCAGTATGCTGCAAAAGTGCCCAAGTGATTCCACTCTGCTAAAAAGGGCTTCACAGCCTGATAACTCTTGTATTTCTCCCACACACTTGGGACAGGAGGTTTAAATGTTAATTGACAGGTTTAATCCTCCATCCATCGCCATCCTCATACTGACTGGTGGAAACTCTCCAAGGTTCACGATGGAAGACCTTCCCTTCTGGAGGTTGAACCTGGACCTTCTGCATGCAAAATTGGTGCTCTACCACTGAGCCACAACACTCTCCAAGGTCAGTGAGATTTTTACACTCTCACATTCCTCTCTTCATTTTAACAAGCACAGGCATTGTACTAGACTCCAGCAGGTCTTTTGGATGAGTCAGATCAGCCTACAGGAGCAATCATCTGAAGGAGATTCCTAGAGCCACTTTGTACACAGGGTTGGTTGCCTTTAGCATTTCACATAGATCCGGAAGGTTGAAGTCAAGAAAAGATGACTGTGAAATGTTTTGCAATGGGACCACAGTAATTAGATTCATATTTCCTGCAGTTATTGCCTTAACTTGCAGACGCTTGTCATTTAGTTAATTAGTATGATTCACTAGAATATCTAAGGAAGCATGAACCAAAGTGATTCAGCAGGAGGGAATTTTGTGGCATGACATTTACTTCAGGAATGCATTCTATGGAGTAGCACAGACATAACAGAGGGAAGTTTATTTTTCAAGCTCACAAATCAACTCTAAATGCATCCAGGGTAGAAAGTGGAAAATCAGCATTAGCCATAAATAGTACAAAAATGTCTGAGGAGCAATGCAGATTATGTGGAGCTGCCACAATGTGTTTGGCCAAGACTTCTAGTTTCTGGAACAGAGCCAATCAGATGTAATCAGAGATCCCATGGGGAAGGTTGAAGATGGACTTTTTCCTATCCATACCTTAGCTTACATTTCCTGCCCCCATGTGCTATTGTGTCCCTACAATGTAGGCCTACCTCACAGAGAGAAGCCACATGCAAAAGTGTCCGCTTTCTAAGCAGAAGGATTCAGTGTTGTGGGATGCTAAACACCTTTGCCCCCCACCCCAGGATTCCCTGAAATGCTGGCACAAAATAATGTACTGCACATAGCAGGAAATGTTGACAGACAATTATTTTTGAAAACAAAAATGACAGCAAGATGGAAAAGAGATCCACAAAATGCCAGGTAGAAAGCATTGTACTTCTGAAACATGTGAACCAAGCTGCAGATCTTTTTCAAAAGTTTCTCAATTTTGCAGTGCAGTTCTCCAACCCAAATGTTAATAATAATAATAATAATAATAATAATAATAATAATAATAAATTTTTAATTATACCCCGCCCTTCTCGGTTCAGGAAACCGAGCTCAGGGCGGCTTACAACAAATTTAAAACACTTACTTGATGCTACAAAAAACCCCATAAAATACGGTATAAAGCATAAATAACAATAAAATAAAAAATCAATT